>NC_045703.1:44148254-44773254 GCF_009834535.1 Camelus ferus
GGATGCCAGAGATGAAATATTATGAGAGAGAACAGGTGAAAAATGGCAGCAGGAATAACATTTTGGGCATATGAAAGATTGGGATATTTCCAAGAGGCTACTCACTTCCTGAAACAGGATTGTGTGAACTATGTTTCCTAAATATTTAGCACTCACAATGTAAATGGTTAAGAATTTCAGAGAAGTTTAATCGATTACTGATTTCATGCCAGGTCAGTGCAAACATTTTTCAATAAATAGAACATGTCTACAGTTAAAAACGGGAAGTTTCAGAAAGTGTAACACTTCCTAAGTCAGGGTCTCCTTACTGAGTATGTAGACATGTTCTTACTTCTGTGATCTGTTGTTCACACAACGGGCAAAGACAAGACTGATGAAGAGCATTTCTATTCTCAACAAACTTAGCAGAACTGTTTGGAACCCTTGGCCTCCAGAACATCCACAGAGCTGTGATGTTCTCTAATCCAGTTTGTGAGGGTCAGAAGAGCTCCTGTCTCTACAGAGTCAGAGAGGCACTCTAGGCTTTAGGTGAAGGTTAGAGGCAGAGAAACTTTCCAGAAATCCCCCATGGAGCTGTATCTGGAAGCACCAATTTTATTTATAATTCATTTATAATATAAAATGTTTTAAAATAATCTAATTTTGGAATTATATATATTTGGAATATAATTTTCAGTTTGAAAATGAATTAGAATTTTTACCTAAATATTTTAATACTCTAGCACTGTACATCCAACCTAAGACACCTATGAAAATCACTGCATATATCCATATAAGCACATGGATCACATACATTGGAATGCACACAAGATTTTCAGTGCATGACTCAGTATGAAATTACACTCTGCAGTGGAAAATTTCAAGTCCTGATATTCATGGCTATAGTATAATTTCTATCTTGCTAGAAATGAGTAACTTTTCATAAACTATACAAAGATGCTTTAGAAAAGAGATACACTTCTCTATTAAGGTTATCAAACAAGTGATAACCAAAGGTTACCAACTAGTAACAGGTCATTGTGCAAATTTCTATGATCTTGTGAAATGTTACAGGAATGGCTAATCATTTTATAAAATTTACTACCAGTTTTAAATTTGTGATGGTTGCTGGGACAAATTAAAGAGTGTTTGAAAGAGTATCAAAATCTCCCTTCAGAATGAATAAAATTGCCACTGAAGATGTGGGGGCAATTCCTTAGCTCCTCCTTGTCAAACAAACCCTGTCTACAAAGGGTGACATCTTTCTGACTTTCAATGCCCACCAGTCTTGTTCAGAAATATCCTCAGTGACTGCTATTTGCTAGCAAATCACTCTTTTCCCAACTCTACTTGACAATAATTTTAATCATTTTAAATTTCTTTCTCAAATGTCACTTCTTTGTGAAGCCTTTCCTGAGTCTTTAACTGAACATATTATCTCCTTCCTCTGACTTCACAAAATTATCCACTCTTCATATTGTTACATTTATTTGTTTAATTGGTTCATTTGCCACACTATTTTGTAAACTCCTTGAAGGCATAGAGTTTCTTCTGCTTTGTATTCTCTGTCTCCTTAGCTCACTATCACATAGATAGATAGTTAATGTTTAAATATATTATTTTAAATTAAAATTATATAGAGAAAGAGTAAGTAGACACAAAAGGACTTAGAAAGACAGAGAGAAGATACTCTGGTCAAAAAGATCTTTATTATCAGCACACTAATGACCTACAATTGGAAGCATTATGCCAATCTATGTCATGACTAGCTCTTTCTTGGTCACTGCATTTTTTTTTTTTTAACTCTTGTTATAATAGCTTGCGTATTATATTTTTATCTTGGTTCACTTGCCACCTACTGCTGGGTCCTAGAATGATCATATCCTCATCTGGCCAGAGCAGAAAATGTTTAGCAGTTTACTTATGGAAGCCTAAGTTGTCACAATTTCAATAGCACCTAATCACTGCACTTTTAGTCAACTATTTAGTTCATTTTTGATCGTTGGCCTTTGTTTATTACTTCAACCTCCACTTTGGACTCCATTTTGGGACCTTCAGCTCCATCAGTTTTGGCATCATCCATTAGTCCCAAATGTCTCTTGGCTGTTCCAGTCCTGCCTCTTAGTAAGTCATAACCTTGGCATGATCTTTTGTAAAGTTCTTCTTGGGTAGTTTTACTGGATTAAAGCAAAAGGTGGGTATAGGAATGGCACAGAAGAAAATAAATTTGACTGCTGTTAAGTGTTACCTAAGTTTATGTGATTATTATCACATAACTCATGCTGTTGTATTTGTCCTTCAAATTGTCTGATGGTTGCTGCTACACCCAGCTGTCTTTAAGTCTTCTTAGGGACCCTTCTTCTCTAATGATCCCAACATAGAGTAAATGTAGTCCAGAACATTCAAACTTGGCTTATTATCTTCTTGATTATTAATTAACTATAACTTCCAACATTCACAAGTAAAAATTCACAGTCAAGGTAGAAGTAATTAATTGATTACTTTAAATTTGAAGAATATGAGAATTTATTTTTATGGAATTTCAAGAGCAAAGGAGATGAAATTCCAGAAAGTGGAATTTTGACCCTCAAATTCCCATTTTATATGCTCTTAAAGATATGGGGAAACTTGGGATTTTCTGTGATGATTTGTACCATAGTTTTTAGGAAATAAAAAAATGAGTGAAAAGTTTCAAAATAAATTAGTAAGAGGGTAAACTAGTTATTTAAAAAACTTAAATATGTATGGTAAAAATGACAATGTCTTTAACATTAATGTATCTTATTTAAATAAACAAATTTATTTAATTTTTAAATAATTCTACTTTTATAATTTTGAAAGAAAATTATAAAACTAATTGTAACTATAAAGTACATTTCTTTACAAAAATATTTTATTACTAAAAAATGAAACCCTAATAACACAACTATAAATATCAGAGCTCCAGATTTGAAATATAAGATTATATTCTTTCCATTACGATCAAAAATAGACTAAGTCTATGGAAAAACACTCAAATGCTTGTTGATGTGTTGTTTCTGTGTGTGTGTATGCGTATGTGTCTGTGAGAGAGAGAGAGAACCAGAAAGTTTGAGCTTGCTTTTGGTTGTTCTTTAAGTTAGACTACCTTCATGCTAATTATTCTTTGTGCAGCTCTAAAAGTCCTTTCTAAATTGCACATAAGGATACTTTTTGAGTTCTGGCTGCTACCACATAGTCACAAAGATAATTCTAATCATCTTCAGTATAGTTAAAAAATAGGATTCTAAGCAAAACTGGATATATTCTCTTGGAATAGCTGGACCAGTTGGAATTTTGGTGAGATTAATATTCAGCACAAGAGAATTCGGCTCTTCCCACTTAAATGGCCAATTTAACCAAGGTCCAGTTTAGAAAATTCCAAAGCAAACTAGTGGTGCACAGAGAAGATTCTGGAACAAAAAAAAAATCCATTTGAACAGCAGACCAGGGTAGTAATTGGACCTTGAGATCACAATCAAACAAACACCTAGTAAAGCTGTATTATATAGCCAAAATCAACAGTAAAAGAAAACAAAGCCAGGTGACTAAGTCAAGATCAAGAATGACAATGGTCATAATCAGCACAAATAATTATAGCACCAAAGTTTAAGGACAGATTGGCCAAAAATATGTGAATGGGAAATTGAAATACAATAAGCAGTTGCATATGGTGTTACTTCAGTCTCCCTTTCTTCTTCCCTCCCTCCCTTCTTTCCTTTCCTCCCTTTTCCTTAACTTCATTGCCTTTTTACCTTCATTTTACAAAACAACCTCTACTATGTGCCCCAGGATAACACCCACTATAATGGTGATAAGATGTGTTTCTTGCCTAAACGAAGTTCTCAAACTGTGCATTGGGATCACAGGTTAATATTTGTCCTTACCTAATCTATCTTGATTACTCACCATTTGCAAAATTTCAGTTTTCATACTCTAAAATATGAATCTGGTGCTGAACACATGGCTTGAGCTGTAGAGAATTATGTGCCTATGGGCAGAAACCCCACTCCTGACTCCAGAACTGAAATGACTATTCTAATCGATGTAATGTGTATAGCTCATGATGTTACACAGTAAAATTCACTTGGAATAGTGGTGCTGAGAGACTTGGATAATGGCCACATATAGACTTGGTAATAAAGCGAGAGAAATTCATGATTAACCTTTAAGTGAGAGGACATGATTTTTCTTGCAGTACAGCTGAATCTTTGCTATTATTAAGAAACATTAGGGTGGAATTTTAGAGAATTACACAAAACATATTGAACTATTACAATGGTATGAAGTAAAATACCAAACTCATACTTGGATAGAATATATGCCTAGCCTTAAAATATATTGTGTTTCAGGTTGAACTTCATGACAGCTGAATAAGGGATATGATATTGCCATTTAATGAGCTAATTTCTTCCCAACTTTAAGAGTGGCTAAAGGTCAGCCCTTTCAGATTGCATAGCACACACTTGTAAGAAACCTTTATAAATCATCCTTATGTTCAAGTGCAAGGCAACTATAGCACAACTCCATGTATTAAACCAAAAGTGCCTTTCAAAATAGGGGAGAGAGAAGCAAATATTCACAGTAACAATACGCTGAGTGCTTTATGAAATAGAAAATTAACCTTGGTAGTTTCTCAGTGCACAAGGCTTGGATAAAGTAGAAAGCTATTCATTAAAGATTCCAAACTTTGGAAGTGAATATGTATGCCGTCTATTCAGTTCTGGGTATCAGTTCAGTCTGCCTTATCTGTAAATTTCAGAAAATGTAACCTACATACAGCATGGCCTTAATGGATGTGGTTTAGAGAGAGCTTGCCTGAGCATTGGAACCTTTCTGAATGTTGGTTTAGACAGATTGAGAAAAAGCAAGTTTAATATTATAATGAACGATAAACGTGCATTTTAATAAAAAGACTTAGAGGAAATTCAGCAAAATGTTAGTTATGGTTTTATCTGGGTGATGGGAATTATGAATAATTTTAATATGTCTTTTAGAATACAGTTCTGCACTTTTCAAATTTTCTGCAAGTTTACATTAAGTTTATAATTAGAAAAATAAGCTTAGAAAAATTTCTGATAATATAATTCTTGGTTTTTCACAGGAAGAGTCCTTTCATCTGGTTCCCTGCTCAGCTACCTTGTCAGTGGGATCTCCTCTCAAATGATAATTCCTTGGGCTAACTTTTGGATCTCCAGGTTAGTTATTTTCTTCTGGACTTTGAGTACTTTAGTTTTTTCCCTCTTAAGAAACCACTCCTCGTGGCAGACTATTGATTGTGGAACCTCCCTTTGGTGACGGGATCTTTAGGTTGAAAATGGTAAACTACTTCATTCCACCTTTAGTTACTCACTGACATGCTGGTCAGCTTCATGCTTTACTGAAGGTACTGTATTACAACTTCTGGAGGTGTGCTGAGTGTCTTAACAAGTACTTGAAATTTTGGGATGTCAATGGGGGATATCTAGCAGTCCTCAGAGGCTTGACTATAGCTGTCTACACACCTACTTGAGGACTTTATTGGCAGGACAGTCTAAAAGAATGTTTTCATGAAAATCTGTAGGACTTCTAGGTAAATTAAGAATAAAGGATTTTGGAATTAAAAGTCACTGGCTCTCACAGACCTTGGAGTGTTATGGGGACTCAAGAAATAAATGATTAAAAAAAGGAACACAGGGGGAGATAAAGGTAGCCTTTGATATGATGAATATTTTTATTAGTTGAAAGACTAAACACTGTTTTCAGAGAACAGATAGAAAGTAGAGAAGACATTTGAAGGGAGTAGAGAAATCATTCTGAGGTAGGGACAGTTTAGGGACAAGTGCCCCATCTTCTGACAAATATTCACAGTTTATAAGGAAAATTAAGAGGCGATGTAGGTTGATATATAAACCGGTATCGAGAGACTTGATATCAATTTTTTAATAAGTAGTAACTGTTTATTCTAAGGATTTAAAGAAGTACAATTACTTATGGCTCAGGTCTTCTGTGGCATATATTACTGAAAGATATCAAATCCTAATTTTTCAAATTTGTGAATATTACTTTATTTGGAAAAATAAGCCTTTGCAGATGTGACTAAATTAAGGATCTTGAGATGAGATTATGATGGCTTGACCCCTGGGCTATAAATACCATCACAAATGTTCTTATAAGATAGAGGAAGAGGGAGACTCCACACAGACACACAGAAGAGAAGAAATGTCCCCATGGAGACAAAGATTGGAGTGATGTAGCCATAAGCCAAGAAAATGGTTGGAGCTACCAGAAAGTGGAAGAGTCAAGGAAGGTTACTCCCCTAGAGCCTTTGGAGGGAATCAAGTTCTGCGGACACTTTGAGTTTGAACTTCTGGTATTTAGAACTATGAGGGAATAAATTCCTATTGTTTTAGGCCATTCAATTTTTGGTAAGTTTTTATTGCAACCCAAGAAATGGATACATTAGCTTAAATAACTTACATTGGGAAACATCTTCATTGCAATTGGTTGGGAGAGAAAGATGACTTTAAGTGTGCTTGTAATATGGTAAAAGGTAAAATTTGAAAAGCAAGTAGGCAGTGGTGGGAGGGATCTAGCAGTACAGTGGCAACAATAACATTTGCTATTGTAAGAGGACTGGGGCATGAAAGGAGGGGAGAATAAGAGGGAAAGGGTCTCTTTTCTGAGTGTCCCAATCTCCCTTTTAGTTGAAACATTAAATCTAACCACCTAGATGGGATGAAGTTGTTTTAGTTGCAATACTGGATGAGAATTGTTTTGTTTTGTTTTCCATCCAAGTCCTGGATTATCCTTTAAAATTGCATAGCTGCGTAAATAGAATCTATGCTGTAGTTTATCAGCAAGGAAACCAATAGAAGGAAAATTGCCTAACTTATCTTTCTGGACCTGAAGAACAGTTTGTTTTAAAGAAATGGCTTAAATTACTGGTTTAAAAAAACAAAGCCAAAATAACTGCTGCTTCAAAACTCAAACTGGATCCATTCCAAAGCATTCATTCCTCAAAACTACCTTGTGGATGCCAGACCTAGTAAATTTACATTTGACAGACAAAAGAAAAGTTTTTCATGTTACACAAAGGCAGTATTATAATCTAGCTGTCAGACCTTAGCTCCACTGTTGCATGGAGATGTGGGACAGATGAAGATAATTCAGGGAATCCAGCTATAGCCGCAGTCCCAGGGAGCCCTCCCTCAGTTAGTTGAAATCCCAAACGTTTATCACAAAAGCAAGAGAAATTTGATAACAACCTGGCAGTGGGGACCAGACTTAGTCTTGCTAGAACAAGAGAGTGATATTCAGAGATTGACATACCTTTAAAATGATCAAAAGGAAAATGCAAAAGTTTTCTTTTCAGAGTTCGGGTCACACTGAGTTTGGTCAGATAGTGTGAGGCGCCCAGTCAAGTCACTCGTTAGAGTTTGTAAAATAAATTTGGGAAAGAAAGGAAGAGATTGAAAAGAATGGGCTATTTATTTACTAAAAGGACCAATGAAATCAATCCCCTCTGAGTGTAAAAGAAGGAAGGGAGGATACTCTGCGAGGTATTTAAAATGTGTGTACAGATTATTTCTAGAAGACACTTAGTGGATATGTGCCGTGGTATGCACCAAAGATAACAGAATTCTGTTATGTCACTTATCACAAAATAATGGATTGAAAAATCTATATCAATATTAGTTTACAAAAGTACTGCATAATATTAAAAAAGAAAAAAAAAAAAAAAAACAAGGGCTGTAATAAAGGCAGACATTCCCATGAATGTCCACTCCTTGGAATCAGCCATGGTTAACAGCTTGGTGTACAAAACTGTAGAATTAAGAGCTGATAAATTTGAAGGTGTTATCCAGTCCACTTCCCTTATTTAAAGTGGAGGAAAAATGAAGCACAAAGATACTGAATTGTTGAAGTTTACACTACTAGTTAGCAAAAGATCTTGCTTTTCTCTTATATTACCTAAATATACAGATGCTTTTATTCATCTGATTTTTCTTGTAAGCTAGCAGGGAAACACATCCTAGATATTTTGAACTTCCTGCTAAGTTGACTCAAACAAAGCAAGGGAGGAAATTTAAAAAAACAGAAGACAGCTAAAGAGAGCCTCCTAAGGTAATTATATGAAAAGGTAGTTTGTGACTGAATTATCACTCTCAGTAAATTAAAGAGGACTCCATTCTTACTTTCAAACTTGAGGAAAAAACATGATAACAAAAACATAGCAATAGAGTATTTACAATCTTCAGAACTTTATTTAATACAGGAGAGCCTTTTTTTAGCTCTTTCTCTAGGAAATCAACCTTCAGTTTCTGAATCCTTTTGTCCCTTTTCTTCATCCTCCTACTCCATCCTCTGCAGCACCCTCAAAGCTGCTTATTTTATGGCAAATAATATAAAGAATTTTTAAATTTTCTCTGAGCTATCCCCAAATTTCACTGAATGCTGATGCTTTTTCCTCTAGAAGAATCCTTATGAAAATCTCTTTATTTCTATGTCTTATAAAACCCATATTTAACATTTAAACTTCTCTAAGGAGATTGTTTTCAGTACTACGAAAATCCCAGGAAATTGACTAACATCATTTTATGTATTCTTAAACAGTACTAACAACCATTTCTCTCGTAAAGCTTTCCAGTTTTTCCCTGTGATTGTTATGTTTTTTCAGTCTTTCAAAGTACTGAATACGATGAACAGAGAAATAGTAAACATAGCTTTTTTTCCCTTTTAGCACCTAGTAAGATATATGTATGAATGATACACTAAGAATATGTGTATTCAGATTCTCTCTACATGTATGTTTATATATGTACATAGCATTCATAAATATGGGAGTCATAAATTTTTGAGTAGGAAAGGAGCCTGGACTTTGAATCATGTAAATTTGGGATCAAATGTTGGCTCTTTTACTTGATAGCTGTGCGATCTTGGGCAAATTGCTGAGCTTCTGAACCTTAATTTCCTCATTTATAAAATGAAGATAATGATGACTATCTTGAAGTATTTTCACCAGGATTAAAGATGAAGAAATAAAGGGCCTGATACAATACCTGGCATCTAATAAGTGTCAACAATTGGCAATTATCATCATTATTTTCTCATAAATAGTATTACATTGTCAGAGGACTAAACAATATTGCCTAAAAATCAGCTTTTGTCTTTCCTGTACCAATTTCTGCCCATTAGAAAATAACTCCTTCTTTGGTGATCATTTGCAGACTGTAGCTTTATTCAGTCTTTCTCAAACTTACATTTTTTCTTCTGCTCCATCTCTGACAGTTGTGGCTGCTCTGCTATTATAATTTTCTGACTCTTGTCCTGTTCATGCATTGTTTCAGACTGGATTTTAACATGTTCTGGAACCATTTCAGATATTCTGCTCTCTGTGCAATTGCCTTAGAATCAACTTCTTCCACAATTGGTTGTCACTTGTTACATTTTTATCACTTGACCAGAATGTTTAGTTGAATGTAGATTTGGTTGTCATGCCTCTGGAGTGCCTGAAGTTCAGAACTTTTTACTGGACACTTTCTCTTGTCACTTGATGCTAAGAGAAACATGTCAACAGTGAAACTTATCTGGAAGCTGAATATGATGTTACTGATAGATTTAGGTGTCATAATATATAGTAGACAGTAGTGTTGCTTGATAGAACATTGTTTGACTTTGTGCCAAAAGCACATTGGGTTCACTATAACCGTCTAGCTTTTTGAATATCAGTATGTCATTTGTTAGCATGCTAAAAATGTAGCAAGAGGCCAGGATTATTTTTAGTTGGAGAAGCTTCATTTACTTCTTATAGGCTAAATAGATATTTAATGAATAACTTCTTTAATTTAGCCTTGTTCTTAACACATGAAAAGGGAATAAATATTCAGTGATTTGAATGATGAGTTTTCTGTAACAATGAAATATTTAAATACTCTTACCAACAGCATTAATCGACCATAACGTTTCTTTTGACAACCACAAGTATTTTCTATTAAGTGACAGTAATCTTTTTTAAGCTAAACGTAAAATCACAAACGTAGAAAGCTTTCATTTTGAACTTTTAATACTTAGAAGTGAGCCTTTGTTCAGATTAACTTAAGTGTTGCATGCATAAAGATCTCTTCTAAGTCAACATTAGTTTTATGATTAACTTTGAAACAAAAAACTCAAATTTTAATCACTGGCATGAAATATTTCTTGGAGCAGGAAATTAGAATTTGTTTTCCTTGAGTACTAACTCCTTCATAATTTGATGCCCTCTGATATTAAATGCCATATTTTCAATGATCTAAAATGATGCATAATTTATAAAGTAGTTCAATCTATTGTTATAACATTAAATGTGATAGATTATATATAGTAATAAGTGGTCATCTATAATAAATTTGCTGAGATTAGCTGAAATCTAGGTGAGAGATATGCCTGTGAAAAATTATTCTGCCTTTAGAGTGAGAACCAAAAAGATGGTTCATTCCTTTAACCAAAGCTTTGAGTTCATAGTCATGAAGTGAACTACATTTCCTCCATTTCCTATCAAAAAGTGCATAACCAGAAAAAATTTTTTGAATAATTTCTGGCAGTAAATGAAGCTAACAATAGCCCTTCTATTTCCCATGCCAGTAGCTTTTGGGGTAGACTATTACATAGCAAAAACCCCTGATCTGTACTTCATCAGAACTGATTTGGTTGTAGTTTTTTTTTTTTTTTTTCTTTTTCTTTTTAAAGTTTCTAAAGGACTATCTCTCAATCACTTTTGGCCGTTCCAAACACGATATTTTCCTATATTGGTAGGTTTCAGTTTAAAAGCAGAAGCTTTTCTGAATATTCAGTAGGAAGGGGTTTGACACAAGAATTGCAAGCATAACCATTGTTATGGCTGGGGAGTGAAGATAGGGAAGCCAGCAGACCCGGAGAGGATTTCCAAGAGTTTGTCTGAAAGCTGTGAATTTTAAGAATCTCCAAGAAGTCGCTACTAATGTTTCTGTTGTCTGAGACACCCAAAGTGGATGATTTGGAAGTCCTTGATACAGAATCTCATGTCTCCCTGTGCATATTTCTTTTAATTGCTGCCAGAAAATAGTGCCTTTTTTTCTTTGCTATTTTCTGCATGTTAATGCTTGTTTGCCATTTGCAGACTAACTTGGAACCATCCAGTTAAAGGGGATCTGGAGAGTGGAGTTTCAAGTTCTCCTTTGAAGCAGACTAAAAGATAAAATGCTGTCTTAGTCAATTGGAGCTGCTATAACAAAAATACCATAGACTTGGTGACCTAACCAACAAGTATTTATTTCTCACCATTTTAGAGGCTTGGGAAGTCCAAGATTAAGGTTCCAGCAGATCCAGTGTCTGTTGAGGGGGCTCTTCCTAGTTTACAGATGGCCATCTTCACACTCTGTCCTCACATGGCAACAAGAGAAATCTCGTGTCTCTTTTTTAATAAAGGGAGCTTTAGTCCCTTCCTGAGGGCCCCACCCTCATAACCTAATCTAACGCTAATTCCCAAAGGCCCCATATCCAGATACCATCATGTTGGGGATTAGGGTTTCAACATATAAATTTTAGATTCACACTAACATTCAGTCCAAAGCAAATGGGAACAGGAGTGATGCCAAGTTGAACACAGTCTGGCATAGTTCATGATTTGTCAACTCAAAGTCTGTATATACACTTCCACTTACATTTTAACTTCAAAAACAATAGCCATTCAACTTCATGCTTCTACATGATGTGATATATAACTCTGCTATGATATATACATACAGCCACATATAACTTACTCTTTTCACAAAAGGGTAGACACACAATTCCATGAATAATACTATCTATCCCTGGCTTATGTCCATTCCTTTTCTAACTTAATTTCAATTCTCCTTTGATAGCTTTTAACTTATAGATTGAACTGTAAGGTTAATCTCTACTAATATACTTTATGTTGGATAGAAGAAGAGGAAGGTTGGAAAACAAACTGATTGTGCAAATATGTATATCATAAAGCAGAAAAAGAAATAGTCTTAGCTTCTACCTCCCTTATTCCCACAAGTAAATAAGAGGCCATAGTCAGTATTTATAATTTCCTTCTCTCCTACCTATTCCATTTGCTCTCAACAAGCACCTTAGCTGGTCATGGTTACCTAATGGGATAACACAAAGCTTCATGTTTGAAGGGCTGGAGTTTTTAATGGTCCTGCTTTTTTGACTTGCTCCATTACTTTACTAACCTTTTTTTCATGGAACATATCATTACTAGGCAACCCAGAGAATCCTTTGAATTTTCTCTGCCTTAATTATGTAGCAGTAACTTTTTCTCCTTGATAACAGGATCAATTACTCTCATTAGTACAGCAAACAGTTCTTTGCCTATTGGCTTAGTGGCATGAAGAGTTCAAGGTTTAAACTTGAAGTTCAGTGGACTCATGGTTAGGTCTACTAGTGGAAGCATTTATTTTTCGGGAATTATGTCCTCTACACCTGTAAAGCCAAAAGATAGGGAATGAGAAGAAAAGCTTTTGTGATTGGGTCCCTAAGGATAACAGTGAGAGAAAACACTCATTCCCAATTCTTGGTTCCTTGGTCTGTGTCTTCTGGCTATGAGAGAAATAGCACAATATTGATTGCTGGTTTAATATATCCACAAAGTAATGTAGAAAAGCACCTAACTGAATAAGGTATTATTACTTGTCTTTAATAGGGCATTCCACTGTTGTGTCAGGCAAGGAAATTTGAAGTGATGTGGCACATCATAAAACCAATAAATTCCATGAGTGTGAACATTTCCCTCATTTTTTGCTAGTAAGTGTGTTCTTTGGCCAGAAGCAAAGTTTTGTGGGTATCATGATAGAAAGTCAGAAATTCCATTAGCCTATGAGTACCGGTGCTTACAAAACAGTGCAGACAGGGATGATATGTCCATATCTATTGTGTTTATCCTCATGACATGTCGCTTCCTCCTCTGTGATGAGGTAGTCATCCTGGCTAGCTGATCACCTTGGGTACGGTGCCACAAAAGGGGATCAGCATCAGACTCAGCTGATGGCATGTTAGGTATTTAGCAATAATGACAGTCAGAATTATTCTTGTTGAAGGGCAAACCATATTTTTTAATCTATGCATAGCCTCTATCCCTGGTGCCTTGAGTACTTTGTTTATGAGCCCACTGGTCAAGCTGGAGTGCCTGGGGAAAGGGGGTGGCTAATATCCGTAGGAAGTATTATTTTCTCCACTTTATTATTGGAGAAATTCTCTGTGGTTGATATCTGTTTGTGAGCACTTACTTGGGCACACAACACATAATTTCAAGCTTACTAATGCCCAGAAGTTTACCACTTCTTATTCAGATATTCATGTTATTAATTCTTTATTTTGTTTCTTTCAAAATCCTCAGCAATGGGGAAACGGTTATACATTTTCCATGGTTCAGGTCGGCCATCTCTTTTAAGTAGTAAACAATTGAATGCATTACTTTTTATACACAAATATATTCATTTCTGGATAATTTGATATATAATTTGATGAATTTTGGCAAATGTGTACACTATGACCTCCACAAAACTGTAAATATAGAAGATTTCCTTCATCTAAAAAAATACCCTTGTGCTTCTTTGCAGTCAGAACCTCCACTTCTCCCTTCCAAACAAACACTGATTTACCCTAGATTAGTTTTGCCTATTTCATAAAATTTCATATAAGTGGAATCATGCAGTATGTAGACTTTCATGTCTGGCTTCATTCAACTGTCTAATATTTCTCTATTTTTTCTTTTTTAAATTGCAATACAGTTGACATAAAATATTATGTTAGTTTCAGGTATAAAATATAGTGATTTGACATTTATATACATCCTTGTGTAATTGTTCTGAGATCCATTAAAATTGCTGCATATTTTAGTAATTCTTTCTGTTTCATAGTATTCATTGTTTGAATATACCATAATTTATTTACCAATCAATGTGATGCATAGTCACATACAAGTCTTTCTGTAAACATATGCTGTTAATTCTCATGGATCTCTAGTTTAATTTGGTCTTTTCCGTATCACCCATGTCTCTACTTAAAATGCTCAATCTTTTCTCCAGATTCTTGAACTCATGGATCCAGTTGTAATAACTGGTTTAATGTCCTCATTTACAGACTCTGTCAACTTCATAATATTGGATCATTTTGATTGTTTTGTTTTTCTACTCACTCTGAATCTTATTTTCTTGCCTTTTTTTTTTTTTTTTTTTTGAGGACTGATTTTGTGAATTTTACCTTGTTGTGTGCTGGATATTTTTGTATTACTATAAGTATTTTTGAGCTTTGTTCTGGGACACAGTTAAGTTACTTGGAAACAGATTGGCTTTTTCAGGTTTTGAGTTTAATCATTTTTAGTGGGGATCAGAGTGGCTAATTTTGCCACAGTGCTTAGGGAAAACCAGTATGTGTATTCTACCCAATGCCCTATTTTTCACTCTGGCCTGTAGGTAGAAAAACTATTCCTGGCCCTGTGAGAACTTTGTGTATTTTCCCCGTAGATTCTTCTTTTTCTGTCCTCAGAGAGTTTGCTCACAGATATTCACTGGTCGTTATTCAGTCAAAGACTCAAGGGAAGTGAGATCCCCTGAAGACATCTGAATCCTTCCCTGTGTGCAACTCTCTTCTCTTTGGCCTTCTGACCAGCAAAATGTAGCCTTCTTCACAGAGAGCTGAAGAGTTTGTCAGAGACTGGGGTACACTGGCTCTGAAATGATGTTGACTGCTGGGGAAATGAAATGTTCTTGTGACTGTGAATCTGGTCATCTTATTCTCCTTTATCTTTGCTGCTTGCTGACATATCTTTCCTTGATAAACCCTCTCTCTTTGGTGACATTTTTGTAGCCTTTTTAGTCCTAGTCACATTGCAGTCTTGCTAATTAGTCTCCTGACTTGGTGTTTCCAAAAGTCTTTACTTACATATACTAATAGTCACATGAATTATTCCCATAAATGAGTAATTCAGTAATTATATGTTTTTACTAGTTTTACTTTTAGAGATCAATTCCATTGTAAAAATTGTGACTACAGTTATTCTGAATTAAGGATCTTAGAACTTATTTTTATTTTAAAAAATCTTTACTGGGGCTTGCTGTCTTATGTGTATGAGCTTCTTTATATCTAGATTTAGGGGAGTTATCGTTTATTTTTAATATCTTCTAGTTTTCTTTTGCCCTTTTTATTTTAGTCATATTTTGTTGTCTATAAAATTTAAATTCTTATAAGTAAAAAACTATTAATCTTTACATTTATTGTTCTTTCTCTCACTTCAGTGCACTTGAATGAATTAATCGCTAATCCAGAGACTTGATAATCATTAAATCCTATTTTCTGCTAGATTGGTGAATATTTATTTTATATTTGCAGACATTTTGGAAGGCTGTCTCATCTCACATATTTCTCTCCTTCTGATGAAGCTAATCAGTCCTTTCCTTCCTGACTGCCCTCACCCCATCACTTGGCTAATCTGTAGCATCATGGGGACAAGTCCATGATGGGCGTGTTGGGACAATCTGATTCCTCCTGTTTGATGATAGCTTATTGTAGCACAATGGCCATCTGAATCATGATGGTCTAAATTAACATTATTTTCTGAAATTTTAAATCTGGGCTCTAAAATTTAAATTGAAAACAAGGGAAGCCATTTGAATGGGTAGCATGCAATCTTAGGATGCTTGAAGATGGGCATCTTTGTTCACTGTATCCTGTAACCTTCAGAGAGAGATGAATAGATGAAGTTAGTACTCAGCAAGAAGCAGAAGGGAGAGGAGGTGAAAGGGAATGTTCTGGATTTTTGATGTCTTCTACTTTTCTAGTTCCACTGTTTCTCTAAAGCCAACATACACTCCTATCCTAAGTCGTTAATAAAACGTACCTATATCCTTATAATAAATTCTCTCTCTCTCTCTTGCTTAATCTAGCTAAATTTAGTTTATAATGCTTATAAGGTAGGAGTTCTAACTAATAAAGTGTTGAATTTTTTTAGTAAACATTTTGATATAAACCATCAGATGTGTTATCCAACATCCACCCTAAAGTACATAAACTCTTATACTATCTTCTGGGCAGCAGATGAAGGCAGTTTGCAGAAGAAAGACGATAAGGTCAAGACATAGTTTGATAATGCAGATTTATATCAGATTTTGTAATTTCTAAGAGGAAGATTAGACTTGAGCCAGGTTTAAAAAAATTCTTTGTGGGAGGTTTAAGTACCAGTACTTTAGATCTGGAGATGGGACAGAAGCAAATGGAAGGGTGATAGGAAAAGTTTGGAAGTAACATTTAGGATAATGATATAATCCATACAGAATTAATCTAGGATGAATCTCAAGGATAAGGAGTTTAGTTACTCATTAATTTTTTCATTGGGCACTGGACATATAGTGGAAACCAAGGCAGACACTGCCCTTTCCTGTGGATCTCATATTCTTGTGGAGATGGAAGAGAAAGATATTAAATAATTAATTACACATTTATTTACTTTGTTGTTATTAGAGAAGTGCTATTCGGGAGAACCATTAAGAGAAGGAACTTGATCAAGACTGGATAACATAGCATGACTCTTTGAGCAACTAAAATAAAGCATTTTTGTATATATTTTCTAAACCAGATGTTAAAGTGGCATACTTGTTCCAATAGGCCTATGGATTAAAAAAAAATCAGTTCATAATTACTTGTAACAAAAAAGTGGCAGAAATGTAAACGTGTATGGGTTTAAATTTCTGAGTTCTTTTTTAATGCCTTTGACATTAATCTTCTTCTTGAAATAAGTGTTAGTCTTGCGACTTAAAATGCAGAGAATAATACAGTTGTCTAGCTTTGTCAGAGGGGTGCAGTGAATGCAAAGAATTATTCTGCCTAAGAAATTTACCATTCTAAGTGAAAAGGCTTTAACTATCAAATAAACTTAATGCTATTGTATATATTTCCTTAAACTGTTTCCGGAAAACTGTTTTCTTTCTACTATCCAACTCAAATTGCTCAGACTTTTCTCCAAATCTTCAGTCACTGGGAGGAGAAAGAAGATAGAACTAACCAGAGTTTAAGCATGAACTATGTGCCAGATAATATAGGAGGTGCTTGGCCATTTTTTGCTGCTTCTTTGTCCTTTGAAAGCTATCCTTTTCCTTATTAGTCTAATCATGTCTAATTCTCTAACGGAACAGAACTTTTTCTCCCAGGCTGCAGACACCTTTGGGGTTTGTGTATAGGCTTCAAGGACTTAGTAAAAACTTAGAATTGTATTTCAGAGTTGGGATTGGGCAAGAGAAGCAAGTCCATAATATTTATCAGATTTAAGAGAAAATAGTGAGTCAAAATGTTAGGTAGCTGCTCAAAAATCCTGTCTTGTTCCTGAAAACTCTAGCCCAAGTTGACCACATTCTAGAAGCAGTTCTGAAAGACTAAACTGGTTCACATGCTACTTACTGGTTTGAGAAATGAATGTCTTCTCTTACAAATCAGATAGAAATTTCCAAGAGACATAATTCTTGTATGCCTTTTGTATCTCCCTTTTATTTCTAGCACAAGGGTTTAATCATAAAGTTAATTAAAATTCTTCTTCACAAATAACATATATCATTGCTTCTTTAAATGATAAAAGCTGAATTCTAATGCAAACTCATCTAGCATCACAGATTCCTATAGCTTAAAAGTAAATTTAATTATTATTCACAGAAAAGTTTATTGGTAAAAATAACAGTAAAAATATATTTAGTTTAATGAACAATACATATACAGTTTGTTGAATTTGTTACTATCTCATATCACTGGGTTATTTTGAAAAGGGATCTTACAAACATTAATCTTTTCTTATTATGCCTAACTTTTAAAAATGTTATAGTTAGCAAATTAAATAATATTGTTTAACTACTTAGTATATGATAAGCAGAAGAATAGCTCCCCTCCGTGATATCCACCTGCTAATCCTCAAATCTGTGAATAAATTAAGTTGGCATAACTTCAGGGCAAAGGGGAAAGAGATTGCAGATAAAATTAAGGCTGCTAATCAACTGACTTTAGAATAAAGAAATTATCCTGAATTTTGGGGAGGGGTGGGTACAGATTAACCACAAAGGCCCTTAAAATGTAGAAGAGGAAAGCAGAAGTATCAGAGTCGGAGTGGTTTGATGTGAGAAACTCGCCAGACTATTACTGGCTATGAAGATGGAATTGCAGGCAGCCTCTGGAAGCTGGCAAAGGCAAGAAAACAGAATTTCCCCCAGAGCCTCCAGATGGAATGCAACCCTGCTGATACCTTAATTTTAGCCTACTGAGATCCATTTCAAACTTCTGATCTCTAGAACTCCTTTTTTTTGGTTTGGGGAGGTAATTGGGTTTACTTATTTACTTATTGTTCAAGGAAGTACTGGGATTGAACCCAGGACCACATGTGTGCTAAGCATGCACTCTACCACTTTAGCTGTACCCTCCTCACATAAATTTGCATGGTTGTAGGTCATTAAATTTGTGGTAATTTGTGACCACTGTCACAAATAACAAGAAACTTAATATACACTATCAGGTAGAATAATAACATTAGATTACATTATTGTGCACATACTATGCACAAAGTAGTTGGTTAAATACTCTAAATATGTGTGTTTTTTGTTTTTTTTTGTTTTGTTTTGTTTTGTTTTGTTTTTTTTAGTTTTAGTTCCCATACAACCTTATGAACTAGACTTTTATGGCGGAAGGAACTTTTGAATCAAGCTATGTCTGACTCCAGAGCCTATGGTCATAACCACTGTGCTATACAGCCTCTTCATTATAAATCATTGAATGAATGATTGAGATATGTAACACCAAGCCAGGTATATATGGAGAACAAATGAAGTGCTCAGAAAATTCTTATGAATAATTCATATTTTAATTATAAATTGAATTTTTTATTAGAAGCCAATTCTTAATTTTCTGAAGGGCATTATTTTGGTCAACAGGAATATTCTGGAGGCTGGAGTTATTCTTCCTCCCTGGATAGAGGTGTCAGTGGCTGGAGCAATTTGAACTTAGCTTTTTGTATTTTAGCTCTTCATTACATCTGTCATTTGAGTGATACTCAAGCCTTTGGTAGTTCATTTCTTCTAATTCTGAGAATAAGAAGATACATGACCCTCCTAGCAAACCCTGGTGAATCATCTTAATCTGGGTCCCTCAAGGTGTTCCAAACAGACATTTTTTATAGGATGAGAAAGTGAAAGCATACTGAACCTAAGGCCAAATTATAGATTCCCTAAAGGTAAGCATCATATAAAACAAACGATCCATTTTTTCTTCAACTTTCCAAACTTATTTTTATCCATTTTCTTGAAATGTTTTCTCTCTTGCTCTATAAGTACATCAAGTATAGTGCCTGATTCTCCCTATGGTATTTACTTTCCGTTAACTTCTTATTGATTTTCAGTTATATGTACACAGTATTGCACCAACATAAACTGCTGCAAACACCAGACTTAAAGAAGTTCTGAACTATAACTGTTTTAACTTGGTGACAGAGCACTACAACATGAATATTATCTGTGGCCTATTAAAAATGTATTTAAAGGCAGTTGTGACAAGTAAGGTCAAGTCTAATCAAGTGATGATGTTATATAAATTATAGTGGGAAGAAATTTTGCATCTGAAGATGAAGAATGTTCAAGTGAAAAGAACAGATTAGAATGGGTAAAGATGAGTTTTTGGAAATATAGCATTACAGAAGGTGAAACAAAGTATAAATCATTAGGAAAAGAAAGGTACTAAGAAAAGAGAAAAGTGGAGGGGAGGAGTACTAATGAAGAAATACACAGCAAGTTGATATGTCACCTAAAAGGGTTATAGTTTTGAGACAAATGAAATTTTAACAGTTATTTTAACTGAGTATGATTAATAATGCCTATCACATTTTAAAAGCATTCAAATTTTTTATCGTTCTGCTTTAGAATCTCAAACACAGTAGAGGTACTTTGAAATCAGAGAGACTTGGATGTAGATTGGGCAAAGTAATTTCTTTATTAGTCTCAGTTATGTCATCTATAAAATGGAGATAATAGATATTAACTCAGAGTTATTGAATGGCTTTTCCACTAGTAAAATAGTAGTAAAGTGCCTGTGTGGCTTTTATACTTTTAAAAGTAATATATGTAACCCAGTATCCATATTTATATTGAAGCTAATTGAAATGAAAAAGTAAATGTAATAGAAAAGACTAGCCATAAATAAAATGGATTGAAATAATCAAGTAAAAAGCACATATGCTTTAATTTCTTTAAATTATTGTAAAGATTTTGATTGAAGTCCCCAATGCTGATTGAATGTCTGTCTCTATTAATAGGCATTAATAGGACAAAAGAAATAAGCAAGCTAAGGAGGTTGAAGGCAGAGAGAATTTTTTTAAACTGATATGTTGTGAAAATGATCTTAAATTAAAAGATTATAGTTATGTCCCTTTATATTATAATCTGAGCTGAAACTGAAATTGAGTTTTTTTTGTTTTTTTTTTTTGTTTTGTTTTCTTCTATATCAAAGCAGTAACAAGTAATTATCTTGAATTTTGAGATTGGGTTCCACTTTCAGACAGTATTTCTAGAAACAGAGCTAAGTTTAAATTCCTTATAAGAAAATTTTTATCACATTTCTGACCTGTATTGACCTGTATTTCATGTGCTGTATTTTATCACATAAAAGACCTGTACTGCATGAACAACATTTAAACAATGTTCATCTACATGAACACGATGTATTCCCCAAAGCTTCTTTCTTATCAGAGGAAGGTAATGAAGGTGTATTTTTGGAGGAAAGATAAGCTGCCTGTTTTAGCTTTACACCTTCTTTCTTGTGTATCATACATATCATTTGTACAGATAAGAATTCTCTATTTATCTTTCATTAGTTAATTACTGGAAACACTGTTTTGTTATTTTTCTTTTTACCGTATTTTGTTTGAAGAGTTCAAGATTCTAAAGCAAGAAGCTTACTTACTGAGTATTTTATATTGATCTTGGTTTTTCTTTATTCTTACCACCCAAAAGTTCTTACAAATACTTCAAGTGCAGGAAATAATACTCTGGTGTTTTTCTCCTTTGGCCTGGTTGAGTTGGGCTAAGTGGGTTACTGGAAAATAATTGAAAAATAACTTTTTCTTGTGGAATGACTTCTTGGGCATTAACTAATTTGTAAAAACTGAATTAAATTTTCAGTAGCCCAGCTGCAAGCTTCAACCAAATTAAACAATCCTTACACAAATTATTATTATTATTTTTATGAAGTATAGTTGATTTACAATCTGTTAGTTTCAGATATACAGCAAAGTGATTCAGATGTATATGTGTGTGTGTGTGTGTGTGTGTGTGTGTGTGTATATATATAATTTTTCAGATTCTTTCCCATTATAGAGTATTATAAGATATTGAATATAGTTCCCTGTGCTATATAGTAGGTTCTGTTGTTTATCTATTTTATATATAATAATCTGCTTCCATGTCTTTGCTATTGTAAATAGTGCTTCTGTGAACATTAGGGTGCATGTATCTTTTCGAATTAGAGTTTCCTCCAAATATATGCCCAGGAGTGGGATTACTGAGTCATATGGTAACTCTATTTTTAGTTTTTTAAGGAAGCTCCATACTGTTTTCCATAGTGGCTGCACTAATTTACATTCCCACCAATAGTGTAGGAAGGTTCCTTTTTCTCCACATTCTCTCCAGCGCTTATTATTTGTAGACTTTTTGATGATGGCCATTTAAAAAAAAAGATGTACAGTTGACATACAATGTTGTGTTAGTTTCTGGTATACAGCATAATGATTCAGTTTATATATATACACATACACACACACACATATATATATATACACACACACGTATATATGTAAATATATATTCTTTTTTATGTTCTTCTTCATTACAGATAATTAAAAGTTACTGAATGTAGTACTCTGTGCTGTGCAGTAGGACCTTGTTGTTTATCTATTTTATATATAGTAGTTTGTATCTGCTAATCCCAAACTCTTAGTTTATCCTCCCTTTCCCCCTTGTTAATCATAAATTCATTTTCTTTGTGAGTCTATTTCTGTTTTGTAAATAAATTCATTTGTATCATTTTTTCTAGATCCCACTTATAAGCAATATCATATGATATTTGTCTTTGTTTGATTTAGTTCACTTAGTATGATAATCTCTAGGTCCATCCATTGCTGCAAATGGCATTATTTCATTCTTTTTATGGCTGAATAGTATTCCATTATATATATATGCCACATCTTCTTATTCAATCATCTGTTGATGTGTTACTGAGTCCAAATTTGTTCTGCTCACCACAGGACAGGCCAATAAATTGGGAAATGAGGTGTTGGGGCAAGGAATAATGACTTTATTTAGAAAGCCAGCAGATTGAGAAGATGGCAGACTAATGTCCTGGAGAACCATCTTACCCGAGTCAGAATTCAGGCTCCTTTTATACTAAAAAGAGGAGGGGGTGTGGTTGGTTGTTGCACACTTCCTGGTATCTTGCAGAGTCTTTTGTTCTTGCAGCTGTCCATGTAGGTCAGGTTATGATGTTTCTGTAATCTCCAACAAGGCAAATGTTAGTCTCTGTTCTGCAACTTTTTATCTCTATTTGAATGGAGAAGTGTTATACCCTAAAGATCAAAGCCTTGAGAATGGGCTATCCTATATATTTCAGGCTATAGGCAACATTCTTTTATAAAAGGTGCAGAACCAGCATGACTAAGCACAGGAAACAGAGCACAAAGTTAGAGCTAAAGGAACAGATATAATATGAGTCAGATTTGTTCTTCCTTATTACAGATGGACATTCAGGTGCTTCAATGTCTTGGCTATTGTAAAGTTGCTGCTATGAACATTGGGGTGCATGTATGTTTTCAGATTAATTTTCTCTGAATATATGCCCAGGAGTGGGATTGCTGGATTATATGGTAACTGTATTTTTAGTTTTTTAAGGAACCTCGATACTGTTCTCCATAGTAACTGCATCAATTTACATTCCCACCAACAATCTAGAATAGTTCCTTTTTCTCCGCACCCTCTCCAGTATTTATTGTTTGTGGACTTTTTAATGGTGGTCATTTTGACCAGTCGTTGTAGATTTGATTTGCATTTCTCTGATAATTAGTGACACTGAGTATCTTTTCATGTGCCTATTGGCCATCTGTATGTCTTCTTTGGAGAAATATCTATTTAGGTCTTCTGCCATTTTTTGATTGGGTTGTTTTTTTGTTACTGAGTTGTATGAAATGTTTGTATATTTTGGAAATTAATCCCTTGTCAGTCACTTCATTTGTGAATATTTTCTCCCACTCTGTAGGTTGTCTTTTCATTTTGGTTATGGTTTCCTTTGCTGTGTAAAAGCTTACACGTTTGCTTAGGTCTCACTTGTTAATTTTTGCTTTTATTTTTATTGCCTTGGGAGACTTACCTTGGGAAACATTGCTATGACGTGTCAGAGAATGTTTTGGCTCTGTTCTCTTCTAGATTTATGGTGTCTTGACTTATGTTTAAGTTTTTAAACCATTTTGAGTTTATTTTTGTATATGGTGTGAGGAAGTGTTCTAACTTCATTGATTTACATGCTGCTGTCCAATTTTCCCAACATCACTTGCTGAAGAGACTTGTCTTTTCTCTACTATATATTCTTGCCTCCTTTGTCAAAGATTAATTGATCATAGGTGTGTGTATTTATTTCTGGGCTCTCTGTTCTGTTCCATTGATCCATATGTCTGTTTTTGTGCCAATACCATTCTGTTTTGATTAGTGTAGCTTTGTGGAATTGTTTGAAGCCTGGGAAGGTTATGCCTTCAGCTTTGTTCTTTTTCCTCAGTGCTGCTTTGGCAATTCTGGGTCTTTTATGATTTCATATAAATTTTAGGATTATTTGTTCTAGTTCTGTGAAAAAATGTCCTGGGTAATTTGTTTGGGATCGCATTAAATCTGTAGATTACTTGGGTAGTACGGACTTTTTAACAATATTGATTCTTCCAATCCAAGAATATGGGGTACCTTTCCATTTCTTTAAATCATCTCAATTTCTTTATCAGTGTTTTAGAATTTTCAGGGTATAAGTCTTTCACCTTCTTTGTCAGGTTTGTTCCTAAGTATTCTATAATTTTTTGATTTGATTTTCTTTTTTTAAAACTTAAAAATTAAAAAAAATTTTTTTCTATATATTTTTTCTTTAAAGCCCAGTATTTTATCCTTGTTTTTTTGATGGGGGAGATTAATTAAGTTTGTTTGTTTGTTTGTTTATTATTAATGGAGGTACTGGGATTTGAACCCAGGACCTTGTGCATGCTAAGCATGCACTCTACCACTAGGCTATACCCTCCCCTTGAGAGTGTTTTTATAATTTCCTTCTCTGATATTTCATTGTTAGTGTAAAGAAATGCAACAGATTTCTTGTATCCAGTTATCTTACTGAATTTATTTACCAGTTCTAGTAGTTTTGTATGGAGTCTTCTGAATTTTCTGTATCATGTCATTTGCAGATAATGATAATTTTACTTCTTCCCTTTCAATTTGGATCTTTTTTTTTTTTTTTTTAGTTGTCTGATTGCTGTCTAGGACTTTCAGTAGTATGTTGAATAGAAGTGGTGAGAGTGGGCATTCTTGTTATGTTCCAGTTTTCACCAGGAAGGCTTTCAACTTTTCAATGTTAAGTGTTATGTTGGCTGTCGGTTTGTCATAAATAGCTTTTATTATGTTAAGATATGTTCCCTCTATGCTCACTTTGGTAAGAGTTTTAACATGAATGGATGTTGAATATTGCTTGGGGGGATGTTAAATTTTTATCAAATACTTTTTCTGCGTCTATTAAGATGATCATGTGTTTTTTATAATTTCTGTCGATGTGGTATATCACATTGATTGATTTATGTGTGTTGAACCATCCTTGTGACCCTGTAGTGAATCCAACTTGATCATAGTATGTGATCTATTTTATGTGTGGTTGGATTCAGTTTGCTAATATTTTCTTGAGAATTTTTGCATCTATATTTATCAAAGATGTTTATTTCCATTTCTCTAGTAGATGGATTCAAAAAATATTGCTACAATTTATGTCAGAGAGTATTTTGCCTATGTCTCCCTCTCAGAGTTTCATAGTATCTGGTCTTACATTTAGGTCTTTAAAATATATTTTGAGTTTATTTTTGTATATCGTGTCAGAAAGTGTTCTAAGTTCATTATTTTACATGTAGCTGTCCAGTTTTCCCAGCACAACTTGTTGAAGAGACTGTCTTTTCTCCATTGTATATTCTTGCCTCCTTTTTTGTAGATTAATTGACCTTAAGTGCATGGGTTTATTTTTGGGCTTTCTATCCTGTTTCATTGATCTACATGTCTATTTTTGTGCCAGTACCATACTGTTTTTTATTACTATAGATTTGTAGTATGGTCTGAAGATAGGGAGCATGATTCCTCCAGCTCTGTTCTCTCTCAAGATTGTTTTGGCTATTTGAGGTCTTTCATGTTTCCATACAAATTTGAAATTTTTTGTTCTAGTTCTGTGAAAAGTGCCATTGTAATTTGATAGGGATTGCACTGACTCTGTAGATTGCCTTAAGTAGTATGATCATTTTAACAATATTAGTTCTTTCAATCCAAGAATACAGTATATCTTTCCATCTGTGTAATCTTCAATTTCTTTCCTTGGTGTCTTATAGTTTTCCAAGTACTGGAGTTTTGCCTCTTTAGGTAAGTTTATTCCTAGGTATTACCTTCTTTTTGATGCAGTGGTAAATGAGATCATTTCCTTAATTCTTTTCTGATATTTCATTGTTAGTGTATAGAAAGAAAATATAGGCAAAACATTATCTGATATAAATCTCAGCAATGTTCTCCTAGGGCAGTCTATCCAAGCAATAGAAATAAAAGCAAAAGTAAGCAAATCGGACCTAATTAAACTTACAAACTTTTGCAAAGCAAAGGAAACCATAAGCAAAACAAAAAGGCAACCTACAGAATGGGAGAAAATATTTGCAAAAAATGAGACTGACAAAGGCTTAATTGCCAGAATATATAAACAGCTCATACAACTTAATAAGAAAAAAACAAACAACCCAATCCAAAATGGTCAGGAGACCTAAACAAGCAATTCTCCAATGAAGATATACAAATGGCCAATAGGCACATGAAAAACTGCTCAATGTCACAAATTATCAGAGAAATGCAAATCAAAACTACAACAAGGTATCACCTCACATCAGTGAGAATTGCCATCATTCAAAAGTCTACAAACAATAAATGCTGGAGAGGCTGTGGAGAAAAGGGAACCCTTCTACACGGTTGGTAGGAATTTAGTTTGGTGCAACTATTATAGAAAACAGTATGGAGATTCCTCAAAAGACTGAAAATGGACTTACCATATGATCCAGCAATCCCACTGATGGGCATATATCCAGAGGGAACCCTAATTAAAAAAGATACATTCACCCCAATGTTCATAGGAGCACTATTTATAATAGCCAATACATGGAAACAACCTAAATGTCCATCAACAGATGACTGGATAAAGAAGTTGTGATATATTTATACAATGGAATACTACTCAGCCATAAAAAAGAATAAAATAATGCCATTTGCAGCAACATGGATGAACCTAGAGATTGTCATTCTAAGCGAAGTAAGCCAGAAAGAGAAAGAAAAATACCATATGATATCACTTATATGTGAAATCTAAAAAAAAAAAAAAAAAAAAAGACAAACTTATTTACAAAACAGAACAGACTCACAGACATAGAAAACAAACTTATGGTTACCAGCGGGGAGGAGGGTGGGAAGGGATAAACTGGGAGTTCAAAATTTTCAGATACTAACTAATATATATAAAATAAATAAACAACAAGTTTATACTGTATGGCACAGGGAACTACATTCAATATATATACCAAAGGAAAACTGCATTTAGAGACCATATACCTACTGTATATTGAGAATTATGTCCAAAGCTTAGTATTCCACAGTGAACAAATTGGATCCAGTGTCTACCTTCAAAGTATTTACAGAGCAGTAGGGAAATTAAGTGAAGAATAATTACAATACTGCTCATAAGAGATAACATAGAGGCAGTAATAGGGTCTTACAGGAGCACTGAAGAATAAATATAATGGCTTTTATATTGTAAAATTTATTAGTAATGTAATTTGAACAAAACTTACAAAGTGACCCAAACAGATGAAGTAGGATGTCTAAACATTAGCTTATAGTAAAAGAAATAGTTTAAATCTTCTGATGACAGTTGCTGAACTGAGAGTTTTTACTAATTCCTTCTGAATGAAGAAAAAACTTAATCCAGGTTTGCTTCCTGAGAAAAGGAAAATCAAAATTCAACAACAGTCTGAGAAAAGAAAATTAGTCAAAATGAGGCTAAAAATTATTTTAAAATATCGATAAGTAAAAGTGGAAATCAATGGAAACTACCTTACAGCAGAAAGGTAAATATAAAAACTGTATGCCTCAAAAGGAAAAAGGAAGTCTAGATATTCATGAAACAGTCGTAAAGGGGAGACATTTATGTTAGAAAATCACACAAAAGCCTAAAAGCTTAGAATGTTCAGATCCCTAAAGAAATAAAGATACCATCATACAGATTTTATTGGACATTTTATTTTTACAATATTTCATACTGAAAGTTATTTTTTTTCTCAAAGAGAGTGTATCACATAACAACTACTAAAACAAGAACAATAGGTAAAATTAGGTAAAATAGTCCATCTTTTAGCAGTTGAGGATTTAACCCTGTAATTTGTCTTTAAGTTTTTATTAGCCTGTTTCTGAGTGTCTCATATAACAGTTGGTTTATAGATTATCCCATGATTGGGTAGTTTGACTGTCCCTGAATCATAGGCTGAGAAGGCTTATAGAGAGTCTATTTTCCTGACTCCAGGCCCAGTAGCCTTCAAACTAACCAAAAACATCACTCTTTTGGTTTTTAAAAATCTTTTTTGAAGGAGAGGCCACAATATTTCCTTTATAAGCTCTTTGGACAGCATCTAATTGGTAGGCTATTTTAAAATACATTTTCAAAGATTACACTTTTTCCAAGTCTCTTCTCAATATGGTACTAGCACAGAATTTCAACAGCCCATGTTATTATCATGTCATTCTGGTACTTTAACTAATAGACCCCTGGGAGGATGAGAATCAGCTTATTCTTTTGAAATGATATATAAATTTCCTTTCTTAATTTTATCTAAAGTGTAAACTTGTATACCCCAATCATGTCTTTTCTTTTGTATTCTATGTAGCATTCCTTTCGTCTTTAGATGAGGTTTAGAAGCAATAATGAAAGAGGATATTTAGATAGTAATAGAATTAAAGTTGAATGAGAGATTTAGGCTGAGTGGGAAAGGGCTTGAGTAGGTAGTTGCTAAAATAAAAGGGAAATAAGGGACTTTGTTTTCAGAGGAGGCCTCTTGGAGAGGAAGACTAGTGTCTTTTTCAGAGACAGTGAACTGGGAACATTAATTCAAACTGGCATAAGACATTGAACATAGCTATGTAAAGTGACAGTTTGTAAACTGACTGTGTTTTCTCCATTGTCCTTAGGAAGTTGACATTTTATTTTAAAATACTCATCTGAATATAGTTACTACTGGATATCTACTTCTTTTGTTCACCTAGAATCCATTACCTTTCTCTCTTACATTGATCCTCCCCCCCAACTTTTGGAAGACTATCCTGCTCCCACTTTTAGGGCTTGTATTTTGAAAGAGATGACCACTTACCTAGATCCAGGTATGACTGTGATCCAGGCTTAGATACTAAGTTTATTCAATTCCTTCGCCTACAGAGCAGGTTTGAGGGATAGTGGGAACCACATTTTGCAGAGCAATCCTAGGGTTGAACTATTGAAAAAGAGGAGCTTTTTCCATTCCACTTGCTGAAGGTAGAAAGTATCGCCTAGAACTGCTAGAAGCTGTTTTGTTACTCCCTGGGATTGTTGCAGAAAAACGTGTTGTAGCTCAATGTTACAGCTCAGTGTTACGGCTCAGTTGTGACAGCAACTTGGATCTGGGCAAGAGACAAAGCAGCACTCGGAGAGTTGGAGAACTCAGGTTTATTATGCCAGTGGGCCCAGAGGAGTTAACACTCCTAGCTCTGGACCCCGTCTGTAGGTTTACACAGGCTTTTATAGGCTGCCAGTTTACGCTTTGCAACATCGTATGCAAATAAGGTATAACAAAAGTTGACTAATTAGGAACAAGCCTTGTAGAAATGGACCAATCAGGAAGGAGAGAAATAACCAATCAGGAGTAAGGGAAATGGACCAATCAAGAGTGAGAAAAGTAACCAATTAGGAGTGAGCTCTGTGCAAATGAAGTACTACAAATGGACCAATCAGGAGTTAGCTTAGGGAACCAATAGAATTTTAGGGGTAAGTTCCACTTTCCTAGAAGTAAGCCTTTTCAGAGGTAAAAAGTGAGAGAGAGCTGCTGGGCCAGGGAACTGGATGGTGCTGGCAGGAGAGTAGTGGCCCTGCCTGGGGGTTGTGCTGGTCTTTTTATGGGGCTTCCCACCTCAGGATAAGCTTAACTGAATGAAGCCCATTGCAGAAAAAAACAGATCTAACAGAAGGAGAGAGACGAAGTCCTTACTGATGTCATTGAGCCACTGGATATAGTGCCTTTTGAATGTTCAGTTTCTTAAGCCTATAGATTACCCTACCCTTTTTGTTTCCCACAAGCCATCATGACTTACATTTTTCTGTTACTCATGACTAGAACAGTCCTAGGTAATAAAATGTGTTTTGCTTTTATACCCATAGAGGGGCTTGGGTACTTCTATAATTCAAATGCTGAGAATTCTACCTAGAATCCACTTCCTTTCTAACTTGCTTTACCACCTGAAAAGAGGACAGTGAAGGCAGGCCTGGGTGGCCAGCGAGCTAGGAACACTATACAAATGGTTGCCATGGGTCATCTCTCTTATGTTTGATAACAATAATAAATACTTCCTTCTCTTGTTAAGGAACAAGGTGGACTTATTTTAAACTATAATTTTTTCTGTAGTGAATGCAATGAAAAGCTGATTTTTTTTTTAAAGAGAGATCACTAACAATACCCTTTAGTACTGACCAAGAGGCTGCATAGAGAAAGTAACAAAATGACACTTCTATTTTCTAGACTGCCCAACTGAAATCCTGATGTAGAAATTGTTGCCTTATAATCTTTTTTCCATCTAGCCAGGCTAGTGGTACAGAAGATCAGGGATGCTAATTACTGGTTCTTGCTAAACTTCAAAAAAAAGGATAAGAGATAGAAATAGTTTCCACTGAAAACTTATGGTCTATGATATCTGAAGTTGAGTTCACTTTCTGAAGGGGAATGTTTTTATGAGAAACTGGGATATTACAATACTGTTCTGGTGGTTTAAATAAAAATAAGTAGATTCATAACTCTAGACATTAATTATATTAGATAATATACATCATTTGTAATATTGGAACAGAGAAAGTCACATTTTCTTTGCTGATTTTCAAGTTGTCACATCATTTTTTTTCTTTTCAGGACTTAGCGTGAAGGCCATTTCTGTACTGGCAGATAAAATGTCAAGTTGAGAAAGCTCAAAGTCATTTGACAGTAGGGAAAATGTTGGGTTTCTAACTTGGCAGCAGATTTTATTACTTTTAGAAAAATTTAAAAATATATATCACATAAATTGCATAAATCATAAATGAAAAGCCATGTGAATTCCCACAGAGTCAACATGCCAGTATAACAATCATCCAAATCAAGAAACACAACATGACCAGCACCCCAAACTCCTCTGCTCAGTCACTGTGTACCTCCTTACTTACCAAAGATAACTGCCATCCTGTCTTCTTACACATCCTAACTGTAGATTAGTTATTGGCAGAGACTTGGAATGGCAGAATGGCCTATTGAAATGTGAGGGAAGTTCCATGGATGGACTTAAGCCTGAAACTGCATGAACATCTTTTACAGCAGTACCTGTTTTTCCCACAACCCACACAGGAACTTACCCTTACCTACTCTACATTACCTCTGGAAAATTTTTTATATTAAATATTCAATCTTGCAGTTGGATGACATAAGAGACTTTGTCATAAGAGCTGTATAGCATTCTATAAGATTGCCATTGGGGTGTCGATAAAGTAAGCACCTGCAATAGCCATTGGGAGAAGGGCCAAGGTGGAAGCAGTCTTGTCCTTTTCTCTTTTCTCTCTTGCCTTACTCCATAAATTCCACGGTTTACTCTTTTAATAAGAGAAAATAGGGAGAGAAATGTGTCTTTTAAAGGGCTTCATTTTAAGTCTCTTACTTTATTATTAAACTCCACTTAATCCCTACCAATTTAGACTTTAAGGAGTACAGCTCTCTGTTGGCACTTTCTACTTGCCTTCTGAGGCGAAGAAATTGGACACATGTAAATAGGTTAAGAGACAGTCCAGGAGCACCATCCAGTGTGTGCTCTGTAAGGCTGGGTTAAGTGAAATGAAAAGGTGTCTTGCTTTGAAACAACGGTCATTCCAATGTACTGCTGGCTCCTCCAGGTTTCAGAGTATGATAAACTAATCTCTTGGTCATTTGCCAAAGGGAATACTGAATGTTTAACAGAACCTACTACACATGTAGGTGTATCCTCCCCAAACTAATAGATGTTACATATCATGGTGGGATATCGGAGATATTTGACTTTTAGAAGCATGGAGCAATGATTTGGGTTAAAACTAGAGATGCTATATTATACAGTAACTCGTTGCATTAAACAAATTTCGAATTTTAAAAATGTGCCTTAAATAATATTTTACTCTTTTCATTGAACAATAATCTCATGAACACTAATAGTGAGAATCTATGGATTTTGCAATTTTCAGAGCAGTTATTTTAATCAGATTTAAAGAGATACTATGCTATATAAAACCCTTAAAATATTTTTATGTAGTAGCGCCATGGTTTATTATGTAGAGCTCATTTGAAGACACTCATGCAACATATTAAGTTAGCTTCTTGTAATCCTATATATTACAGGTATTTTTTTCTTCCAATGAGTAATTATTGGGAACTAATGAGAACTGTTGAGAGGGTGATTTCCTTAACAAAGAAGCTCTCTACCCATAGAGGCTTGCAGTCTCCTTGCAGATAGGGATTCTGAGTGTGTGTTTTGAAATAATGTGTGGAAAACAACAATAATGGCAATGAATAGAGTGTATTTGAGGGAGGAGTAGACAGATCAGTCCAATTGAATGCTTGTGTGTATGTGTGTGTAAACCAGGTGTAGAATAAGGTAGGAGTCATTAAATTGGACATATTGCAGATAGTCTTACATAGCAACAGATGCAACTGTACTAAATAAATGTTGAATGAATAAATGAAAAAACTCCTTGAATTTGCAGTGGAGGATTTGCATCTTCATCCTGCAGGTACCAAGGTGATATCATGAGTTTAAGTTGTTTCCCACTTTGTGACCAGAAATGCTAGTGTTCTTCTGATAGAACAAAGTTGCAAGTTCTTAGATGGGTGGGAACTGAAAGAACTTTTTAGCTTTAAAGAGAAAACCCTGCTCGACATTGTACATACTTAAATTGATATGAAGTTGCCCACAGGTACTGGAAGGACTCAGTCAAATAAATGGTAAAGAAACTTCAAAACATCTTGTACTTGGATATAAATTTAGTGGTTCAGTATCCTAAGAATAAAACCAGCTCATCTTTCCCAAAGCCTAATAACACTGTTTTCTGTGACATTAAATACTTTAAATTATACCAGAAAGTGTTGTGACAATATCAACTACTACTAGGGTGATAAAATCAAAATGTCATCTAAAAAAAATATATGTAAATATATACACCAAAATGATACATATAGCTGTATATATAAATGCTGTGCACACATGCACACACACTTTATTAAGTAGTTTTTAAAAATTCTATATGGTGAAATTTTGAAAACTTGGAAAAATATTAGTTCATTGGAGTTTTTTTAAAAAATTCAATTTATTTTAACTAAAAAATTCAAAAATAGAAATTCACTCATTTCTTCTACTCCCAACAATCAGAATTTCTGATAGGAATCCAGATTTTATAAGTAATTCCTGTAGTCAGATCTATGACTTTTAAAGTATAAACCAATTTATTTTATTTAGTTTCTTTTGATTTGTTTTATTTTGATTTCATTTTTAGTAATGAGTTCTAACAAAACGGTCCACTTGGTTGTGCTCGTGGCACAACTGATGTCAGCACGTTACCAGCCCGCTGTAGATGACACGTCTTGATCTCCAGCTCTGTGGCTACACTGTCCCCGTCAACACTGTTACCAAACGTGAGATGTGGATCAGTTATTTTCTGATCATTATCATCTGCATAATTTAGTTCCCCCTAGATAAGATCTTTGTAAATAATGTTGAGTTATATAAACTACAGTAGGCAAATGGCATATTGGAAAATATTCAGTTTTACTCAAGTGTATAACAGATCCTAGTGTAAGAGGACTTAGATATTTCTGTGGTCAGTATGACATTTTGCTCGTAAGTTTCCAACATAATATAAAACTTGATATAATATAAGTGAGAAAAATAAGGCTTTAGGAATGTTTTCAGCTTATTTTGGGTCATCAAATGAAAGAGTCTTGTCATCATTTCATTTGGCATCTTTGGATTATTTTAATGGATTATGTTCCAGATGGGTATTAGCATATTGGTGGGGCATGGTCAAATTTTTTTAAAAAAGCAGTAGCTACTGGATTGGCTTGAACTGTTTCCTTTAAATGACAGATTAGTTTTATGAGTGGTGTTTTTAATACTGCTTCACAGCAAAGCAGATTTGTGTAATTTGGCCACCTGCTATAAACATCAATTTTAATCAATCACATATATCTTTGCCAATATAGTTTATCAGTGGTAAAATGTTTGAAGATTTTGAAAAAAATTCATGATAAAATTAAGCAGCCATCTGGAATTATAGTTTTTCTCTAAATGATTTGTAGGTTTGAAATGTTATACATAGAGAATATACACATATAAACGCACATCTATTTTGCCCCTGTTTATGATGCTGTTTGTGAGGACATTTTATTGTGAATAATACAGAAAATTTGCCTACTTAACAAGGTAAAGCTCCGTGGGTGGAAAGACGCTTGAGCCTTGCTGGTTGAGCTTGTGTGCTTAGATGATAATCCATCTGCTCTACCCAGGGTCTCAGTGATTATGATCCAATCTTTGTAGCTTTTCAGTCAGTGTAAAATTATTGCAAAACACGAAATCTGCTTTCTGATATTTATTTCAAGTGATGTTGCTTCAATAATGGACCCCCAATCCAAATATAATTTATGAGGAAAATGTTGTATTTATCCTGCATATGCAAGTTAGATTTGTCCCCCACCCTCCAATTCTCTACAGTAGAAACTTCCCAAATTGCTCAGGAGAGACACATTCAAAGAACTTGCGTAAGGATTATATTGCAATCTGGATCTGTGAAACCAAAAATATTGAATGTTAGTAGTAATTTTTGCACATAACCTTACCTCAATCCACTTATTTCAGAGACATGGCTTATTTTAGATTTTCTTATTTTAGTCTTATTTTAGGTTTAGTGTTTTATTCATCACTAGTGGTAGGGAATGTGGGGGTTGGTTTTCATATCCTCTGTTTTACCCCTCTTTTTATACTCCTTTTATTACTCTTTTCAACATGCCACCTGTGGGGGTTTCTCCTTGAAATAACAAGTATTCGTCCAGCTAAGAACATATTTTATTAGCTTTATTGCTTATCTTGCCTTTTATTTAAAATCATAGGTCTCAGAAAAGGCTGGATACAAAATTTAAAATGTTAAATCTGAAAAAATAAATTTTAAAAAGAGTCTTAAGATTGCTATTGATGGACTTATTATTAGCACTTAAAAATAAACTATTTTAAAGCCATTAGGGATGACATGTTACACTTTTAAATTCTGTGACATTATTGTCAATATATGGGATATGGAATCCTTACTTTATAAAGATTAACACTGAACATGTAAATAAACCAAGACTCATATAATCACTGTTGTGCTTTTTTTAAAAAAAATATTTAAAAGTAAAATATTTTATGTATTTGAAGTATATCCTTAGGTTATCACATCATATAGAGAGAAGTGAAAGTTTTTATCATTTGTTAATTTAACAAAACATGTATAATGGTCTGACTACTTACCTACATCAACTAATGTAAAAACTTGGTTGGGTAAGTTAGGCTGACTCTAGATGGCAAGCTGTTGTCAATATACTACGATACCTCTCATGTAAATAAATACTTATGGCCTAACTTAATGCATGGTATAATAATTATGAATAAATGTCTGTTGGGAAAACAGAGAAGAAAGCAACCCCCTCTTCCTTGAATAGTAGATAATGATTTCACCGAGATGGTAACATTTATCCTGGGCCTTGAGGGATGCATGAGTTTATGAGGCAGGGAAGAACATTCCAACAGAAAAAATAGTATGGAAGAGTATAGTGAATTAACAGAAGGCTGAGCTTGGTTGAGGCCCATAGAATTGGAAAAGGGAACAAGATGGTGGAGACATAGGAAAAAATCAGTCTAGACCTCATCTTAGGTCAAATTATTAAGGGTATTATTGCCATGATAAAGAATTATTCTGTAGGCATGGAGAGCTAGCTAGTATTTTAAAGCACAGAACTGACATGAATTAATGAATTTTTGTAAATAGATTAAAAAGTAATTGTGTGGATGCAGTATCAAACGGGAACAGACTGGCAGCAGAGCCAATTATACACAAATGATAGTGACACATATAGCTAGAGAGGTCTGTAGGTTGATAAATTAACTCCATGGTAACACAAAAAACTATTCTTATATTTATTATCTATTTATTTATTTTTTGAGGGGGAGGTAATTAGGTTTACTTATTTATTTATTTCTAGAGGTGGCACTGGGGATTGAACCCAGGACCTCGTATATGCTACACATGTGCTCTACCACTTGAGCTATACCCTCCCCCACAAAAAACTATTCTTAAAAAAAATTAAGTATGTGTTTCCTTTATTGATATTTTGAAGATATCCAAAAGCACAAGGAACTGGTTTGTGTTTTGTCTTCTTAACTTGACTCTTCTTCATAAGTGGACATAATGTAAATTATTAGATAAATAACCAACAGGCATCTGACTAAAGAGGAAGAAGAAAGTATGTGAATAAGGAACATACCAAAAGATAATTTAATTCTTATGTAGTTGAAAGTTGAAAAGATAAGATGTCATGGGTTTTGAAAGGTAGGAACTCTTATGAAAATTATTGCTTCTATATAAGATGTCTTTTAAAAAATTCTATTCTCCTATTTATGCTGTTCAAAATCACTACTATAATAGGTTATGAAATGGGGTTCACATGCCTGGGACTGTTTGTCTATGTCAAGTATTGTTTGATGACTTTGACTTGATTTGACAAGTCAGGTCAATCAAAACAATGAAATAAGCCTTTACATTGTATCTAGTCTAATTATGCAATCAGCACTTAGATATTTTGTTATACTAGAGCATATTAATTGTTTGCTTCAAGGAGTTTAGTGCCCTTAGCTGCCCTTCTAGCATGTAAAGTGTTCTTCACTTTAGCAAATATGTAAAGGAATAGTTGGATTAAATTTTGAGCAAAGCAATTTATTTCCTTACTTAATGCAAGACTAGTACTAATGATTCTTCTAACAATTGTCATAAAGATGATTCATATTTTTCTGTGTGGCTTTATAAATGCACCATCTAGCATAAGATAGAAGATTCTACTTTAATTGCTAACATTTATCTTTTTGGGTCTCATTTTCCCCCTGGAGTAACATTTCTAGAAATGATAAAAAATAAATCATTACTTAAAAGATTGGGCTTTAAAAATGGAATTCAAGGTTATTAGATAAAGTTTTTATGGGTGGGACTGGTGGTACATGTATTATCCTAGTTTATGTATATTTTTTGTCTGTTAGGCCATAGTTATAATTAAAGAGTTAATTGTTATAATTGTCTTTTGGGGGTCAAAGTTTAGATTAAAAATGTAAGGGCGCAAGAAGTTTGCCTTAAGTTTATCCTTTTAAACAATACCTTAAGTGAGTAGCTTTTCCATGTCTTTCTTCATCTCTTGCCCTCTGCCTCCCCCACCTCCATTATTTTCTTCTGCTAACTTGTTTTCCTTCCAGAAATATATATTGAGAGCTTACTAAGTATAAAATGTGTTACTGTACTGGCAAATATGTTGCTATACAAAAAATGCAGATATTTCTTACATTAAACGTACTGTTAAGCTGAATATTGAGCAATATTTGAAGAAGGAAAGAACCATACTTTTTGGAAGGTTGATATCATGAGTGAGCAATGATTGTATCAGGGCAAAATTGACTGTTTAGGATCAAGTCCAAATGTTCATTAAATAAAAGGAATCTTGTAGGTACTGTAGGTTTAGCAGGCAAGAAGTCATGTTCCAGCTAGCAGGGGGAGGTTCCATTAGAGGATAATTCAGGTAAGGAAATAACAAACAAATTACAGATCCACGTGGCCTTTTAGCAGCCCCTTATGAGGGAAAGGTGCATGGTGCAGAAAAAAAGCATGGACTGTAAGGAGGAGGAAGGCACAAGTAGTGACTTGTGCTGTCAAAGAAGACAAATTCATTATAAGAAAAAGCAAATCCCTTTGTCTTCATCAGTGAACATTAGCTGGACCATGATGGAGTTGGCCAAAAAGAATGGGGCCCTTTTCAAGAGTAGTAGTTTAAATTGATTGGCTGATTTTTTCTTTCCATTTTTCCCCCTTTTTTCTTGAGGGAGGAATGTGGCAATTGTAGAATCAAAATTGTATCTAAGGAGACTATTTCAGAGAATGTAGTGATTAAGAGCATGCACTTTGGAGTCAAACTGCCTATTCAAATCTCAGTTTCACTTCTTCCAAATTACATGGCCTTGAGCAAATTATTTAACTTCTTTGTGCTCTGGCATTCTTATCTTCAAAATGAGAAAAATAATAGTACATATCTCATAGAATTGTACTGAGGATTAATTGAAATAATACTTGTATAAAAAAAAAGAAATAATACTTGTAAAGCGTTAGAATCATGACTGGCTAAAGTAAACAGTTGTTAAAAATATATTTTATTACAGTTATTTTATGAAATTAAATACGTTTTAAAAATCAAATAAAGGCTGTATGCATGAATAGCTTACAAGAGAAATTGTAAATACTACCATTAAAGGGGGAAAAAGGCAAACATGAGGCAATTAGAATTTGAACTAGAAGTGTGGCCTGTAGTATGTAAAAGAAAGAGTGGATCTGGAATTTATTTCCTCTAGTTTTACAGGGACAATCCAGTTCTTGCCCAGAAATGCCAAGGTGGTCTAGATGTATTGTAAGTTCAATCATATAAGTATTAAAAGAGTTTAAGATTTCAAATTCTTACTTGAAGGGACAAGAGTTGTTTAGACTCCCAAAATCCACTCTTGAGTTAACAAAATTTGGATCAAACTTCTCTTTCCAGGGGTCTTAATCATCTTCAGGGCTAGAAACCTTGGGGCTTTTGATAAAAATATCATACGACTTGGTCCACATGGGTCTGTAGACTGAATAAACAGACCAAACAGAAAAGCTGAAAGGATTTTAGAGCTGGTTCAGAGGCTGTTACACAAGTCTGGCTCATTTATGAATAGCTGGTTTTTGTGATTTGCATAGTTATTTTGTGGGTAGCACCTCAGACTTTTGACGTTTGAAAGTCTTATTCCATCTTTGAATCCATGATATATCCATTTGGATAGTCCTAAAAATGTGAACATATTTTGCATAAGCTGGAGAATGATGCAAATTAAGGAATGATTAATTGTCCTGTTGAAAGATTGATTCATATTTTCAGTTATTCTAGGGGGAGATTTCTATTGGGTGAAAAAAGGTGAATTTCTCTTTGTCACTTTGCTCAGTCTGTGGAGAGCGAAGTATTATTCTTTACAGTGTGTTTTCTAATAATCTGTCCAAACTAATTTTGTATTCCAGAGTCACATATTGCTCTTGAGTTTTTTTCCTCCACATTTCCCCCTAGTGGATTATTTATACTTTTAACAAAATGATGAATGGTACTTTGTATATTCGAAATGTGTTTATTTCCTCTGGAGAATCTGAGTGAAACAAGTACATTCTTGCAGAAGAATCCTAATAAGGTTACATATTCCTTTGAAATTGGCTTTATCTTTGATTGTAAGAATTCTCTACAAATTGAATGCTATATATTGAAAAGCTACAGTATTTCATAGCTTTAATAGCAGAGATGAGATTATAGAAACAAGTCATAATAGAGAAGGGGTTTTATTTTCTTCTAGAGAGGAGTATTTCATAACATAAAATAACTACATTTGGGGATTTAAAAATATATTTCCTCTGCACGTTACTATGAAACTTTTAAAGACATGAAATTATTTTTCTCCTTCCTAGAGATCCTTTCTCACTCTCTGATTCTCTTCTCTGGCCTTCATCACATTTTCGCACTTTGGCATTTAAGCATTTGATTATAATTTTGAATTAATAAAGATATCCATTTGTTTTCATAATATATTATGAAATATATATATGATGGTTGATATTGGAACAGAAAATAAAGGGCAAAGTGAAGATACAGAGCAACAAAGGCACAAAATTATCCAGAAAATTGCTTTTTTTCTTCCTGTATAATCAAAGTGTTATCAAAAATTATATTTAGATTTTTAGAATTTCTCGAATTGGAATGGTATTAAATATTATTTGGAGATTTTTCAAAGTGTAGTTATGAGCACATGTATAAGTAACTGTGCAGTAGGTAGCATGAGTAGAAAATTTGTACAAGCTTAGTTGTCATTAATTTTATTAAAATTATTTATAAGATGGACTTTAATAAACCACAGATTTTTAAGGTTTTTTTTTTAAAAATTTAAGCTCTAATTAAGAAACTGTAGCACTTATATAAGAATGTATACATGTTCATGACATGGTCCATACTCTCCAGGAATTATAATTCAGTTGGAGAGAAAAATGTTGACACCATGATGATACAAGCTAGTTTGCTAGTGGCACAGGATATGAAAGGCATTTTTGACTCTTTAGGAGGATATTGGACAGATATGTATATTCATAGTTCTCTGAAGAAAGGATTCATACATGCCATTAGTTTCTCCTCAAACTTTAAAACCATAGTTGCTCTCATCATTGGGTGATCTGTTGGAATAATCAGGGATGGTTTCTTGGAGGAAGTAAGAAGGAGGAGGAGGTAAGATAAACTTAGCACCTAAAAGTTGTGTAAGATGCCTATGGGCAGTGATACATACAGATAAAGGGAGAACATCCTTTAAGAGGTCAGGAGTACAAATTATGATTTAAGGCAGGAAAATATAAAGTAAATTTGTTCAGAAATAATGAGTAGGCAGCCAAGTTGAATTAGAGCTGAATTAAGTTAGGCCAAATTATAGAAGTCTTTGGATTCCAATTAAGGTATTATTGGTAGAATGGGGTCTTTAAGTGTTTTTGAAAGTTGAAATTGATTGTGGTATATAAAACAGCCTGGGAAGTGAAAAGAGATGAAGTTGGTGTTAGATTTTTTTTTTAATGTAGCATATAGAAGTTCATGTAAGATTTAATATGAGGAAGAAACTATAAACTAGTATGAGAGAAAATGATAAGAAAAAATCCTGCAAGGTCTTTGTAATTATATGTGCATGGTTATAAGAGCTATACATGTATTAATTCACCTTAACCAAAAAAATGACTGAATCCCTATTCTGTGAGCTGGGCACTGTTCTAGGGACTTCAGATACTTCAGTGAGCAAAGCAACATTACTGCTTCTGAGGTGTTTACATTCTAGGGGACAATATAGAAATCCTTAGTGAATAGGACAATTATGGCACCACAAAGTGCTTGTTGTGAAAGGGGAAACTGCTACAAAGTAATGGAGGTATTTCTAAATTTTTGTGCTAAAACAATAGGTAAGAAATTTGCTCCTTGTAGTTTGAAAGAGACAATATTACTTGTCATTAATATTCCATTTGAACTAAAGAATAAAGTAACTGAACAGTATTTATATTGAACATTTCAGAATAATCGTATACTTTATCCATCTGAATGTTCTACGTGACCTGATAGAAAAGGAAAAAGACAGGAAAAAAAAGAAAGATAAAGAAAAAGAATTAGAGATCTGAAGTGCTTCGGATAGCCAGAAAACAACATTGAATCAACTGGGTATTAAACGTCTTATAAAACAAAAAGTCTTCAATATATGGCAGTTTTCATTCATGTTTGTAATAGTGAGATTTTAGTCTGAGAAATACGTTTTCTTCAAAAGTATTTCTGTCAGTGAGGCTTGACTAGTTATAGTCTTACTAAACAGTGAGAAAGGATTGACAGTAAGTCTCTACAAGGCACACACGACACCAGCACTATTATGATATTAGAAATTTTCTTTGGTTGTTTTAGATTTATGTGAAATTCAAAATTTTAATTTAGCAAATATTTAATAAGTACCTTCTATGTTCAAGCTACTGTAAAAGGCAATGGAAAAATTTTTTATAAAGAATAAAAGAATTTGCCTTCAAGAAATTCACCATCTAAATAGGGAAACAGGCATGTTAAAAGTCAAAACAAACCAAAATAAAGTTATAATAAAACATGGTTAAAGGAGCCTAGAAAAAGGACATCTAATTCTGCTTGAGGTTATCTAGCAAGCTATGCCCAAAGAGTGAATCTCAAGATAAGCTCCAAAGTTAGACCAAGTAGAAAAGGGCATTTCAAGAATAGGAAATTCTATAGGCAAATGCACTAAAGAGGGTAAAGCAGAGAATGCTGAGGAAATTGCAAACTGAATTGTAGAATATTGGTGGAATTGTCAAAAGGCATTACATGACCCTGGATTGTGGCAAAAGCCAGCTCATGAAAGGCCTTGCCCACTAACGTGTGTTAGAGTATTCTAAAGTGGAGTCCTTCAAACCTTGTAATGTGAGAAGAAATAATGCTGTCATTACAATCTCCAGATACACATTTTTTGTCAAGCAATAACACAGATCTATGAAGTGTAGTGAAATAGGATTGTGTAGTCCAATGTAAAGCAAGTGGTCATTTTTGCAGAATGAATCTAGATTTTCCAGGGTGAAGGAGAGTCAAACCATAAATAGATAGGGGATGTTTAATGAGCTTCTAAAAGGCAAACTTCATCTAGTCAGACTGTAGAAGAGAGTCACAGAAAGGATAACTAATTAATTAATTTATCCCAATAAATCTTTATTAGGTGCCCATAACGCTATGGGACTGTCATCACTGTGGGAGATGACAGTTTTGCTCTTGAGGAGTTTTTAAGTTACCACAAACATCACAATCTTTGAGTCTGAAGAACTGAGGTAATAGAATCTGCTGAGTAATGTTGTGGCTACTTTCTGTCCCCCAGGTATCTTGAGTGAATTATGTTGCTGATCTTCAAAGATTAGGAAGGTTAATGGAGAATTGCATTTCTTTATGTGCTTGTAAGTGTGTCTTGTGAACTGAATGTGAGCCTATTTATGACATGTCATAAAGCGGTCTTGTGTGAACTCTTTAGCTGGTGCTACAAACTTGGGGGTGTGAAAAATAAAACAAGTAAGTAAGTTTTTAAGTATATAATAAAAGTAAAAGAGAAAGAAATGCATGAGTAGAACAAAGAGATAACATTATAAACCATGACAGATAGTGTTGGTCAGCATTCACTGAGTTTTGCTTATGCTCTGCCCAGGGATGTTGAGCATCAGGAGAGTTTGGCTTCCTCCCCAACTCCAGGGGTGAAACTTGATTAGTCCAAGCCAATTATGGTAATTCCATATCCCTGCCAAATAATTCATTCTGGCATGGGCATGTGACAGAATTTTGGCAAGTGAAATGTGAAGGGAAGTCAGTTGGACAGCTTCTGGGACAGGTTTAGCCATTCTTATTTAGGGATATGAAGAGAATATGTCTCCTCTTCATTCTGGCTTTTGAATGTTGTTTTGTGAGGATGTAATGTTTGAAGCTACTGCAGCCATCTTGCTATCAGGAAAAGACAAGCCTAAGGACATGTCTACATTCTGATGATGGCAGTATGGAAGGGATGGAAAGATCCTGAGTTCTTCATGGTATAGTGGTCTGATAAATTAACCAACTAACCATTCCTACCCTGCTATGAATAGCTATGAATACCCATATGACATAACAGATGTCTTTACTGAAGCCAGTTTTGTTTTAATGGCTTTTCTCTTTCTTATAGCTAAAACATTGCTGGGATGGAAAAACTTTCTGCTGCCCTCTTAGTATCAACATTTGGGGGCCTGCAAATTAAATTGACAAAAGACAGATGAACAGGAGAAATGTTTCTTTACTGATACTAATATTTTTATGTGTACTCAGACCACACAGAAAAAAAGAAAACACAAAGAGGGAGTTAGATTTGGGGCACATATATCATTTAAACAAATAGTCATAAATTGCAGAGAAATGACTAGCCAAAACAAAGGGGGTTTGGGTTACTAGGGGTATTAAATTAGGGGAGGATGACTAGAAAATAAATGTATGGTAGATAAGGGTCATTGAGTGTACTTTGTTATGCAGATAAGAGTTGTTTTCCTCTTCCTGCAGAGGGGAACACGTGTACAAATGGAAATATATGCTGTGCTTTTAGGAAAAGAGGGGAGTGTAGGGGGTTCTTCTTGCATCTGCTGCTTCTCAGTTGCCTTCAGCTCAAAATAATCCTTACTCCAAGTGACATATTTTGCAGTAGTATATTCCTTCAACATCGTGTAGTAGTTATTTCATGTTACGACTGAATGCTGTATCCTCTCGAAATTCATGAAATCCCACCTCCAAAAATGATATAATTAGGAGGTGGAGACTTTGGGAGGTATTTAGGATTAGATGAGGTCATGAGGGTGCTGCTTTTATGACTGGGATTAGTACCCTTGTAAGAGCCACAAGAGAGCTTGCTGCTCCTCTCTGCTTTTCACCATATGGACCATACAAGAAGTTGACAGTGTGCAACCCACAAGAGGGCTCTTACCAAAACTGGCACCCTCATCTTGGACTTCCAGTCTCTAGAACTATAAGAAATAAATTTTTGTTCTTATAAGCCACCTAGTTTGTGGCTTTTTTTTTTAGTGGCCTGGGCTCACCAAGGCAACCACTCTTGTATTTCCAGAGGTTCATCTTGAGCCTTTTGTTTGGGCTGGTGTGCTCTCTAGGAGCTAAAGCAGATTGGAGGGGTTTTGTTTTCATGTTAGACATATTTACAATTTATAATTTTTACATTTATAATAAAACCAAATCTTAAGCATCATTAGAGCAAAGTTGAGGTGATAAATGAGTTGAGGAAAAAAAAAAACCCAAAAAACTAAAGTGATTTACAAAAAAATCCACAGGCAGATTTTAAAGGCTTTAATAGTTTACAATTAAGACACTTTTCTTATTTTTATGATCACTAACAGTAAAAACAGAAAGACCAAAATCATGTGATTAAGAACTAGCAACGAATCAGGCAGACAGCTATTTTTCAGGTATAAAAATAAATGCAGTTCTGTAGGAAACTTAAGGATGTGGATAACTACCAGCTGTCCTTTAAAAAGACATATAAATGAGACAAAATTTAATCCATTTAAATAAAGATTAGGAGTAAGGAAATTCAGAGATTTGAATCCTATGATAAGTAAAATGTCTCTATGTCACTGTGGATATCATTTGTGTAGGGATCTGAATGACATTTAAGATCCTCTTGGTTATATGAAATTGAGTTTCAGTGAAACTAGCCTTATTTTGGTGAAGTATCTGACTTAGCATTTTTTCTTTAGGAAGATATCATTTTAATTAGTATATTTGAAGGCTGAGTGGATAGTTTTATCCTTTCAAAGTAGTGATTTTCTTCACAGACTTCAGTTCTATGTCATATATTACTGACCTTAAAAGTGTCTCTAAATTACTCCTGTTTTCTTTTCTTAAATTAGAACTTACTCCTGATTGAGAAGCAAGAACTGAAAAGAACTGAAAATGTCACTTCTCCCTTTGAGGAGTGAGGTGTGGGGGAAATATCTTAGAAATGTTCAGTTTTCTAGTTTCATGAAGTACAACTTCTACTTGTATAGAATGTTAGGTCAAATTTTTTTTTTTTTTTTTTTACTGTTGGCATTTCTCACATTCAAGGATAAGGGCTTGATGCTCATGTAAAAACAAGAAACAGAACCTGCAAAAAATCACAACCTGTATTAGGGAATTCAGTCCCCAACTGAGAGCAATTACTGGCAGTGTTAGCACGTTATCAAGAAGTGTCAGAGTTCAAATGGCCAGTCTGAGTGTTCAATTTTTACTTTACTTGCTCTCTGATACTAGCTTAAGAAGGGTATCTTTTAAAGGAAGAAGGTGATCTCACATGGATTGACAGGCAGCAGTCATGGCTGCTATAAAATATGTCATGACTCTAGACCAAGAGAGAATTATTCACTCACTTGGAAAATGCTGTATTCCCAGAAATTCATCAGGGGCTTACTGGGTAGGTAGCTTGTCTCTAATAAGTGATCATAATTGTTCTAGTAAACTTCCTAGGTTGCATGGAGAAAATTTTCATTTTCTCAATCATTTATTGGATACCACTGCAGGACAGAGACCTATATTAGGTCTTGATGGTCATAGGTCATTAAGAATCTACAGTCTAGCAGAAGGAAATAGATGTGTACATGCAGAGATAACCAAGTGAGAGAGGTGCAAATGGTGTGGTTGAAGTACAATTAGATTAAGGAACAAAAATTAGGTACCACTCGATGAAAAGAAAATCATGCATCCGTTCATACAACAAGTTCTATCTGTTTAGCATTTCTAATGTGCCAGGGATCACACTTTCTGTGAGAGTTATGATGATGAACAAAAAAGACTTACAGAACTTATTCTAGGATGATAAGATTAAAATGTCTCACTAATGTTTAATTAAAAACTAAGTTAAGTATGTGGTTGAAATGTACAGCTGGAGGGGGTTGGGGTAAATACAAGGCTGAGAATTTAACTTACATATTTTCTCAGTGAGCTGAGAATAATAAAGTGTTTTGCACTTAGATTTAGTCACATGCCCCTTTGATGCTTCATTTTCTGTACCTTTAAAACTAGAAGTTATATTTATTTCATCTCACAGAGCAAATTAATATGAAAGAAAGAGCCTTGAAAAATAAAAAGTGTTTTACAGATTTAAGTTGTATAGTGTTACAGGATAATAGTTAAAAGTACTGAGTCCAGGAACATCCTTTGCAGAACAAGATTGTTATATAAAATTCATCATGGTAAGGTCATTAAGTGCATTTATTGTTGTTGTTGTTGCAAGTATTTCACAAAAACATTTTATAGTAGGTATTTGTTGATTTTTTTTTAGCACAGTCAATAGAACAGTAGATATAGAAATAAGTTGCAGTGATTTCAGAAAAAATCAGAGGGGAGAAGACACAAGGTAGGACCAGAAGTGGAAGTCCTGGTTCAAAGATTCCTTTCGCATAGGCACAAGTCAGTGGAAATTGTCCCCTTTTAAGTTCTGATCTGTTTCTTTAGGGAGAAAGTCTTCTCCCTTAACTCCGTTTCACAACCTTTCCCTGCCCTTTTGAACAGCAAGATCATCTCTCCAGTGGGTAATTATGACTTCTCTGTGAGCCAGATAGGTTGAAGAGCCCCTAAGCCCTATGTCTGGGGTCCTTGTTGGTTTAGATTTTGTTCCTTTTTCCTTTTAAAAATAGACCATTTTATATTGTTATCTACTGCTTTATGGTTTTCCTTGTATTTTCTTACTTATGTTACCCACACATTGTTCTTCTAAATTTAAAGATTAAATTCTGTGAATCTTGTGCTTCCTTTAACTTTCCTCCATGGCACACTGAAACCAGACTGGATATTGCAATTTTCTGACTTCTTCCAGGTAGTCATCAGAGGTACCTGACAACAAAAGCATAAAAAATCAGTAGAAGAGGTAGTCCATGACTTTTTGTCACTTCTCAAACCACTCAAGATTATCATCTATTTCAGGAAGAAAAAAAATTCTATAGCTCTCTGTTATCTTCCTTCATGTCTGATCAGCAAGTGTGCTGACATTCTAAGTTTTTAAGAGCATATCACATAGAACTGGTAGGTTTTTTGATAGAATTGCCAACTGTAATATTTATTTCATGCTTACACATCACTCTCAGCAGGTCAAAAGTCATTGTATTGTGATCATCTAGATTGGTTCTTTAATATATTTGTGTTAGCAGCAGCACAGTTCCTGAGAAGCAATACTATGAATATAAGGATGATTGGCATTGACATCCATCAGTCCATTAATCACCAAGGAAAATTTGGCTGAATTAATTTTTCTGGTTATCATCTTTCCCCTCTACTGTTCGACTTGTGTCCTTTACCAAGTTGCAGTCTTGGACAGTTTTAAGATACCTTCCAAGATACAGAAGGGTTTTCATCAAAGATATGAAAATCAAGTACATAAATGTAGTATCAGTTCAGTGCAGTTATCAACATATAAAACATCATTGGGCATAAAGAAAGCTTTTTGTACCCTTCTATAGAACAGCATTTTGAATTCATGAAAATTTCCTTAGATATTTAATAACTGCACTCTGTGGTAGGTACTGTATGTAATGTGGGAGCTCAGGCTGGGGACTGGGGGTGAGGACATGAAAATGAACAGAAGTGCAAACACTCAAAAAGAAGGCACTTTGAGGCCTTTTAAATTCCTTATCATCTGACCGTATTTCTATTTAAACATGAAGAATTTTAAAATCTTTTTTTTGGAGCGACGGGAAGTGGTCGTTACCAAGTACATCATTTTCTCCCTTGTACTTGGCAACAGTCTTTTTCCATAGTTGATATTGTCCTTCTACTCCATATGCTTGTTTCTGAATGGTTTCCTACCTAGGATAACCTTGTCTCTTTTCTGTTTTCATTACCATTTTTTTTCAGGGAAAATTGCAAGAAAGTAGAATAGGATAAATCCATATTATTTAGTGCTCTTTCTTATAACTCATATTTTTTTTCTCTTCTGCAGTTAAAAAAACCCAAACTTTTATCCATGTTTTTCTTTCTCTTTTGAATATTCTTCTCTTTTCTTTTGTCTTTCTTGTCATAATTAAGTACAAGTTTTTACTGAAGTTTTTTTAAAAACTACTTTAAAAGGGGTCTCATTATGTTTGTAAAAGTTTCTCTTCATCCCTCTCATCATATCTTCCTTATGACTTTACTGTGACCTCTGCTCAAACAACTAGAATAAATATCACCATTATTTCTGCATAGATTATGCAACATGAAAAAGACTGTACTTTTTATCTAAAAGCACTTAAATGTATTGCAGTTCATGTTTAAATGTTCAAAAACTATACATAGATCATTGTCTCAGCACTATTGCTTATTTACTCTAATTCTTCCTTATTTGGGTAGGGAATCCTTCTTGTGACTTTTTTAAGGTATGGAGACATTGGAAGACTAAATATTCACATGTCAACAAGGAAAAAAGTGATGTAGCAAGTGTTGACATTTAGATTTCAGGGGAAGACACTTTGTTTTTAGTGAAAGGTGAGGGTGCCAATTAGGATTTAAATGTGTTGATTCATTTTCACAAGTACGAATTTAGAAGAAAGCTCAAAAGTGAACATTTTTGTGAAAGTGATCATATGATAAATCTTGGTACTTATTCAAGAGGTGGGGTAACCAAAAATTAAAGGAAAAAAATAGCTGAATGTAGCACTATTAGAAATTATACACTGGGAATTGAAAAAACTAAATGGTGGTGGAATAGTTTTAACTCTTCCAACTCTAAACCTATTATTTCAAATTAGTGTTTATTATATATTTTCTAATTTTGATAAAATGACACCAATGTACAATTTTTACATCAACTTCATCAATATCATTATTACTGTCATCGTCAATATTATCATCATTATCATTGAACATTTATTCCATACAAAGTGAGATGCTGTGTGTTTGTGCTAAAACAGAGATTAGACAACAGCTCTCATCACAGGGTCGTATAATCTAGGAGTAGAGACAGTAGCTATACACAGCAATGAAGGAATGCTAATCAAAATCGTTAGACTCTCTTGCAAAGTCCCCAGAATTTGCCCTAATTGATTGTGATTTTTTCTTTATGCTATCATATATAATTCCTCTAACCTTTATAATTTAACATTCGATTTTAATCTGTCTGGTTGATATCAAGAAAACCTGTAACTCTAAACATGATTTGTCTACTTTACCAAACTAATCTGGTATGAACTGTATTTGACTTACTGGAAAATATAATGAATCCCTAAATTATTGATACCTGTTTGTTTTAATCAGTGTAATTAATGCTTTATGGAACAAATAACCTTGCAAATATCATAATTTTAACAGGAAGTCTGATAGGGGTTTGTGCAGTGGTCTTCCCTGGATTGCTTATCGCTAAGCAATGACTCACACCTGTAGACTTTTTCAGTTCTGTAGCTCTCTCATCTTGGAGTCCATCTTTACAGGAGAAAGAGTAAACGATCAAATGGGACCTTTTAAGAATATATCACTTCTTCCACTGTTCCATTAGCCTGAACTTAGTCATATGGTTTAAGTTTGATAGTAAGGGAGGCTGGTAAATGTAGTCTTCTTGTGTGCATCCCTCCAAAAAAACAGAATGGGTTTGGTGAGTCCATAGCATTGTGTCTGTCACACTGTAGAACATCTGAGTAGAGATGACAATAGGCATTTGCAAATTAGGAACTTAGGAGACAGGACTGAATAATAAATATAGCATTGAAGACAATGATAATTATATCAGTGATAAGCTGGATATTGGATAATGAAAGCCATTACCCAAAGAAAGAAAATAGCAAATGATTTAAAATATGTTTAAAGAGTGCTCTTAAAAATGAGGGACAAAGAGGGAACACTATTGTGGCATGAACTTTTAATTGCCTCCTAATGACCATTTCTTTTTTTGTGAAAAACCTGATTTTTTTTTTTTTTTTTTTTTTGCCCAGCTAAAAGGCTGTTACCTTTCTTATAGTTGGGTATGATCACGTGACTAACTTCTTTCCATTAATATAAGTGGAAGTGTTATGAGGGATTTAAGCAAAATCTTCTTTAAAAAGAGGATGTATGCTGTTTGTTTTCCTTTCCTTTTTTTTGAACCATGAGTTGACCTTCAGAATGAGAAGCACGCATTAGGATGGTGGAGTAAAGACATAAGTCTGGGTCTCTGAAAACTCTGACTACCTTCTGCCGAAGTTATTTTACATGAGAGAAAATTATACTACTATTTTATTCAAGTCACTGTTAATTTTTGTTTTCTGTCTCATGCAGTGGGTCCAAATTCTAAATGGTCTATCAGGGGATACCAACATTTAACACAAATAACTCCATGGCCCACTGAACCTAGATTTGATACTTTATGGATTTGATTCTTTCCAGATAGGTATTAGAGTTTTATGATAGCAAAAGCACAAAAAATCAATACAAAATGTAACCTCTGACTCTTTGTCATTTCAAACTACTCAAAATATAATCTATTTTAGCAGGAAAAAAATCTATTGTTTTCCTTTCTGTAAGATAACCAACTTGATCTTCTAGATGTTGCAGGAACCAATATGTTTAGAAAATAACCATTCAAGAAAAGAGAAAGTACTCTATTTTTAGGTCTTTATATCTATGTGAAATATGTAGATACTATGGAAGGTGAAATAGAAAGAGTATGTGATCATAAAAAAATTAATTGATTTTGGTAAACCTGTTCTTCCTACAAACTGTTATATATATAACATCTTGGAAAATTTAGAGGGCACTGGAATCAATGAACAACAAGTAACATGGTCTTATAAAGGATAAATTATGTTAAGATTGATAGCTTCATGTCAAATTACAAACTTTGAGAAAAGAAGAAAGATAGTAGATGCAATATGTAGTTTCTGAAATTTAATAAACCATTAAAAGTACCTGAAGAAATATGTGAAAAATTAATTTTAATTGGCGCTATCATTGTAGCTGACAAATGAGTGGCATTGAGTGAATTGAAAACTGTCTGATGGTGATAAATACATGGTAAGATTAATGCCATTGCATTAATTTTTGGCAGAGCTATCCAGAAACAAGTCAGTGCTATGATAATCTCTCTATTTTTCTCTCTCTTTCTCTTTTGTGTCTGTCTTTCTCAGCATATTTTTATTAGTCTTGCGAAAGGATCGTATTATATAATAGTCTAATCAATCAACATATGTAACATGTTGGCCTGTTGTGCTCCCTAAGAATTTTGATTAATTATAATTTACTGATGAATTGATCATAAATTGGTTGTTTTGTCTTATTTTAATATCTGCTTTTCACGAAGCTGCATTCATAGATGTGGTGGTTGCAAGTTTTTGTTTTTTTTTTTTTTCTCCTCCAGACGCCTGATCTGTATGGTTTCCTTTATTCTTAAAAAGTTTTGGAGAGGACATACCTTTCTTCCAAAACTTCTTTCTTGCCCTATTTTCTTGAATGGTCTGTTTTCCTTCCCTCACTGTTTTCTCTTTGCCACTTTTTTTCTCTCCAATGTTCTCACAAAGATTTTAGATTTTTAAATGTTTAGTAGTATAAATGAGTAAAAAGGTATTAGCATTGTGAAGTACAAAAGCTTGTTCTTCAGAATCAGATCTGATTAAAAATTGCTACTCATATTAATTGAGTAATCTTGGGCCGATTACCTAATAGCTTTGAGTATGATTTTTTTTATTTACAAAAATTAGTATGTAAATACATGTTATAGGCATACTGTGAGAATTAAATATGATGCATATAAAAGTTGTTAACAGGTGCATCTTACAGAGTTGGTAGGTAGTCAGTGAAGATTTTCTTTCTTTTTTTTTTCTTATGTTTGTCCATCCTTCCCTCCCTCCGTTTTGGCCTCCATCTCTCCAAAATAACATGTTTGTACTTTACTAAAGACAACAATATCCTAATATAAGCTTTAACTTTAGTATACCTCTTAAGTCACATTTTGCCAAATTTTTATTCAGTCACTGCAGATTCAGATAACTTCTGTAAGAACAAAGAACAAACAAAATATTTCTGACTGTGAGTATTTTTATACTGGCATATTCTGTGTGAATTTTGGGGAAATGTTAGCGTTGCCTGCTTTCTTTATCCTCTCAGGGGTATTTCTCATTCTACTCTTGATTTCACTCACTTATACATTCTGATTAATGTCATAGGAGTGGCAAGCATATAGGTGCCTAAAAATGTATAAATAGTAAGATAAAGGCTATTTCAGGGCAGCAGATTGAAGTGGCTGTTTTTGTGGGTGTTAACCATATCTGTCTCCTGCCAGAGTTCAGAACATCCATAATAGTTAGCAGTTGAATCATTCCACTAGTGAAGAAATAATAGCATTGACAATGATTGCTCCTAAAATCTCTCCTCTCTGCTACTGTAGAAACTCTTTGTACTTCCCCATCATGTTGCTTCCTCTCCTCACCTTCCTGTACACTGAGTGGACAGCCTTTATTTGAAATGTTAAGCACTGACATTTCCTCTCTCACCATCCAGCTCTGTTGGCTTCCTTTCTTTCTTAAATGCTTCCTACATTGTAACACTGAGTTATTAAGCAGCTAATGCATACAATTTTAAAACTAGTATGTTAGTTTGTATTTTCTTAAGAAGTGAAATTGCTGTTGGTTGACCTATTATATAGAAGTAAATACTACTCAGCAGAAGGCAAGATATGATTGTAGAAATTGGGTGTTTAGTGAGAAGTTGCTGCTTAAATGACCACTTTGGGAAACAGGCACAGAAATGTTTGGCAATCCCAAGGAAAAAGATCCATTTATGTTTAGTGGGCGACTGTAGATGACATTTTGAACACCTGCATTATGAGTAAGTGGTGCAAATATAAAGACACATCCATACTCTACAGAATTAAGAGAACAAGCAATTTGTTTTCTTAAATCTGTGAACATATCCTATAATTTATCTAAAACTGCAAATTTACAAACAGAATATTGACAGAAATATGTAAACCTTTCCAACAGTTTATTTCTGAACACATTATAAAATGACAGAACATAGTAGATTTCATGGCACTTATTTCCCAAGGGAAGTGTTAGGTTTGTAAATCCTGGAATGTTATCAAACTATGTTTTGAACTTTCTTTTTGAACTAGAATTTTAAAAGGTTACATATTTTCTTGAAGAAAATGTTCATCCAGTTACTAATAATGATGCTGAAGGAATGGAAATGTAATTTATGGAAATCATTTACCACTTGTTAAAAGTTTTATAGTTCAAACTGGAATACTGAAGATTGAAGTTTGATTTAATATTTAGTGGAAGAGGAGAGTTTATTATTTATATCTCTGATATTAGAAATTATTTGAGGTTTCTGTTACCAAACCTCATAAAATATATTTTGTAAGAATCATTCTTAAATCAGGTTTTAGAGTGAAAAATAAGATGTGCTGAGAGGAATTAGACTTTTAACATTGTAGCTGACCTAAATAAGTTGGAAAAAGTTCTTAAACAATTTTCATTTTCCCATCAATAAAGGGAGAGATAATAATACTTAATTATTTATTGCACAGGAGTCTTGCAATAATTAATGTCTTAAAGCACTTTGAAGATGAAAACAATTTTATAGGCCTTTTTATTAAAGGTAAATTTTTATGGTAAATATCAACCAATGAAAGTCACTCATTTGGTTTCCTCAATTTCTTTTTAAATGCTTAATTTGGATCCTTATGTTAATTAGGAATTTAAAAAAAACACATATAAAAGGGATGTGAAATCCTGGTTTGAATCTTGAAGTTTAGAGTGTGAAATCATGGATAACTTGTTTTTCTGAATTTTGTTTTTCTCATGGTCATAAGCCTCTTTCATATCTCAGGGAGTGAGCAAGTATTGCTCCCACCTCCTTATTATAAGAAGAAATTTGCCATGTTAGAGCCTCTAAGATTCACCTATCTCTAAAGTCTTTAACTTAATGCAAAGAGAAAGTGTGACTATATCATGGTAATTCTGCATATGGAAAAATAAATAATACTATTCATTCATTTAAAAATATTTATTGGGCATATACTATAATCTACAGAAGATAAATCACCAAGTACATTGGGAAATACAGAAATTGCATCTAATAGAAGAATTCAAGTAATTCAATTTAAGGTGGAAAGTGATAGGTTCTCTATAGAAGGCTAAATGTCATTATTTCAGTGGTTGAGAAAGGGAGATACATGGTTTCAAGAAATACAAAATTTCTGTGAAGTTAGCAACTTAGAGGTAGCTTTTTATTTATTAGTAAAGAAGGGAGGAATGATACTATAGAACAGTGGTTCTCAATGGGGGCAATCCTCCCCTTTCCTACTTCCCCCTCCTACCTCAGAGAGTACATTTAGCAGCATCTGGAGACACTGTTGATTTTTAGTTTGTTACAACTCAGGAAGTAGTACTGGCATCTGATGCTGCTAAAACATCCCACAATGTACAGAATAACCACCTCCCCTAACCCCAACAAAGAATAATCTGACCTTAATGACAATAGAGCCAGTCTTGAGAAATTCTGTTTTTGAAAACACTGGGTTATCAAAGGTACCGATGGAGAAAGTATAGGATATTTGGAATAGTTTGACACGAGTAGAGAAATGGGGGTAGGTAATATTGAGAATGTTATTAATACTATAATAATTTTGTATGGTGACCAGTGGTTACTAGACTTATGTTAATCACTTCATAATGTATTTGATTGTCAAGTTACTAAGCTGTATACCTGAAACTAACATAATTTGTTCAACTATACTTGAATTAAAAAAATTTTAAAAGAAAGTGTTAATAGACACTCTTGAGTATTAGGTTAGACTATAGAGTTGATTCATTCTTTTCACTCACTTACTCACTTACTTATTCATTCAATAAATATTTATATCTCAGGCAATGAGGACGGAGAAATGAAAAACATAGTTTCTGCTCTCAACTGTACAGTGTAACTAGAGAGAGGCAGGTAAACCAGCCACTGAATGTCTAGTGAATCTTTGCATTTGACTTCTGTGAAACACCAATTCTACGGTCTTTAAAAATAGTTCAATTAAAGATAAAGTTTTGAAAAGACTACATACTGTATCTTTCCTCATGCCTTAGGACTTGGCTTTATTTTAGCCAGCAGTTATTTTGCCAACATACCTTTTTGTTCCTTTGGGGTAACAGCTATTAGCGATTAGCAATCTGTAATGTGTTGGATAGCTTCCATTGTTGACCCTTCCATATTCACTCCCTACTCTTCTCCATATTCTTCCATGCCCCCAGGATGCTGATGTTTGTGGATTTCATGCTTCAGTGCCCTTGTGTTTGGTTTTGGTTGTGTTTAGCCCAACTGAGACATCTGTACTTTCAGAAGGTGAAAGTGAGAGGAGAGAATGATTAGGGCATTTATTCTTCTCCTAAGTAACCAGGTCACCACAGATTAGCTGCATCCCTTAACAGAGGACCACAGCTCCTTTCAGATGGCCCTTTTCATAAAGCTATACTCTAGCAGTCCTATAAACTCATCCCTATCCTCTCTCCAGACCTTGGGCTGGCAGTTCTCCTCACCTGTGGCAAGCCTTATGATTCTACACTGTTCCTCTTTATGATACCTGTCTAAATGTTTAAATCCTTTTTAAGCTTTCCGTATATTACCCAATCTAGGACCTCATTTCTATATATGAAACACATGACTTGGAAAATGCTCATATGGTAGCTGCTTATAAAAAGAGTTCTGCAAAAGAAAGAGTCCAGAAAAGTTTAAATTTTATATTATGACCTATGAGAATCTATTGGAGAATTTATCTGTTAGCTTATTTATTGATTTGCATATTTTTAAGTAAGACACACCTCAGCGGTTAGGCTGTTTCACAGAACCATTTTGATATTCTGTATGTAATCCTACTTTTGTATGTTTGATTTCAGAGCAAATTTAAGGTTTTAGAAAAGTGACATGTCTCAAAAAAAACCTGTGCACTCTGGGAGATGGATTGCAAAGGAGGGAAGGAGACCAACTGAGATGCATAGTCAATACTGAGTAATTAATATTTTATTCCTTAAGTTTTCCTTTATTTTCTAACTCTCAGGAAATAAAGACAATACTTTAAAAAGTCAAAATAATGACTCAGGATTGACAGGGAATGTAACAGTAAAATAGGAATTGTACTAGTATAATTGACAGTAGTTGAAAATGTATTGGATGTGATCATGTAGAAGGCTGATGTGAGATACGCAGAGAAAGCTGGTAATGAAAATGTAGTACATGATGCAAAGAAACAAACTCCACTCTCCAATTCCTTTATAGGTACAAATCGTATTTATCTCATGATTACTGGGGTTAGAGTTTTATTGAGATGACATTAACATGCACAGGTATGACAATAATCTTTTAGATAAACAGAGACTCAGTTAATGGTGAAAGTAACTCCTGGTGTCAGCTAACTGGAGAAAAAGTGAGTCTTCTTACGGGAAACTTGAACTTCAAAGTCAGACCCTAAATAGAATGAAGCGGGGACTCTATCTCCTTCATTTGATCTTTAAAGTATCTCTAACATCAAGAAGGACATATAGTGGATTGTGTGTACCACATGGAGAGGGACCAGAGACCATAAAGAGACTTTGGCAAAATCTCATCTTTGTCCTAGGGTCCCATTTGGATGAAATAGGCATATACTCCAGAGGAAAAAAAATGTGTCTGTAACAAATCAGTTTAACTTATATAAAGATAATCTTTGTATTTACTTTTTTTGTTCAGTTAAGTTAATTTATATTCACTGGGCAGCAAACTTGCCAGTAATTACCAGCAATTCTAGAAATATGCAGATGAATAATATATGGACCCTGCCTTTAAGGACTTTTATGTAAACTTCTATGAACTTTCCAACTATGTTCCAACTGTGCTATGGGGATCCAAGGAATAGGTCATTTATCCAACGTGATAAAAGAAAGGTCTTCTTTGTCTAGCATGGTGATGACAGCAGCAATCTGTAAGATAACAAAAGACCAGTGTGAATCTCAGAACAAAATGAGGGTGGTTGGTGTGATCCAGTGATTTTTTTTCCCATCAGGAGATATCCTTCTGTGGGTCAACTTAGAGGGATCTTTATTATTTTTTCCATTAACAAAGCTGGCATTTCCTTTAAGTTAATAACTGAGATTGTCCCCCTGAGGGATTATAATAATGGTTGTGTAACAAAGTTACTATTAGGCCATTGTTTATTTTAGCTACAGAATTCAAAAAATATTAACATTTTCAGCCTGAATGATACATCTCTGATTATTAAAATGTCTGTTATTCACATTTTTTTTGAAAATATAAAGCAACAGAAAATTCTTATAGTGTCTTACATCTGATGCATTCAGAGAAATATTTGAGAACTTGATATTGTAAAACACTTTATTTTTGAAGATACGAATTTGATCGTCTCCAAGCTTTTTCTTTTTCAATTGCTGTCCCAACCCTTCTTTTCCTCAATTCACCAGCATCACCTAACACGTTCCCCTCCCCTAGTAACCTATGTTCCTATATTTTAACACCTTTATTGAGGTATAATTTACATATCATAAAATTCACTCATTTGAAGTATACATTTCAATGAAGCTTATTAAATTTATATAATTATGCAAACCATCACCACAATCTGCCTTTATAAGACTCAATTGCTTAAAAAAATTTTTCTTATGCCCTTTTGCAGTTAACCCTGCTCCTACCCTAGCCCCAGAGAAATCATCCATGTTTTTTCTATGTCTATAATTTTTCCCTTTTTAGAAATTTTGTATAAATAGACTCATATAACCTTCAGTCTTTTGTATCTAGCTTCTTTGTATAATGCTTTTGAGGTTCATCCATGTTGCTGTAAGTATTAATACATTTTTCCTTTAATTAGTGAGCAGTATTTCATGTTTGGATATATCATATTTTGTTTATCCAAACACCAGTTGATGGATATTTGTGTTGTTTCTAATTTTTACCTATTATGAATTGTTCTAAAGAAGGGAATATAAATAATGCTTATTTGCCCACAAGTATTTATGTAAATATATATTTTTTTTTCTCTTGGGTAGACACCTAAGACTGAAATTTCTGGGTTATACGCTAAGTATACAGTTCACTTTTTAAGAAACTGCGAAACTACTACTTTTCCAAAGTAGCTGTACTATTGTATGTTGACACCAGCAAATGTAAGAGGGTTCCAGTTTCTCCACATTCTTACCAATACCTGTTATTGTCAGCTGTTCTGATTATAGCCACTCTAGTAGATATAGAGTAGTATCACATTGTGGTTTAATATCCCATTTTCCTAATGGCTACTTGTGTTGAACGCCTTTTTTGGGGGGGGTTATTATACATTTGCATATCATTTTTTAATAAGGACATCTTTTTGGATTGTAAGAATTCTTTTTTATATTCTGGAGATAAGACTTTTATCAGATATTATTTTCATATATTTTCTCTCAGTCTATGTCTTGTCTTTTCATTTTCATACTGATGTCTTTTAAAGCCATGGATGCATAAACATATTTATCAATATATATGTGCATATGTAGAGATTTTATTTGGTCTTTTGGTTTTATTAAAAGGAAATCCAACTCCTCATATCTTTCAGTACCTTGATTTTCTCCCTCAACATACCACATGGAAATTCCTCCATTGTTTCTAATTTATTATTTTCAATTTCTGTGTACTAGTCCATGGATTTATTTCCCGATTGATGAGTATTCAGTTTGTTTCTAGGTTTGTTTTTTTTTCTCTCCACAACAGCCAGTGAAACAATAACCAGTGAAACAACCACCACACTCATATCCATACCTATGTATTCGGAGTCCTGGTGCCTTATTTCTATAGCTTGAGGTTGAGGAGTAAGATTTTTAACTCAAAGGCTACATTTGCTTTTTACTTTGATAGATGTTGCTGGGTTGCTTTCTGAAATGAGTGTGATAACTCACGTTTCTACCTAATGTCTGAGCATCTCTTCTCCCATAACACACAAGTCAAAGAAATGTCCATTTAAACATATTTGCCAGTGAGGAAGGTAAAATGTGACTGGGCATATGCATTCTATGATGACTAACAAATTTGGGCACTTTTCACATGTTTATTAGTTGATTGGATTTGTTCAGCTATTAATTCCCATTTAAAATTTCATACATTTTTCCTTTGGTCATTTGTATTTTTTCTTTTCAGAATATAAGTGTGTTTGGATATTATAGATGTTAGCTTTGGCGATTTGGATTGCAAATATTTCTTCCAGTCATATTGTTTGAGTATTGGTTTTGCTTTTAGTTTTGTTGTTGTTGTTGCTGTTGTAAGAATTTTTATATTTTGTAGTTCCTAGTATTGGTTAAGAAAGTCTTTTTCATTACCAGACTCATGTAGTTTCTTGAAATACTTATATTGTCTTTTTACTATGTTTTAAAATTATTTTCAGTTTTATAAGATGGGCACTAAGTTTCTTAATCTTTTTTTTTTTTTTTTTAAATAATAGAGTACTGTCATGAAAGTAGTGATATCCCACTCGCAGACACCTAGAGCACAGATCTTGGTTTCTGAATACCATTAACTTCTAAAAGGAACCAAGGCTCCTTGGAGAAATGGCTGATTACAAGTTGTGGCCAGGAAAATAAAATCAAGTCCAGGTCATCTCTGATGCTAGAAATGCAGGAAGTGATCAGACTAATGGGATTATGTTAAAAGAACTCTGAGATCACAATGAAAGGTCTCTCACTGGTCTAATGTGGGAAAACTTGAACATTAAAAGAAAGAACAAATAACAATGATGGTAAATGATCATAAAAAATTTGAATAAACAAACCCAAAATTCATGAGTCAATAGAGATATTCCAAAGGAGAGAGAGAGAGAGAGAAAGAGAGAAATGTAGATTAAAAAAAATAACTATTGCAGCATCAATATAATATCTGATTCAGGCAGGAATGTCAATGGAGGCTAAAGTCTTTGACCAGTGGATTGTTGGGGAACATAATAGTCTCACAGTGATAAGACATCACTTCATAGATTGCTTGCTAACTGCAAAAAGGAAAATGTACCTTTCGTATGAAAAGGTCTGCAGGCACTACCTCAACCAAATAGACAATCTTAGCATCTGCTATTAATAGGATGATACGACAATTTGTGTCTGCTTTGGTATGTATTATAACATATATAAATCATTGCCAATAAAGTGATTTTCCAAAAATGTTTATTCTTAATAAAACATCTATCTGATTTGCATTTTACAAGAAGTATTGGAATTAGAGAAGCAAGTTAAATAGCTTTATTATGAATCAGTCAGACAAATCTGTAACTTGGGGCATTCTCAAAGCCAACTGGTCTGGACTTTTTAAAAAGTCAAAGTCAAGGGAAAATAAAAATAAAAAGGTCAAAGCCAAGAGAAAAGAAGAAATACTCTAGGAGAGTTGAAGGATTCTCTAGATTTAAAGTGATTTCAGAGACATAACAATCTTTATTGCAATATGTGACTCTGGATACTGGAGTTAAAATAATAAAATATATTTTGAGCATAATTGGGGAAATTTGAATAACAACTAAATTAGATGACATTATAAAATTGTTATTAGTATGTCTTAGTTTTAGAAGTTGTATTTTTTTTTTAGAAGCATGTCCTTTTTAGGATATGTGTGCTAAAATATTGGAAGTTTTAATTGCTGCAAAAGTCTTTTTCATGTAGAGTGAAAATCTTTTACTACCTACTGGTCCTCATTCTGCCATCTGAAGCTCAAAACATATGCATTAATACTGTCAACAAGGAAATACTGTCGTTTGTATTATCAACAAAATAACTGAAATGTATACACATAAAAGGATGATTACAAAAAATTGGTGTCCTAATATTATCATACTAATTATATTCCACTGTGGCAAACACTCTTTTAAACGCATGATTCCTTCTAACAGGTATGAGGCATAAATCACTTATGTCAACTGTCTCCTACCACTTAGATGCTGTATTCAAATTAGAATTAGGGGGCAAAGCTGGGAATTCATTTTTGCCATAATTACAGTGAATGATGATCCATTTTCAGGAGTTGTGAAGAAAGCTGAGAATAAACTTACCCTAAAATAGAGGGGGGACAATAACCATGACTTTTGTCCTGGAGAATTGCAAACAAATGAGAATTAACTATAAGAAACTCAAAATATCAATGACAGATTTCTGAGGTGAAGGAAAGAAAAAGAACAGATAAATTATCAGTTATGTAGGGGTAAAAAACTCAAAAAAAGAAATCTCCAAAAGAAGACTAAAGAAATATAAAGGTGATTATTCTGAATTAATCCACTGATTAATGGGTTAATTATATAGTCTACAGATTGCAAAATTAAGTGTATCTTCTTCCTGACTATTAGTTATATAGACACTCTCTCTAGTTAATGACAACTGCAGTAAGCATCTGGAAAATATCAGGTAGCCAGCGTGCCCAGCTGAATCTTCCTTAACTTTCATGGTGAAAGCTTTGTCTATGTAGAGACTGCATATTTTATCCCTGATGGTAGAAGTAAGACATGCATGTGTTTTGAAGTTTGTAGTTTCCTATCTAATATTTTTGATTGTTATTATGTAGATTTGGAGAGAAAAATTTGGTGAGGGAACCATTGCTGTTAATATGTATTACCATTCAGCCGCTACCTTTTTATGCAAAAATAATTCTGCTTTTGAATTATATTCCTCTAGTTGTTATCTGTTGCACCTATATAGCATCATCAGTAGTATTTAAGTCTCTACACCTGACAATTTGCTTGGACAAATGCAAAGAACAAGGAGCACTGATTTCTAAGAAGCTAGTAAGAAGTAATTTAAATAACAAATTAGCTTAATTTTACTTTACAATAATCTAACATTTTGGAAAAATGTATTTATATATCACAATGACTTTTTTTTACCATACATGTTTATTTTCAGGTGCTTATAAGAATGCAGTAGACATGATTCTGTTTAATATATATAAATGTGGATAGATTTAACATTGAAAGTTTTAAGCATTTTCTTGTAGAATTTGGATGTTTGTTTTTCACTCTCTCTAGCAAGATAACTTTTGAGATAGATATGTGTGAGAAATACAGAATGGATGGCAAAATAGAATGCTAGGATATGAAGGGACATTTGATAAAAGTATAATTGATTGAGAGACTTTTGTTGAGCAAATGAAACCAAAGTTTTTTTTTCCCCAACATCACAAACTAATTACATTTCTTCCTGATTTCCTAGGAGACACATGTGGAATAAAATGTAATAAATACTGTACTTGTGTGTTTACTTACCAGAATGTTCTCCTTAGAAAAAGTAATGATACCCTTTCATTGACATCATCCAAGTGATAATATACTTTTGTTTCTGTCATTGGAGTAATAATAACCTTTCAACCATATCACTGCACAGTGCTTCTTTCTTTTATTGTACATAATGCATAAAAATAAAAAGGCTATATTATTTCTTAGGGAAAAAATTTGTTATTTAAAGAAATTCTCAGACATCTGAAAGCTACAGTTCTTTGCTAATGTGTACTAAAATTTCTATAGATGCTTGTAACTTTTTACAAAGATTTATTTTAATATTCTTTCAATTGCACATTAGACTTAACTCTGCTAGTTCACATCTCAGAAATATGACTTCAAATCAGTTATAGTTGCTTACCTCACAACGACAAGAAATTAGATTTTTTTTGCCAGATACTTCTGAAACTGTTTCAAAGTCTGATTTGCATAAAATATTGCTGGTAGGTAAATTTTATGTTCCTGAAGGGCAGATATGTCCAAGCTTATACCAATGGGTGATTTTAATACAACTCAATAAGAGTTGACACTACTCATGGTGAAAATTTCAACTTTTTCTTTCAAATTACTTTAATCACTTAAATAACACAGCTTTTAATATAAAACATTGATATGCATTTAATAGGGTCCTTTATGAGTTTCTTCCTATCATAATAAATTATATACAGTGTGAAATAAATTGTGACATTGGTCTCTTTACTTAGTATCTCTTTAGAACAAAGAATATAAGTCCTTTGTGTTTTTGTTTATTAAGTTTGCTTTACTTCATCATAAATTGTAAAACTGATTTTTGCTGGGTGAAGGAAATACAAACAGCATTACTCTATATAATAAGAAAAGTGAACCATATATTGAATATTTAAAATAAACTAATCTTAATAAACTAATCATAAAGTATCCTCATGCAGACATGAATTCTGGGAAATAGGCTAGAGGAATTTGATAGCAATTAATTATAAATTTTATATTTTTTCAATATATTATTTATTAAATAAGTAATAAATTTGTGTTTATTATTTATTCTGTTTCCTGTCTTGTTTCAAGCTCCAAAGTACTTCATCAGAGATGGTTAACGTTGGTTTGAAGTCATACTTTCAAATGGAGAGCAGAAATGTTACATCATTCCCATATTTCTACTACTGCAAGTAGTCTGTAAATTAAATCCTTGATTGTCTGTTGGATTTTAGTGAAACAAGGGATACCTAGTTAAAGCTTTTAAAGAAAAAAATCTTATTTATTTAGCAGAGCAAGAAGACTTCAAGATTAACTTTTAGCTACTCTAAAAGTCATCTTTTGTTTTTCTTTTTGGAAGGAGAAAGATTGTTTACCAATTGGTGGTATTAAGAATGCTAGATGACACTGTGACTTAGTTAGTGTGAGTTAAGCCAGGACCTTTTCCATGAATATTAAGTGATGTGTTATTCTCAGTTGCTATGGTTCTAATAATTTTTTGTTATCAACCTTATTTATATATAATTCACATACTATACATACACCCACTTAAAGTATACAATTCAATTTTTTTAAAATCTATTCACAGTTATGCAACCATCGGCACATCTAATTTTAGAATATTTTCATGATCTTCAAAAGAAATCTCATACCCATTTACAACTACTTGCCATTTTCTCCCAACCACCCCACCACTGCCTTAACCCTAGACAGCAGCTAATTTAACTTCTGTCTTTATATAAATTTGCCTATTCTAGACATTTCATATAATTGGAATCATACAATATGTGGTCTTTTAAGATGGTATCTTTCGCTTAGCATATAAGGCTCATCCATGTTGTAGCATGTATCAGTATATCATTGCTTTTTAATGAGATATATGTTACACCTCATTTTATTTATCCATTCATCAGTTGAAGGACATTTGGGTAGTTTCTACCCGTTGGCCATTATAAATAATACTGCTATGAATGTTCCTGTACAAGTTTTTAAGTGAATATGTATTTCACTTCTCTTGGATATATGTGTAGCAGTGCAGTTGTTGGATCCTATGATAACTCTATGAATGATCATTTGAGGAATTGCCAGGCTGTTTTCTAAGGAGGTTGTGCCGTTTTACATTCTCACCAGTATGAGGTTTTGATATCTATACATCCTTGCCAGCACTTGTTATTATTTGTCTTTTTGATTATAGCCATCCTAGCGAGAATAAAGAGATAGCTTGTGATTTGATTTGCATTTCCCTGATGATGTTGAACATCTTTTCAAGTGCTTATTGGCCATTTGTATATCTTTTAGAAAAAAATGTATATTCAGATCCTTTGTCTATTTTAACAATTGTTGTTTTATTATTGTTATGAGTTCCCAATATATTATTTTATCAATTTTGCTTTGTGTGGTTTAAGATGAAAACCTTGAATGTATGTGTGTATGTCTAATAAATTCAGTTATTAACAAAGCATTAAATCAATCAAATATAATTTTTGGTCAGCCTGACACAGGGAAATGAATTTGACTTAATTTTTCTTTTAATTATTCTGACCTCTATTTGACTACCAAAGTGTGTCAATTTTAATAACTTATCCAGGGCACAGCTTATAAAATAATAGGATGTACTGAGTGAAAGTTAAGTTCAGGGAAGTAAATTATTTGTTGTGGGATTTCAAAAAGAATCCTCATTTTAGAAAGATAGAGTATGAAGAAAAAAGTACATTGACCAATGTATTACTGACCAATATTTTCATTATAATTCATTTAAGTCATTTTTAAGTGCTTAAAATTTTAGCTTTTGAACAATCATCTTTCCTTCCTTTCATAGTTTTTTCATAATCCTTTCCTCATACATATTATTACTTTTAGGCTATAAATCTAAAAGAACATTAATGCTTTTATATTTCAATGAAAACAATCACTTCCACTCCCCACTCCCTTATCTTCAGTTGAAAAAGTGAGGGAAAGAGGGAAAATCTTGGTTGGTCACTTGATGTTGCCAGTCTGGCCCATTTCCTAAGCATATTGGGGCAGAGATATAAGCTTAGTTTACATGGAAGAACATTGAAGAACAATCAAAGCTTGGAGAGGAAACCAGCCACTAAAATGTCTAAGTATTAAGTATTTCTGCCTATGTAAATGCAGGAAATGGAGAAGACAGCTGAGTATTCAGGATGAGGTTCAGGTTCACTGGCATTTGAAAGATGTTAATGACCTTTCCTTTGGGTCTCTTTCTTTGGATCAGGTATGTAGTATGAAAGTCTTCTTGCATACACTGGACAGAAGGAATGTGTAGCTCAACACATACATGACTTCCTTTTTATGAAAGAAAGAAATTATGGGAAGTATAACTGAAAATTATCATCCCAATTTGCAAACTCGCTGGGCAATATGAATTTCTTTTAGGGTTTCTAACATATTTTGGTCAGACAGTAAGTCTTCACCATAAAACAAAAATTAATGTACTGGAAAACTGAACAGACTAAATTTAGCTTGAAAGTTTGTATATTTACAGGGAATCAACACATAAAATATGATGCTTATTTTAAGTGATCTTTAAAATAAAGCAGTGTATGATGTATGGTATAACTTTAATGTAAAATAAATTTACATATATATAAATTTATAAATATATAAATATTTTAAAAAAATAGATGCAGTTCTTTCAAACAGATGAAATTCTAAATATCAGCAAGTTACTACTAGTGAGAAGATGCTGAATGTTTAAGTCGGGATCCAAGTCCTAGACATAGTGATAACACTGTTTGACTAATAGCTTCTTATAACATGTGCCAGCCATATCATCTTCTGAGCTTCTTATTCTTATGCCTGCCCTTTATTTTAGGTCATAGGTATGCCATTGGAATTTTGCCTTTTAACAAAGATTCCCTGTGACAGGATAATAAGTTAATAACAGTCCAATAATAACGTGAATGTGGAGAAAAACGTTTTCAGCCAGAAGAGATTGAAATTATTCATATAGAAGAAAAAGAAAGTAAGAAGGAAAGAAACAGTAAGAGAAATAAAACCTTTAGGGCAAGAATTTTGTATCTACAAATATGCTTTCCTTTAACACTAGTTTTTGCAAGTGAGTGTGTGCATTTTGTGGTCTTAGTAAATCATGACTTCTTAACTACCAGTTTAAAGCTATTAAATTACCAACAACCAATCCTCCAAAACTTGTATGCATGAAAAGATGTAAAAATAAAATAATACAATAAAGAAAATTTTCTGTTTAAAATTTAATGCTGATATGATTAAAAATATACATCAACAGCTTAAAGGCAATCAGACTTCATAATCAAGGAATAAAAACAAGCTTCATTGTCATTTCTCGGTGCAGGATTAATTGATTATTATTTTTTGAAAAGCCAGGAAAGGCAGGAGGTGATTCATTTACTGAATTGAAAACTACATCTGGGTCACAGTTAATAACCATCTGAAAGGAGAGTATCATTTGAGAAGGCTTGGGGTTATGCCTGAAGCTTTTTGCTTTTATATCATTTGCTAATAAGCTAGTTATCTGGATGCTATATTAAATTAGAATATTTGATTTTGTTGAGATTAAAAGAAAAATTAGACTTATAGTTAATATTTTGTACTTAAAGCTTCCATTACATTTAACAACTTTTAAAAATCCAGAGTAACGGCCTGTGTTTCCTTCTTTCCTTCCTTCATTCCTCCTTTCTTCCTCTCTTCCTCTCTTCCCCTCTCGCTATTCCCCCTTCTTCCCTCGCTCCCTCCCTCCTTTTTGCTTTAGGAAATGTTTCTCTATTTGCTGTACATGAAATAAGTATAGGAATTGGAGTAAGATAATGTTCTGAACTTACGTTTTACAAAGCTTCAAACTTTAGAACTCTGCGTGGTTTAAAGAGCTTCATAATTAATATTTATGCTGTATAAACTCACTGGATTTTACTAGTATGTACTAAATCCCCCAAAGTTTATATATGTAGGATAATTAGTTATATTCTAAGCATTTTCCCCCTCTGGCTCTATAGGGAAGATAGATACAGCATAGAAAAATGTGAGAATATTAGTGAACCATTTAGGAAAAAACTGAAATTGAGAAAAAAAAAGTTAGATGTGAGAGAAATGTTACGACCAACACTGAACTTAATGTGTATTTGACAAGTGTTATACATTTTTTTGGACTGTAATTTTTTAAAATTTGGTTTTCCCTTCATTCATTTTCCTTTCTCTTTTATTCTTCTCTCCTCTCCCTTCTCATTCCTTGTTTCTTTTCTCTCCTTTTTTTTCCACCAAAATTTTTTTTCTGTCACAAACAAGAAATGATTTCATTTTGAGAATTTTAGAATGCCAATATCCTTACATTAAGTTTTGCAAGCTCAAGGAATGTGTGTGTGTGTGTGTGTGTGTGTGTGTGTGTGTGTGTGTGTATGTGTGGTAGAAGTTTCTTTTCTAAGAAAAATTTAAATATAAATTTAATTTTATTATCTTTCTCTTTTGCCTAACATTTTATAAAAATCCTATGTAGTTTTGGAAACAAATCACAGTAAATAGTTTAGAATCTTCTGTGATACAGTCTTTCCTTAAAATTTCTTATTTACTATAAATATCTATATTGACTTATTGAAATATAGCCACAAGTAGATCTTCCTACTTTTCTTAATGTTCCAGTTTATGGAACTGCAAATTTGAAAACATCATAACTACTTATTAAACACAGTCTTCAGTTAAAAATTAACTTGAGCACAGGCAATTAGTGATTTATGAATGAGATTTTAAAAGTTTCACTTATAAGATCATTGTTTAGAAATTTTGGAAGTAATTTTCCTACTGCAGCAACATTAAAGGAGTGGGACACAGTCCAAGAATAATCCCCAAACTGGTTTGTTTATCTCATAATTAAGCTGAAGTATAGATATCTTGATTCTAACTTCAATGCATTGTTTGCAGGAAAAACAAATGGTTTAAAGCACTCTTGATTTTCTGATTTACCAGAGTTTTGCTTTGCCTGTGTAATCTGATTCTTATCCCTGGCTACACAACTCAATAAGAAAAAACAAAACGAAACAAAACAATGAGAAATTGTTCAGCTCTAGCTCACCACAATTTCATGCCAATTTTAACTGAGCCCATACCACTGCCTTCTTTCTTTCTTTATGTATTTATCTACCTCTTCCTGGTTCTCTCACAAAATATTCAAAAGTGTAGCTGCTGTGGATTTTTTGTTCTCTTTCCCTTTATCTTTCCAATTCCATATTCCCTTCTTCCTCAAGTTCCATCCTTATTCCTCATCAAATGATTATTTCTCTTATTTATTTGGAAAGATTCAGGGTACTCTCCCTCCTTCTCGGCTTGTCAGTTTGTGATTCTCTTCAATTTTAGAGAAAGAGATGATTATACTATAAAACCAAACTGTCTCTTTGTCCTTGACCCAGTTCTTCCTGTTTCATAAGCAGTATTATTTTCACAGATAGTCTTTTCCAGTCTAGAATCTTATATTCTGCTTAACATTCACATTTGTTCTCACATCCTTCTCTAGCTACTGTCCTCTTTCCTTCTTTTACTTTATTGCTAATCATCTTCAATGTCCCTTTCATGTCTATCCATGTGACCTTAAATTCATTTAATTGTTTTTTCTTCTTTCTCATTCTATTGGGGTTACCCTCTCAAGATCTACTTATTGTCAACTTTAATAAATTTAATAGTGAATTTATTCACTCTCAATCCACGTAATTCTTTAATGCATTTCACTCCCTAAAATTGTGTATCCTTGACTTCTGGGAAAGCATTTCATTGCTCTGCAATATTCAAATTTTTCTTCCTTTCCTTTCTCTTAAATGCTCAATCTTTTCCCAAATATTCCTTTTCACTCCCCTGTTGTTCTCTCTGTTAAATAATACACCTCAGAAATCTCATCTCCCCCAGAACTGCAGCTGTCCCTGTGTCTGTGTGACAAATTATTTTTAAAAAACAATGACTTCTCATTTTTAAAGAGTTTTTGTTTGTATTTAATTATATTTAATTGTTAATATGAACCTATGAGGTAGGTATTATTATACTCATTTTATAGACTTCCAAATTCATATTTTTCAGTTTCCCACTATCTGGCCACTTTCTGAAATTCAACTTGACATGTGTTATATTTAGGCATTTAAATATAGTCCAGTAAAATATTCAAGATTAAATTTATAATCTTTTTTCTGTCCCATCCAGTGTCTCCTCCCAACTTCCCTACTGGGGTTAATAATACAACTACTAGCCAAGTCATTTAGTTCAAAATACTGAGTTAAATTTGATTTCAAACATTACAGACTTATAATGGGATTAACCTGGATTATCATCTCTTGGTGGCTACAATGATCTGTTTCTACTCACAGCACTTCTGACATCAAATGTGTTGGTTTTTCACACCAAGAAATTCTCCAGTTCCCTGTAAACACCAACTGGATTGCCTACAATTTAATTCAATTCTGACACTAACTACCTGGAGCCACAGGTTAAGAGCTCAGTCCCACAAGACTGCCCCCATTTCAGATCTTAGTCACATGTAGTGGGCCCCCAGGTTATCCCCAGTGCTGTACAATTTGGCTGCAAATCAGGGGTTCCCATTGCTTCCTCCTTACATTGCTACAATGACCCACAGAACTCAGGGAAACATTTCACTTCATATTACCAATTTATTATAAAGGATATTATAAAGGCTACAAATGAACAGCCAGATGAAGAGGCACATGAAGCAAGGTCCAGAAGAGTACTGAGCAAAGGAGCTTCTGTCCCCATGGAGATTGGGATGTACCACCCTCCCAACACAAGGATGCATTCACCAACTCACAAGCTTCCCAAGCACTTTTATTTAAGGTTTCCTGAAGGTTTCATTATGTAGGCACAATAGATTAAATCATTGGCCAGGGATGATTAACTCAACCTCCAGCCCCCTCACTCCTCCTCAGAGGGAGGTTAGAGAGTGAGATTGAAAGTTCCAACCCTCCAAACACATGGTTGATTCCTTTGGCAACCAGCACCCACTACCTAAGGGCCCATCAAGGATCACCTTTTCAATATAAACTCAGATATGGTTGAAAGGGGCTTATTGTTAATGACGAAAGACACTCCTCATCTTGATCACTCTGGAATTTTCAAGGATTTTAGGAGCTCTGTTCCAGGAACTGGGGATGAAAACCAAGTATATATTTCATATTATGTTACAATATCACAGTGGTCTTCTCCATTACCTGTCAACCCATCTTTCAAAAGCCCACTTAAATGGCAACTCTTTCACCTGCTCCCAAGATTCCTAGGAACCTTCTCACAACATTGTTCCTGTGGCACTGTTTTGCTCCCAACCTGATACTGCCGAATACTATCTATCAGAGCTCAGGTTCTTGGGTTAGACAGGCTTGTACTCTGATCCTTGTGCTGTCACTTACAAGCTGGATGACTTGTTGCAAATCACTTAACATTTCTGAAGCTTTATTTTTCCTTACTGGTAAATAATGTTAATAATAGTAATGCCTAATTTGTGGGATACTTAAACAGATTAAATGAGATAATAATATGTATAGCTAGAACATAGTAAGTGCTCAAAAAATTACTAGCTAACTCACCTCCTAAAGCATAATAGTATGAAAATAAGCAGAACCTGGAGTTTGAAGATTCAGTTTGCATTTTTGTGCCCTTCAGCTTTATAGTACTGTGACCTGGTCATAACACCTGAACTCATAGTACTTTTATTATTTTTGCTATACAGTGGGATGGATTATAATTCAAATGAGTATTTGTGGGATATGATGAGAAATTTTTTGTGAAGATGTTCATAAACTATAAGATTCATGGTAAAATGTAAATCATGATTAAAATCAAGCGCTTGAATAGAGTCAGATTTTGTACATCTCTCCATTTTGTTCATTACTTGAACAAACATGAATTACATGAACAAACATGTATAACAGAGCGGCTTATATATAATAGTCTGTGGTTGTTTGTGAATTGAATTTACTATGATATCACCTCTCCATTTCTCATATACAGATACTTTCCAAATACTGTTGATTAAAAAAAAAATCTCATTATTACTTTCCTCTGTAACCCCAAGCCACTCACCTAACCAAGTCCCAATCTCCTTTGAGAATAACTGTAAGTGTCATCTACTTGGACACCTTCCTTTCATTACAGTGATGTAGAATAATCTCCCTTAAATACTTATTTGACCATACCGTTCCCTTGTTCAAGAACCTTCGATGGCTTACTTTTTCCTAGTACAACAAAGCTAACCTTCTGCTTTGAATTTTAAAATCCTCCATCTGTTCCTGCTCTTCCTAGGCGATATTATTTTCCATTATTCCTTAACAAGCTTCTACTGCCCTACTGAGACAGGTATATTTTTTGTCTCTAGTAAACTAGGCCCTGAAGATACAAATTTGCATAAAATATTCAGTAGCATGTTCCTTATTTTCCTTTCACCTTCTATGCTTTCACATATGCTGTTTAAGTCTCCTGGAATGCTGTCTCCTCTCCCATCACCTTACATAAATCTACAGAAACTCCATGACCCAACAAATGTTTTTCACTCCCCTATGAATTTTCCCTCTTCTTATTAATCTTCCCCTTCTCTTAATGTCGTTACATAGTCAATTTTAGAATAGATGATTTAGTCAGGTAGTATCAAATTCAAAAGTTACCATGGAACATAAACAGTCTCTGTCCCTTAGCAGTTCCCCATTTCTCTCCTCCCAGAGATGTTCTATATATAAACAAATATTATATGATTTATATATATATATATATATATATAGGATACACACACACATACACACACCTTTCTCTCATCCCTTCCCTTACCCCCTTTTAGTACAAATAATGAAGGAAGTGATGAAGCTGTCCTTAAGGAGGTCACATTCGAGCAGAAATCTTAATGAAATGACTGAGCATATCCAGTGAATATCTGGGGAAAGAAAATTCCAGGCAAAGTAAACAGCAATTGCAAAATCCTTCATGTGGCATCAGGCTTGTTGTGCTCCAGGAAAAGCAAGGTGGTCACTGTAGACAGATTGGGAGAGTGAGGATGAGATCACAGCAGGTGAGGATAGTTTGGTATAGGGCCAAACCAAGGAAGTGATCTAAGCCATGGTAAGGAGTTTGAAACTTATTCAAAACTTGAACGTTTATTGTAGGATTTTTAGCAGAGCATACCGTGAATACTTACATTTAAAATGACCATTATAGTACTCCATTGAGATTTGATAATAGGCAAGTACAGAACAAGCAGGGAAGATAGTCTCGGCATAAAAACACTTTCTTAAATGTGTCTTGACATTGCAAATCAACTGAAATTATACATTCCTTAGAAATTAATGACATTACTACATATTAAAACTTAATGGGTATGGGTAGAATGATGCTGGGGAGAAATTCGTAACTCATATGTTGAAAATAAACATTTAGGTAAAAGTAGAATTAAGACAGCAAAGTGGAAAGGATGAAGAAAGCTATAAGCAGGAATTAAAGATAAATAAAATAAGACTAAGAACTTGTTCTTTGAAAAGACAAATAAAAAGGAGAAAATTGGCCAGTTTGAAGCAGAACAAAAAGAGAAGCACATTGAGACCGTTGTAGGTAACTTTTGTGAGGGTGGTACAGCTCACAATTTTACCTTTTCTAGGATCGGCCTTTAATAAACAGTGACAGATTCTTAGTGTCCCCATCTATAGTATGTGATCCTTTCCAGTAGCTGTCATTCATTGAGCAAGCTGGAGAACTCACCCAAGCTGGACCAATTATCCCCCTCCACCCCCCCTGGAATTCTGACATTTAAGATTGTGAGAAATAGACTCAAGAGTGGTTAGAACATATGAGAAATGGTCATCATCTGGGGTTCACTGTGCTTCTGCACATATGTGCAGACTCTTCAAAAGTTACTTGGACTCATGGATAGATTAAGGGAATCAATTTCCGGAACTTTATTGTCCGTCTGTACTCTAATTATGCTTTTCTCATTTTTATTTTCACAGTAGCCCCTTTCTCTTTTACAAAAAAAAATGGCATATACCTCACTTAGACTTCTTGAATATTATAATAGTGAGTTGTACCAGTATATAAAAAACACCAGGCTGCCAAAGAAGGAACATTTGGAAATATTGATGCTGGTATTGAACGGAAGGCCTAAAGATTAGGTTATAAATCCTCTTGCAAATCAGGAGATTTCTTGTCTTTGAATTAAATAAAATTTAAGGAGAACTTAATAGATTTCCATTGATTAATCATTAAAAATATTTTTTAAAGAAATATCACTAGGTAATTTTTGTCATGTAACTGATAACAAGTTCTAAGAATCCCATAACATTGCTATATAAAAACTCCTTCTAGGACCAGTTATTAATTTATATGAAAAAACTCTCTCAGCACTTACATCAATGAAAATGAAAATAGGGATCATATGAACATTAAGTCCAATTTCATTTAAGCACTACTAACATTCATCAATGAATATATGAATTGATAATAAAAATAAATGAAAACATATAAAATCTTTAGTCTCTTCCATTTCACAAGGAGTGCATTTTTAGTTAAAGTATACATTTAATGATTGATAATTGTCAAAATTTGTGAACTTGTTTAAATCAACAGATAATAATTAGCAATTACAATAATAATTCAATACAAAAGAAAAAATAATTTAACACTTGGAAACTTGTAGTCAAAGGAAATTAAGCATTAAATTTATGTGCATAGTTTTCTTAAAGAAAAATATAAATAATAAAGATGCTCAAGCATAAAAATATGCATCACCTTGATATAAAGTTTTATGGGGTCAAGTGAAACATAAAAAGGAAACAAGGATTGATGTGAAATTTTGGTGGGTGTCCAATCACTATGGTATTTAGGACCCACTGGGTCCATTTTAAAGTGATAGAGCAGTTTCATTTTTTAAATCATATATTTACAATATACAAAAAATTATCTTTTTGCAGCTACTTAAATGATAATACAAAATTTTAATTTTCAACTTAAAAATTCTTTACAAATATCAAATCAATACATGTATACCTGACACATATAAAATGTTATATATCTCAATTATATCTCAATAAAAATAATTCTCATGGAGATATATAAGCAAAATGTTTGATGACCTCTTTTAAAGAGAAAACCCACCCCTGAAACTTGTGCTGCAGAGGTCTGGTCTGGTGAGAACTTCTTTCTTCCTTTCACAGAAGTAAGTTCGATTTGCAACCAAAAGAACCTAACAATTGTTGGATTTTTATGGTATACAGATTAAGAACATTGGTTTTAAGTTTGAACACTTGATAGGGCACTTACTCTCTGTGTGATATTAGATAAGTAACACTGGTTTATTTTTCAATTTCTTCCTTTGAAAAGTGGTAAAAAATAGGCTACCTATCTCAAAAGTTGTAATAATTTAATGAATACAGTGCTTGGCATACATTAAGAATCTGAAATATTAGTTATTGTTGGTATAATGAAGAAATGGGCTTTAATTAAAGGTATGGAAGGGAGTAGTAGAATACTTTAGATAAGTATTTGACAAAATAACTGAAAAACTGGATTAATTGAATTTATCTTTAAGAAAATATAAATTGCTAAATTCTACTCATATAAAGTAGGAAACGTGAATAAAGCAATAATTATAAAAGAAACTAGTACCTAAGAAAGGTAGTAGGGTTAGATGATTTTATGAACAAACTCTTCTAACTTATGGAAGATTTTTAGGTTTTTAAAAACTGCTTCCCCAAGTAGCACAAGGTGAAAACTGCTAAATTTATAGTAGTATTATACTACTAGCAAAATATGTCACAGAAAGGACCCATTTACTTACATACACATTACATCTCACATAAAATACGATTTAAAACTCAAAGTTTAGGAATACAACCATGCTTAAGCATTAGAGAAACTACTGCTATAATGAGATTAAGGAAAAACCATACCACTTACTTATATTGAGAAGAGCTGACCTGAGAAATACCATCATATAGGATGTTCTTAGGAAAATTCATCATGGAACCATATCAGTTGTCCTTAAGTTAATCTATAAATTGAGTATAATTCAAATGAAAATTTCAATGAAATCATGGTTCTAATTTTATCTCAAATTAATCAATATGTGCAAATAAATATTTGACATACCTTGACATGCTTGTTGGGAGTGTTATTTGCTACAGTATTGGGAGGGTGCTAATATGGCATTATATATCTAGGTGACGAATTTGTGTATTCTTTGATCTAGCAATTAGGTAGATATGGATTGGTTGAGTGGTGGAGATTATTAGTAAGGGAAGAAAGCAATTTGAAAAACCATGTTTAATATGATTTCATTTTGCTAAAAATCTGTATTTATACATTTAGATACATTTGGGTATATAGAAAAAAAAATCTCAAAAAATACACATCCAAATGTTAACTCATGAGGCACTGGGAATGCTTTACTACGTACTGCATACAGTTCTGTAACATTGGGTTTTTTTTTTTTTAACAGCAACAACACACTCTTGTATAATTAAAATAAAAGTCAAGTGTTAGGAAAAATCATAAGGTTGGCAGTGGCTATAGGATAAACATGTTGCTTAGCTTGGAATTACAGAGAGACATAGACTGATGGGACAAAGCCAGGCTCAGAAAAATTTCCTTACAACCTCTTCTTAATTTAGTAATTGGAGGCAGATCTGTGTTAGAAACCTGATTCACTGTCGCTTTATCTAAATCACACTCTCCCTTTTGTAGTCAAATATTTAGACCTAAGTTCAAGACCTTACATTTATCTAATTTAATGTTATCTTGTTAATTTAGACCATTTCTTTGTACATAATACAAATGGTGTGGGAACTTTTGGTAGTTAAAACAAAACATATTTTTCCTAGGTTATGAGATGTTACATATATGTCTAAATTATCGCTTAAATCTTTTCCTTGTATAGAAGCAAGGAGAGGATATACGTCTGAGTTTTAGTATCAAAAGCCTCCTTGTTTCAAGGATATAGTCAGTAAAAGAAAGGTAGACTTTCACAAAACTGTGATGACATCCATTTATCCTTGGGATGTTCCTACATTTCTGTCTTTTATTTTTGTTGCTTTTGTCTTCCGGTCATGTCTTCCAACCTGATCCCACGTAGAAGCATTGTATGGTCATTCTTCCCCAATTTTTCCTCCTAGCTCTCTCTCTCTCACCTGTCTGTCAGTCTCTCTATCACCTATTTTTTCTGTACAGATTATTGCCCTTGACTTTCACATCGATATAATAAACACACATTTTCCCTTTAACAGCTTTATATGTTATCTCTCCCAGGAGAGTCTAAATTTGAACACAGAATTTGACCACAAGATTTTCCATAGAAATATTCCAAATAGAAAAATAAAATCTCTGTAAACCTAAAGGACTTGGGACAATAGCTTAAAGCATACCAGGAAACACTAAATTTCCTTGAAACTCCATGTTTTATCTGTATAATTTAAGTCTTTCTAAATTCCACTTCATAATGTTTAATATAAAATTATAGCTTCAAATATGAAATAGAATGAATCACTTATTCTACCAAATCTTTAATAAAATTGATTCCCCATCTCCAAGAAAATGTGTTCTGTTAGTATCATCACTCTCATGTTTCCTTGAATACCACCTCTCCAAAGCACAGTACTTACAACTTAACTTTCATATGCATTTGTATTTGTGTGTGTGTGTGCGCTTGAATAGGGAATTATTTTGTACTATTATTTGGCAAAAAAAGATTGCCTTTCCAACATTTCTTAGGAGCCTGATATGCTTAAATGGAGGAGTAATATATATAAAAGAAAGCAAAATGTGTGCATAAGCTCCTTCCTAGAGTTTTATACATTTTTGAAAGCTGAATTTCACAGAAACCGTTTCAGTGTCTTATGAAATTAGTCACTGGAAGGAATTGATGCAGCTTTTATAAGAAACAAAAGTTCCCACAGAGTGCTAAGGCTCTGCGAGAATGAGCATTAGCAGGCAGGTGAATCAGTCGTGCAAAATGAAATTACGTATGCACCTATTAAGGATTGCCTTCTTGCTAAGTGAATGAAGTTTTTTTTTAATGAGACATATTGCTTGTAATCGAAAGTCCTTAATTATGGGGGTATAATAACAATAGAAACTTGAGGCCGCTTGTTTGCATGATTTCTTTTTACAAAAATATTGAAAATGCAGATTAAAAAAGGATATTTTACTTTCTTCCAAATGTTTGAAATCAGAAACATAAAAGGAATAAAATAAATCATTTAGTGTCCCATCTTAGAGAGTAACATCTTTCTTTTATTACTATAAAAACAGTTATTTTAAAGCATTATTTTAAATAATTTAATGTGCAATCTAAATAATTTACAGTTGTGAATAGATGTTTATTAGGTACCATTTATGTGAAACATAAAAGGTATATCTTTCTTAAGAAAGGTAAAGGGGCCCTACAGTGTAAAATCAGAGGGCATGAGAGAAAAATACAAAGAAAAACCCACTTTGAACAAAATTTAGGGACTTCAGGAAGCTCTGAAGGTTTTAAATGACTAATAGAAATTGTATGCTAGTAGAACTGGCGCCCGGAAAGGTTACAATCCCAGTTGTGAAGGTTCTCTTTTCATGGACTTGTTGAAACAGCAAGAAAATGAAGCCATATTCCAAGAACAAAATGTGTTGTATGAGTGATGGGCGACATGTCAGCAGTCATTGCTATTAGCAGAAATTCCATTGTCCTTTTAAGTTCTACCTCTCATATTAAATTGACAATTTCATCACCATATTCAATTTCTTTCTTATTCCTATTTCCCCAATCATTCTGTACTTTTCCTTCTTGAGTCCATGTGAGTAAAAGGAGGTGGCAGTGCTGTCCTCAGCACAAACTTTGACTAGGCAACAGTGACTTTTTAATGTCACTATGGCACTTGAAACTCAGAAGGAGAACATTAAATTGTTGCTTAGCTCTGTGCTGGTGTCAAGCCAGCTCCAGTCAGGAACCTTAGTAAATAATGGGAATAAAACCTAATAGGAAAGAACTGCCAGACTTTTCTACATACTGTATTTTTTTCTCTAGGAAGAACTCCCCTGCACATAAAAGGTTTCCCTGTCCCAACATTTTTTTTCCCCCAAAGCCTCTCTTGTTGAGTGACAATGAGTTCAAAGGATGCAGTAAGTCACTCTTGACCTCTCATTTCATTTTATCACAAGTGACAGGTGTTTAAGCTGAACTATTTTCCTTTTTTTTGGCAGGACTGGTGACTTTGAGTTTGTTGAAGGTTAATCTTTCTATGCAAAAACTAGTAAGGAAGTAAATTATTCTCTGAAGATGTCCTTACTAAATACTTCACGCAAGCCTAATGCTGTGGCTTAAGTATAATTTGTCATCTGCAGTGCAATATGGAGTTAATGTTTACGCTTTATTTTTACCTTGGCTAGTTTTTTCCTTGCTCATTCAAGCAAATCTTGTGCCTTTTCCTCTTATTTTATTCTTTTTTGATTTGTACACTTGCCGTGAATGAAAGGAAATTTATGTGGGAGGATCTATGTTGTCATTTAAAAGATTTTCTTTAAGCATTTTAATAATATCTTAAATAATAATGACTTATGTGTCTATAGACAATTAAGGCAAGTAAATTAGGTATTTTGACTTGTTTTATAACGAATGCTACTGTTCTTTCTCACATTTTTGAAGCTTTGTGGTTTTGTATGAATTTGGTTTCTAAAGGCCAACACTAGGGGTCACCCTTCCTTATTTTAGTTTTAGTCATTGCCCAGAACCCACTGACAGTCCATTAATCTCAGAAGAAACTAAGTAATTTTGTTAAGGAAAGCAAAAGACTTTCAGCACTAAGAGTGCTAGTAATTTTGCTTTTTGTCCTTGCTCTGTCGTAAAGACCAAATTTGTAACAGAGTTTTATGAATGAGGAAATGTCTTTGAGCTCTTTTGGGCAAAAAGTATTTTGAGAATAAAAATTAACTCACTTGATTTGAAGTAGGACTCTTAAGACAATAAGCATTTTAGGGTGTAACATATAGTGTATTACTTAAAACCATTAAATTTTAAAATGAGTTTTTCACTTATTAATTTACTTATAGATATGATAATGATATTGCTTAATAAAATAGTACTAACATCTTCATAAAATGAAATGGGAGGAGTTAAAAATTAATGGTTATGCCTATCATAACTATGGGTTTATAAAAAATATCTGAGAATGAAGTTATAGATAAAAGTGTATGCTGAATGAACCATATAATGCTGTTCACTCTCTAATGGGTGTTTCTGTTTGAAAGAATATTTCTATATATAATAATGCAAATAATTTGCAGAGTAGCAATCACTAGCTCAAGATTTACTCCACAGTTCGACTTTGAAGATAGATTTTACAGTTTTATTAAGAAGCATGTATCTCTCTGGAATATTTCAAACATAATGTGGCGATAAAAGAGATCACTCAGAATCCCAAAGAATGCTATTCTTCCAAGAATTCTGTTCAACAGTCTTATTTTTTTCTTTTAGAAACTTTTATCTCTGGCCTGTTCTCCCTTTTTCCTTGTTTTCAGTGGGTTTCCAGATAATAAAGACAATACTCTTAGTTATAAAATGCTTATTATGTACTAGGCATTGAGTATTCGTAATGTCTTCATTTTGTTGATGAAGAAACCAAGGCACAGTGGTTTACGTACAGTGCCAGAGATAGGCTTTGAACTGAGGTTGCCTGACTGCAGAAATCAAGCTCCTAAGCTCTAGATTATGCTGAGTTTGCCAGCTGACCACACAATTGTATATCAGTTACACAGCACATATGTAGAAACACCCAAAGAGACGTTTAAACGTTAGGTAACAAATATACAATTACCTGTAGCCATCTAAAGATAGTGATGCAATTTCAAAGGAGTGATTAGTAGGGCAGCTATTTGGGAACAGTGAGGATCATACAACACCCTAAATTTTCCCTACAAAGGGAGCCACATCAACTTGGAGGGAAGAGTCTTGTTCAGGTGGTTAAGTAGGACCAGCAGTTTCCATGGCAATAAGCAGGTGAAGCACCCCTGCTGCTTGTTCATGGTGATGTTCCAGTGTGCTGAACAAGAAGACAGGGAATGGTTAAAGGGGATTCAATTATGTTTAATTGGTTCTTTAGCTGTCTTTTTTCTATATGTAGGTTTTCCTAAATCCAGAGGAAGAACAAATTTTCCCTTCCTCTGTGCTCCTTTAGCAACTTGTATATATCTTTTACTGTAATTTTCTCATTAGCTCATAAATATGTCTTGAGTTTCCTGTTTCTGTACCTAATCTACAAATTCACTGAAGCTGAGACAATGTCTTATTCTTTGTAGCATGCCCAACACGTATCACATTGTCAGACATATGAGAAACTGAAAAAATGATTGTAAAGAAATGAACTCTCAATTTTTAAAGGACTCTTGCCATATTTTTCAATATGAGGCTATCATATTGTTCAACACTGGGAAGACGGAGATTGGGGCTGGGGTATATGAGGATGCTTTGCTAGGCAGATGCAGCAGGTAATAGGTGATTAGGAGACAGAAAGGGAAAGAGAGCAAGCTCAAATTGGATTTCCAGAAAGGGAAAGGAGGTGATGAGGCTCGCCCCATTCCTGGATGAAGATAGCTGTCCTGTGTCAATTTCTAGATGGCAGTCTGTATATTGTACCTGAAAGGTTAAAATAATCTTTGGCAAAATTGAGTTTGGTATAGGAAATTAAATTTTCCTCACTTTTTCAGAGTTGACTGAAACTTGATTTGGGGGCTGAGCAAGCATCCTCTTGAAATCTAGAAGCCCACTGAGGCATCTCTGTCACTGCATCCCCACATGCTGCTAAGGTTCACTCTGAATCAATCAGGCCATGAAATCTGCCAATTTCCCATGTTTGCCACAAAATTTTCACTCATACTCAGTATACTTTCTTTGAGTTTAGAAACTCTCTTTAAGACTGAGGAGGCCATAGAAGGCATTCACATGCCCACCTTTATATTAACTTCTGTCTGTCCTTAGACTTTCTCCTCCCTGTTTTCTCTGAGTAAATCCTTTTTCCTTCCTCCTGTGGCCTTAGAGCTAGCTGGTGGAGAGAAAAGAAGAAATGAGCAGAAAGGTTCTTTCTTAACTGATGTTTTCGTGAGCTGGCATTGAGCTCCTTGGGACTTGATGTTGTTTCAAACTATCTATTTCTCATAAGGTACTTTTCAGTTTCCTCACAGCCTCCCCTCCTTTCATTCCTGTCTCACCTTCATATTTAAACATGTATCACTCTCCTTAAATGGTTTCTTCAAGGCCTTCTCTTTGGTTTTGACATGAAGACAAATGAACCCCTAAATCCCTTTCCTAGGGGAGAAGCTCAGCATACCAACTCCCCCAAAATTCTCCTCCAGATTTCTCCAGCCGTTTTATACACTCAGTGTGAGTGGGAGTTGAAGACTCATAAAATCAGTTCCTCTCACCATTTTCTGCAAATCTCATTGGTGGTCTTACACCTGACTTTGATACGCAGTGTAAGGGCTTTGACAGAAGACTGAGGTAAAACTGTTCAATTTTAATGCCCCATTAACCAAGTTCTGACTTGTGATAATATGCTGAAAAAGAAGTAAAACTCCACATGGTTAAGATACTTGCCCGGTGCCACCTATCCAGTAAATGGCAGAATCTGCCTTTTTTTTGTTGTTGTTATTGTGGCAAAATATATCTAACAAAAATTACCATTTTATCATTTTTAAGTGGCATTAAGTACATTCATGTTGTTGTGCATTGAATATACCAAGATCTTTCTGATGCAGGAAAAACGGATATGGGGCATGAGGAGGGCCGTGTCCCAGGCTTTGGTTGAGCCCCTGGAATGTGCCCTGCCAAGTGTGGGTCCTTGGCTTCGCGCAGGAAAGAATTCAAGAGCGAGCCACAGTTGAGTAAAAGTAGATTTACTTAGAGAGATACATCGAAAGGCAAGAGAAAGGTCATGAGGTGAGGGGGTTGAGTGCTCAGATTAGAGTAAAAGTAGATACACACTCCACAGACAAAGTGCAGACCATCTCCAGACGGAGGTGGGGTGGAGGGGAGAGGCTGGCCGTGAGGCATGGTGTTGCCGGTTTTTATGGGCGCAGTGGCTTCCTGTGCTAATAAGTGGAAGGACCAGTCTAACTAGCCTGGGGAAGGGGCTGGGATTCCCAGGAAGTTGACCATTTCCCACTCTTTTACCTTTTGTGGCTAGCCTTGGGACTGTCGTGGTGCCTGCAGGCATGTTACTCACCATGCTAATATATTACAATTAGCATATAATGAAGCTCAAGGTCTACTAGAGGTTAAATCTCCCACCATCTTGAGCCTCAAGGCCTACTGGGGGTTGAATCTTTCACCATTTTGATGTTAATTGCTGTAGCATTCCTTGAATGGCTGTGCCCTGCCCCCTTCCTGTTTCATTTCTACTTGCAGGCTGCGTGTACATTTTGTGACTCCCTGATTCTCATTCTGTTTGTGGCACTCAAGGCTTCAGGAGAGGTTCACCAGGCTCTTCTCCCCTCTTTCTCCAGTCCTTCTTTGAATCTGAGTATCTCCTCTATGTCTAATAGGTTTTCTTGTATAAATAATTCACTTTTAAGTTTTACTCTAAATAAGTGTCTAAAAACTACTCCAGCATTTCTTTTCTCAAGGACCAGTTGTTACATTCCACCAGTCTTTCCCATTCCTACTGGAGTTTTCTTCATACCTCTTTCAACTCACGAGAAAATGGGAAACTCTTTGAGCTGTTTGCAAGAGCAGATCTAGGTACTGTCAATGTACTAACTCCACACCTGAAATACCATCCCGCCTCAAAATATGACCATATTCCATCTCATAGTTAAGTACTTCAGATGATGGTTTTATATTTTCTGCTTTGGCCTAAGACATCATTCATTAACTAATTTATGTGTTTTTAAATATAAGAAATTAATTATAAAGGAAAATTGGATACATTTACTACATAATTTTGAAATGTTATTCCAAAAGGCAATATAAACCAAGATAAAAGTCCAAGTGATGCATGAAATGAAAAAAAAATTTTACATGAACTGGAAAAAATATACATATATTACAGAACTGGTGAATACTTGTTTGACACTCAATGCTTTTGTTTGTACACTAGCTTTCCTTGTTTTTGAGCTAGCCTCACATTGCTTCCCTTCCTTTGGAAAGCTGTTGCTCCCCAACTTTTGCAGGGTGATTGTCTCAGTGCTTTCAGTCCCCGAATCTCCTAAATCATATGAATGGGCTGCTGACCCAGGCCTAGCCAGTTGTAGCACTCCTTCCCTCCCAGCCACAGGGAGGCCTCTGGGTTGTTACATATCAAAGAGCAGGAAGACATGAGAGTCTGTTAGAAGTAGAGTGAGGCTGTGGTGCTTAGTGTGGGTTTAGAGGTGGAGGTACAAAATCTTCCTCTTTGCTCTGAGACTGTGTATTTGGTATAATGTAAATCTCAGGGAATGGCCAATGGCAATGCTTTTCTTCCCCACCACTTTATCCTTCGTGGTTTTAGGCAGTACTGCCCCCTAGTTGTTGCCATTCTCTAGTCATACAAACTTTCCTACTAAGGAACTGGGAAGTAGACTCTCAGCTAGGGTCTGTGCCTAGGGTCCATGCATAGGGCATGCTTGACCATCCACTAAACCAGAAATCTATCCATCCCCAATCCTGCCTTTGTTATCTGCAAAAAATGTTGTATTAGTTCTTGCTGTAAAGCATAGTGATTCAGTTATACATATGTATACATATTCTTTTTCATTACAGGTTACTACAAGCCAGTGAATATAGTTCTCTGTTATATAGTAGGATCTTGTTGTTTATCTGTTCTGTACATAGTAGTTGCAGTTTGTATCTGCTAATCCTAACTCCCAATTTATCCCTTCCTCCTCAGTAACCATGAGTTTGTTTTCTGTATCTGTGAGTCTCCTTCTGTTTTGTAAATAAGTTCATTTGTGTCATCTTTAGATTCCTTGTATAAATTATATCATATGATGTTTGTTTTTCTCTGACTAACTTACTTCACTTAGTATGATAATCTCTGGGTCCATCCATGTTACTGCTAATGACATTATTTCATTCCTTTTTATGGCTGTATATAAAAATATATATATATATGCCACAACTTTATCCAGTCGTCTGTCGATGGACATTTAGGTTATTTCCATGTCTTGGCTATTGTAAAAAGGGCTGCTGTGAACATTGAGGGGGCATGTATCTTTTCAAAGTAGAGTTTTCTCCAGCTATATGCCCAGGAGTGGGATTGCTGAATAACATGATAACTCTATTTTTAGTTTTTTTTAAGGAACCTCCATACTGTTCTCCATACTGGCTGCACCAGTTTGCATTCTCACCAACAGTGAAGGAGGGTTCCTTTTTCTCCACACCCTCTCCAGCATTTATTATTTGTAGACTTTTTGATGATGGCCATTCTGACTGGTGTGAGGTGAAACCTCATTGTGATTTTGATTTGTATTTCTCTGATAATTAGCAATATTCAGCATTTGTCATGTACCTATTGGCCATTTGTATGCCTTCATTGGAGAAATGTTTATTTAGATTTTCTGCTCATTTTTTTTACTGGGTTGTTTGTTTTGTTGATATTGAATGTGTGAGCTGCTTGTATATGTGGAAATCAATCCCTTGTCAGTCACATTGCAGATATTTTCTCCCATTCCATAAATTGTCTTTTTGTTTTGTTTATGGTTTTCTTTGCTGTGCAAAAACTTTTAATTAGGTCTCATCTGTTTATTTTTGCTTTTGTTTTCTAGGAGACTATCCAAAAAATCATTGCTGTGATTTATGTCAGAGAGTGTTCTGCCTATGTTTTTCTCTGGAAGCTTCTTAGCATCTGGTCTTATATTTAGGTCTTTAATCCATTTTGAGTTTATTTTTGTATATGATGTTAGAGAATGTTTTAGTTTCATTCTTTTATATGTAGCTGTCCCGTTTTCCCAGCACCACTTATTAAACAGATTGTCTTTTCTCCATCGTGTATTCTTGCCTCCTTTGTTGTAGATTAATTGACCATAAGTATGTGAGTTTCTGGACTTTCTATCGTGTCCCATTGATCTGTGTGTCTGCTTTTTTGCCAGCACCATACTGTTTTGATTACCATAGCTTTGTAGTATAGTCTGAAGTCAGGGAGCCTGATTCCTCTGGCTCCATTCTTCTTTCTCAAGATTGTTTTGACTATTTGGGGTCTTTTGTGTTTCTGTACAAGTTTTAACATTTTTTTGTTCTAGTTTTGTGAAAAATGCCATTGGTAATTTGATAGGGATTGCATTGAATCTATAGATCACCTTGGGTATTATGGCCATTTTAATATTTAATATTGATTCTTCCAATCCAAGAATACAGTGTATTTTTCCATCTGTTTTTGTCATCTTCCATTTCTTTCATCAGTTCCTTATAGTTTTCAGAGTATAGGACCTTTGCCTCCTTAAGTAGGTTTATTCCTAGGTATTTTATTCTTGTTGATGTGGTGGTATTGGATTGTTTCCTTAATTTCTTTTTCTGATACATCATTGTTATTGTATAGAAATGAAACTGATTTCTGTATATTAATTTTGTATCCCACAACTTTATCAAATTCATTGATGAGCTCTAGTAGTTTTTTGGTAATATCTTTAGGATTTTCTATGTATAGTATCATGTCATCTGCAAACAGTGACAGTTTTATGACTTCTTTTCTAATTTGGATTCATTTTATTTCTTTTTATTCTATAATTGCTGTGGCTAGGACTTCTAGTACTATGTTGAATAAAAATGGTGTGAGAGTGGATCATGTAGAAGTCTGTATATACATGATTGTTTTAAGTTGCTATCTCTTAGTTTCAAATGCATTTTAAATACTCTGCATTTGTAATTTCCTCTCTTCATGATTACTGTTTTTAATATATTTTACAACTAATTGTTTTATGTATTCTTTAACTGCTTATTGTAGTTACAGATGATTTTACTGCTTTTGTCTTTTAACTTCCCTATTAGCTTGTGTATGCATGGTTTCCTACCTTTACTGTGTGTTTGCCTTTACTGGTGAGCTTTCCCCATTTCATAATTTTCTTGGTTCTAGTTGTAGCCTTTTCTTTTCCACCTAGAGAAGTTCCCTTAGCATTTGTTGTAAAGCTGATTTGGTGGTGCTGAATTCTTTTAGTTTTTGTTTATCTGTAAATCTTTTGATTTCTCTGTCAAATCTGAATGAGAGCCTTGCTGTGTAGAGTGTTCTTACTTGTAGGTTTTTCCCCCTTCATCACTTTAAATATACCATGCCACTCCCTTCTGGCCTGAAGAGTTTCTGCTGAAAAATCAGCTGATAACCATAGGGGAGCTCCCTTATATGTTATTTGTTGCTTTTCTCTTATTGCTTTTAATATTTTCTCCTTATCTTCAATTTTTGTTAATTTGGTTACTATATGCCTCAGTGTGCTCCTCTTGGGGTTGATCCTATTTGGTACTTTCTGAGCTTCCTGGACGTGGGTGACTGGGGGGGTTTTCATCTATTACCCTTTCAAATATTTTCTCAGGGCTTTTCTCTCTCTGTTCACCGTCTAGGACCCCTATAATGTGAATATTAGTGTGCTTCATGTTGTCCTAGAGGTCTCTTAAACCATTCTCATTTCTTTTGATTCTCTTTTCTTTTTTCTGTTCTGTGGTAGTGATTTTCACTACTCTGTCTTCTAGCTCACTGATCTGTTCTTCTTCCTCATTTAGTCTACTCTTGGTTTCTTCTAATCTGTTACTCATTTTGGTTACTGTATCCTTCAGCTGTGTTTGGTTGTTTCTTTACCAAAGAACCAGTTTCTAACTCTTTGCTAAAAACTTTAAACTTCTCCCTCTGTGCCTCTATTCTCCTCCCAAGTTCTCTGATTATCTTCACCGTCATTACTCTGAACTCTTTCTCAGGTAGATTGTCTATCTTCTCATCATTTATTTCGTCTTCTGGGATTTTATCTTGTGCCTTTGCCTGGAACATGTTTCTATGCTACCTCATTTTGTCTAAATTTCTATTTGTATTTTGATGTATGTGGGAGGTTAGTTATGTTTCTCAACCTTGGAGAAGCGGCCCTCTGTAGGTGATGTCCTATGTGTGCCAGCAGTGCATGCCCCTTTCATCACCCAAGGGCCAGGGACCAACTGATTCCAGGGTAGAGTCTGGTCTGCATTTGTGGACTAGGTCCACAGGCTGTGGGATTGTTGTTTTCTTTCTTCTCATGTCTGCCCCCTGGTGGGTGAGGCTGGACTAGAGATTTGTGTAGGTTTCCTGGGAGGAGGGGCTGATGACTGCCCACTGGTGGGTGGAGCTGAGTCCTGGCCCTCTGGTGGGCAAGGCCATGTCTAGGGGCATGTCTAGAGGCAGCTGTGGCCTCAGGAAGTCTTTAGGCAGCCTGTCTGCTGATAAGTGGGGTAAGGCCTTGGTGCTAATAACCCATGCAAAGTGTCAGCCTCCAGGAAAGCTCATGCGGATGAATACCCCCTGAATGTTTGCCACTATCTTTTATGCCCCCAGGATGAGCCACAGCCACCCTCTCCAACCCATCACCTCCCCAGGAGACTTCCCCAAACAAGCAGGAAGGTCTGGCCCAAGCTCCTATGAAATTAATGCCTCTGTTCTTGGTCCCAGTGCATGTGAGATTCTGTGTAGTCTTTAAAAGAGTGAAGTCTGTTTACCCTAGTCCTGTGGCACTCCTACAATTAAACCCTCCTGGCCTTTAAAACCAAATGCTCTGGGGGTTCCTCCTCCTGATGCCAGACCCCCAGGCCGAGACCCATGACATGGGGCTCAGAACTCTCACTCTTGTGGAAGAACTTCTGCAATATAATCCTTCTCTGCTTGTGGGTCACCCAACTGGGGAGTGTGGGACCCAGTTATATTGTGAGCATGCCCCTCCCACTGTCCCACTGTGGTTTTCTCTTTATGTCCAGTTGAAGAAAATCTTTTTTGGTAGGTTCCAGTCTTTTTTATTGATGGCTGTTCAGCAGTCAGTTGTGGTTTTGTTGTGTTCCTGAGAGGAGGCCAGCTCAAAGTCCTACTGCTCTGCCATCTTGACAAGCTCGCATGCGTCAAGGACTACCACTACTACTTCTTCTCTTTCTCCTCTTTTTCTATAGTAATAAAATAATTAATTAATGGGTCAAATGATAAATCTTTGTAAATATATTCTGGGTATATAACTAGCGTATAATGTTACAAGGGTCAAGAGGTTTCTAGTTTCCTCAATTTTTTTTAGTAGTCTCTTGTTTCCATTTTTCATCAGGGAAGTCACATTGAATTCAGCTGTAGAAAGAAGGCTAAACAACTGTCACAAACTGCACTACAAGGCAATTTAATCTCAATAATCAGCTCACTGAATGAATATCATTCAGAGGTAAAGATAACCACCATGGAAATTCAAGAGCATTTAAACCCAACTTATTTTTAATCTCTCCCCAGCTGACAATAGGCAAATATTGATACTGGGTAGCAAAATCTGTAAAGCAAAGGAGAATGATTTTCATGGCTTTTGAACAAAACCACTGGAGTCACTTTGCCAGTTTTTTTTTTTTTAAACTTTGAATTGGGTTATTGTTTCAGGCATTGTCCCTCACTCAGAGGCAATTTATACAAAAAAGAGGTTTTCATTTTAATACTGAAGAATTTAAAGCATATTTCCTTGGAAACTTTGGTTGTCTGGAGCAACAGAACATAACATAAACAATGTTTTCATCAGAGCTAATGTTTCCAAAGGAAGAGGAATATTAATAGTTTGTCCCAGATAAAGCATGAATTAAAACTATAATATTTTTATGCTGAGTTTCATTATGATTAGCAAAACTTGGTTACTTTCATCAACAACATGAAATAATTACCAAAAAACCTTTCCAAAGTATATATTAAGTTACATGTTCTATATGTTATGTAATAATATCCCTTCTACTGAATTCAGGACTGGGAGGTAGAAAGCTAACTGAAATAATTGTTTTAAGTTGAGTATCTGGATAAAATATAGGTACATATTTCAACATCTTACTTTAAGTTAAAAAAGTAAATTTGTATTTATTTGCCAATCTGCTGATGGAGATCCAAGACATTTACTTTGATGGATCTGCTGAGAGAAATTCTACTTTTCCTTCTTATAGAAACACATCTGCAATATACTGTGTAATTTCTGATTTTACTTTCCTTAAACTTAGACGTAGAGCCCATGCTCTTCCAAAAAAAAAAAAAAAGTGCATATTCCTTCTAGATTTGTCTCTGTCAACTTTTAACAATTTTATTTTCTGTACTTCATACAACAGAGAATATATGTTAGTGACTCACAATTATGAAATCTTAGCATTTAACTTAGTTTACATCACAAACCCATCATCAATCACATTTCATCAGTTTGCATAAAATTTAATTTAATTACATAATTATACTAGCAAGTAAAACTGGCGTAAAGAGTTTAGGAAATATAACTGTATCTTGGTAAACATACAACTCTATGAGTGGAAGCTTATCCACTAAAAAAAAAAATTCACTGACTAGGAGCGAAAACTTTCTGTCCTCTTATGTTCTGTGGCTGGGTATAAAAATTAAACAGACATAGACAAATTAATAGGAGAAAAACATATAAGCTTTATTTCATATTTTTACATGTACATGAGAGTTTTTAAAAGAAAAATGAAGGCTTAAACAAGCCATTAGGTCTAAAAGCTCATGTATCTTTTAAAATAAAGAATAATAAATTGTGGGGATATGACAAGACAAAAGGTCTTAGGTTAGGGGCTAGTGGGACAGTGGTACAGTGACTAGGAATAATAGAGGGAAACTAATGTAAATAAAGGGTTGTTTTAGCAGATTTGTTTGCATAGATTCTTTTTTTTTTTTTTTTTTTTTTTTTGTAGAAGTAGATTTATTCAGAGATGCACGTTCCATAGTCAGAGTACAGGCCAGCTCTGAAAGCCAGAGAACACGATGTGTGGGGGGCTGAGGGAAGTGTTTAAAGCAAAAGTAGATGCACACTCCATAGACAGAGTGCGGGCTGTCTCCAAAGGCAAGAGAGAGTAACTGTATAGATTCATTTTGTTATTGGCTCCTAGTCTCTGGTTTTAAGAGTGTTCTTCTCTCCCTGATACAGGGAACACATATTTCTCATGGAAAATTTTATGACCTGCTTTTACGTAGAAAGGGGGAGGTTAGGTCTCTAACCTCCTTTCCTATATCTTCTATTTCTCAAGTGCATTTAACTTAAAATAATCAATGTGCTAACATGGTATATTTTGGGGTGGCATGTTCTGAACCACTTCAGTACTTAAGTGTACCAGGCTCTATGCTTTGTCCTGGTGATGTGAGAATAAATAAAATAAATAAGTATCCCTGCCAGGGTGGAAAGGTAGATTAGACAAGAAGTAAATAAATAGTTCTTAGTAAATAACTATAACCTCTTGTATAAGTCAGAGATGTTCTCTTCCTGCATACCCCACATTCACAACATGTGTATGGTCCTTTCTTTGCCTGAGGTCCCTGATGTTTAAATTAGAAGTTATTACTGTGGGCTTTCCCACATTCAGTGCACTCAAAGGATTTTTCTCTAGTGTTAATTCTCCGAGATTGAGAAAGATTATGTGACCTGGCTGAATATGTGACCAGTCTTTTCATTCTCCTTTTCCACCCACTATGACTTCTTTTTTTACTTTGAGCAAGGTATGCATTCTGGTTGAAGATTTTCTCCAGCATGAACTCTTTGAGCAGACGTGTAAGGGTACTTGGATAATAATTGGCAGCATTCAGGATGCAGTGGACACCAGTCAGTATATTTATAATGGGAATGGAGGGAGTAACTTTGTTGAGTCAATCACATAGACTGAATCTTCATATGTATTTATTATTACATTATGATTTAGGGGATAGGAATACAATTAGCATGTTATTATTTTTGTTCTGATTAGCATGTTGAAAATGTTTCCTTCAGAAAATATAAATGGTGCTGTTTTTACCGTATTTTGATAATGTCAACATTGTTACTATTTTATCTAAAAAGTAATATTTTAATAATAAGGAATATGATTACTTATAACTTTTTTTGTCAGTACCACAAACTAACTTTCCAAAATTGTTTTTTTTCTTTTCAATGACTTGTTTATTAAATCTATTCAGTACTTTTCTTTTATACTATAATAGTACTTCAGCAATGTCATAAGAAAATTTAGAAAAGAAAGAGAGGACTATAGTTCTTTTTTTTTTTTTAACATTTTTTATTGATTTATAATCATTTTACAATGTTGTGTCAAATTCCAGTGTTCAGCACAATTTTTCAGTCATTCATGGACATATACACACTCATTGTCACATTTTTTTCTCTGTGAGTTATCATAACATTTTGTGTATATTTCCCTGTGCTATACAGTGTAATCTTGTTTATCTATTCTACAATTTTGAAATCCCAGTCTATCCCTTCCCACCCTCCACCCCCCTGGTAACCACAAGTCTGTATTCTTTGTCTGTGAGTCTATTTCTGTCCTGTATTTACGCTTTGTTTTTGTTTGTTTGTTTGTTTTTGTTAGGACTATAGTTCTTTTAAAATAAACACAAACACTAAACATACACAGTGTGATAATGCATCCATTAGAATACTCCCACTGTGTGTCAGTAAACAAAACACTATTTTTCAACTTTGCCTCTTCCTATTTCTTTACGAAAACAAACTCAGCTTAACTGTAGTTTTCCTTTTGTTGCTATTATGATTTCTTATGGAGCAATTTTAAGCAAAGCAGAAAAAGAAGAATCACTTGTATGTATGGGAATTAAGTGGTAAAATGAGCTTGGAATATGAAAGAAACAGCTATAACATGCTGTGTGATGTCTCGATATTTTTTTTTTTATAATATTGGACGTTGTTTAATTTTCTTCTTTTTCAGAAATTTTTTTTTGATATTTTCAGGTTGAAGCTGAACTTTTTGTTCATTCATTAGTGACGTGTTTATTAAACATTTGCTAAGTGGCAGGTATGATTCTAAGCATTTGGAATGTATCAGTGAATAAAACATCCAAGATTACTGCCGTCTTAGAGCTCACTTCCCAGCAGGGAAGAAAAGTGCACCATGGAAAAGAAAGCAGAGGACATTAGGAGAATTGGGAGTATTAGGGGCACGGTAGAGTCAGAATAAGCCCCATTTGGAAGGTGATATTTGGGCAAAAACCTGAAAGAGGAAGGGAATAGGTTTTGTAGGTACGACGAGGAGAGGAAACTACTCGAGTCTCTGAGGAGCAGTATGCCTGGGGTGATGGAGGATAACAAGGGGACCAGGATGCAGGTGCTGAGTGACTGAAGTGAATATTAGAAAGTGAGAGCAGTAGAGTCATATGATCTCACTGATCACTCTGGTTGCTGTGCTGAGAATAAAGTGTATGTAGCCAAGGGACAAAGTAGAAACAATAGTTGAGAGGCTATTAAAATAAAACTGATGAGAAATGATGGTGATCCAGACTCTAGGTTTTGGATTCTGGATATACTTTGAAGGTAGAGCTTTGAATTTGTATTATTGTGGGTTTTTTTAAAAAGTATTTTTTGTTGCCGTAGGCTGGAAATATGTATTGGAAAGATTCTACTATTGCTTTGTAACATTCCTAGACATAATTTATTACTCTTCTTTAACAAGAAAAGAATTTGAAAGTCTACCTAACTTTTGCTCACACACAAAAACATTTTTTTAGTGGGAGTGATAGATGATTAGAGATATATTTCACAGATTATACATGGATTAGTTTTTAAGATAAACTTGGCTCTTCTATCATTTCTCAGTGCCCTTAATATAAATATATCTACTAATTATAGAAATACTGTCATTTATTCTAAATTTTAATTTTAAAATTTATTTTCAAAATAGGCACCATAGTTAAAAAAATGGTATATGTATACATATATCACACATATTTTATCTTTTTAAATAGACCTTCATAAACTAATAACTTAATTTCTTTTCTTTTATTACCAACTTATTTGAAATGAGGAGGCTGACATTCTTGAATGTTTGTGCATGTATCTTACATTTTTCTCATTTTATCTAAATGCCAGTTCTGGTCAGAAATTGAAAAACAAATTAAGTGTCACCAACCTATTTAACATTGTTGTCAAAATCATTCAGCTTCACATATAGCTGCTCTCTAGATCTTTGACTCCCAATTATAAGAAGGTATCTAGTATTTTTGTTTTTAGTCTTTCACCCTAATCTCCATTATAGCAGCTATTTTCATTCCAAACAATTGAAAATTGTGTCATAACTAGTTTATTGCCTTCTACTGACATAAGACATATTGAAATTTTTTAGCCTGTAAGAAGTGATGTGGTAATGAAAAAGACAGATGGAAATGATTAAAGGGAATACAGAATAGAGAGTGAATGTACCATGGGGGTAAATCCAGTCATTTTCCTATATAGAAATTTGAATGTTCTGAACATATTTTATATCAGCTTAAGCCTGGGCCTTACTGACAGTTGAAAAATATATGTTGAAAGTTTCAAAATTTCTTTCATTTGAGTACTGATAAGCCCGTTTCCTCTGGCAAAACCAACATTCTTTTTAGTGGAATTTAGGCGGGTGTCACAGCTCCTTATAGACAACATGGCCTTAAAATGATGACAGAAATGAAGGGAAAAAATCTCACAAAAATATTCTCAATTTTCAGTTTGATTCCATGCATTTAGGGGTTCTCCATGTTTTATTTGCATTAATTTCAGTGGTTAAATACCACTCACAGGTTTCTGTCTCCAACCAGATCTTTCCCTTGAATATCAGGTTGTATATCTATCTGCTTACAATTAGTGAATCCCAAACTGAATTCTCAATCTGGCACTCCTCTACCACCTCATTCTTTCTAAACTCCATCAAAGTCATCTACATCTTTCAGCTGCCCTAGCCCCCAAATTTGGATTCATTTTTGACTCCTCTCTTTCTTCCTTATCCCACATCATATCATCAGGAAATCCTGTTTGCAGTAATTTCAAAGTATGTATAGTATCTAACCACTTTCCTGTTTGACCCACCATCTACAGATTTCTAAATGTTCTTCCTACCTCTTGCCTTGTTCCTTTACAGTTTATTCCCACTGCAGTGACTGAGTGATCCATTTAAAACATAATGAATTTTCATATCACTTCTTTGCTGAAAAGCTCCACTGGTTTCCCATTTTAATTAGTGTAAAAGCCAGAGTTCACATAATGGCTTTAAAATTTTTTGACATTTTAGGGCTAAAATTAAGAGCTCTATAAAAGATGAGATACAACAGAAGACTAGATTCAATGAAAAATATCTAATTTGAATCCTTGAAGGAGAAAGAATGTCAGAGACATGGAACACATGGATATGATCTAGAGTTCTAGAAAGAGAGAGGAAATGTCGCAGAGGCAATATTTGAATAAATAATGGCTGAGAATTACCTAAAATGTATGAAAGACTCAGTAGAAACAGTACATGAAAGACTGCTAGAAAAACCTCTAGCAGAAGTTGTAGAAAGAAATCATACCAAGGCATATCATAGCAAAATTTTGAGAGCCAAAGACAAAGAGAAAATCTTAAAAGTAGGAAAAGTGAAAAAACCACTTCATCTTCATAGCTTGACAGCCAGTTACTCAGTGGAAATGATAGAAGTTAGAAATTAATAGAATGATGTCTTAAAAATGCTAGAGAAAAGACATGCCTATATGAATTAAAAGTTTTATTTTATTTATTATTTTTTTCAGTAGAAAAATAGTCAGTTACAATGTGTCAGTTTCTGGTGTACGGCATAATGCCCCAGTCCTGCATGTATATACATATATTTATTTTTATATACTTTTTCATTAAAAGTTATTACAAGATATTGAATATAGTTTCCTGTGCTATACAAAAGAAATTTGTTTTTTATCTATTTTTATATCTAGTGGTTAACATTTGCAAATCTCAAGCTCCCAAATTTATCCCTTCTCACTCCCTTACCCCCAGCAACCATAAGATTGTTTACATATCTTATAACGAAGAAAATAATCCTTCAAAAATGTAAATAAAATAATTAATAATATTTGCAGATAGACAAAAATTGAGAACTAATCACCAGCAGATCTGAATGAACAGAAATTTGGGGGGGAATTCTTCAAACAAAAGTAAAATAATTTTATATAGAAATACGGAAATTCAGGAGGCCAGATAAATACATGGGTAAATCCAAACCTATACTGTTCATAAACAACAACAATAATAATAATGATTAATAGTGCTTAATATATGTGAAGAATTAAAACACATGACAATACAGAATATGGAGGGGATGACAACCAATTTATACTATTAACATTTTGACTTTTTCTAACCTCCTTCCCTGGAGCTACAAGCTGGGTGACTCTCAGTGTGTTCATGTTGATAGTTTTACCAAATATTTTCCACTGAATAGTATAGTCAGCCATCTTTTCTATTACTAATATCAGTTTTCTCACTGTCTCCTGCCTGATTACTCAGCCAATGCGACACTGCGTGGTATTTCTTAAAGGAAGTACCCCGCTTCAAATTACTAATATCTACATTAATTAAGATAATACCAGATGCTGTAAAATTAACAAACAACACAAACAAAACAAAATTTTGGTTTATACGACTGAAGATTATATTTTGCTCAAGTAATATCCAGTATAGGTGCTCTTGGTTGATAATTTGTCTTGCATTGAGTGATTCAGGAGTTCCGCCTCCTTCCATCTTATGTTGCCATCATTCTTTAGGACCTTGAAGTCCTCTGCATTTAGTTGGTAAATAAGAAAAGAGAGTATAAATAAAGCAGGGCTCTTTCTCAACCTCAGGTGGCATCACTTTGACTCACATTACATTGGTGTCACTCCCTCAAGGTGGTAAAGAATTGGAATTGTAAACTTTGATTTACAGGAGGTTTCCACAGGAACTCTTATATTAGTGAAAAGAGATGAGTGTTTTTTTGGACAGTTAAACAGTCTTGTCACAGAAGCCTTTATGAATAAATAAGCTGAATGGTCCTGTTCTTGACAAAGACCAGCTTTAACTTAGCTAGCCATGACAGAGTTAAGTGGTGAATATGAGAGAAAAGAGTAAAAGAGAAGAGATGGAAAGTGAAATGAAGAATAGGAGCTCAAAAATAATTGGCACAAAGAATAAGATAGCCAAGTCCTCTCTCCAGAATACTCCTGTACAGATTGGTATAATGAAAAATTGCTTGTACCACAGAGGCAATTCTTACATATAAGAAGAAATATTAAACTAAATATGTACACCAAATATAAAATTGTATCTATAATTTCTATCATAGTGCTGAACATTTAGCATGTGTCAATCAATATGAGATTGAATCATTCACCTTATCAAGTTCACCTGTCAGTTTTTTATTGTCTTCACTTAATAACACTTTTTCTCATTCATACTGTTGCTTGAGCTAATTTTCAAATTCTTCCCTTTTGTTTTGACTAATAGAATTCAAAACATAAAAGGAAAAAAGGAATTGGATTAAAGGTAAAATAATGGTATCCCAAGTTGGCTATTGTACCATATGCTTTCTTCTGAAAAGTCACTTATATCTTGATTGTTCCAAATCCTAATCTTTCCCTTAAAATTAAGGGATCACAATCATTTCTTTTTAATTAATAGATTTGTCTGCTTAAAAATTTAGTTAACAAAGTTTACCTCTCATCACAATAACTTTATATTCACATTCAAATTTAAATAGACTTGGTGAAGTAGCAAAGTGTGGGGATGGAAATGCCATGTATGTTGTGCCATTATGTAAAAACTTTCAGTTAAGTCACTTATCTAGTAGTATATATCGCTAAAATGATAAGCAAATGTTGAAAACAATCATGCAGTCACTCTATTACATGTTTAAAAATACATACATTTAAAAATATACACACATTTTACTTGAGAGGAATACTTGTGAATTTTAACCTGTCCACAACGAATTTAATTAACTTAGTTAAAGACACTAAAAATAAAAAGAACATATTGATGAGAGCATTTTATATGTGCATATTGTACAAATCATTCTTTGATTCTGCCTACAATAGGGTCCTGAAGTTATACAAGCTTTCAAAATTTGGATTAGCCCTTCAAAACTAGCTCTTCTTAAACACGGGAGAGAATAAAACAAATAAAAATGTGTACAACTAAAGATACTGTGCTGAAATGCTTAATTTCTCAAAATCACTCATACTTTAACAGTGGAAGAAACAAGTGATAATTATGGTCTTCTCATTTGTGACCTAAACCCATACCTCCAGAGGCGAGAAGTGACTATTCTGACAGTATAAGTTCAAACTCACAGGCTATTTGCATATATTAGATACATACCACTGCATCAAGCCCGACTAATTGGAGGATATATTTTGTGAGATGCAATAACAACCTAACACATAAAAATATGTCTTATAACATTAAACCTAAATTAAGTATCTACTCTTGATTATTCATTTAATATGGAAGCACTACTTTTTAGATTTTAATTTACAAATAGTAACATTTAAAACAATTACATTCATCCGTGGATATATTCATTTGCAACTTAGAATCAAATCAGATGGCTGTTTAGAAACTGCTTAATCTTATACACCAAGCTTATGCTTTCTATTAGTTTGTAGAACCCATTTAGATTTAATGAAAACCTCGCATCAGTTATCCATTTTCAATACTCTTATTAAATTAGTGCTGAAATATTGTGTCTATAAAGCATTGAGTTCAGGTTCACTCTAGTTGAGTTCCTGTTCAAAAGGCACCTTCCAGTATGACACAATAAAGAAACCATTAAAAAGTTTTAAACATCATATTAATTTCTAATTAGACCTGATCAAATACATATTAAAATTTTATTGTAGTTCATTTTGTACTTGATTTATTACTGAGTATGGTAGTTGCACTTTTTTTAACTTGGTAGCAAATGAAGTGGTTTCAGCTTCATGATAATCATTAAGACTGCAGTCAACCTGTTGATTTTTCTCTTGTTTAATACAGGAATTTTTAAAAAATTTTAATAGACAAAATAGATGAAGACCCACCTGTGAGGTATTTATTTTGCCTTCAGGGCCAACACTGGAAAAATTAATATGTACATTTCATTGCTAGAATCAAGGAAATTTTGGTCTCTTGTAAATATTATAAATTACTTGATGGCAACAACTATGTCTTAAATATTTTTTGTATCTAGACTATAGCTAAGCAGTTTTATAGCCTGCAGCCGTACTGAAGGAAGTGAGGGAGGGAGCAGGGAGAGGGAAGCAGAATCTCATTCCTCTCCAAAACCTGAGAGATGAATGAAAAAGGTATTGTAGCAGCCTCTCACAAATCTGGTCCCTTTTGTGAACATGCAATATCCCTCTATTTGTTTTCCTTAATTTCTCTAATATGGCTTTTGTAGTTTTCAGTATGTAGGACTGGTATATCTCACCTTAAATTTCTTCCTAAGTATTTTGTGTTCTTTAATGCCTACATAAATTGTATTTTAAAAAGATTTTTTGCACAATTGTTTCTTGCTAATACAGAGAAGCAGAATTAATTTTTTTTTATATTGGCTTTGTATTCTATGACCTTGTTAAACTCATTTATTCATTCTCGTAGTTTGTTTTATGGATTATTTAAGTCTGAATATTATGATGCAATTTGTGAAAAAACAGTTTTATCTCTTGTTTTTATACCTTTAATATTTAAGAAAGTATCTTTTTTCTTACCTTATTGTACCTCTAAGACCTCCAGTAAAATTTTTGGGTAGAAGTGTTGAGAGTGGGCATCTTTGTCTTGTTTCATATATCAAGTGAAAGCATTTGAGGTTTTACTTAAGTACTACAGATTTATTGTACATATCCTTCATTAGATTGATGATGTTGTCTTCTATGCCTAGTTGCTATGGCTTTCTATCATGAGTGAGTGTTAAATTTTGTCAAATATTTTTTTCTGCATCTATTGAAATGATTATATGACTTATTTTGTTAATATGGTGGACTACATTGACAGATTTTCTGTTATTAAACCAACTTTGCATTTCTGTGTTAAATTCAGTTCAGTCAAGTTATATTAGCTTTTTATATATTCCTTGATTAAGTTTGCTTATATTTTGTTAAGGATTTTTGCATCTATATTCATGATAGAAATTGTTCTGTAATTTTCTTTTCTTTTAATGCCCTTGTCCGGTATGGCTCTGAGTATTCATTTTCAGCAGGGCTCTGGAAACCGTACACCCCAGAAGGCATAAAACTGCATAAAAAAAATTCTGTTTCATACTGTTCCACTGCCACTATTCACCAAAATTCAGGGAGTTGTGGGAAAAACTATCAGGCACATTGATTTATTTTTCACATCTGGGGCTTTTCCAAATTTTAGTCCTCTCTGCCAGTCTACACTGTTTTAAAAAGCTGGGCTGGTTTCTTCTCATTTCTGCAAAGTCTTATCTGTGACATGCCTGCTTATAACTCACTTGTACCCAGAAAAGGCATGTGCTCTAGGCATGGAAGCTGTCTTGACTCACTACTCTTCTATGCATGGTTCATTTCTTGCTGGGGTTTAGCTTTTCAAGGCTTCCATGAATCCATCAACCTTTGATATTCCTGTAGAATATTAGATATAGGTTTGTTATTTGTCATTTTTCTTGTGGATACCATGAAAAGTATATATTTTTGCATTTTTCTGCATCCTACTGAGAAGTACAAATTCAACTATGTTATATTGTGTTCTCTTTCTTTCTTTCTTTCTTTTTTTGAGATACAGAATTATCCCAATTGTCTGTGTTTGCTGACAGACCATTTTTTTCCCCTACTAAACCTTTTTGCATGGGTCCAGATTATAGTTACGTCCAAGATCTTGTCTCTTCTATCTATGCCTTAAAATCCAAGCCTTTAGTTCATTAAAATCAATAAATATTTTATGAAGACTCATACTGAGGTTTTAGCATACCATAGAGGTTGTCAGTGCTTTCTCTTTTCCTTTCTCTCTTCTCTCACTCACTCTTTTAGCAACCATTGGGAATTTCCTTACCCTCTGGTAAGATAAATTGTGCTTATAAAAGCTTGTTTTCTGTATTTTATCCAGCACTTCTAGACATTCTGTGGTTGGACAATATCTAGTGTGTCATACTGACGGAAAACATAAGTCACTTCTGAGGCCTTCATATAGCTTTTAACCTTTCACTTAAACAATCTGGAAATACTATTTTTCTTCAGTTCCCCTTTTATATATCTATAACATGTTCTGTGCTATATACCATTGCTAGTTTGCATGCTTGTTCTTGCTGTACTATGAGAGTGTAAGATCAGTAAAGAAAGGAATTTTTTTACATTCTTTATATCATAGTGTATGCCTAATGCAATGCATTGCATAATCTATACACCCAAGGGAAAAGTTGATGTATGAAGACTATAATAAGGTGGATAAAAATTTAAACAAAGTAAAAGCAAAAACATTTCTGTGGGAAGGTAAATTTTGAAGATTCTTTTCCCTTTAGTTTTGGCTGCAGACAAGAATAAATGCAAAGGCAAGAAGAAAATGGACAATGGTCTTTTTCTCAAACCACTTATCCTAAGTGGTGCTGCCTTCACCCTATAGTCACCAGACTTATTAAGTAGTAGTAGTAGTAGTAGTAGTAGTAATAATAATAATAATAATAATAATAATAATAATAATAATAATAATAATAATAATAATTTAGTTAAATTTGAATATTAGATAAACAAGGAATGAATTTTAAATATAAGTATGTCCCAAGTTGCAATATCTGCTCAAATTTACCTAGATGTTTTATATTTTATCTGTCAACACTGTTCACATTACAACTATGATGAATGCCCAGAGCCCCACCATTGACCATTTTCCAGGTGTATCTTCATTGCACTGTACCCTATACCCTAGACCTTCTCTCTCAATCTCACATCTCTCATGAGGATAATTTCCCTCAGCGTTCTTTTTCCTGTTTTTCAAGATGACAGTTAGCAAATTGACAAAACTGAGCTGTGTAGTAGGTGAATAATAGTGGGTTAATTCCAGTGAAGACATACAAATGGCCAATAGGCACATGAAAAAATGCTCAATATCACTATCAGAGAAATGTGAATCAAGACTCAATGAAATATCACCTCACACCAGCCAGAATGGCCATCATTAAAAAGCCCACAAATGATAAATGCTGGAGAGGGTGTGGAGAAAAGGGAACCCTCCTACACTGTTGGTGGGAATATAGTTTAGTGCAGCTTATTATGGAAGACCGTATGGAGATTCCTCAAAAAACTAAAAATGGACTTACCATAGGATCCAGCAATCCCACTCCTGGGCATGTATCTGGAGGGAACTCTAATTTGAAAAGACAATTACCCCAATGTATATAGTTTTTGGTAATGACTCTATTTATTAATACATGTATCACAGATGTTCACAATATCAATACATTCTTGTTGACCTGCGAGACAAAGGCATTTTTTTAAAGATCTTTAAAAAATATTTTGACTTTTTTTCTCCTTTTACACTCATCTTTAAATTGATTTGATGAGATCCTTGATGTCCATAATTACAATACAAAGAAAAAAGTAAAGATAAAGAATTAAAATAACAAAATAGGAGTTAATTGGGGAAAAACAAGTAATATTATTTCCTTCATGGGAAGCAACATTACAGCTTTGTAAGAGGATTATACAGGCTTCAACTGAGAGCTGCACTGAACTGTCTATATGTTCTCAGGCATGTAACAATAAGAAGCAAGGATGCCGCCCAAAGCTGAACAATTTCCTTTGTGCATGATACATGCCTATTTTTCCTTATAGAAGAAAAATAGTGGGTTTCCCAATTTCCAACTCACACAGCATGTTCCCAAGGTAATAGTGGTCTTTTGACGTCAGTGTCATAATTCAGTATAAGTGAATCTATTAATAGAAACTTTAAACCAGAGACAAAGATATTTCCAAGAAGTGAGGGAGTAGTTTGTTGTCTTCAAAACAGCCCATAATTTGTCCACTGATAACACCTGTGTTAGAAGGAGCACTTCCAGCTTGTTGAGATCATTAGCATACAGACTTTGTGATTATTTGCTACCTGGTCTTAACTGTAATTGAAAAAAATTTTTTGGTGTTGTTACATAAAAATATTTGAAAGAATTTTCATGGAATTTTAAAAAATTTCAAATGATCACCTGCAGTCTTAGTTTCTAAAAATTTGGTGAAAAATCATTAAAAATAATAAAATCAGGTATTAAACATATAAAATTACTCACATCACCAGTATTTTTTCTCTCCAGACCAACATACTTACTGAATATCACAACTTTGTATGTCATTATTAAATTAAGCAGTAAATCAGGAAATAAAATAGAACATAATTGGCATTAAAAAGAAGTAAATTGCTTTGAATGATGATCTTTAGTTCCATCCATGTTGCTGCAAATGGCATTACTTTATTTTTTTTTTATCACTGAGTAGTATTCCATTGTATAAATATACCACACCTTCTTTATCCAGTCATCTGTCGATGGGCATTTAGGTTGTTTCCTTGTCTTGGCTATTGTAAATAGTGCTGCTATGAACATTGGGGTGGATGTATCTTTTCGAATTAGAATCCCCTCCAGATATATGCCCAGGAGTGAGTTTGCTGGATCATGTTGCCTATTGGCACATGAAAATTTGTATGCCTTCATTGGAGAATTGCTTGTTTAGGTATTCTGCCCATTTTTGGATTGGGTTGTTTGGTTTTTTGTTACTAAGTTGTACGAGCTGTTTATATATATTGGAAATTAGGCCTTTGCCAGTCTCATAATTTGCAAATATTTTCTCCCATTACATAGGTTGACTTTTTGTTTTGATTATGGTTTCCTTTGCTGTGCAAAAGCATATACGTTTAATTAGGTCCCATTTGTTTATTTTGGTTTTTATTTCCATTGCCTGGGTAGACTGCCCTAGGAGAACATTGCTAAGATTTATGTCAGAAAATGTTGTGTCTATGTTTTCTCCCAGGAGGTTGTAGTGTCTTGTCTTATGTTTAAGTCTTTAAGCCATTTTGAATCATCATTCTGAATCAAGTAAGCCAGAAAGAGAAAGAAAAATACCATATGATAGCACTCATATGTGCACTCATATGTGGAATCTTAAAAAAAAAAAAAAAAGACACAAATGAACTTATTTACAAAACAGAAACAGACTCACATAGATGTAGAAAACAAACCTATGGCTACCAGAGGGGAAGTGGGGGTGGCAAGGGATAAATCGGGAGCTCAAGATTTGCAGATACTAACTACTATGTATAAAATAGATAACCAAGTTTCTTCTGTATGGCACAGGGAAGTATAGTCAATATTGTAGTAACCTTTAATGAAAAAGAATATGAAAATAAATATATGTACGTATGTATATGTATGACTGAAACATTATGCTTTACACCAGAAATTGGCTCGACATTCTAAACTGACTACTTCAAAAAAAAAAGTGCAAAAAAAAAAAGAAGAAGTAAATTGCTACCTAAAGTATTCATCTAACTAGATGAATTTTTGCATTTGGAACTTATGGGAACTTTTTTATTTATAAATTTATATTTAAGGTTGATTCTTTCAAGGATATTAATATTAGAAGAGGAGATAGGAAAAGGAATTATGAAATGATTTTGAGTAAACTAAGAGGAATTTTATTAGTATTTTAAGCACACATTTTATTTTTATGGAATAATAGGGATTTTCAATTATAGCAGAAACAATAGTTACATTGAATATAAGGAAATACTTGTAATTGGAGAGTGTATAAACCAGGAAGACAGCTATCAATTTCGGACAATTTTTAAAGGAATTCTTATAATCACCCCTCTGAGGTAAATACCTTTAACATCTTGTTATCTAATATAGCTTTTTGTTTGTTTTTAATAAGGCAATTGAAAGTGAGCTTTGTCCAACATTGTCCAGAAATTAGGTGAGGAGTTAGAATTAGAATCCATGTCTCCTATTTCCAAATGTAATGCTCATTTTAATGCCTCAAGTTTTACAATACCTCTCAAACTTATTTTAATGTCAATAATGATTTATCAATTTAATTCACAAACACACATGTATTCTTTGACCCTTCTTTTTTTTTGTTTTTGTTTTAAATTGGCTTCTTTTAACTGATTTAAAACAGGGGTCTCTGGCAGAGAAATACTCAAATATGAATTGCATGAGTTAGTCTTAGTTTAATGCTTACTGATGAACTCGAAGATATTAACACAATTTTACCACTCTTTAAGCAGATTTTGTCATCTTTTATTATTTTAGATTTTGGAACATATTGTTAGAATCTTTTATCAAGGATGAAAAATGTCAGAGCTTGCCCTAATGAGCAATTTTGATTAACTCATGCAACAATCTGGTCTGTATTTCCATACTATGGTTTCACTAATTTCAGAAGTTCAGACAGTGCTATAACTAGCAGAATAATCTTAGAAGACAGCAGACAGTGTTGATGCATATTCCTTTTCTGGTATTCGGGACGAGTAGATGAAAAGACACATGGTTATGAAGCTGGAATATGTTAGCCCCTGCTCAAGGTTCCTGCTTCTTGGGTGAATCTTCAGGAGCATAAATTCAGAAATGAACTAATCAGGTCAAAGTAATTAATCCTCTTTTATTCACATGATCACTATGTAAATTCATACATGTCCTTCAATTCAATGGCTGAGCTTTGCACAATACTCTTATTTTCTGTTATGCCTTGTTCTTTCTTTTTCTCTTAAGTACGTATGTGTATAAACTGTTTATCCAGATTATATTCTTTTAGTAGAGATTCATTCATTTATTTAAAAGAAAAACTCTACTATGTGAGAGACTTTATCCTAGGTCATAGGCATTGAGCAATCAATAAATTAAAGTCTTTACTCTCATGGAATTTATAATCTGCTTGGAACTTACAGCTTTGTAGTCTGCTTGGCAAAGATTTTGTATACACACACATATATGTCTACATACACACATATACACATGCCAACATACATATATATGTGTACATCTGTGTGTGTGTTGATACATACTATATGAAAAATAAAGAGAGTAAAGGGATAGAGAAATTCACAGGGGTGCTATTTTAGCTAGTAGGAAAATGCCTCCCTAATGCAGTAACATTTTAATATAGACATAGATTAAATGAAGGATAAGCCAGGGCGATATCAGAGGAAAGAACAATTCAGCCAAGGGAGGAGCTTGCTTTGTATGCCTGCAGAATTACAAAGAAGCAGTGTAGCTGGAGCACCATGACAGGTGAGTGAGAGATGAGGTCTGAGATGTCAGGAGCCACATCATGCAGGGCTTTGTGGGCCTAAATAAGGACTTTGGAATTTTTTCTCTGTAAAATGAACATGTACTGAAGGGTTTTGATTTGAAGAAGGGCATAATCTAGCTTATGTTTTAAAAAACTGCTATGTGTGTGGTGTAAAGAATAGACTATAGAAGAACTAATGTAGAAGCAGGCAGATGCATTGGGAAGCTATTAGAGTAGTACAGGCAAGGACCGGTGATGCTTGGACTGATGTGGGATCTGTAGAGGAAGGAGATTCTCAGTCCGTTTCAGAGATGGAACCAACAGGCTTTGCTAATGTTTGCATAAGGAATGTAAGAAGATGAGCTGACTCCATGAATTTGGCCTGAAAACCTGGAAAAACTGACATGACTATTTTATTGAGAGAGAAAAATTATATTAGATATGTAGTGATTTCCAAAGTCTTTCCTAAGAGTGTAACAATTCTCCCTGGGTATAACTAAAAACTCAAAAAGACTGCATTGGTCCAGTACCTCTTTATGTTAACTTTGTGAGCATTTTTCACAGTTGCTAATGAAAGCTCAGGTTGGCAGGAGAGATAAAAATGATTGGTGGAGCTATTAGGGAAATATTCACAGAGGCTAATAACTATCTTGCTTGACAGGCAGAAACAGTGACTACTTAAGTGGCTTTAGGGACTAGGAGTGGCCTAAAAAAAACCACTAGCTTATAGAAATGTCAGCCTTACCACAGAGTCCCTGACTTCACAACCCGTTTGCTAGTATAAAAGAAATAGAGAAGTTTCCCTGCCTTGGTTGGATTCTAAATCCATACAGATATTTAAATGCTAAAAATTAAGTTGATTTAACTTTTCCTTATAATTAGCAGGGAAAGATTTATTTATTTATTTATTTATTTATTTATTTATTTATTTATTTATTTATTTATTTATTTTATTCTGAGAATAGAGAGAACTCTGGGACCACTTAGTATATGGATATTCTTATACTGACAGAAAAATAGACAAAAAGCATGATTAGAAAAAGATACTTATGTATTTATATGTATAACTGAATCGCTTTGCCATACACCTGAAACTAACACTATAAATCAACTACACTTCAATAAAAAATAAGAATAAAACAAGATACTTAGTAGAACACTTTTAAACAATATATAAACATAATTTTTCAAATTTGTATAATAGATTTTTTTCTTAATATATGCTTTTTGATATTTGCGTTTGCATTTCATAGAATCCAGGATAATTTATTGCTGGAGGAAACTATATTTTTAAAAATAATATGGTAAATACAGTAAACAATAGTGCACCAGAATGCAAATATCCCTGGTAATGACACATATTTTGTGTTCTATTTTTAATATCCTACATGCTCGGCTTCTATAGAAATCTGTCTTTTTTTCCATAGAATGATGGTATGATACCAGATATTTCAAACCAAATCCACCACTTAGTCTAAGAAAATAAGTAACAAAAACAAAAATTGCAATGTTTCAAAAGGTAGGAATATTTTCAATTTTCTTTTGGAATTTTTATTTTAAACTCATTCCTGAAATACACAATTTTCCATCTCAGTGTGTTAGACTGAACCTGATTCAACTGTCTGTATCCTTGTCTTCATTTTTTTGTAGTGGAAGATGAGGCAGTGAATCCTACCAAGTCATATAAAATGGGAATTTTCCCCCAAACAGGAGAAGTGTTTGGAAGTCCATTGGCCAGTGCCTGACATACCAAGCCTATATTAATCCAATTGGCTCCCTCATTGCACCTATACATAGGTAGCTAAAAACTATTAGTGAGAATTGTATACTCACAAATTTATCTTTAATCACAATTACACCCCTAACCATTTTCTAAAATTTCTTTATATCAATTCCTAATCAATTTTTTCTTCTCTTCTCCACAGTAGCTATAAGAAATTTTCTCCACTTTTCTTATTCTTCTAGTTCTTCCCTGTCTATTCTTATTTTTATTAGTTGCCTTCATTGCTTTTTTCAGAGAAAAATAGAAGTTCGAGAAAGAACTTCAGTTACCTGCCACCATGCCAACAAATTCATCTTGTCACATTCATGTTTTCTTTCTTCTTTCATCTCAGTTATTAATTTTCCCATCTGTGCTCTAGATCTTCCACCTCTTTATCTCTTTATCCTCCAGAGTCAACCTGTTTGCGCTTTTTCAGGTTCTTCATTTGTATTGTATTCCTTGTTATCAGCTTTTCCTTTTTCACTTATTTGTAAGCATTGACATTTAAATATGTTCAAAATATTAACATTAAAAAAAGTTTTCTCTGACCCATATGCTTAAGCTACCACTCTATTATTCTACCCAGTGATGCTAGAAAGCTTATTTTATAATTGTCTTTAAAAAATACCTGATTTCTGGTAGTTATTTCTGGGACAGTTTTGTTGGAACCAGATGCAAAACTGAATTGAGCAGTTTTCGGAAGTATAAGGCAACCTAAATATACAGACTTTTAAAGTGGTGTTACTTGGCCATTAATGAAGACCTGAGACTTGGTTGACTCTAATGGAGTCTTTCAGATATGCCCTTGACCAACACAGAGTTTCCTCTTCTTGGTTCTGAGTAGACTAGCCTCCTCTTTCTTGAATCTCTTACAATATTCTCCTCTAAGGCAGTTGCCTGGTAATGGGCTACCTAATCTTCTCACCCTGTATTAGTTTCCTGTTGCTACCATAACAAATTATCTCAAATTTAGTGGCCAAAGACAACACAAATGTATTATCTTACAATTCTGTAGGCTAGAAGCTCAACATGGGTCTTCCTTGACTAAAATCAAAGTGTCACTAGGGCTGCCTTAGGAGAAAATCCATCTTTGCCTTTTCTAGCTGCCTGTATTTCTCAGTTCATGATCCCTTTCTTCCATGTTCAAATCCAGCAGTGGAGGTTGTCATTCTTATATCCCATCATGCTGACCTCCAGTTCCCCTTCTCTTTTCCACTTTTAAGGAACCATGTGATAACATTGGACTCACTGGAATAATTCAGGATAATCATCTCGGATCCTTGACTTAATTACATTTGAAAAGTCTTTTGCCATATAAGGTATCATACCCACAGAGTCTGGGGATTACAATGTGGACATCACTGGTGGACCATTACCCTGCCTACCACACGCGTCAAGTACCACTGTTGTCACTGAATCTGTTAGAGCAGGCAGATAGCTAGATATGAGCAGAGAAAGGGGGACACAGACCAAATGGCAGGAACTGGGCATAAAGGAGGGGCACAAGCCAAATGCAGGAAAACATACATCATGTAAGCACCAGGGGTCCCTGGGCAGAGAAAGAACAGCAGGAATCTTTGGGTTGATAAGGGGCCAGCCACACCTTTTGGCCTGGAGACCAACAAAAAAAGGTGAAAAAAAGGCAGGAATTTCCTGTGTCCAAATGAACCTTTTGCTTATTATGCCCTCATTTCAATAAAATTAGACTTGCAGATCAGAAGTACCCATCATGCACCAACACCATGACACTTCTGATCCACACTAAATAAGAACAAAAATCCCTCCTCCCTTTGGGAAGGTGGAGTTGGGATGATACTCAGGAAATACAACCCCAAGCCCTTCCCTCCTCAATGAATATTCCGCCCATTCATTTTTGTACCCTATGTAACTAACTTGCCATAGAAACACAGGGCAGCCACTCACCTGAGCCTGCCCGCTCTCCCCTTGAGAGGGTACTATCCATCCTTTAATAAATCTCACTTTACTTTTTTTAACCTCTACGTCTTGTCTCTGAATTCTTTCTGGGACAGGACAAGAACCTGGAACACTGGTTGCATCCACTGGCAACAGATCCATAGCTATGGTTATTTATCAGTATGTTTCACAGTGGCAAGTATGAAATCTGAGCAGGAAAGAAATAGCTCATTTATGAAAAAATTGCAAAATTTTTTCTAATACATGTTGCAGATGCCTGAGGAATAGATGTGGAATTGTCTTTTAAGAGCATTAGACCAAGGAGAACAGAATGTAACACTAGATTGGATCAATTTTTGAAATGGGTAAATTTACTAGATATTCTAGATTTTATTTATTAACTTGAATAGCTGGAAATAGCTTTAACAATTTGTTTTGTTGTTGATGGAAACTTAGATTGAAAGAGGTTGATATCCAGAATTTCCCTAACATAGTATAAAGAAAGGAATCCAAAAGTCTTAGGAAATATGAATGTTGGAATATTTATCATATATGACCTGTGCATTCCTTATCGTTATATTTTCTAAAAAGACCTAAAATCCTTATTTAACTAAGGCATTGACTACCAGGGTCCTTAAAAAACCCAGTGATGACTATCGTCTGTAGGCTCCTGATAACCACAGGAGATTTTGCCAGTGAGATATGTTCTTTGATTTTACTAAGAGTGGTGGGATCCAGAATGACTGAAGCTAAGTGTTTATGGTTAAATAGGATCAGAGACAAGCAGGTACATGTATAGTAATATGCAGCAGGGATGAGGTGGTAATCTAAGTATTTGAACCCACAGGAATCTTTGGAGAAGGCTATTTTTAAAAAGTGATATGTATCAGAGATATATTTAACTCATTATTGATGGAATCAATAAAATGATAAAGCTGACTAAAAAACACCGTAGGGTAGATAGGATTATTTATAGCCATGGAAAGAAAGAATACTAAATTAAGATTTCTAAATTACGTACAAAAAAAAATCAGTGACCTACAGGATATGTAAGGTTTCCTATGGCATAAAAATCATTTGCATCTCTACAGGACAAAATTAATCTGCATTGCTATAGAAATAGAATCATCCGCATCACCGTCAGTTTTATACTCACCAACACCTACCCTTACAGAGTTGCAAAATGCTATAATCAAATGCACATGCCCTTAGGCATTAGCTAATCCTTATCAGATAAACCTGCCACAAAAATATCTAGCATGACATTGAAAGGACATGCAATCATCCATTTGCCTATTTGCAAGTTTTGAATTTTCTTTTTCTTATGAGTCCTTCCTTTTTAAACACAAATTCTCTTAACCCCTGGCCACAGGCAACCACTAGTTTTCTGTCACTATAAATATGTCCTGCATGAAACTGTACACAATGTACTCTTTGTGTTTGAATCTTTTTTGGTGTAAAATTGTCTAGCTTAATATTTTTAGTATCTATCAGTCGTTCATTATTTTTGTTATTGTTGAGTTGTATCCCATTATATGGATATACCAAAATTTGTTGATACGTTTATCTACCAGCAGACTTTTTGCATCCTTCCAGTTTTTTAGCTATCTTGAATGAAGCTGCTAAGAATCTTCATATATAAGTTTTTATGTGAACATATGTTTCCATTTCAACTGAGTAAATATCTATGAATGGAATTAATAAGTTGTATGGAATGTGTACACCTTTATAAAAAACTGCCAAAAAGTTTCTCAGGGTGGTTAAATCGTTTTATATTCCTGCCAGTAATGATTTAGAGTTCCAGGGATTCCCCATTTTTATAAATACTGATATTGTTAGGCTTTATTTTAGCCATAATAATGGGTGTGTCTTAGTTCAAGCTGCTATAACACAAGTAATATAGACTGGGTAAACAACAAGCATGTATTTCTCATAGCTCTAGAGGATAGGAAGTCCAAGATCAAGGTGCCAAAAGATTTTGTGTCTGCTTAGGGCCTTCTTTCTGGCTCATTGATGACTGTGTTCTTGCTGCACATGACAGGAGAAGAATAAGAGAGCTCTGTGTGGGGTCTCTATTATAAGGGCAATAACCCCATTCATGTGGGCTTCATCCTCATGACCTAATCAAAGGGCCCATATCCAAATACCATTTCATTCAGAATTAGGTTTCAACATAAGAATTTTGAGGGACACTAACATTCAGTTTATAGCATAGAAGTAACTTATTGTGGTTATAATTTTCATTTAATTAATTTCTAATCACATTGAGCTTTTTTTCCTGTAGGCATTCACCATTAATATGTCTTTTTTGGTAAGGTACTTAATTATGTGTTTTGCCTATTTTGGTGGGGAGGTGCTTTGTCTTCTAAATATTTAGTTGTAAAAGTTCTTTATGTGTCAATGATAAAAGTCAGTTCCAAACATACATATTGAGGACTTTTTTTTCTCAATCTGTGGATTGCTTTTTCTATTTTCTTAACAGTGTCTTTTAAAGAACAGAAGTTTTAAATTCTAATGAAATCAGTTTACCAGTTTTTTTTTAAATGGATGCTTTCTTTCCCCCATCTTTGCGTACTCCAGAATCTTAAAGATTTTGTCCTATGCTTTTTAATAGAAATGTTGTATTTTTAGCTCTTACGGTTATGTCTGTAATCCCCTTTGAGCTAAATTTTATGTATGCTATAAGGTAAGGGTTGAGGTTTATGTTTTTTCCATATTTATAAATGGTTGTTCTAGTACCATTTATTGAAAAGACTACATTTTTTTCCATTAAATTACCTTTGTCAAAAATTAATTAACCACCCATATGTAGGTCTATTTTCTTCCTTTGATCCATAGCTTAATCTTTACACTAAAGACAAATTATCTTAATTTCTGCAGTATTATACTAAGTCTTGAAGTCACGTAATGCATATTCTTCAACTTTTTTCTTTTAAAAACTATTCTTGATCATTTGTGTTTCTATATAATTTTGGCATCAATTTATTAATTATCACAAACGCTTGCCTATTTTTGTTGGAATTGTATTAAAGCTATATTTCATTTATGGAGAATTATCTCAACAATTTGAATTCATGAACATGGTATATATCTCCATTTCTTTAGATGTTTTAAAACTTTGTCCAACAATATTTTGAAGTCTTTAATATACAAATTTGTCATATATACAGCCAAGGAATTAAGGGTGTCACCGTGAATATTTCTGGAGCTCTTTTTCTGTGTAACCTCCTAATCTGTAGAATACTGACTGCCCAGCAATATCCAGCTATCTAAACTTCCCTCAATCCAGCTTTTAACTCCTTAATTCAGTAAAATCATTGTGTTTTCCTTGGAATCTTCTCCATGAACTTACATCTGGACTGTGTGGGCAATGTAAATCTCATTGATTTGTTTCCTGTCCCTCAGTTGTTTCATACATTTTTGTCTAGTTTTCTCATTGTTGATGATTAAACAGCTAGTTGGATTATTTGTTACTCTACCTTGATCAGAAGCAGAACTCCTAAAAATCATTATATGTTATGGAATAAGAAAATAATTAAACGTCTTTAATTTCTAATTAGCAAGTGAGTTCTCAAAGCACTGTTTAAAACTTTATTCACTGCTTTGAAATATCAACTTTATCATACAGTTGATTCTTGATTATACTTATATCTCTTTCTGGACTTGATATTCTCTTCCATTCATACATTTGCTTATACTTAAGACAGTAATAGTTTAATAACATGAAGTTGAAAATAGAATCTTGTAGTGCAATACCCTCTAATGAGCTTTCTTTTTTTGTACTTAATTGTATATGATATGCCATGATGAAAATAGGAATGTGACATTTTGTATATTTGTTTTTAATATGTTATTAATCCATAGAATTTTTCTTCTTTTATTAAAAATATAATTTAAACTTATTTTGGTAAACTATTATTCTGAATTTAGTTGTTTAGTAATGTTCAGATTTGATGGACAAGAAAAGATTAGTCTGAAGAAATTATTCCTTATTAAAACAGTTTTATTTTCTCTATGCTGTGTGGTAGATAAATGAATGAACTGGCATATCTGAGCTATTAGTAAGAAAACTCATAAATTCAAAGTAATGTTAATAATTTAAATTTATAAATATTAAGGGTAATCAAAGGGTTTAAGATGAGCAATCTACATAAGAAATTGAGAACTTAATTTGATTCAATCTTATAGCAATGAAATTATATTTTTGAAGATTGAGTAACTTATGAAAGATATTCAACTGAACTAAGTAAATAAAACAAAATTTAATTCCAAAATTAAAACTAAGTAAATAAACCAAAATTCCAATAAAAGTATGAACTTTTGAAGTGAATGTAATATTATATAGAGATATGAGAAGTTCATATATGATAGCTACAGTTGAAATTAAGTTTGTAGAAAGAAACATAAATATTAAAAACCTTATGTAAATGCAGGAGACATGTGAAAGAAGAAAAATTGTTTATTTGACTCTAGAAGAACTTAACTTTGATCATTCATTAGTTTATTCAATCTACAAACATTTATTGAGCTTATTTAGCATCTGCAGTATAACATATTACTATTTATTGAGAGAATATAAAATGATATAAGACTTTCTAACTTCAGTGAAATCACATGTTCATAAAGATCAAATTAATTTTTATACAAATTTTAAAAGTGATAATATAGATATATAGTACATATTCTCCTAATGAATAGATATATGATCTATAAATGTTGTAACATTAATATAATTATGCTAATATTATGAATTATGTTAGCCTAGGATCAATGTTTTCCAGCTTTAAAAATATTGCTTTATTACAGTTGGATGTTTTATACCAAGCAAGCAACCTAGCAATACTAACAACTGAAAAAAGTTGTCACAAATATTACCACAATTTCCATCAATGAGAAAAAAGGACTATAGTTTGTCCCTTTGAATTTGCTCTGTTCCCCTGGGCTTCAATGAAACCTTAGAAAATAAAAACTACCTGGTTAAGTGCTTGAGAGAAAGCAGTTCCTTGAGGGAGCAAGAGAAATCATGAAAAGTAGACTAAAGATAGTTAAATACACAGATCCTATTCTGAAACCATGCCTCCTGTGTGCCTCAGGAGTTCAAACCAGTATTATTGCTTCACGGGCCATGTTTCTCACTTGGCCTCTTTACCTTTATCTTGTTATAATCATTCACTTCCTCTGTTACCCTCATATCATCTGTGCTTCCTCCTCAGTTGAAGTGGGACTCAGGAGTGCTATTACGCAGAAGCCCTATACCCCCTGTTTCTCCACTGCACTCCTTAAAGGTAACTACAAGAAACTCTGATTGATTCTCTATGACAAATTGTAATTAAGGATTGTATGCAACAGAGATCAAATTTACATATTTACACATCCATCCAAGTCTTCATTACAGTAGGTTTATATTGTTTTCATGAACTCATAAGCATTAACAGAGAAAACCAAGTAGGTATCCCACTGTCCTTGATTAGACAGTCATTGACAGTCTGGTACACTGCTTATTTATTTTTTGAGAATCTTTAGCTTACTCTCATATTTAAATGTGTCACTCTGAAGGGACTTTATGCTCTCCTTCTCCATCCCAAACCCCAGCATTATTATTTTTATCTTCTGGGATACAGATATTGTGACCCTTCCCTATGTTCTTTTTGGTGCTGATAGAACTCATTCCAGTCCCAGTGATCTTGGAATACTCTCTTTGCATCAAATCACAGAATTCTTTGTCTCTGAAATAGCGCATAAACAATTAAAGCTCTAATGCTACCTTTCTGGAATTTTGCCTCTTACTGGTTTCTGTGTCTACCCACATATGTGTTGTTCACGTGAAAGACATTGTAAAGGCACAGTGCTGGTGCCATGCATAAAATGTTTCCACTTTAAAATTTCAGGAATTTAATAAGTGGGAATTGACTGTAAAGGAATAATGAGACATTTTTATGGAATAAATTTTCATACTTTGAGCAGCATGTCCTAAGGCAAGATCCTCAGAATAACCTGTGGGATGATTCATGAAAACACAAAGGGTTTTATGGTCTAATAAATGTAGTATAATAAGTATAAACTATATTTCATCTCATAGATTCAATGCGTTGAAACATAATAGTTTCTCTCATATCAAAGAAATCTGCTTAGCATAATAATTCCCAAATTTATTTTTGAAAGGTGGCTTTGTACATCCATTAGGAGCTCAAGGTCTCTGGTCAGGCAACTCAAGAGCATATTCTGACTCTGCCATTTGCCAGCTGTGTGAAACTTGGGCCAATTACTTAACCTCTGTTTTTCTCAGTTTCATTATCTACAAGATGGGGAGAATGATAACAACTGACTCATAAATTTCTTCTGAGGATTGAATGAATTAGTATATGTCAAGTGCTTTGAATAGTATTTGATATAAGTGCTCACAAAAGATCTATGATTATGATTTAACTTTGATATCCTTTTTTTAAAATATAGTACCTACTGGTAGCTTGTTGTTAATCAGTATTTATCATTCACTGACTAATTTGCAATGCTGGTTGTGTGTGAGCTCTTGTCTTAGTCAGTCTGGGTTGCTCTAAAAAATACCACAGACTGAGTGGCTTAAACAAAAACATTTATTTTTCAGTTATGAATACTAGGATGTCCAAGATCACGGTGCTGGTATATCCTGTGTTGGTGAAGGCCCACTTCCTGCTTATAGATGGCTGTCTTCTCCTTGTATCTTTACACAGTAGAGATCAGAGAGTGAGGAAGCAAGCTTCCATTTCTCAGTTTATAAAGGCACTAATCACATTCATAAGTACACCATCCTCATGAAGTAATTACTCCCCAAAGGTCTACCTCCTAACATCATCACATTTGAGATTAAGATTTCAATATATAAATTTTAGGAAAGACACAAACATTTAGTCTATAACAGCTGTACTACTAACATTTATTTTTATTTTAAAGATAAGCAAACTGAGACATAGATTAAATTGTTCCATTTAATCAGCAAATATTCACATGGCAAAACGTAAGTATCAGGTTTGTATTTTAGGTACATGGCACACACAGTAGAATTTTGGCCTGTCTGACTCTGAAGCTTATGCCAGCAGTGGATGGGCTTAACAGTCTTATTGTATTTATTTAAGATACTTGAGACATTGAACATGACCATCTGCTAACAAGATCTCAATTGCAGAAGAAGAATCTATTATGTTCTGGGAACTTGGCATATCTAAGAATGCTGTCTAAAAGGTTTTTCCATGGCTAATTACATCAGGGGTAAGTGCCTGACCCAAGAATGAATGATCAGTTGTTTGATGAGTTCTGCCAAACAGGGATAATAGGTGATTAAATGAACACTTTCAGGCTTTCTCTTATGGTATTTGAATATCAGATATACTGAGAGGGTGTCTTTAATTTCGTTAATATTGGTTGAAGAGCCAGAATGTTGCTAGCTCACCATAATAGTTAAGTCTTAGGCTCAAAACACTCACTTCTGATAAATAGTAAGAGCCAGGTTTGTCTGATTTTCTACTAGATCTACTACTATATTTCAATGTCTCTAAGGACTGATATGTTGTGTTCACATTTTCCTTTCTTCCCTTTTGGAACAGGACATTTTGACCAGCTAAGATGGTGCAAAAATGCTGCTGACACTTTTCTCTAACTCTACCTGCCATGAATATCAGTATCCACATATGTGAAGTAATTTTGTTTCCTAATTAGAAAAAGAGGGAGGAATTTTAGTTAGGATATGGATTTTTTGAGAGCAGAAGGATAGAGAAGCTGATTATTTTACTTTTGAACCTATTATCCGTTAACAGGGAATTAAACACAACAACAGCGGTTATAAAGAGATGTCATTTCTTCTATCTCTTTGAGAGAACTTTGTGGTATTCAGGCAAGAGATTAGACCAAATTTGATGAAACTATTTGTGTAGTACCAGGGGCCCTGCAGAGCAGGGTTTATGCTCACAAAGTACAGCTCAAAGTTAGTGGAAGGCTATTCTTCCCACATCTGCATTGAATGCATTGTCCTTCTATTCCTTTAGAGTCTAACAGCATGGGGCATTGGGAGTTTTCTAGAAGCAGCGACTCTTTTCCAGGGGCTTCTGCAGTCAGGGGCTGTGAACTTATGTGAACTCGAAAGAAGAGCTGAAGATGAGTATAAATGTGACATGATGACTGCATCTTGACAGATTGTTTTTTAAGCATAATTGAAACATAGTTTGAGCACTTCCAGAAAAACAAACAAACAAACTAGAGAACAAGTTGAGAGGAGCTTATTTCCTGCTTAGGCAGGTAGGAAAGAGGTTGATGAGTCGTAATTAAATATATCTCCATTTTTTTAAATTCGCAGTCTGTTAAGGCTTGGGAATACTGGTTATAACTGAAATAAATTCCTGTCAACTGAAATAATACCAGCATATCTTAAAAGATTTCTTCCAATCTGGAAGAGCTTACCTATCACAATTACATGGTATACTACCTATAAGAAGTGAGCACAGAGAGCAGCATTGAGAGATTTTTTTCCTACTAAATTAATTTAAGGATGGAACAGTCTGAGTTTTTTTTTTTTTTTTTTTCCATTTCAAACCAGAAAGGGTTGCAATCAAGTAAACAACAAACTAAGAATCACAGGGTAAAATTTCTCTCATAGTAATAAATAGTTGCATTAACGTATACAATTTACAAATTAACAGTTACTATGAAAAATACATGTATTTCTTTTTATTCAACTTTTTATTTTGAAGAAAATTAATAGACTCATTAGAAGTTGCAAAATAGTACAGAGAGAGTCCATGTACCCGTCCTCCAGATTCTGTCAATGGTGGCATCTCTCATCAATGGTGGCATCTCTCATAGTACATTGTCCAAGCCAGGATACTAGCAAATTACAATGAATTAGACTAATTCCTCAAATACTGCAAACCATCAAAACTCACTCAAGATGAAATAGATAATCTGAATACTTTTGTAATTATTTGAAAAATTGATTCATAATTTAAAGGTTTCTGGAAAACGCATTCCCATGGTTTGACTGGATAATTCTATCAAGTACTTAAAGAATAATTAATATTGGGGGGAAGATATCGCTCAAGTAGTAAAGCACATGCTTAGCATGCATGAGGTCCTGGGTTCAATCCCCAGTACCTCCTCTAAAAAAACAAATAAATAAATAAACCTAATTACCTCCCCTCCACCAAAAAAAAAAAAAAAAATTAAAGAATAAAGTTTGGGGAAAAAAAGAATAATTAATATTAATTTTACATAATTTCTACCAGAAATCAGAAGAGAAGAAAACACTTCCGAACACTTTATTTTAGGCTAGTGTTACGCTACTACCGAAACCAGATGAAGATTGTACGAAAAAAAAAGCTACTTCCTCAGGAACATAGACACAAAAATCCTCAACAAAGTATTAGCAAATTGAATCAGCAGTATATTAAAAAAGTTATGCATAATGACCAAGTAGATTTTATTCCAGCTATTCAAGGCTAGTTCAACACTTGAAAATGCATTAATGTATCTGTATGCAAAGAACTTCAGAACTGTGATAAAAAGTATAAACTATCTAAATAAATGGAGAGGGAAACAATGTTAATGGATTGAAAAGCTCAACATAATAAAGATGCCAATTCTCCACAAACTGATCTATAAACACAATACCTATGAAATTCTCAAAAATATTTTTTTTGTAGACTTAGGTAAATATATTTTAAAATAAGTATGGAAAGGCAAAGGAATTAAAATAGCAGTTTTGAAAAGCAGAATAAAGCTAGAGGAATCTCACTACCTAATTTTAATACACTGTAATGTGTATTTTTCTATGTCTCTAATTAATTAATTAATTAATTAATTTTTCCTGTTTTATTGAGATATAATTGACATACAGCACTCTATTAGTTTAAGGAATACAGCATAATGATTTGCCTTACATACATCATGAAATTACAATCACAATAAGTTTAGTGATCATCTATTATCTCATATAGATATAAAATTAAAGAAACAGGAAAAATTATTTGTGTAATAAGAACTCTTAGGATTTACTCTCTTAACAGCTTTAATATATAACATACTGCAGTGTTAATTATATTTATCATGTTGTACATTGCATCTGTAGTATTTATTTATCTTATAACTGGAAGTTACCTTACCTTTTGACTGCCTTCATCCAATTCCCCTTACCCTACCCCTGGCCTCTGGTAACCACAAATCTGATCTCTATCTATGAGGTTGTTTGTATGTTCATTTCTTTTTGAAGTATAATTGACCTACAATGCTATGTCAGTTCCTTTTGCAAACATAGTGATTTTTTCCTATACCTTTCAAAATGATCACTACAATAAGCCTAGTTATGACATGTCACCAAAGACATTACTTAGTTGTTAACTGTTTCCACACAGTACATTTCTTATGTATATCACCACATCTTCTTTATCCATTCATCTATTGATGGTTACTTGGGTTGCTTCTGTATGTTGGTTATTATTAATAATGCTGCAGTGAATATAGGGGTGCATATATCTTTCTAATTAGTGTTTATGTTTTCTTTGGATAAATACCCAAGAATGGAATTGCTGGGTGATATGTAGTTCAATCTTTAGTTTTTTGAGGAATTTCCATACTGTTTTCCATAGTGGTTTACCAACCTACATTCCGACCAACAGTGTATGAGGGTTACCTTTTTTCACATCCTGGCTAACACTTGTTATTTGTAGTCTTTTGGATACTAGCCATTCTGACAGATCTGAGGTGATATCTCTTTGTGGTTTTGGTTTGCATTTCCCTGATGATTAGCGATGTTGAGCATCTTTTCATGTGCCTGTTGGCAATCTGTTTGTCTTCTTTGGAAAAAGTTATATTCAGATCCTTTGCCCATTTCCTCCACCTTGCTTTTTTTTTTTTAATTGAAGTATAGTCAGTTTACAATGTTATATCAATTTCTCGTGTACAGCATAATGTTTCAGTCATACATATACATACATACATTCTTTTCATATTCTTTTTCATTATAGTTTAATACAAGATAGTGAATATAGTTGCCTGTGCCATATAGTAAAAACTTGTTGTTTATCTATTTTATATATAGTAGTTAATATTTGCCAATCTTGAACTCACATTTTATCCCTTCCCACCCCCATTCTCCTTTGTTAACCATGAATTTGTTTCCTATGTTTGTGAGTCTGTTTCTGTTTTGCAAATAAATTCACTTGTCTTTGTGTGTGTGTGTGTGTGTGTGTGTGTGTGTGTGTGTATGTCTGTGTGTAGATTCCACATTTAGTTTTTGTGTATTTTGGACATTAACCCCTTATCAGGTGTATTATTTGCAAGTATCTTCTCCTATTCATTTGGTGGTATTTTTGTTTTGGTGATAGTTTCCTTCACTATGCAAAAGGTTTTTGGTTTTATGTAATAATGTTTGTTTATTTTTGCTTTTGTTTCCCTTGCCAGAGGAGACCTGTCCAAAAATATATTACTAAGACCAATGTCAAAGAGAGTACTGCCTTTGTTTTCTTCTAGAAGTTTTATGGTTTCAGGTTTTCCATTTGTCTTTAATCCATTTTGAATTTATTTTTGTGCATGGTATGAGAGAGTAGTCCAGTCTGATTCTTTTGTGTGTGGCTGTCCAGTTTTCCTAGCACCATTTATTGAAGACTTTCTTTTCCCCATTGTATATTCTTGCCTTCTTTGTCATAGGTTAATTGCCTATATAAGTGTGGATTCATTTCTGAGCTCTTTATTCTGTTCCATTGATCTGTGTCTAGTTTAGTTTAGAGCTGTACTGTTTCAATTACTGTAGCCTTGTAATGATGTTTGAAATCAGGGAGTGTGATACCTGCATATCTCTTCTTTCTCAAGATTGTTTTGGCTAGTTAGGGTCTTTTGTGTTTCCATACAAATTTTAGAATTATTTGTTCTAGTTCTATGAAAAATGCCCTTGGTGTTTTGATAGGGATTGAACTGAATCATCTGTGTATTGCCTTGAATTGTATGTTCATTTTAACAATATTGATTTTTCCAAAAATTAACATAGTATGTCTTTCCATCTATGTCATCTTCAGTTTCTTTCATCAGTGTTTTATAGTTTTCTGAGTATAGTTTTTTATTTTTTACCTCCTTAGGCAAGTTTATTCCTAGGTATTTTATTCTTTTAATGTGATGGTAAATAGAGTGTTTCCTTAATTTCTCTTTCTGATAGTTTATTGTTAGTGTATAGAAATGCAACAGATTTTTGCATATTAATTTTGTGTCCTGCAGTTTTACCGAATTTATTGATGACTTTTTTGATAGCATCTTAATGATTTTCTATGCATAGTATCATGTCATCTACAAACTGATTATTTTTCTTCCTTTCCAATTTGGATTCCTTTTATTCATTTTTCTTGTCTGATTCCTCTGGCTAGGACTTCCAATACTATGCTCAAAAATAGTGGTAAGGGTAGGGATCCTTGTCTTGTTCCTGATCTTAGAGGAAGTGCTTTCAACTTTTCACTGTTGAGTATTATGTTAGCCGTGTACTTATTATATATGACTTTTACTATGTTGAAGTATGTTCCCTCTATACCCATTTTCTGGAAAGTTTTTATCATAAATGGAGGTTGAATTTTGTCAAAGGCCTTTTCTGCATCTGTTGAGATAATCATATGATTTTTATTCTCCAATTTGTGAATGTGGTGCATAACACTGGTTTGCAGATATCAAACCATTCTTGCATCCCTGGGATAAATCCCACTTGATTATGATGTATGATCTCTATGTCTCTTTTTAAATGCCCCTATTTAACATGCTCAATTTTTCTAGCTTTTGAATATATAAGAAGCAGTTATAATGATCAACATGTTTTCATGTTCTGTCTGCTCATCCTAACATCTATTCCAGTTCTGGGTCAGCTGCAGTTGATTGCTTTTTCTCCTAACATAATTACTTGCCTCTTTGGGTGCTGCTTGATTTTTTTTATTGAATGACAGGTAATATGGATTTTGCATCTTTTGTACTATGTGCTTTTGTATTTCTAGAAATATTCTTGAACTTTATTATCAATGAAGTTAAGTTACTTGGAAACAGTTTGATTCATTCTGGTCTTATTTTTCAAAATTTGATTTGTAGGACAAGCATATCATTTGATTTAAGCCTAATTTTACTCCATTACTGAGTACTCTACATAATGCACCTTGAACTATGAGGTTTATCCAGTTTGGCTTGTGGGAAGAGGCATTATTTCTGGTCTGGAGGAGGGGGCACCAGGTACTGCTCCCTTTATTTATTTCAAGTGTTGTTGTTTTTTTCTTCCCCCTTGGCCTTGGGTGATTTTCTTACATTGATGTTCCAATGAATACTTGTCTATTTACTTGAGGGGAACCTGCCACAGTTCTCTGGGGTTCGATCTCTGTAAAGCTGTCTTCTCACTCTGTAAAGCTGTCTTCTCACTGACACTCTTTTCTTTGACTTTTGTCACCCTGGTCTTTCTGGATTTTCAGCTGTTTCTTCTACTCAGGGAATCTGTTAGTCTTCTCCAGTATAACCACTCCCTGCACAGGAGCCTGGAAATTGTTTTAAGGCAGTAAGCTGGGACAGTAGTAGAACTCACCTGAGTCCCATATCTCAGGAATCACTACTCTTCATGTGATATGTTGAAAATGTTGTTTCATATATTTTCTTTTCTTTTCAGTCGTTTCAAGTAGGAAGGTAAATTCATTCTCTCCTACTCCTTTTGGGCCACATATGTAAGTTCTACCATTCTATTTTACCTGGACATCTTTAGCGTTTCCTACATCTTTTTTTCCTTCAATTCCACTTTCTTCTAATAATTTCCTTTTGCTACAACCAGAGTAATTCTTCTAAAATACATAGTTGATCCAGAACTCTGTTAAAACACTTCATGGTTTCTTATAGCATTTAGCATGTGGAATAAAATCTAATAAAAGTTTAATATGATTTAGCGTCTAAATCTAGCCTTAATCCTTTCAATCCAGTACCTTCCCATTATTCAACCGCACTTGACCTGAAGTTCGTCAAAGGTATGAGAGAATCTTGCATCTGTAAATGTTCACACATCCTTGCCCCTTCTCCTAGCTGTGCCCTGCTTACCCTTCACTTCTTCATTTAAAGTATACTTTCTCTGGGTTTAACTCAAGTACCTAGCACATAACAGGCACATAATAAATATTTCCTTTAACATATTGTTATCTGTGGTTAGTGTGGGGAGGATATGTTGAAAATAGAGATTAATCTTGTATGTTTGTGACATTTTAAAAATTAAATGAATGCTGAGTAAAATTAAGTTACTAATTTTTATATTCTTAAGCTCTTTCCATTTCCGGTGAGCAGTTAGGAGTACGGCTGTTTGCAACACTTGAGTTTGCAATGGAGTTTATCCACCTGTTCTCTTTTCCTTCATCTCTCCTACTGAGTCGTCTGGCCTTTCTCCAGGGCTCTCTGTTTAGTGCCACATTTCACCCAATTCTAGGTTGGCATAATCATTCCATTTTATTCCAGGAAAGGCCCTTCTACTTCTTCCTCAGGCCAGCTGGCATCTTAAAACCATTTGCAATATTCGTAGCCTGTCTCTTGTTTCAGGTTATTCCTGCCTTGGCTTTTTCTCATAACACACCAGATTCTCTAATAAGGCAGAGCCTATTTATCTTGACTGCTGGTGGGCAAGATTCCGAGTCTTATTACAAACCACCAAGCAGAAATTATTTAACTAGAAAGCAAATGTGGCATTTGAATTTTTTTAAATAATAAAGGATGAAAATAAAGGGCAAAATTTTATTTCTACCCTTTAGATAAAGATCCTCAAGAGAATTTTCTCATAAAAATATAATATTAATTATTGACATATACCTTGGAATGTGTTTCAAAGGGTTTTTTTATTTAAATGATTTTAAAGTATGTGTATGATTATGTTTTTTAGAAAATAATTATTTTTCTCTGTTTTTAATTTTTGGGGTGTATGAATGTACAGTGGATTAATCTTTGAATCACATGTCCATTTGTTATAAAATACTTAGTAAGTACATCTAAGTACAAAGCACTGTGTTTGATTTTGGGAACATATAAAGACCTGTAGTCTCTCCCCTCATATACCTACTTGTGAATAGATCACTTGAAGGTCAGTTTTTTTGTTTGTTTGTTTGTTTTATGAGGGGGAGGTTTATTTATTTATTTATTAGGTTTATTTATTTATTTATATTTGGAGGAAGTACTAGGGATTGAACCCAAGACCTCATGCATGCCATGCATGCACTCTACCCCTTGAGCTATATACTCTCTCTTCAAAGACCAGTTATTGATTCAAAGATGAACTACAAAATTTTAGAACATCTATAATGCCTAACTATATTACATACCTATTATGTTTTTTGTACTTTGTAGAAACTGATATATTAATTAACATTTGTCTTCCTTTGTATCCTGTTGTTTCTATGTTTGTGTTCCAGGGACATAGAATTGGATTAATATTTATCTTTGTTTTATCACACACTCTCATCAGTGGTTCTTGCATACCTTATTTTTAGTTTTTATACATTAGTTTGTTTTCAAGCAATAGTATAACCAATACCAATTAACCTGACACCCAATATAGAAAATAAAACATCTAATGACCTGGTTTTTGCCATTTCTTCCCCCAGCCTGAGTCTTACTGCCTTCTAGTCACTATTACCTTGGATCATATAAGGATATTATGTTGCTTTTAAATATATGTCTTAGTCATTGCTAAGTATCCTTAACAAGTAGATTGCTTTGTTTTAATTTTTTTATTTTATTAAAATATATTATGCAATATTTTAACTTTTTGGACTTATTTTTATCACTTAAATTTAAATTGCTTACGTTCATTGGTGCTGTTGTATGTAACATTTATTCATTCATTATCTGACATTACCACATTTTAAGAATGTAGAATGATTTATTCATCCATTTACCTGTCACTGTACTTTTGATTATTTACAAGTTTTTGCTATTATAAACAAAATGTTACTAATATAAATATTCTGTATATATGTCTAGTTTACCTTTGCATGAGATTTTTTTAATATAAAAGTATCTGAATTAACCACAAATTTCCTGAAAGTTACCAGGAAAAATAAAAATGTGTTAGACTGTATTTTGCTATTATGTAAACTTACATATCCAAGACAAGTTCTATCTATTGTAATATACACATGTGTAGAAACATGATAGTAATGCTTTTTTTGAAAGTCAATTTTGTTAGAAATCTCAAATTTGCTGTCCATTCTGCCAATATTTTTCTTTATTGTCTTATTTTCAAAAGTATACACAGTGCTCTTTTGCTAAATTTTTAAAATAGGTAAATACTATGTTATATCTCACTTAGTTTATCAGTTGATGTGAACAAAACATCCATTTCTACCCAGAACAAGGATTTCTTGTGTTCAACTAAAAAACTGTAAGGCAAGAGTTGTGACTGCATTTGACAAATTGAAAGAAACTAGGAAGCATTGTTCAAATACCGTTTTTTCACATGACAGAACACAGAAGTTTGAACAAGCAGACTGCAGTAAATGAATCCACTGATATTTGTTCAGTGTTGATATTTGTTAATATTATTCAACATCATTTTCAGTGGCCTCTCTTGCAAACAATTTGAGATTATCTTTTTGTCTTAAACCTTTTTATTCGAATTGTTTATCTTGTATCTCCTTTTCAAAAAGCAAAACTCATACTGAATCTTTTTTTCCCAGAACCAGGTAGGCTATAATAGCTGGTGCTTTCAGAAGGGACCAAACAGATGTCTCACAGTGGCTTCTGTTACGTCTGGCTTTATGCTCAGAAATGTTTAAGGTCACATTTGTAACATATTACTTGACCACAAGGGTGCACTAAGAAGCCCTCATAAACACAAGAATCAGTTATTTAATTTACTATAACTCTTATCCAGAACAGTAAAATGTTTCTACTGGATTCACATGGAGATGTTCATACTCAAAGAACTTTCCTGCAATACTAGAAATTCTATGCATAGGAGCAAAAAATGAATTCCCCTTATCAATAAAATACAACAGATAAGAATTTCTTTATAATAATTAATTATTAGTTTTTAAAATTGTTTCATAGTTTTTAAAATTGTTTCATTCTCAGGCATGAAAATGAATTATCAAGTTTTTAAAAAAATTTTCGTTGACATTTGAAAACTAGTTTTCCTAAATCAACTACACTTCAATAAAATTTTTAAAAATTTTTTATATAATTTGATAATTAATACAGTAGATAATTTTGAATATTGATTTTATTTATTTAAAATGCCTCAGTGATTTTCAGATTTGTTATGAACATCTTCAATTATCTCATTTATATAGACATTTATACTTGTGAACAGATGCAAAATAATTAGAATTATCTCTTTATTCCATTTTGTAATTATAATTAGAGAAATGTGGAATAAAGAAATAATTAGAAAGGAAGATAGTTTCCTTCTCTAAAAAGAATTTTTAATTATTTGGGAGAAATAGAGATGAGATTTTAGCATGTATTCTAATGTGAACTATAAAAATTTAATACATTATGTTAGATTTTATCAATGTTTCTTCATTATTTAAAGTTGTGTATTGTGTTTTTATGAGCCTTACATAAATCAAGAGACACTTTACATACTGCTTATACCAACTTGCACTAGTGGAAGTGGGTTTTATTTCATTTCAAAAACAAATAAAAAAAAACCACACCAACAATAGTGCTTCAAACCTAACTATGTCTGTATATTAGAAATACATCACATCACTTCTGTCATCTAATTGAAAAAAGTGGCACTCATTTTGCTTTCAGATAAAGCTTTGCAATTGTTAACATGTAGGTCTGCCACATCCTTTATTCTCCAGTGAGCATTTATTAACTGCCTGTTTTATGTCAGGCACTGTGATAGATCTTGGGGAATTAAGGTTAATTGATTCTCAAAGTTAATCAAGGTTAACAATAACAGATACAAAGTTTCCTTTAAGGCATTCACTGTCTATTAGGACAGCATAAGAGATGGAGCTATTAGAAAGGTGTGAGAGAAAGCTTTCTTCAGTATTCATGGGAAACTTCCCATTAGCAGCAATCAGAATGGATTTTTTTGAAAGGGACATTATCTTATGTATCATGTTTTTAGTTTAGGTAGTGGAAGAAGCACTAGGTTGGGAGACAGAAGTTTCGAGTTTTAGTCTCAGCTCAGTCAGTAATACTTTGGGAACTTCAAAAGATCCTGTTTTCTCATTTGTAAAATACATGAAAGTTAGAGTAAATAATCTTTCAATTTTCTTTAAGTTTTAAAACACTATGATTCTACTTATGTGACTGTATAATTAAGAGATTCGCTTTAGTAAAATGCAAAAGAAACTGGATTGCAAACTGAACATTTTGTAGTAACAGGACAATAAATATATTGTGGGCTTTTGATTTTGAATATAAAGGCATTATTCATTTTACAGTTTAGTTCAGCATTTGGCATCTTTCCAATGTGATAAGCACAAAACGACCCCTTCCATACAAAATAATCCTTTGAGTACCACAACATTCCAATGCACTGCTGTTCATCACTGTAAATTTCTTGGTAGGCTAATTGGCTTGGTGATGGAAAAATATGGACTATCATTCCAAGAAATTATATTTCATATTGAAGATTTAATATGGGATTTTACCAAGGGCTTCCTTATTTTCCTATCACACCTATAATCACCTTTAATTTACTTCAAAATGTTTATTATAGAAAAAGTCAAACATATAAAAAATGAGAGAGAATCATATAATAAATTTCCATGTATTTATCATACAGTTTTAACAATTATCAATCCATGACCAATCTTCATTACCCTATGCTATCCAGTACTGCTTATTTTCAAGGAAATTCAATGTTGCATCATGTCATCTACAAATACAATGACAAAGCAATCTCAACCATTTGTAAACTAAGCTCAGGTTTCTTCCTGTTTCTTTGTTTGTTTGTATTGGAACTTTCTTCTCCCATATGACCATCTGTGAGTTGAGGGAGTGGCACTGCTGCAAGCATGACGGGCAATACAGGATTTTGGGATACCTGCTTAAGTGTCTTATTCTTTAATGTGCTTTAGTCTTGTTTGAGCTTGATTTGAGATGTATGACTTCCACTGAATTTTGGATGGCTGCTGTGTCTGCCTGACTTCATGACTTAGTGGACCTAACAGAACACAGCTCATGATAGGCAGTCCTGTATGTGTGCTCTTGGTGTTCCACTGACAACTGTTTCATCTTTACTAGGGGCTGCTTTTCAACAAGTGTATAATTCTCCACTTCAGGTGGCATGACCTTACTCCTAGTGATGACTCCAGCTGCCTGCATTATGATTCACCTACTGTGGCTTTCCAAAAATCCCTCACTGTCTTTAAATACCACTGAGATTTTAATAAAGGGTCTACTAACTTGTATAGCCTAAGCAGCAGGCTCTTGACCTTGCCTGAACCCATTTTATATCACCTATCTGCTCCAGCTCTAGTGAAAGATAGCAGTATATCATGGTATTCAGTATATAAACCAGATCAGTATTCCTAAATGAGAAATGTGTTGCCTTCAGAACGTTGAGTTCAAACAAGCAATCCGTTTCCTATGTTTGGGGGAGGAAATTTTCCTCTACCCTTCTAGGTTCCTCTGGCTGGCCTAAGAATTAAATTAGCATAACCCAGATTGACAGGAGAAAATCAAACAAAAGTTTAATGGCATGTATACATAGGAGAGACCCAGAAAAACTGACTAACTCACCAAAAGGGCCAAAATCCTCATCTTAAATATTACTCTCATATAAAGACAAAAGAAGCTGTTGAGGGTAGTGGATTGGGACTTCATAGGGGAGAAGGCAATTCATATGGAGATGAAAAGCAAATATTTGGTAAACAAATGTTTGCTGAGCCACTCAGACAATGGAACACAGAGTGGTCTCTAATCTTTAGGCCAAGCAAAGTTTCCCCTGCCATGCTATGAATAGTAATGAATTTAGTGTTGTTGTTGTTTTTTTTTCCTAGGACTATCACAACAAATTACCACAAACTTGGTGGTTTCAAACAATAAAATTTTATTCTGTCATGTTTCTGAAGGCCAAAAGTTTAAATGCAAACTGTCAGCAGGCAAACTGTCAGAAGGATCAAACTCCCTCCAGTGACTCTAGGGAAGACTTCATTCCTTGCCCTTTCCAGCTTCTGTTGGCAGTTGGCATTCCTTGAGCTTTTTGCTGCATCATACCAATGTCGGCATCCATGGCAACATTACCTCCTTGTTCTTCTGTCTCTTCTCCTCGTGTGTCTCTTAAAAGGTTCTTTCCATTAGATTTAGAGCACACTCAGATAATCCAGGATGATCTCAATTTGAGGTTCTTAATTATATCTGCAAAGATTCTTCTTCCAAGTAAGGTAATATTGCCAGGTTCTAGGGATTTGATGTGGATATCTTTTGGGTGCCATTTTTTTTTCTTTTAAAATTTTTATTTTGAAAAATAATCCATCACCCAACCAGCAACATTTTGACAAACTTGCTCTATCTATCCTCCAATTATTTATACTAAAGTATTTCAAAGCAATTCCCAGAATTCATGTCATTTCAACCACTAAATATATCAATATGCATCCCAAAAATGGGAAGCATTTTCTTACATAACCACAGTGCCATTATCACATCATATATAATTATCATTTTTATTGTGATCAAATATCCAGTTCGTATTCAAATGTGCCCAATTATCTACAAATATCTTTTTACAGTTGGTTTGAATTAGAATCCAAGCAAAGGACTCTCATTGCATTTGGTTATTATTTTAAAAGTAATTTCTACTGTTAAATGGTCTTCTCTCCTTTAGTTTTTCATGCCATTGACTTGTTGAAGAACCTGGGTCAGATGTTCTGAGGAATTCTGGATTTGGCACATTTCTTCCTATAGTATCCTTTAACTTGTTTCTCTAGCTGCAATATTACCTATTTATATGCAGAAGCTTAGAATTAGGTTCAAATTATTTTGGGGTGCCATCTGTTGGACTACTTCATTTAGTATAGGTTCTTCCTCCCCATACTCAGTGTAAAATAACTGTAGTGTATCTATACTTTCAGCGAATATGGTTATTGTAACTATACTGTTTTCTTTATAACCATCATTTAGTTTTAGTCCTGCAGATAACTATATACTTAAAGCTTCGTCCAGACATCATGCTGATAGCTCCCCATTTATTTAGGTTGCTTGAAACTTGTCCTCTAATAGATTCCTTCAGAAGTGCTCATGGAAGCAATATTCTCTGGGTTCTTGATGTTCCTAGTAGTTGGATGCTTTCTTTTCAGCTTGTATTTGTAGTATGCTTGTATGGCAATTTGCCTGAATATAAAAATTATTGGCTTACATTTTCTTTCATTGTGTTTCTCAGATCTATTCTTTCAGTTGTCTTATGAAGCATAAAGTGCTGGTGTCAAAAAGTCTAACAATAATCTAATTTTCTTTCTCTTTTAGATAGCTTGATGTTTTTGCCTAAATGCTCAAACCTCACCCCTTTTTCCTTTTTCTTAAAATTCAGTAGTTTTCCTGAATATGACTGAGCATTTCCTGTTCTGGCTCATTTAGCCACATATACAATGTGCCTTACAGTATGTGCTTTCGGCCTCTCATTTTCTCAAGAGTGTTTTGAACCATGTTTTTAGTATTTGTTCTGTTTTGTGATTATAGCTTTCAAATGTTGAATCTTGCCTATCTTCTAGTGATCTTTATAATCTTCTTTCCAATCCTCTTTTATTTCTTTATTTTATTTTGACTTTTAAACATTATCTCCTTTCCATCTTTTCTTTCTCCTAAGCCATTATTCATGCTGGTGTGTGTGTATGTGTCCGTGTCCCTTCCAGTTTGGACTTCATTTCTGAAGTGATTTTTATTTATTTTTTTTTATTTAGCATTCTAAGTTTTGTCAGCAATCTTTCCAAATATACTTTTGTCTAGTCATCACATTTATGAGTTTGTATAATTCTTATTTAAGCTATTAATTCACAGTTTTAACAATTTCTTAACTTTTTTGGACTAATTTTTAATAAGTAGGTGACTTCTGTGGGAATATCTTTGTAGTACACCTCTATTTTCTGAAGGGACATAAACTTTCTCCTTAATTTCAGTTTTGTTACAATAATTTTATCTGTGGTTTGACGATAATCCTTTCCATTGCTCATGCTTGAGATTAATTTTCTTACATTTTTAGGAGAGAAAAGTGGGTAAGATTATATTTTCTAGCTTCAAGATTCTAGACCTCCCTCTTCTGTTAGTTTAGTGAAGTGTTGAGAAAAGTTTACTCTCTGAGATCGTATGGCTTTTTCTCCTTTCTAAAATTAGATACCCTTTTCTTTCTTTGTGCCTATCCCCAGCATGTTTTGGAAGGAGCTTTTAATGTTTTATTTGTTTGTGTTTTAAGAGTTCACAGAGCTCAGACTACTCCAACACTATATGATTTTACCATGTTTTCCTACATTGTACCCACAAGTTGGAACCTGTCAAGTTCTGTCCTAAATCTGCTACTGTTCCTGTATTTGCTTGCTTAGCTTTTCAGAGCTTGATGATTTGGGGGTTCCCTAGCTCTATGGCTCTGAAAATTTCCTCTGCCTCCTCCAGCACAGTCATCCAAACAGGACTATTTGGGTCTTGTTCTTGAGGTGTGCATCATCTCCTATTAACATTTTAAGGTTTGTGGGGAATAACTTGTCACCTAGTATTGAGGTAGAGATTTTCCAGTTTTTGATTTGCTGCTCTGAGTGTTCCATTGTTTTTAAGGGAACAGTTGCAAAGATTTAAAGATTTCATGTATTGGTTTGCTAAGCTACTTTAACAAAGTAACATAGACTGGGCAGCTTAAACAACAGAATGTGTTGTCTCAGTTCTAGAGGCTTGAAGTCCTAGAAGTAAGATCAAAGGCCTAGAAGTCCTAGAAGTAAGATCAAAGGCCTAGAAGGGAGAGAATATGCATGCCTGTCCAAATTGTCAAGAGAGGACTTAGAAATTCCAGTAGACCTCAGGAAGTAATTGGGAAATGACTGAATAGGGATCACGTGACTTTGGTGACTTTGAAAGAGGACCTGGACTACTTGAGAAAAGAAACAGAAAGCTGATCAAGGTTTTTGAGGCTTAGGGAGATTAGGTTATCTGCAATATGCTTGATAGATTCAAAACAAAATTAGAATTAGTAGATTAATTCACAGTTTATAATATGCATTTACATCTGTTTTCTCAATGCCAGTAGAATATAGGAAATAATGACTTATTTAGCCTTGATAATTTCCCAGGAGATTTGCACAACTTGTATCTCGTGCACTCCCTGCAAAAACACTTTGATATAGATGTTAATGCCCATATATATGACAAATGATGAAATTATGCCCAGAGAGTTGAAATAACTTCCTCAAAAACATACATTTCATATGTGTTAAAGTTAAGAATTGAATTTGTCTCTCTGACTTCAAAGATCATGTTCTTTCTGCCATCATGCTCTGCCTCACAGGAAGTTACTATACGTTAGATGTGTTATAAAATATATATTAGAGATTCGGCAAAAAGAAGAAAGAGGCAGAGATAAGCATGAGACATTTTGAGAGGGCAAATGAGCTATTGACTGATCATGTATTTTGTGAGGGTAGGGATTACATCTAGCGCATGTTTGCATCTCCTGTACTCAGCACAATGTAGTGATATATTAGTCTCTTTTGAAAAAATTTTATGAGAATGCAGTGTTGAACCCAATTGAGTAAAAAATGGTGAAAAATTAATAGTATGTAATTAATCATTTACAAATTTAATTGTCCTATATATTAAAGGGAAACATTTCCTTAGTCATTTTTCTTAAGTTTGTGATTACTATGTCCTACTTATTGTCAGTCTAAGATAAATCTATTTAATAGTTGAAAGTACCAATAAAAAATTGAGGGAAGGAAAGGGGAGCAGTAGTCACCAGTGAAGTCTCTCGTTTGTGGGTTATAGAATTTAGCTCATTAGCAGCTCATTTTACCTTCACCTTCTCCCAGGGCTGATTTCTAGTCTTTTATGTTTCCACATTCAGAATGATTTTTGGACCTCTCTTAATTACATCAAGTTATAGCTAATGTAAGGACATTACTGTCTTGTCTATACAAGAGAAGAAAGAGATGCTAATGATAATGAAAACATGGACAGTGAGGATTTTCTTGCCTATAACATTTAAGTTATGCTTTATATGATGTTAAGAATTAAGAAATTACATTAAACTATTATGTTAAAATTATGAGATCATGTTGAAGAATAAAGACTATATATTTGAGCCTCATTGGTAGTATTAAATGTTATTTTTAGAAATGCTTTTTGCTTATTATATTATAGAATTAAAATATTAATAAAATCAAACTTAAAAAACAAATATAAATAATAAATTAATATATAGGAATCATGAAGGAGATTGCATTATGAAACTTCTTTTTTAATCAACAGAACACTGGTTAGGCTTTGCATTCCGGTACTAGTAACTTTTATCAAACTTATTCTCTTGTTGATGACTATTGTAACTCTGGAAAAAAAAAACTGTTTGTGATATTAAAAGCAATCAAAAGCATCAGAAAGTGCATAACACACAATGTTTTAAAGAAAAGAAGTAAACAAGATGATATTCTTGTTTAGTTGATTTTTCCCCTGAGGTCACTTCCCAGTTTCCTGAGACATGTAGAATAGTAGAATTCAAATAAAAATGTGCAGTGTTGGACTGAAAAGACAGAGGTTGAAAAAGACAGGAGCAGATGGAAATTAAGGGAATAATCTCAGAAAGGAGGAAGCTAGGAAGAAGGGATGCCTACCTCCAAATTCTGCATACGTATTTCCTTCAACTATTTAGATGATTCCTAAAATGTACATATGATAAGCAAGACTCCAAAGAGCCAAAAGGAAAGCAGAAGCTTGGAGGCTGAAAAAATGAGAAGAGGTTTTCATTGCTGCCTGTTGCTCAGGAAAAAACAAGAGTTTACTGTTTCAGTGTTGCTAAGTTCTAGCGTCCAGAACTGTGAGACAATAAATTTCTGTTGTTTAGAACACTTAGTAATGTATTTTGTTTTGATAGCCGTAGCAATGAGCAAATCACATGCAACAATATATAACAAAGATAATAAGTTTTGACCAAATGCAGTTGATTCCATGAATACAAGGTTGGTTTAACATTGGAAGTCAGTCAATGTAATTTGAACACATTAACAGAAAAAAAGGAAAAAGAAATAGGATCACCTCAATAGATGCAAAAAAACCATTTGACAAAATTCAGCACTAATTCATGATTGAAAAAAAAAATCTCTCCCAAAACAAGAATACAACTTTCCCAACCTGATTGAGGACATCTATGAAAACACTACAATTAACAACACATACAATGGTGAAAGACTGGAACGTCTCCCCAGTGGGAATAATAATAGACTCATCAGTCTCACTTTTATTCACCATTGAAATTAAAGTCCTAGCCAGTAAAATAAAGCAAGAAGAAAAAAAACAAGAAAATAAAATAAGAAGTAAAACTTTTTTTGAGGACAACATGTTGTGTACTTAATAAACTTTATGCAGTTTACAAAAAAAAAATAAAACAAAAAACAAAGTCTACTGCAACTAATGAATAAATTTAGTATGGTTTCACAAACTCTTCCAGAAAATTGAAAAGGAAGGAATACTTTCCTTGAGGCCAGCTTTACTCTAAAATCAAAACCAAACAAATTCATTACAAGGAAAAAAAAAACTGTAGATTAATATTGAGACAGAAAGGAAGAGGGCAAGGCACAGCCATTAAAGGAATGACAACAATTAACAACAAGATGGTGGAGAATTCAACTCCCAATAGACCTTGAGGCCCAAGATGGCAGGAGATTTGACTTCCAGTATATCTTGAGCTTCATTATACACTCATTGTAATATATTAGCATACAAAATTGCACTCACACAGGTGCCATGACAGATCTGAGGCTAGCCATAAATGGTCACAAAGTGGACAGTTAAGACACAAATGAGCTTACTTACAAAACAGAAATAGACTCACAGACACAGAGAACAAACTTATGGTTACCAGGGGGAAAGGATAAATACCAGGGTGGGAAGGAATAAATTGGGAGTTCAAAATTTGCAGATACTAATTACTATGTATAAAATAAATAAACAAGTTTATACTGTATAGCACAGAAGACTATAGCCAATATCTTGTACTAACCTATAATGAAAAAGAATGTATGTATATATGTGTATGGCTGAAACATTATGCTGTACACCAGAAATAGACACACTGTAAATTGACTATACTTCAATTAAAAAATGTAAAAAAAAAAAAAAAGTGGAGAGTGGCCCAGTTCCTGGGAGTCCCTGCCACTTCCTCTAAGTAGTTGGAATAATCCTCTTACTCATTAGCGTATGAAATTACTGATCCCATAAAAACTAAAAACCCCATATCTCACGGTCACTCTTTCTCTTGCTTTCTGAAATGGCCCACACTCTATCTATGGAGTGTGTATCTGGTTTTACTTTAACTACCACCTCTGCCCTCCATGCATTGTGGCTACTCTGGCCTTCTGAGACGGCCTACACTCAGTCTATGGAGTGTGCATCTCTCTGAATAAATCTACTTTTACTCAACTATGGCTCGCTTTTGAATTCTTTCCTGCATGAAGCCAAGGACCATCACTTGGTGGGGTGCATCCCAGGGACTCATCCGAGACCTGGGACATGACCATCCTCTCATGCCCCATTTTTTCCGGTATCAATAACCCTTATGAACACAGATGTGAAAATTATTAAGGAAATTTTAGCCAATCAAATACAATATAACAAAATGATAAAGTATTATGTTCAAGTAGGGTTCATGTGCATAATACAAGCTTACTCTAAAAACATTTGAAAATTAATGATATGATTTATAAATGAAAAAATTAAATTAGAAAAATCGTGTAATCATCTTAACACATGCAGAAAAAACATTTGATAGAATCCAGCTTCTATTCCTGGTAAAAATACTCAGTGAGCTAGGAATAGAGGTATATTAGTATTCTACAGAGAAACGGAACCAATAAGATACTATATTTTTATCTGTTTGTCTGTCCATCATCTATATCTATCTACCTGGAGAAGTGGGGTGGGTTGATAAGGGAGACAGGATGAAGGAGGAAGAGTGGGAAGGAAGAGGGGGCAGGGGAGAGGGAAAAGGAAATATTTAAGGTATTAGCACATATAATTGTCAGGACTGGCAAGTTTAAAACCTTCAGGGCAGGCTCTCAGGCTGAAAATCCAGGGATGGTGCAGTTGATGGTGCAGTCTTGAGTATGAAGGCTGTCTGGAGGCAGAATTCCTTCCTTTTTGGGTAGTCTTTGTCTTCTATCTTACGTTAATTGGAAGAGACTCACACATATTATGGCAGGTGATCTACTTTGCTCAATGTCTACTGATTTAAATGTTAATCACATCTAAAAAATACCTTCATAGCAAATCTAGACTTGTGTTTGATGAAATAACTGGACACTGTAGCCTAGGAGAATTGGCACATAGAATTAACCATCACAGAAGGAAACCTCCTTAACTTGATAAAAGTCTCCTATGAAAAACCTACAGTAAACCTTATATTAATTGTGAAAGACTAAATGCTGTCCTCCTAAGATGAGGAGAAAGGCAAGGATATTCAGTCTTAACACTTTTAATCAATTTTATATTGCAGGTTGTACAATATGGTAAATAAAAGAAATGAATCCAGATTTGAAAGAAAGTCACTTCATTTGCATAAGAATGTGACTATTTGTAGAATATCCTATGGAATCTCAATAAAGCTACTGTCACTAATAAGTGCTGTTGCAGATTACAAAATAAATATATAACAATCTATTATATTTCTACATGCCAGCAACAAACAATAGGGAAATTAAGTAAAATAATGCTACTTAGAATGCCATCTAAAATATGAAATAGGGATACATGTGAAAAAAGAAAAGGCAAGACCTATACAATAAGAGCTATAAAACATTGCTGAGTAAAATGAAAGAGCTAAATAAATGAAAAGATATACTGTGTTCATGGGTCAAAAGACTAAATGATGTTAAGATGTCAGTTCTCCATAAATTGATCTATGTATCAATTGGATTATGTTCATTTATAAATTGTCTAAGGTTGCTTTAGCTCTACAATAGCAGATTTGAGTAGTTGAGACAAGAGACTGCATGGTCCACAAAGCCTAAAAGCATGAAATATTTGCCGCCCAGGCCTTTACAGAAAGTTTGTCAACACTCGCTCTATTTTATTTTCCAGCTGGCTCTGGATATTTTATCAGCCCCATCTCAGTCACTTCCCACTCCCGATGTCAAACTTCTTATAGATCATCTAATGTGCAATGCTGTCTTTCATCTGTGGCTTTCTACATATTGTACCTACAATATTCTTTAACCACGCTATCTCCTATTTGACTGAGTTGTCTCTTTTTTCACCCTTCAAGCCGCATTTTAAGATACTGCTTCCTTTAGAGAGCCTTGCTGAGCCCTGAAATTTTATGGAATTGCCCTGACCACATGCTCTCATTGAGCTTTGTGCATTTTCTACTGTAGGAGTTAACTCACTGTAAACAATTTCTCAAAGATTGTAAACTGTGTTTGAGGAAGGAATTTTGTCTACTTTTTTTTTTACTGGGGTGGGCATAAAATATCAGTAAATAATTATTGAATGGATTAATAAATAAATGACAGCTTACGACCAAGATAGATTTGGACCTAGAGGCATGCTCAAAGAAAGGGTTTATGAATATCATAATGACAATGACTATTAATTTCTTCCAAAAGAACTCTATGCCATTTCTCTTGGTTAGTCTTGCTTCTAATTTGAGACACAGAGTTATAGTTCTCTGACTTTAACATTTCAAAAAACTGATAGAATCATGTTACAGAGAATTCTTCTATGAATATTTTTGAAATTAAACTTTCTTCTGGCATAGCATTGATAGGATCCTGCCTAGTATATAATGGAAACTAGTCCCTTCCAGTCCTATAATTTAACCCTAAATGAAAATAAAATTTAGTCCAGTCCTATGATTTGACCTTAAGTGAAAGTAAAAATTAGTCTCTTTACTGATATGCTAAAATTGGACGTAAATTCCCTGGGCTCCTTTCCCAGACCAACAACTGACTGACTTGTATAAAAAGTGCACACTTTTATTTGCAGCCCAGCTTCTCCCTATTTAAAGTGGCAAGACAACTGCTTTCCCTATAATTCCTTAATGTGGTTGTTGAGAGGATTGGCATTCCTTAATGTGGTTGTTGAGAGGATTGGCATTTTAATATTTTAAAATAAAAAATTAGGAAAATCTCTGAGTGCATTTCAGGTAATATGGAGGGGAATTAAAAAAACACAGCAATACTTGGCTGGATAAAGGAGAGGGCAATAAATTATATTTATGTCATGTAAAAAAATACTGTAATGATATTCAAGGTAAATAAATTAAGTGGCTTTAAAGGAAAAGTGAAATTTGTAACTAGTATGCAATAGAGGCAATCACATGATAGTGACTAGTGAGACTGATTCGATGAAGTTTTACTACTGAAAATTACAAATGGAATCTTGAATGCAAATTGTTACTTCAAACAGCTACCTAGTCTAATAATTGGAGAATTTGGCCCAGTACAGCTGCATTTTGACTGGTACAGGATGACTCTAATACTCAGTGTTTGGTGGTTTGGATTAAACACAGTAGGAGCAACTCTGGGAAGCTAAAAGGTACACAGTGAGACATCTAAACAATGAGAGGATGATATTTGAGAAGGAGATAAAGGCTCATTATTGAGATTTTAGAGAATTAAAAGGAGCGTTAGACAAAGTGCTTATTTTTAGTTAAGAAATTATGCCATAACCATATACTGGAATATAAAAAAATAGTACCCATATATTGCAACATACAGATTGTAAATTGATGAGAGAGAATACAAAGTGACATCAGTTATGTTGCCCCAGAAAAATAATGTCCTAAAATCTCTCTATATTTTGCACAATAAATTTGGCCCCCTGCCTGTGCCAGAGAAAAGGTGATGGGCAGAAGCTGCTATCATCCCTGCAGAACATTTTTGACTCAGCAGCTGAAAGCGACAGCTAAAGTTATAGAAAATTGGTGGAGGAACAATTGGATAAATAAGAGTCATTTTTTTTTTCTTTCAGAAGTTAGTATATATAAACTAAGAAACAGAAGGTTCAAAGCCTAAAGATTCAAACCTCAGAGGAGAGGCAAACAGAAACCGTTGACTTGGAGTGAAAAATAAAAAAGATAAAGAATGAACATGTTTTAGGATTACTGATGTTCTTTGTTCTCTCTTGGTCATTTCCCAGTTTCCAGAGATGAAGGATAGGTGTGTTAGAAAGTAAGCAAAAGAGTAGCAAAAGTGAAAAACCACCACCAACACTCCCCTTCCCCCCAAAAAAGCAACTCAGTGTTTTTATGAAGAAAAATACTTGAGGAGGGCAGAATCAAATCTAACCAAAAAATAAAATTAAGAAATCATTTAGCAAAAGGTTTATTATATTTGTAAAATTCTCGAAGTATTTTTAGAGGGTATATATCCTTAGCAAAAAACAATAAATTCTTTAATGTTGAGTTTAGGGGATGCTTATCATCCAAATTTTGGAAAATAACAAGAGCTGTTTTTTGAGAAGATGCTATCATAAATAATAATAAAAATGTTTAAAAGCCTTTTGATACATGAAAAGGTCAATATATTAATTGATTAGAAATATTAAATTAAGAGCTTTCACCAACACTGGCTGATGACAACGTTGCCCTTGGGTGTTGAATAGCAGGACTATGTTCCAGACACTTTGCTAGGAACTAGAAGCCCTCAGGTGACAGTCAATGTACTTCTATTAAGTTGCTTATAATATGGTGAGAAAGAGACATGGAAACACAAAAGCAGTACACTGCCATGTAATTTGGAAAAGTATGCTTGGTACATAGATGAAATATTGACAAAAGAGCTTTTATGTCTCAAACTCTCAGAATGGATGCTCAATTTGTAAGAGGAGAGAGAGATCCTACCTGTTTTGTTCAACACTATATTTCCAGTTCCAGGAATAATGATTGGCATAAAAGCGTACTCAGAATATTTTAAAAGAGTATAACAGATTAAATCTGCCTTAGGGTGTTAGGCTAAATTTCACAATGGAAGTGATGATTCTTTAGAAAAGACAGGGAAACAACATACCAATATGCCCAATGGCACAGAAGCAGCTTGATTATCTGGTCAACAGCCAGTAGTGGCTGCCAACCCTTGTAGGAAGAGATGAAGTCTCTAAAGTCTAAAGAGCCTGGAGAGATAGGCAATTGTCATAGCATTAGATGGATCAGAAATGTGGAGGATATTGAAGATTTGATATGGATGTTTCCTGAGATAATGGAAGTGAAATGGAAGGTGGAGAAAAAAGGAGATAATGGAAGACAAATCTTCTTGAAGAAAATGACTTTCAACACTTTTTAAAATCTGGTTTAGACAGGGTATGAACAGGTACCTCAATCAGGGCAGAGAAATTTCTGACACTTGGATGTGCCAGGAGAGTTTTTGACGGGTGAGGTCTAAGTTGCTTATGGACATAGGGAGGCAGGTCAGGGTAAATAGCTCCTAGGCTTGGGCTACTCTACATCATAGTATAAGTTATTTACTGTTCAAGAATTCTCTTCCATTGTCACAAAGTCTTTAGTGGGAGTCATGTCCAAAGTTATAACCTGGTGTTTGTTGACTGTAGAATATTAAGACAATACTTTGGGATACTATCACGGATATCTGGAGGACACTGCAATAAAGCTATGAATACCTAATTTGGTTGTAGTTTAAATAAGACACTTAGCACATTGCGTGGGCATAGAAGTCATGCATAAATATTAGTTGCCTTTATCTCCTCTACCCTATATCATTGAGTACTCCCATCATCACAAGTATTTATTTGTCTCTTACTGCTCTGTCTCAGGGAACCTCTCATTTAGTGTTTTGATTTTTTCCTTTGTATAGACAATTTTTATTTCTCTTTTCCCTGTACCCTAAAATCCTTACCCATATTCTCTCCAATAACCACATTAATCAACTCCATTAGGAACCTGAGGATCATCTCTATCAGGATACCTAATATCATTCTAATCCTGAGTGTTTATTTCCTATGCTTTAATCCCCATCACAGGCCCTACTTAGTCCATGAAGATACCGCAGCCCTACTGAGTTTGTTTGGATTCAGTCTATTGTTGCCTTCAGATGAGTACCACTCATTAGGCCTTAATGATTTTGTGATAGCTATGATATCATAAATAGGTTGTAAGCTCCTTACCCATTAAGTCTTGATGTGTAGTTGAATCCCACATAGTACTAAATTCCAAGATAAGAACATAGCAGATGTTCATTAAATGCTTGTGCTTGCTGAGGCCACATGTGGGTGGAGGAAGGACTCTTGAACAAGAGAAAGTGTTTGTATTCTGGACAATACAAACACTTGGATCTTTCCTAACAGAGAATGGATAGAGGATTATTCAGTGTTAGGAGGTGCCTCTTCCACTTCCCTTCCCTGTCAGACATCTTTATGACCTTCATTTTGTCATTCTACTATTTTCCTTCAGCCATTAACGATTTTCTTGGCTCTGCATCTATGGGATCTTTATGTTTATAAAATGACATGAGGTAAGCATGGAAAGAATTTGTTGCATATCACTGAATAAGAGATGTTGCTCATCATGAGGTAACGTGATATGGCAATCCCCTAATCACTGGAATGTTCTGGGTATATTATTGAACACAACAAAAATGGAACAGTTACACCATGCACACATGACTTTACAAATTTATTCTCAGAATTGATGAAACAGTAACCACAAATAGCTGCTCATATTTTGTTCTGTTATATAAAAATGTAACAGCTAAGTTTAGACTTACCTCCAGTGCCTCTGGACACTGGAGATAAGTCTAGTCAACTGTTATCAGATACGTAAGAATTTTTCTGTTATATAAATGCATAATGGAATGGTACTTGGATGAACTTTTTATGCTCTATAAAGGTAAAAAAAATAAGGACACCGGAACATTTATGAAAGATATCAGTATTACACAAAAAATCTACATAATAAATTGGACTGTTGATGTAAAATTGTTATTCCTTTCAATATCCTTACAACAGAACTTTCTGAATACATAACTTTTAAGTTATTCTAAATAGCAAATAAGAATCATGTATACAATTAATTGCCAATTTAATTAACTGCATTATTTTCCTAATGAGTAACTGAGAATATTAGGAAAGGCAAGATGATGTATTTTCTGCATTTGTTCTTCAGATAGAGCTTTGTTTTTACTTCTACTGACCATGACAAAAGTTTTCTTCCAGGGTTGTGACAGGGAAGGAGAGACAGTCATTTTTCTCTAAGAATATCTGTAATTGTTATTCCCCAAGAGAAGTTGCCTAAGGGTCCTCTTCTCCAGTTATAAGCTTTCTCAAAGACAAAAAAGCCAGTCTCTCAAAAGCCATGGAGAGCTGTGAGTCAGTGAAGCCTTTCCCATGGGCATTGCCACCGTGCTTCAGGTCTAACACCTCAGCTATGCTCCCTTAATACCTTTCTACTGATTCCTATCTTGAAATTGAGGAGGATAAAAAATTGTCAATGCTAGAAAGACTATTTGGAAACACTTGGTGAGGTCAATTTAAGAGTGACTAGTGTGCAGTTGTATGCTCTTTAAGTGTTATTTAAAGTTGATTAAATATGATAAAATGAGGAAGAACCCTAAAAGGAAAAAGATTCAATATGATACACCTATATAGTACTAGTTTTGATTGTTGGTGTTTTGCAGTGGCAAATGGGATGAAGTGACGTTTATGGCTAGACTTTTTTTGTGGTGCACTTACACATGCTTTGTATTGTTAACATTTAACTCTTCAATAGTCATGAATTGATCATTTTTTTTAAAGTACAATCACATCACTTTTCTAATGGCCGACTTCCTGTTTATGGATTCAAAGAAGCCACAAAAGAGATTTTTTGATATGAGGTTCAAGGTCTGTGAGAGACACTTTGGTGCTGATAATTTATTGTTACTTTCTTTGCATTTCTTAGTCTGTCTTCAGGAATTGGACACCGGCCTTGAGAACAGGCTAAGTCTGGAGCTAAAGTAACAGAGGCATCAGTCTCTAAGTTCTCCCCTGTCATTGGTGCAGGAGTTCCCATCACTCTGCCAGCTCATGTATTTGTTTTCATTTTCCCATTCTCTGAGAGTCCTTGCTATCTTTTACTATGGTGACTGTTTCCACTACCATTGAGAAGCTCCCGCAGGACTTTGAGTGCACGTCCATTATGTCTACCTTTAGAATATTAAATCAAACTTATTTTTCTCACTAGTACTCACTTTTTTCCTTATCTCTGACCACTCTCACTGACTGCTCTACAAGATCATGGAGTTGGTGAGATTTTTTTCATTAATTTCAGCACAAGTGACTAACAGTGTGTATTTCTCAATGATTACTGCATTTTAACTTCAGCTTCATATAGTCCTTTTCACTAAGGTTACACAAAAGAGGGATAATCAAATATATGAATTAAATTTTTGTTTTCCAAAATATACCTTTGGCAGCCATGGAGGTGGGCTCTTTGAATCCCCCTCCAAGAAAGTACTTGTTGTACAACAGCAATTAGTGCAATGACCTGATAGTCTTCAGTTGGGAAAATTGCAGTCTCTGCCCAGCCTCTGATCCAAATCCATGCTATTCCCAGCCATACCATAGTAATGACTGAGCCCACTATGGGTGCTGGTCCTGGCATATCTGTTCAATACATACAGAATTCTACTATGAGACAGTCTTTTCTCCAGAGCTCTCTGTTGGTTGGCTGAGATTTTGCTAGACCTATGTCACTGTTAGAAGATCTCTTTGCCCACTCTTTCTTATAGCAATGGATGAACTAGGACTACTACTGTTTGATAAATGCTACTTATGGTACAATGTGTAAATGCAACATATTACCTTGTGTAATTTTTGAAAGATCATTGTAAATATTTTTCAATGTTACTTAAAATGTAGATTTTTAAGGGGTTATCATTTATTAATGTATTGTCAATATTTAATATTATAATATTGACAAATCCCTATTTGCAATATTTGGAATCCAAATTATTATTAACAAAATATTTTCTATTTTAGTAAACATCAATTGTTATTAAAATAATATCTGGAAGAAATAATTCAACTTGTTTATGAGATAAGGACTCTTTCTCCTCACACACCTTTTCAAAGCTATCCATTTATTGTTGAGACATTTGGATTACTGTAATGATAAGCAGTGGTTCTCAAACATTAGCCTGCATCAGAATCACTTGAGAGCCTTTAAAACTCGGATTGCAGGGATCCCAAGGTTTCTGATTCAGTAAGTCTAGAGTTGGACTCAAGATTGTGCCTTTCTAAGAAGTTCTTAGGTAACATGGAAGTTAATGGCCCAGGAACTACACTTTAAGAACCACTACTGTAAAATATGTTTTTTTTTCAGTTATCGATTCAACCATTCTGTAAAAATCTTGATACCTACTATATGATGAAACCTGGGATTAAAAAAAGTAGAAAAGCTTCATTTTCTTTATCGGAGGGAATTATTCTGAAGAGTGTCTAGATTCACTTTATATCCAAGATTATTGTCAGTGTTTAGCTTCTACCTGCAATTTCATGTTTCCACATTATTTTTACATCATTCATGTATCTTCTATAAGGAAAATGTTTAACAAATTAAGATAGTTTGACTTAAAATAAAATGTGATGAATCTAAATTAAAGCCACCTCACTAAATCTGAAAAGCAAGATAGCTTTGAAGATCTTATACATAGTAGATTGAGATACTTAATTCACTAGGGCTGCCAACAAAATGCCACAGCTTAAACAACAAAAAATTATCGTCCTGGAGGCTAGAAGTCCCAAATCAAGGTGCTGGCAGGGTTGGTTTCTTGTGAGACCTCTCTTCTTGGCTTGCAGATGGTCTTCTTTTCACTGTGTCCTCACAGTGCCTTTTCTCAGTTCTGGAGCATTCCTGGTATCTTCCTCTCCATCCCTAGGTCTGAAGGGTCCAAGTAAGAAAGTCCTGGTACTGGGGCCCAGCAAGAATAGAAATAATAAAGGAAGGGACACACAGCGGGAGCTGTGGATGGCTGGGGGTGGGGGTGGGGGGTGAGGGAAAGCTACTGACAGAAACATGGCCCAAAGTAAGGAAGTAAAGAAGTAGTTAGAGTAAAACATCTCAATTTATCTCCTGCTCTCTATTTTGATGGTTCTTTCCTTTGTCTAAATCCTACAGGAAGTCAGTGAGGGAACTTGAATGATGTAGTCTATGGGATTAACAGAGAAGGAGAAGAATAGATGGGGAGGGGGGAGGTCCCAGAGATAATAGCAAATCACCAGCACAGAGGCTGCAGAGGGCCTAAGATTATAGTGAGAACAGCCATTTTGACACGTTATTTACAAACAAGAAGTACTTGTATGTCAAGCACTGTTGTTATGAAATAAAGTTTATATTTTGCGTTTGAAATCAAATTATGGAGAAGACTAAGTAAAATATGCAAAAAATTACAGGGCCATTAGGAATAATAAATAATCATGAGCTAAGTAATTTACCCAAAGTGGAGGCTCAGGCAAAGAGAAAGATCACTGAGGAGGTCACAAACCTACATTTTATCAAAAATCAATTTTGAGCAGTTGACCAATTTATTTAATAGTGACCTATTTATTTTTTCCTGATGTTGTGCTCAGTGTCGTGGTAACTCCATGGCTGATGTAAGATGTTTTCAGTCCGTGCTGTGGCAATGCCATACTGGAATCTATTTTTTTGAGAAGGCTTTGACAGTAAGGTCTGACAGCATTCCTAGGGTGACAAATTCTATCTTTGGAAAGAGTTGTACATTTTCAGAAACTGCTAAGGTAGCTGGGTGGTACATGGTTTCAACATAATTGAATAGTATTTTTAGGACATTGGGTGAGCATGAAATATATTAAGTGATAAAGTAGATGAATCCTGATAGAATGATAGGAAATCACCAAATGTTTATGAACGTTAAACAGCAAAAACTATAGTTTAAAAAATATTTTCATATAATTTGTCAAAATAATTGGAACACTTATTAATAAGAAATCTACCATCTGATCAGTTTACTCCCATCTCTGCATAAATTCCTGGCTTTCTAAAATGCAACATATGATTAACAACAAAATTCATCCTTTAAAAAGTTTCTAAAACTTCATCCCCTCATAAATGTTTCTAGGTTCAATCTACATATAAACATTGTAATTCATTATTTTCTTGATGTATCATTTGCACAAAATATACATCACTACTGGAAATAATTACCCTTTTTAATTGATAGATTTAATTATTTTCTTTAATTGCCTCTTTATCATCTGTCATATATTTGTAGTAATTTAAAATTTCTTATTTTGCTAAATTTTAAGTTGGTGAAGTTCCGATATCCTAGGAAGAATTTTGCAGTGATTGGTCCTATAGGCTTGAAGTTGGATTCCATAGATTTGAGCATTGGCTCTCTATTTGCTAGCTGTTTACCTTGACCAAGTTGTTGAAATTCTATAAACCTTAATTTCTTTATTTGTGAATAAGGAATAATAACCCCCAAGAATTAGAATACATGAGAATGTATTCCTGATTAATCAGAAAATAAAAAAAAATAAATTACTGTTATTAGTTCAAACAGCTTGTAATATAGACATTTAAAATATCTAATTATAAGATTTAGGTGTTCATATGTATCTTGATGTTTATATGATTTAATATTGTCAATCATGATGCAATATATAACATTCTCATACTTTAGAATATGCCATGGTTATATAATTTAATGTATGATATTCCTAAGAATAATAGTAAATTAAATAATTTAAAGATGATATTTCTTTTATAATTACTGACCTTTTAAAGTAACTTATTATTGATGACTTTTGAGAAAAAAGTTTTAATATTAAGAAGTTTATCTTTTTATCAAAACACACAATAATTTAATAATTTGGATGAGATTTTGGAGGAAAAAAATTCCTGAATGTTAGGAGTTGCCGCTAGTCAAATTCTAAGATATTTTAACATATTAACATCTCCATCTGCTCTTTCCACTATTAGTGAAGCAGGTGGTACATGTAATCTCCAAAGTAAAGCAAAAATCATGTGGCTTTCAACAATACTAATGTGAGTTTAAAATAAATTATTATAAAATTTTCAGTTGTGGAAATATTTTTAAAATGGAGGATAAGTAACAAGTATAACTGATATTTTATCTTTTATCACATAAAAATGGCAGAGTATTAAATTTGTTTGTGCCTAATGCCGTATTTTAAATGTAGAACCTCCAGGGGAAGAAGCAATCATTTAGCAATTCATTTCCATAGCTAATATACCTCATCCTGTCTATACGATATGATACTATACTATCTGATACTGTATTTTTGTGTTTTTTTGTCTCATGTAACCAAAAAACCCCCAGTGAGTGTGGCTTAAATATTAAATAGGAGTTATTGGCTTTGATAAATATGTAAATTGGGAAGCATGCTGAGTTCATCATGATTCAGCAACTTAATGATACGTTTAAAAACCCCAATTTTCTTTCTCATTCTTCCTTCCATGGTCAAATTCATCTTAGAAGTTTCCTTATATTAACAGAATAGCTCCAGCAATTCCAGTCTTTGTAAACACACATCACCCAGATACAGAAGTGTTTCTTTCTCAGGGTTTTAAGCCAGAGTCTTAAAATTTACTTTTTAAAATTCAGCTTCTGGTTAGATTGGCTCAGGTCACATACATCTGAACCAATCACTGTGTTAGAGAATGGAAATGTGTTTATTGGTTTAGATCAATCAGATGCTACTCTACCAAATTTAACTTTCCCCAGAACACATGGGCTGCATGGTGAAATGGTAGATACCCAAACTGAAAATAATAATGCCTTTAGGAAGGAGAGAGGAGACAATAGAGCTGACTAGGTGGCCAGCAAATCCACTATAGGCATTTTTATCAAAATCAGCAAAAAAGAACCACAAAAACTAATCATGGGGATTTTGTAAATATAACTTTATATCTTAAATTATATATAAAATAAATCAAAGCACATGTAAAGAACATACCTACAGCTATTACAGTAATCTCTTGACTTTTTTTCCTCAAATAGAACTTTTATTCCCAGAGGTTTTATCTATTTTTCTATGTAGATTTTATTGAAGTTTAGGGATCTTGAAATCTAAGAGTCTTAAATGACTATGCCTGTAAGTATTAGGTAATGTGTCCCAACCAAGAGCATTGTCAGATATGGGAACTGAACTCCTGTTTTGAAAATAAGCCTCCTGATAACTTGCTCTTGATGGCATCTGGAAGACACGTGTCATGTGGTTCCATCACACATGGAACCACATGCCAAATGTCACGTGGAAGCATGAATGATATTGCATTTATAGATCTGGTTAAATAATGAACAGTTTTTAAAATGCTAGAGTGTAGTATACATCAAAGTTGTAATGATTTCCCTCTCCCATTTCTCCGATGCTAGCAATAATGACACTGCCTTATTTCAAATTGACTTCCAGAACTGACAACTGTGTCTGAAGGGGGAAAGAAGAGTTAACACTCTTTTCCTGTCTTTTTGGTTTTAGCAAATCACTCCGGATGAGCTGAGGCAAAACTCCAGTTAGAATGAGCTTGAGAACACTAGGCGAATATTGCAGTACAAGCACAGGATGGTTTGTGTTAAAAGTTCTCTAGGAACTGAAAAAGGCAATTCTGTTTACAGTTTAAGTGAATAAATATAAAGTTTTGCTCCAAACCTTTTAAGGTTTTAGAGCCAAAATTCTTCAGTATTTTAAAAATACATTTTAAATCATATGTAACAACTACACAGAACAAATAAACATGAATTTGTATATAACTGTTTTGGAGGAGAGAATTAGAAGGATTAGGGATATAGAAAACATTACTTAGCATAGAAAAGAGTTCTAGGAAGGACATCTCAATAGTGCACATATCTTCAGACCAAACCAGTCTTAAAATTTTTCAGAAAGATATGGTTCTACTATTTCTTAAAATCCTCCAGAAAAGCATGCTTAACCAACAATCCAATAGTCAAGGTACTGTGTACTGTATGTTAAGAGAATTACTACTTAGTCAGGCCATTCATGAGATTATTTACAGGCAGGAGAAAGAACTTGGAGGTGGTTTGTGCTTGGTTGGGGTGGGAATGTGAAGAGGTACAGAGATAGACCTATGGGCTCTTTTTATAAAATACTCCATGAACCAAGGGAGGCTCCAGCAAAGCACTTCAGTGCTTTGGTTTAAACTGTGCCAAGAGAGAAGCACATTCTACTCGTTCATTTTTTCAGGGCAACACAGCATGACACAGACACAGTGAAGACTGAAGGAAATTCAGTATCATTTTGTTCTCTAGTGAGTTTGTTGCTTTATAAGCAACAAGAGAAGCTACCCTTATCCTGAAGTAATACTTTCATGAAGGGCACAGACAGCAGCAGCAGTATGAGTGGGCCCACTCAGAGTGCGTTGGTAGACAGCAAACTTCAGTGAAATGTTGGACTAAGAGTAGAAAATTATTTGTGAGCATATATGAGACAAATAACAGGGCTTGAGGAACTGGGTGGAGGTGCTGAGTATTTTTCATAGACAGAAGGCATAATCATGCAGTGATATTTGAAGTATTGTTGTTAACAGGATTATTTCATATTGGTAAGAGATGCGACAATAGCCCATTTCTTAACACTATGATCTTAAAAAACTAAATAACAAATGACCAAAACAAAGATGATTAATGAATATCAAGGCAAAGAATGTATATTCTCTTTCTGCTATGTATTTCAAGAGCTCTTTCCCCTCTACCTTGTTTCTGTGGTGGTTACTTCTAACTTCAGTTGTGTAAATGATAGTTTATTACTTTAAGTTTAGAGATTAGTTTGATCACCTGAAGTATGAAGAATTAAATGAATAAAAGAAGACTCAGAGATCTCTCTTATATTGTTGGAGGCTAGCCTTACATTTGGAAATGTTTAGAGAGTAATTTCTCAGATTACTAAATGTCAATATTTTCAGAAGTATTTACTTATGAGAAATACATGGAGTGTCTGATGAGTTGGCATAAGTGACTCTACCATTGCCCTAATTTGGATATCTTTTGATGAATTTAAATAGAAAATTTTTGGTGAAGTAAATTTCAGGTATATTAAAGGCTATCCAATAGCCTTTCAATATATTTCTTGTTCTGCTTATAATAGAAATAATAGTTTTTGATAGTCAACCAAGAACCTTGTCCTGAACAACAAACAATGAAGTAAAATGGATCTTGTTTTCTATGGACTTGCTGAAAGACACATAGAACTTTAATTGTATTATTTTAGAGTATTAAACTAGATGTCACTGTTGAACTGGTTCTCCAGGCTCTACAATTTTTCTTCTCTCACAGTAATTGCCTACAGTAACTTTGTTTTAGAACTGGTTTAAACACAAGGGAAGAAAGAGTACGGATTGCTTATTCAGTAGATTGAGGTTCAGCATTATTGATAGACATGGCTTCCAATCTCCCTCTCACCTTTTTATTTCTGAAAGCTGGGATTCTGCTTGCTCCTGTTAGTAGGATGCGTGGATTAATTAAATGAACTCATTTTTTATAGGTGCAAACATATTCTTTCAAATTCACTATCTCAGTAACACCACTAACATGGATATCCAAGTAAGAAAGTTTGGAATTACCCTTCATTTAGTTGTTCATTAAATTCTATCCTTTTTACCTCAAAAGCTAGTCTCAACTGTTCACCCCTACTTGTATTTTCCCAAATAATTTTATCATCTTTTGTCTCATCTTTCTTTTGTCTGGTCATTCAGTGTTGGCTTTTATGGATTTCCATTATGGGTTACCATTTATTTTCTAAACCATTCCTGTAAGAGTTGGAGTTAATATGTGAAGTGGCAAAGAGTTTTCACCCAGCTGTCAGATCACCTAGGTTAAATTCTAGCCCTATCTTGGTAGCCTGATCTCGAGTAAGTTGCTTATCCACTCTGTGCCTCAGTTTCTTATTCTATAAAATGGGGATAGTAGAACCTAGTTGTGAGGGATAGGAGAGAAAATATATATGAGGCACTTAGAAGAAAGCATTCTGTGATGCTGCCTGTCATAAAACAGAGTTCTGATCTGAACCCTATGATAATTCTCCTTTAACCTCCAGAGTATATATGTACCACAGCACACAAGAATTTTCACAGCAACTCCAGGTTACATTTACAGGCTTATCTCTATGCCTTATAAATATTTTCTGCCTACTCTAAATTATATGCTATTTTGTAGGTGCATACTGTATGCTCCAACTACATATTTCCTCATTTTTTCTCCTTAGAATGATTTCACATTGTTTATTGCCTGGAAAATCCCAATTTGTATTTTAAAGTCGCAGCTATATTTGACTTATTTTTGTATTTCCATGATTTTGGCTGAACTTGGCTCATAATAGGCCTTCAATAAATTGATCTCTACTGAAATAAACAGAGATTATCCTTTGTGCCATCAAAATCCTTTAATCACCTTTTTTGGTCCTTTGATTCATTAAAAAATGTGAAATACTTAACCCTGAAGCGACCTTAAGCTTCTCCTTCAGGGACCAAAATCTTGTCCTGGAAATCCAAATTTGGAAAGCAAAGCCATAAGTGTTTTTCTCATTCTGCTTTTCTGTCTGGTCTTTCTGGAGGAAAAAGGAAGGAAGACAGGAATTAAGAAGGAAGAAAGTGAAAGACAGAAAGTGAAAGGGAGAGACAGAAGGAACAGAATGAGAGGAGAGAGATAGAGGGAAGCAAGGAAGGAGAGAGAGATGGAGAAATAAAAGGAGAAGGAGGAGAAGAGGAAGAAGAACAAGAACAAGAGGAAGAAAAGGGAAAAAATTGAAATGGAGAAGAATATTGAGAGTTCATGTTAGATGCTCTTCTTTTCAATAAACTATAAGAAGAAATTAAAACTTGAGATAAAGGGGCAGGAAAACTTTCGGCTTGAATGGAGTGGAAAAGAATCTTGGAAAACCCAGTAAGAATAGTGTAGACAGATAATTAGTGATGAGTCAAAGTGTTGGCATTCTCCAATCAATAAGCAATTACAGAGCACCTGTTACGTTTCATGTCCTATATTGAGCAGGACTGAGACCATTTTATCTGATAAATAATACAAACCTGTAATCTTTTATTAGTCTTTTTATTCTAATTTTTTGGCTAAGCTACCTCAAAATGCATAAAAACAATACTATCACGTAAAATATAAAAATACTCTTAAATAAAGAAAAATTATGTTCAAAAATTGTCATGAAAGAGAGTATTCCACCATAACATATAGCTGCTATCAATGTTAGAATCTGCTATTTTGCTATTTTGTTGTCCAGTAAAGAGAAAAGTCCTCTGGCAATATCACTTTCTTTATTATCTCTGCTGATGTTATCCATAAAGCAGAATATTGAGTCATTGTCTCAAAGCAAAAAATAAAAATGTCTACTGAGGTTTGCACAGAGGTTTACAATATATTCTAAAGTAAAGTGTAATTTTGTAACTAGAGTTTTCTGACCCAATTTCACAATCCTAAGAAATTTTAGGCCTTTGGCAAAAGTCTTAATCTAATGAGTCAGTTTTAAAATTCAATCACAATCTTATATTCTTCTTTTTTCATATGACATTTCTTTAGTACTTTATCACTTTTCTCCAAACAATAAGCAATATTATATGTCAAAATTACTATACATTTTTGATCTTGTAAGAAGTTAATTATGCAATTATAAACAATGTCCATAACTGGTAAGAGGGTGGATTTAGCATCTGACAGGCCTTTTTATTTTCCTGTTACTTATTAGTGTGACTTCAGAGAAGTTGTCTAAATGCACTGTATTATAGTTTCCTCTCCAAAAATGGGAAAAATAGAATAATGTAAGAACTAAATAAATTAGAAGATAGAAAACTCATAACACTGCCTGGCAATGATAAGGACTTGATAAATGTTAACAATTTGATATTTGCCTTTCTGCTTGTTTGTCTATCATTCAGATCATCTTCCTCTACCCAGGGAATTCCCCACCTAAAAACCTTTGTGAATAGAAGCTTAAATAGCAAGTATTTATGATGCTTGCATGTCTAACCTCCTTTGCACTTAGGCTTGAAAACTAACTGTGTGTAACCAACATTTTAAATTATGAGATATCAATACAAAGAAATATATACAGAAGTGAATCTGTTTGTTAGAAGACCAAGACAACTGTAGCAGCAACAACCACCTTTCAGGGCAGGAGTCCTGACAGTGACTTCCAGAATTGTCAGTAGTGTTTCCTGTGGCTTTGAACGTTCAGCCGTGACAGTGGCACAAGAAATGGCCAGTTTCTAGGGTACTATTTGGCTGATGCTCCGGTTGCATGGCCTCTGGGTCTGGTTCTCCAACCCCACTGGCATTTCTTTCAAAACATTATTTTATCTTGAATCAGCCAGTGTCAGTGTTTACTGCTTTCAGCGAAGATCCTTTACTAATATAAAATTAGGACCAGAAATGTTTGAAATCAACAAGCTTAAGGGAAAATAGGGAGTGGGGTGGCAAAAGAGCACATGAACACATGCGTCTTGAGAAGTCTGAGATTTGTTAACTGGCTAAAATGCAGAAAATTTCTAGCAAATATTAAAGGGTAGAACTTTGGTAGCCAGTAGTATGTGGCCTGAGCCACCAATTAAATTATCCCTTCGGGTCATCTGCTGTAAAATAACAATTCAGAGCAAGGCTATGAGGCTCCAGCGGCTGTTACAGTGAAGTATGAAGAGCAATTCAATGAGTCTGAGAGATTTTTTTTTTTCTAAATGCATGGACATCTCAAAAGAAAAAGAGAATGGTTTGCTCAGGTTTCAAAATTCTTGGCTTAAGGCACAGATTGCAAATAAGAGAATCTATATGTCTGTGTTAAAAGAAAAAAACCCTATCATCTTTTGTTGCACAAAGCAAATATACTGGAAACTGAACATAAGTTTGAGTCTGTGCATTGCTGAATTACACTGAGTGAATTCATTGCTTCACTGACTTTCTTTGATGAAAGTGAGAGCACTTTTTGAAAAAGAAAATGCCTGTGAAAATTGGAATTGAGATATTTGGAAAATTCAGAGAAGCCTGGGCCTCCAGTGCTTTCTGAGCCTTTTTTGCCTCGGGAAAGCCACCACTCCTCTGTTGTGTTGAGGTTGCCCCTCTTGCTTGTCTAACCTAAGAGAGGAAGGAAGGAATTGGTAGGAGGAAGCCAATTTTACTGATGTCCTATCCCAATAGTTTCCTCATCTCTAAATCAGTCAGAAAAGTTAGATCCCAGCATGATTTATGGGCATAATTACAAGGTCAAATCTTACAAAGCTATGTGCATACACACAAACACACATATACTCACACACATAAAAAGTTGTAGGGACTTATAAATTTATGTGAGTAAAAATATGATAAACATATGTAGGATTGTTTTTGAAGTTCTAGATTAGAAGTGGTTTGTGTACAAAATCTGTTCAAGTAACTGTTTATAAATCAAATTTTATTGGAACACAACTCTGCTCTTTTAATTACATATGGTTTATGGCTGCTTTATCATTATAACAGCAGAGTTTAATTGTTGTGATAGAAACTTTCCCACGTGCAAGCCAAAAATATTTACTATCTGGACTGTTACAGAAAAAGTCTGCTGACTCTCAGTCTAGGCCAACGAGAAGAGAACAAAGTTTGGAGTCGGCCTGAACTGACTGATTTGGGTTGGCCATACTGGCAATTCTGAAGCCGATGTGCTTCTTGATCTGGTGGAAGTAATCTCAATTTTTTTCTTTTATTTTGCATTAGACTCAGTAGCGACAGACTCTACGTTAAGATAGCTGCCAGAAATTGCTCACTATGATAGAGAAGAAAAAGAATCCCAGTATCAAAGATGTTAGACATTTTGGAGTGGATTTAGTATATACGAAGCACTCACTTCTCTCCCTGATTTGTCACATTCTCCACACATGTAAATCTATAGAAGCCAATAGAAATATTTCACTTTCAGAGGCAGAATAGGACTGGTTACTGTTAAAGGCATTAGGACTATCTTAGAAATTGTATTGGTCATACAAATAGGTGTTTTGGTGGTTGTTTTGAAGTGGCTAATTGACCGCGGAATTTCTGTCACTGAAAAAGATGGACAGTTTTTTAAGGTCCTACCTGATTTATATGTACCCAAAACTCTGGATCTGAAGAAAAACGGCCTGACTTGAATTCATAAGACTTGAGTCTTTTTACAGGTTCACCGTCCCTGGAGGGGACGGTTAAGGGAGTTTAGGTCTGTGGAAGGAGGACTTCCTAGTGGTAGTGTGATACTCAGGATACCATTAGCCAGGATAACTGTGCACTGTGGATAGAGAAATTCCCACATGAATCAGGAACGATTGGACCACAGCCTGGTTTTAGGGGAATAAGTATGCTGATAAGCCATTGGAAAGAGTTAAGATTTAAGGAAGTTAGTTGATAAATGGAATTCTGACCCATGTATACCTCCCATTAGGCTCAGATACATCTATCTGTATTAATTAGGGTTATGTATGCCTGCAAATAGTAGAAAATCCAACTAGTGTGATTTAAATAAGCAAGCATTTATGTTGCACCTGTCTCAAGAGGTGTGGACGTAGCAGCTGTCAATGCGTTGAACAGTTCTGTGGTGTCAGAGGCTACGGTTCTGTTTCCCTTTGCCATTCTCTCACGTGAAAGGACAGCCCCTGCAATCGCTGCCTGTATATTCACGCTCAAGGGAAGGTCAACGTAAGGAAAAAAGGCCAAATTTGCTGCCAATTTCCTCCTTTATAAAGCTAGTAATTTTCAAAGAATTAACGTCTATCTAACATATTCTGATAAGAGATCATTTCTAGGAATGTATCACAGGTGTCTGTCCTGATAATAAGAAAGTGTAAGAAAAATGCATTCAGTTGAGCTGGTCACATTGCTTCTCTGAATTAAAGTGAGGATGTTAGCAAGGATGAAATGGGAACTGGATGTTATCAACCCGTAAACTCTGCCACATCATCCCATATTTATTTTACCAGATCTTGAGTGTACGATTGGAATACATATATTTAGTAACTAGCAAAACTTTCTATTTACACATCTGAACTGTGAAATCTAGGTTACTGTGGTGGGGAGGGCCAAGTGAAATTCCTTGGAGCTTTCCTTTCCTAGCAAGGTAACTTGAAACCAATACCGTCTTCCTGGGGAAGTCTGTATCATCATCGAAGAGTTGAAAGAACCCCAAGAAGCCCACCAAGTCCCGTGATTCCTTTATAATGTTGGGAGGTGTAAGATAATAATGATTGCCTTGTCCTTTCAAGGGATCTACTGGCATGTTCCCCAAATTTCACTAATAGAGTAGACCCCCAAATTTTCATAGCTTATTTCTCCCCTTTGGGAACCCATTTGTGTTATTAAGTTGCCTCTTACTGCTTACGTGGCCCTTTTAGGATGAAGTCATTGATACAGAGGAAAACATTATGTTGTTCTGTGAAAAGTCCAGCTGCTCCAGATCCCCTCAAGCTATACTGTGATAGAGCATGTGTGAGAGAATGAACATAGATAAGGGAAAGATTGCAAACACATAAGCGAAGAGTCAGAGCAATGTCCTTAATTGTTTTTTAGATTTGAGAGCCTGATTAATCATAGCCACCATATGTATCTGTGTGTGTGTGTCTGTGTGTGTGTGTGCGTGTTTGTAAGTGTGTACAAAGACAGCCTCAATAAAGGAACAGATTTATTTCTAACAATTCCTTTACAAGTTGTTTATTTGAGTTTTGGATATTCCTAGATGAAAATGTATTATATTTTTAATCAGATTGGTTACTAGGCCAGCCCAAAAAAGCCAACTTAGTCCTATTAGACTATAGAGTAGGTACAGTATGATAGTATGTTATAGATTTTAGGTCCTGTTGAAAGACAGTCATGAAATGCAGTAGAAGAAAGAAAAGCCTTCCCTGCCATTAGGACTTATAAACAAAACAAAATGAAACAAAATTTCACATCTTGCGTATTGATTCTTTTGTACTTCTACTTCCTTGCCTGAACCTAATATACTAATATACTAACCTCGTTGTTGAAGTGTAGCACTGACCCAGCCTTGCTACAGGATCTAAAGGACCCATGTTCCAAAATTATCTATTTTTTTAAAAATTAATTTACACTGATATTTGTATCACTGTGCTTGCATGTGAATGTGGGAAGGCTTTCAATCTGGGTTCATGAAACACCATGTTGGTAAGCTGCTCTGCCTGTTTATCTGCTCCCAAGGTTGGTTCACCCAAGCTCTTCTACTTTCTATAGGTCCTTTTTTTCTCCATTTCTAAATACACAGGTCACTCGAAAAAATTTAAAGTTTTTCAGAAGTTTCCTTTGGTGGCCCAGGAGAAACCTGAGGATGGAGACAGTGGGTAAAAGTAGGCGATTACATTTTGAGATTATCTAAAAATTGAGTTCTAGTTAAACTGAGGCCTGTAAAATAAACACTTTCTCATTAGGCAGATATTATCATTAGAGACTTTCATTAATTTTATTCAGGAACACGTGATGCACTAAATGTCCAAAAAGGAATACTGTGGACAAGGGATAAAGAGGGACAAGGATACAGAACTATTTGAGGGGGCAGGGGCCAAGTCTTCCCTCTCCCCTCCCATGGCAACACCTCCACCACACCCAATCGTTGTTCAGACACTTTGATCTGGTTCTATATATTAGATTACTGGTCTTTATATTAGATTTTCTAAAGAAAGGGTTCCATTGAACAAAGACTTTTGAGAAGCACTAGATAAGGTGATGTTTCATGTCTATTCCAAATCTGAAATTCAATGGTTTGGTGAAATCTTACCACTTGCAACCAGTTTTTTGAATTTTGTGAAATACTTTGTATTCTTTGATGAACTTGAGAGAAATTAAATAAAATATATTTTAAGTTTGATTATAAACATAAAATTTAAGTGTTAATGATAGTATATTAAATTTTAGAGCAAAAAAGTATTTTTTCCCCAATGCTTGATATTTTAAAACAGCATTGAATCCCTATTCTACCATTTCCTAACAATGTAAAATGGATAATTGTCTTGAACTCCTTATTCTTCAATTTTCTCATCTGTAAGATGAAGATAATAAATGTATCTATTTAGTGGTTATGAAAAACTGGTAAGACATTTAAAAGTTTTAGGAGAGTGACTGTAATCTAGTAAGAACATAGTGTAAATTAATAATTATTATTACTGCTTATGTTGAAATCATCAACTCTAGTTATTTGTTTGACCACTGAAAATTTGAGTAACAAATTATGACACCATTAAGAAAGAAAGAAAGGAAAATGGAAGAAAGGAAGAAAGAAAGAAAAATTAGGACATCTAGAATAGTTTGAAGTAGAAATGCAAAAAAGGAAAACAGATGGGCAATATCCAGAAAGAAAATTTTGCTCAGTATTGCCCATCTGCTACTCTTCGCCTGCATGCTTCACAGTAATATAAAATTTCAAACAGCCAAGCAGTATAATCCTCAATCTAGTTTAATTTGTGTTTGCACCTCATTGGCTGCTGGCAAGGGAATGGTTAGATTCAGATTTGATGATAAAGCCACATAGTCCTCATGTTTATCCCATGAGAGGCAAAGCTGTAAAAAGATTAAAATTAGTAGGAAGCAATTATTCTCCTTATTAATCAATTCTGGACACATTTGGCAGCTTTTCTCTTGCAACAGAAGTACTATTCAAATAAAGGTGGTAGAGACCCTTTTCAGTGGTGTTATTTTAATTGAAAGCATCATGCTCTCTTTAGTAGCTCATAATCTTCTTTGCCCAAGAAAGTGCTAAGATTAGTGTTTTTCATTTGAAAATTACATAGCTTTCTAAAAGCACTATCATTATTCATTCTCTTATTAATTTAAAGTATGCTTATTTACAGTAAAAATAAATAGAAGTTTGTTTGTTTAAGGAATTAGAGAATAATGCATTTTTCTCCTAATGGGAAAAAGTTAGATTACTTTGTTTTCTTTTAATAAATGGCCATTCATTCCAGATCAGTTATCAGATGATAATTTTTTTTAAAGACAGGACTAAAATAAACATCTTTATTTAGTAAACAGTTGCCAGTTTTTACAGAAATAAAAATGGCAAGGGATTAAGTCTATAGATTACTAGACCAAATGATTGTTTTTCTGTTTTAATCAGTCAGTTCAACCCCTTAAAGATTAATTTAAAAAAATAGATTTTTATTTACTTTTAACACAGAAGAGGAAAGAATACTGAAGGTTTTTCTTCTTCTTTCTCCTGGATGATTCTTGGTATCTGTAGGAATAGGAATGCTCTAATCGAGTCAACAGCAATTCAAAACTCTCAAGGTCTTAGAACAGCAAATATTTGTATCTCACTTATCTTGTATGTCACTCTAAGACCCAGGCCAATGGTACTGGCTTACCTGGAGCATTGCTAATCCTCATGACAGAGTTGGGTAGAAGCATGGCGAAGCACGCAGAATGACAAATATCACATTTCCCATTTCACTGGCCAAAGCAAGTCACACAACAAACCTTAGTTCAACACAGTGGGGAGGTGTAATCCCCACATTGGTAGGGTCAGTGAATATCTTTTGCAACACTCATATCATAAATACAACTAAAAGAGGCCTTGAAAAAAATCCTTGTAGGCCTGCATCAAAAATGTGCAAGGAGAGGAGAGAGTATAGCTCAATGGTAGAGTGTATGCTTAGCATGCACGAGGTCCTGGGTTCAATCCTCAGTATCTCCACTGAATGAATGAATGAATGAATGAATGAATGAATGAATGAATGAATGAATAAATAAATAAATAAATAAATAAATAAATAAATAAATAAATAAATAAATAAATAAAAATTTAAAAAATGTGCCAGGAGAGAAGAATTTTAGTTTAAGTTGATCATTTATCTAATGTGGGAAGGGGTAGAAAAGATCAAATAATAAAAAAGTTAAAATTAACCTTTTATTCTGAATATAACCTCTAGTCATTCCCAAATTTCTCTGGTTAAGAGTGTTTTGAGCCTGTGTGTCCTGAGAAGAACAAAGTGTTTGAATTTTGTAAGGGCATTTTGCTCACTAACAAAATTAAGAGTCTGTCAAATTGTTTTCTTTCTGAATGCCACTTTTGATGTATATATTCTTTCAGCGGAAATTTCCTGTAGGACTCCACTAGTTATAATGAACCTACAAGTACTTTGTCATTCTTTATATATTCCTTTTTATAATTGTTGCCTTCATGTAGATTATGGAACTATTTTGATCTCAGTTAAATTATGATAATGTTGTGAGGCTTAATAGGTAAGTGGGACATTTGATCCTAAAGAACATTATTTGATATTAAGATATAAATTTCAATCCTATTTTTCTCCTCAGAGGACTGCTGATTCAGGGATCATTCTATATTCTTAAAACTCTAAGTCAAGCTTTATCATGGATTTTTTGTTTTGTATAAGGGCTTTAAGTTTATCATACTGCAGAAGTACATAGCAAAATCTGAAAGGAACAAATTTCCTCTGAAATAGTAGAAACTTTTAAGGTATGCTCTATGGTTTATATTAATAACTGTGAGTTAATTATTCTTTGAAATTTCTCCTCTCTTCTGTGGTAGACTTCCCCTAATTATACAGTTAAACCTCCACTTTCTCTTCTAGTCTCTGTGAGAAAGAGTGGGCTTTCCTTTCACTTGCCTTCTTGTTCCCGTGTGAGGGATATGGATTGACACTTCTGCTTCTGGTTCTCCTCACCCTTCTCCATGGGAGGAGTGAATTATCTGGTTGATAAGTTGGGGAGTAGGAATTGGGCAAGTGAAGCTTAGGCATCCTAGTTTTGGTCTTTGCTTGCCTCTCAGGTTCTCAGCTCCATAGCAATGTTTTACTTGGGTGAGCTTCATGGGGGTGCTTGTAGTCACCCAGAGCTGACAGTCAGTAGGTGGATAAGTATCTAACTAACTCTGGGCTTGGGACTTGAGAACTTGTGGCTATACAATTCAGCTACATTCTCCAACAGTACCATCATGTTATACTGATGTTCCATTACTCCTCTGTCTGATTCTTTCTTTGTCTTTTAATTGATTCTGAACTCAAGCAAGTAAAAATTGATGTTCTCCAGCCTTAACCATCTATCCTTCCTTGAACTACTCCCACAGCTTGCTCACTGCTATGGATTAATGGCTTACAACACCATGTTATGCTATACAACTTTCCTGTTCCTTTTTGCCAGATTGAATTGGAATTTCTGGGAGTGGGGCTGGGCATCTATATTTTCATAAAACTACACATATTTTTGTTGTGCTCCTAAATTAGTGAAGATATTGACTTATATCACTTATATCTGTTGCTTTCCAGTGTGTGTTTATATTTTTATTTATGATTTTTGAGATAATAAACATTTGAAATTTACTAATAACGTCTATTTAAAAAATCTTTTTTTCCATTTCTTTCTTCCCCTCCCCTAAGAGCTGAAAATTTTCTTGTAGATTTTTATTGTTTGAATTTAAAGTAGGTTATTTAAAATCACTACAGAAATGATCCATGAATATATACATATTGTTTTTAAAAAGCTTTAAATTGTACAGAAACATATTTACTAAAATTCTCCATTAATAACACTTGCATCCTTATATGTAACCATTGAGAACAACTTGGTACCTGTAGATAGAGCTTTATATTCCTGAGTTTAATGTAAAAATATATATTGCTTAGTGACTTTTTAAACAATGTATCTTGGTGAGATTCCTGTGCCTCCTTTTTATAATGTTATGAAGTTCTATAGAAAAGACAGGTCATATTTATCTAATCATTCCCTAATGAATAGATTTCAGGTGTTCAATTATATACCATTGCAGTCACTCCTGCAATGATCATCCACCTACCCATATTTCTTTGCTCACTTGTGCAAGTACAGGCTTTCTTCCTAATGCTCTGAATGAGCTCCTAAAACCTCATGTTCTTCTAAATAGTACAATTGAAGAACCAGTCTCCTGCGGCAGACTACTCAATACCTGTGCACATTTGAAACTATAGAACCAACAAAACCAAATTGGTACTTGGGGAGATCATATAGACGGTCTAGGCAAGAGAGCTTTGTGTGCCTGGGGGCTGTTACCGTGGAGTTTTAAAATGTACAAATCTATTAAATAAAATTGCTGATATGAGTAGGCCTGATGGGACTGAAGAGTACAGGTGAAATGGAGCTGTAAGCTGGGTGGATGCCACAAAGGTGGCAATACGAATTGCCAAAGGTAAAAGCGACGTAAAGCTGAGGTTGAGACATCATGGGAGAAGCCTGGGCTCAGGCACTGATTTTTAATTTTATAAAATAGAGCTGAACCGAGTTCTGATACTTCTGCATCAGCCCAGCTGTAGGCTTTTTCCTTTTCTGCTTAAGGTTCTGTTTCTACTCATGCTTTCACCTGCTTCTTTTGCCTGGGAAAAAATAATGTATAACTCTACACAGCTTTTGTTTATTTGCATCCATTCCTTTACTTACGAATCAAGTATGAGTAATTCACATTAGAGAAACATGGGCTGAGATAATAACAGATGGTGTTTATCAAACGTGTTTCTGCAAGTGGAGTAACTGGGTCAAAGGCAATGTATATGTTTCAAATGTGTGGATTCTGTCAAACTTTCCTCAAAAGTGTAATAATAATTTACGAACAGAGTATAAGATTCTTGTCTGTTTTCCTATTATTTTCACCAGCACTAGGTCTTACTAACCTTTAAATTTTTGGATCAACTTATTTCATATATCAGAGTGGAAACAAATTTTATTATTGACTTCATTTAGATTTCTGAGATAACTGGTTGAACAATTTTTATATATCCTTTTTTTAAACAGATATTTTACTACTTTGGGTGCTATTTTAAAGGGGATTGTTTCTTTACTTTCTTTTTCTGTTGATTCATTGTTAGTGTAAAGAAATGCAACTGATTTTTGAACGTTAATCTTGTAACCTGCTACCTTGCTGAATTCTTTGATCAGCTCTAGTAGTTTTTGTGTGGACCTTTTAGGGTTTTCTATATATAGTAACATGTCATTGACATATAGTGACACTTTTACCTCTTCTTTTCCAATTTGGATCCCTTTTATTTCTCTCTCTTGCCTGATTGCTGTGGCTGGGACTTCCAAGACTATGTTGAATAGGAGTGGTGATAGTGGGCATCCTTGTCTTGTCCCAGATTTTAGTGGGAAGCTTTTGAGTTTTTCACCGTTGAGTACTATGCTGGCTGTAGGTTTGTCATATATAGCTTTTATGATGCTGAGCTATGTTCTCTCTGTACCCACTTTGGTGAGAGTTTTTATCATAAACAAATCGAATCTTTGTTCTTATGAATTGTTGATATTCTTTGCCTACTTTTATATCAAGTTGTTTGCTTTCTTGTTAGTGGTTCATAGCAACTTAAAAAAAATAATATACATAAACTATGTGCCCATAAAATATTTTGAAAAATTTCTCACAGTCTGTTGCCTATAGTTTAATTTTGCACGTGGTTTCTCTCCATGTGAAAAACTTATCATTTTTAAGAGGTTAGTTTAACTAATTTTTCTCTTGTGGTTCTGAGCTTTGTGACTTGTTTAGGAAAACTTTTAAACCCCTGTGTTATTAACCTAGTCTCTGGTGTTTTCTTTTACACTTTTGAAGTGATTTTGTATTGTTAGAATTTGAATGCATATGGTAATTATTTTTATGTAAGCTATGTAGTCATAACCTAATTTCATTTTTTCTCAATTAATAATCAGTAGTCATGGTGCCATCCTTTCTTTACTAATTCATGAATATTTATAAACCTAAATATAAACTATTAAATTGATCTGTTTCCCTGTTGCTGAAGCAGTAATGTCTTCCCTGGTTCTTCGTCTTCTTTTTTCTTTTTTTCTCTAATTTTGAAAGTTTTATTGGTAAACATGCTTTAGAAAGGAATGATTAATCCTAGTGCATCCAAGTCATAGTATCTGATCGTGGTCCTCATCCCCAACCAATCCTCACCTTCTGTGTCTCATCACCTTGCCCTGCCTTCTGCAAGAATCCTGTTAAATCTGTTCAACAAGAATCTCCCTTTCCTTGATGTCTCTTCTTAGTAATCTTTTATCACCGATTCCTCTTCCTCCCAACCCAACCTCTTCCTCGCCTGTAAATCCAGTTTTTTCTTGTATTCAGAGTTGAGCCTGATCTTTTTACCCTGCTGCAGCCTCCTCATTGTAATATTCCATCTTGAGCAAAGTTTACTTATCATATCTAACATGTGTCACAAAATTCTTTTTTTACAAGAGTCAGCTTGTCAGATTTTATAAATAGCTCTTCTAGGATTTTAATTGGTATTGATTAATTTTGAAAGAAATTAGTATATTTAATATTTGATTTTTTTCTTCAAGAAACATGGTCTATATCTCTATTTCAGTAGGTTCTGATGTCTTGCTTTTTAGTTTTTTAATGCTTATTAGAAGAATTTGATTTTCCCTTTTATAAGTCTAGGATATATGCATGCAAATATACAAACACATACGTATGTAGTTTTAAGCCTTAGTAGTATCAGAAGTATTACAAACTTACAAAACTTATCATTTAAAAGTTCATTTAGCTTTTATTTACATTTATTTAGTTTTGAGAATTTAAATAGTAAGCTTTTAATCCTTTTTAAAATATATTTTATTGAAGTATAGTTTACAATGTGTCAGTTTGTCAATGTTTGCCACTTTCAATCAGAAAGACTAAAATAAAGTTAAAAATTTATGATCAATCAAATTGAATACATGTATAGGAAATGTAAATAAATAAACTTTCAAATGATTTTTTTGTGGGTAAGTTTGTAGAATTTATGCTTCTCAAGTTATTAAAGCTTAAAAGTGGACCAAGATATTTGGGATACATTGTCTATTGATTTAATATAATTTGTACTAGATGTCAGTTAATATAAATTCCTTTTTAAAAAAGGGATGTTTCATTGTAGATAGAAAAGAAAAGCTTTTATTGGCATTTTATCTTATATAAGATAAAAAAAAATTAACTAAATATTTTTCTCAATTTTACCAAAATAAGAGATATCCTTTTAACTGCTCTAATTTTTGGCATATGCAAAGAATGAATCAGGAGTGTTTTGCTCTAAATTTTTCTAACAAAATTGAATAAAAACATAATTTGAAATAATTTGTTTCACATTTGACTTTTGCAACAGGATTCTAAAAACAGGTCATTTTTGCTTAAGTATGCAAACTCTGTCTGGTAAACATTTTGATCTTAAAACCATTTTTGTTTAAAGCATTCTTATTATTCCCATGCTTCATTTTCTTTTGTTTAATTGCTAACTGGACTAATTTTGAATGGTCTGGTCAATGACGTCTGTAGTCCCCAAAATCTCTTTCACTGACTTCACGAACTTTTATAGTTTTTGCATGATTTTCATTTTTATATTGCAATTGACTTAAATTGTATTTTTATTGTATTATTTGAAGTAATATCTGATAATGAGACTGACAAATAATGTAGTGTGACATGCAGAAAAAGACATTTCACTTAAATTTAGGAAATAATTTTAAAAATTGAGCTATTAAAATAGGCTATTCTAATGTCATAGTTACTTAGTAATGGCTCTATTTTTCTCTATCTAACCTCACAACTGTGAGGACTCAGAAAAATTCTATTCAGATAGTCACCACACACTTTTATCATGCAAATATTATTCTCTTATGTGTTTTCAGACAACTTCCTTTTTTGGTAAGGTATATATTGGATATCTTTCCATGTCAGGACCTATGGATATACTTTATTCTTTTACCTGGTAGGTATGCCTCATAGGTTTATCCAGTACTCTGTGGTGGAAATTAGGGAAACTTCTGATTTTTCAGTAATACAATTAAAATTTTGCATACCTTTTTTAGTGATATGAGAATATTTCACTAGGATAGATATTGAGTACACTTGCTGGGTTGAGACGATGGGTATTTTACATTTTAGTGTATTTTATCAATTTGTGCTTTTCAATGTGTTGGCAGATTAGACACTCCCATGGACAGTATATGAGCACCCCAGTATCAGGCTTTATCCAATCCTTGAAAAAAAACTTATTTTTTCAACCTGATAGATTAAAACTGGCACTTCATTGTTTTAATTTGTGTTTTCCTACTAACATACAAGGTTCAGTGCCTTTTTGTATGTGTATAGCTATTCCCCTTTGCTTTTTTGTGAATATCCTCTATATATTCTTTGCCTACTTTTTTGTTGAATTGTTTGCCTTTTCCTTGTTGAATTTACAAGTATTTATGTATTCTAGGTACTAAACTTTAATCTCTTATATTTTATCTTCTACTTGTCTGTTGCTTATCTGTTCATTTTATTTATTTTAATGTTGATACTGTTTATGGATTTTGAATTTTGGAATGTTGGGTCTTCCCTATCTTTGTATTTCCCTTCTAATACTTTTATGATTTTATTTTTAGCAGCTTTAAAAGTTAGTTTCTTAATCCACTGGAAATTTGATTCTGTGAAAAGTATGAAGTAAGGAAATCCTGTGGGCTCCCCCTTTAAAATATATCCAGAATCTGTTACTTCTCTCCACTGCAGCTACTCCTCTGGTTCAAGCCACAAGTTCTGGATTTCTGCAGTAGTGGCTGATTGTCTTGTGCCTAAACTTGCTTCTGACAGGCTACTTTCAACACAGCAACCAGATACATGTTTTTAAAATGCAGTATAGAAATAGCTGCCCTATTCACTTAGGATGAAACCAGTGTCCTTAAAAAGGTGAAAATGATCTGGCCTATCACCTCTGACTTGTCTCTTACCACTTTGTCTACCCCTTCCTCTGTCCTTCATCATCTTCCACTGGCTTCAGTTTATACACCACCACAGACCTGTGCACATGCCCTGTTTTCTACCCAGAGTGGTGGCTTGCTCTGTCCCATAGGCCTGGAGCCAAGTTGCTGCTACGGCAGCTGCGTCTGCTTTAGGTTGACGTCCCCACTGTGCCTGCTGCTCCTGATCCTCCTTTAATGTCTGGGTACAACTTCCCTCATGCCTCCTGTATTTTTAACGTTCCATGTTGTCACTGATTTTCAAGACATGGGCAGGAGCTTTTCATTTCACTAAGCACCACACACGTGCACCTCAGAAGTGTGAGGAACTAATTCCTAAAAGATGAACTTTGACCAAAGGGGGAATGAGTGGGTAAATAATCTCCTCTCCCCTTTAATAGGCAGAGTAGTTCTATGTAACCTCTCTGAAAATGTCTTGAATGACCCAGCCATCAGTTTGCCATAAAGCTGTGTCCCACTGCCCTATTTTGTTCTGTCTCATTCCCTTCTCTACTCTATTTTCCTAGTGTTCATGCTTCCCTGGGATTGTACTTCCCAATAAAATGTTAGCAAAAAATATGTTTCAGAGTCCATTTTCTAGCATTTAGTGCAAATAGAGTATTCTAAATTATTTTGTACACTTACATTTGTTTCTAGGCTAGCTATGTCTTCTAATTATTTCCTTCACACCTATTCTTCAGTTTCATAGAGAAATCTGTTCCCTTGACTGTGTAGTTTGTTCATGGGATGACTATAAAATGCCATCAGGAGAACTAAAAATAACCAACTGGACATCTCCAATGGCAATTACCTCAACATTTCTAACTCACACCTGGCGGTCTTCCTGTATTTCCTATCTCAGTTATTAACACTGCCAGACAGCCAGTTGTTCCAGCCTGAAACATTAGAATAATCCTTAAATCCCCATATCCGGTTGGTTAGCAAGTCTTGTTAATGCACTCTCTCAAACATCTCCAAAATATTTTCTCTCCTCCGTCCTGACCCTGCATTCATTGGACTCCTGTGCTCTGTCAGATCTCAGCTTAAATGTCACCTACTCACAGAGGCTTTCCTGACACCCTGTTTAAAGAGCCTTCACCTTACAGTTACTGTTATATCGCCCTGTTTGTTTCCTTCATAGTGTTAACAATTTGTAATGACTTATTTAAAATTTTTTACTAATTTATTATTTATTTTTTCACTGTAATGTAAGTGCTATGACAGCACAGCCTTGCCTATCTTGTTTTCTGTAGTAGCCACAATGTCTAGTTTCCAGCTTATAACAGGAAAGCTGGAATAAAGCTCTGTAAAGATTTGTTATTAGAATGAATGAAGAAAGAACACAGTACTCTCTTATGAAGGTCATTTCCCTCCATTTTCATTAATCCTTTGGTCTATTCAATCCTCCACACTGATAGAATTGTTTTTCAAAAGCAGAGCTCTAATCATGTCACTTCTCAGTTTAAAAACTTATTGTCTTCTTGAGTATAAGATAGACATCAAATTCCTCAGTCTATAAAAATGGTAGAACTATTCTTCATCTACTTTATTTTTTTAAAAAGAAAGCAGCATTTTTTAGGTTATTTTTTGAGGGGAATTTGGTATATATTTTTTTAAAATTTTAAAAATTATACAATTTTTAAAGGTTACTTTACATTTAAAGTTATTACAAAATATTGGCTATATGCCCCATGTTGTATAATACATTCTTGTAGCTTATGTTATCCCCAATAATTTGTGCTTCCTACTCTCCCTCCTCCTCCCCCCACTACCGGTTACCACTAATTTGTTCTCTATATCTGTAAGTGTGCTTCTTTTTTTGTTGTATTTACTAGTTTGTTGTATTTTTTAGATTCCACATATAAGTGATATTATACAGTATTTGTCTTTCTCTGTCTGACTTATTTCACTTAGCATAATGCCCTCCAGGTCCATCCATATTGTTGCAAATAGCAAAATTTCATTCTTTTTTATGGTTGCGTAGTATTCCATTGTAAATATATACCACATCTTCCTTATCCATCTATCTGTTGATGGACACAGGTTGCTTCCATATCTTGGCAACCGTAAATAAAGCTGCTACAAACATTGGAGTGTATGTATCTTTTTGAATTAGTGTTTTTGTTTTTTTCAATATATACCTAGGAGTGGAATTGCTGGGTCATATGGTGAGAAATTAAAGAAACAATCCCATCTACTATTTCGTCAAAAAGAATAAAATACCTAGGAATAAACCTGCCTAAGGAAGCAAAAGACCTGTACTTGGAAAACTATAAGATGTTGATAAAAGAACTTGAAGACAGCACAAACAGATGGACAGATATACCAAGTTCTTGGATTGGAAGCATCAGTATTGTTAAAATGACCATACTACATAAGGCAGTCTACAGATTCCCTATCAAATTATCAATGGCATGTTTCACAGAACTACAACAAAATTTAAAATTTATATGGAAACATAAAAGGCCCTGAATAGCCAAAACAATCTTGAGAAAGAAGAACAGAGCTGGAGAAATCACATTCCCCAACCTCAGACTATACTATAAACTACAGTAATCAAAACAGTATGGTACTGGCACAAAAAGAGACATATTGATCAATGGAACAGTTTAGAGAGCCCAGAAATAAACCCATGCACTTATAGTCAGTTAATCTACAACAAAGGAGGCAAGAATATGCAGTGGAGAAAGTAAAGATAGTCTCTTCAATATGTGGTGCTGGGAAAACTGGACAGCTAGTCACATGTCAAAGAATGAAATTAGAACATTCTCTAACACCATATATGGAAGTAAACTCAAAATGGATTAAAGACCTAAATGGAAGGCCTGATACTATAAAACTAGAGGAAAACATAGGCAGTACATTCTTTTACATAAATCATAGCAATATTTTTTTTGGATCTGTATCCTAGAGTAATGGAAACAAAAGAAAAAATAAACAAACGGGACCTAATTAAACTTAAAAGCTTTTGCACAGCAAAGGAAACCATCAACAAAATGAAAAGATAATCTATGGTATGGGAGAAAATATTTGCAAATGATATGACCAATAAGGGATTGCTTTCCAGCCTATATAAATAGCTCATAGAACTCAATATCAAAAAAGCAAACAACCTGATTAAAAAATGGCAGAAGGACTGAATAGACATTTTTCCAAAGAGGAAATGCAGATGGTCATCAGGCACATTAAAAGATGCTCAACATCTTTAATTATCAGGGAAATGCCAATCAAAACCACAACGAGGTATCACTTCAGAAAGGCTATTGTTAAAAAGACCACAAATGACAAATATTGGCAAGGATGTGGAGAAACAGGAATCCCTTGTACAATGTTGATGGGAATGTAAGCTGGTGCAGCCACTGTGGAAAACAGTATAGCGATTTCTCGAAAAACTAAAAATAGAACTACTTTTAATCTACTTAAATGAGGTTTTAAGTAGAATTCAATGTACAATATTAGGTCAAAATCTTAAAATTCATATTTTGTCTTAAATTATGAATTAAAAAAACCTGATTCTCTGGAATTTTAGGGTAAGAAAACTGATGTATTTCTCGGGACTATATTTGTCCTTTCTTCATAGATATTTTTGACTTAATTTTTTTCATGGATTAAGTTCTATTTTTCTATTTTCCATATGTTTCTTTCTTTTTTTTCTATTTTTAAGTTCAATTGCCAGTCTTTTTCTGTATTTTGGAATCTTAACAGTTAAATGTATCCTTTTCTAGGTAGAGCTATAGAAATTGCACGTAAAATAATTGTATTTTGTGATTAGCCCATGAGGTTGATTTCTCTTATGCCATTCTCCTACGGATTATATGTTTGTGAGTGGCAATTAATAACAACTGACATTTTAATATCTCTTTCTCTTTAAATAGAAATAATTTAATGATCATACATAATTGACATTAAAATTATGTATTGGCCATGTAATTAATTTTTAATTTTATTAAAAGAATAATTTTACTCTTTTAAAAGTGTTTTAACAATTTTATCTTGAGTTATACTTTGTTCTTTTCATATCTACACTGTTTTTACTTATACATTTTTCTTTTTAAGTCAGTCTTTCAAATTACAGTTGGCCCTTGAACAATGTAGTGCCAACCCTCCACTCAGTTGAAAATCTGCATCCTCAGATTCAACCAATCGTAGATCATGTAGTACTGTAGTGTTCACCATTAAAAAAAAAATCTGTGTATAAGTGGGCCCACACAGTTCAAACTTGTGTTGTTCAAGGGTCAACTGCATTCAGATAAAACATTCTTTGAAAAAAATTTCCTATCTTGTAAATTGACTCTTTAATTTTCTGATCTGTAATGCTACTTTATAGGATAAATGTCCCCATATTCATCGCAAATCCAATATTTTGTGACTACCTAGAGAATGTATTTTAGTAAATAACTCCTTAGTTTATTAATAAGTAGTCCTATGCTTTCTCCACTATTTATAATGTGAAGAAATTCAATAAATAATCTGACATAATTTTATAGGTTTGTAAGAAATATTAGTTGGGTTAATATCCACAATTATTTTTCCTATTCTTGATCTTCTCATATTTTTTGAAAGTACAGCTTTTGAGAAGCTTTTAAATATAATTTGAAAAAATTTAAACAATGTGATCCATTTCAAAGGTCGTATTATTAAGATGAGGAGTAAGAATATTCTCAGGCTATGATCCTCAAAATTGTTCTGCTCATTACATTTCTTAAATCATTCGAATGAATGATCATTTTTTTGTATCTAGTCTTTTTATTATTATTTAAAAAGTGTATCTTTGGGACATTTATTCCTAGCCATGAGGGACTAATTGATGCTGAATCTTCTGTATACAAACTACTAGGGAAAAATAAGAACAACTGGGGAAAATATAAACATGCTGTTTTAAGACACTAAATAATAGGCAGTACAAATCTGTATGTCCTGAGAAAAAAGAAACACACTAGATGGTGCCAGTGATTGAACCAACTTTCTGCTGGAGACAGTTTATGAATTACAGCAGGCAGAGAAAACCCAAGCAAAGCACAGCAGTCCTGCTGAATTGCAGAGATAGAGATCAGAGTTTGGGGAGGCAACTTAAATTTGTGAAGCAGGGTACTGGAAGAGGGTGATTTTAAGTGATAAAACTCCAGGAATCTATGTGCAAGGCCCTTGTATTTTTGACTTAACATCAGCTTCTCCAGCAAAAGTTGAAACTCTATGAAACCACGCAAAGAATTACAAGGGAGTTGAAGCTGAACATACAGGACTGGGAGACATCATTTCCAGCCAACTACAGTGAAGAGATATTATTTAACAATTCTATAATCCAGTACAGACATTAGAGGAGTCATGTCTTAATAGGAGAGTTAAACTAGACCTAAAGTGAAGGCTACCTCATTTATACCTTAAAAAATCTTTAAAACTAACAGTGAAAGGGTCAGTCTAATCCATAAAACATTTGATCTTAGCCAAAAGGCTGAGAAGGGATTAATCCACAAAATCAAAACCATCATTCTTCAAAGGAAGCAGACAAAGTCCAGATACTCAACAACATAAAACTTATAATAATTCATCACTTTAACAATTAGTCAATAATTACTAGACACACAAAGAAGCAGAAATACATGATCCATAATCACAAAAAATACATTAATAGAGACAGAACCAGAAATGACAAGAGATGTTTGAATAAGCAGATATGAACTTCAAAACATCCACTGCAAATACTTTCAAAGAGTTAAAAGTTAAAGTTGAACACAAGAAGAATAGAAAAGGAAACCATAAAATTAAAACTAACAGAATTTGTTTAAAGAAAAAAATGCAAAATAATGCACAAAACATTTACTGGATTGGCTTGAAAGTGGTCAAGATTCTGCAGAAGAAAAGATAAATACACATAGTGCTATAGACTGAATGTTTATGTTCTCCCAAAATTCATATGATAAAATCTAATCCCTAATGTGATGGTATTTGGAAGTGATTCCTTTGGGAGGTGATTAGGTCATGAGGGTAGAGACCTCATGATGAGGATTAGTGCTCTTATAAGAGAGACCTCTGAGAGCAACCTTACCCATCTGCCATATTGTCTATGAACCAGAAAACAAACTCTCATTAGGCACTGAATCTGCCAGCCCCTTGATCTTGGACTTTCTAGCCCATTTATTTCTGAGAAATAAATTTCTGTTGTTTATAAGCCACCAAGTCTATGATAATTTGTTATAGTAGCCCAAACAAAGATACATAGATATAGCAATAGAAAGTATTCAAACTGAAGCACAAAGAGAAAAAAGAATTAAAAAAATGAATGGAATGAAAACTGATCTCAAAAACAGAGATGGGCAGTGGGGGTTGGGGGAAGGGATAGAAGAGATTATAGAAGAAATTACTTAAATTTTCCTAAATTTTAAGAAAACTATAAACTCAATAGTTCCAAAAAATTCAATCATCCCCAAACAAGATAAACATCAAATAAATCCATACCAAGGTACATAATAATAACATTTATCAAATCAAAGATTACATAATAATCTTAAGATCAGCCTGAATTAAAAAAAAGAGAATAATTGCAGACTTGTCATAAGAAATTATACAATCCAGAAGATAATGAAACATCTAAAAGTTGCATATTTTATGCCATTTATATATACATATATACATAATATATGTGCATATATGTATACTGTTAGTTATAATGTTATATTATGATATATAATGATGTTATTTACATCAATGCATAAATATGTACAAGACATATACATATATATATATCATATATAAGTACAATGGTGCAGATAAAAATAGAATACCAAAAAATAATTATTCAAAAAGAAAATAGAAAAAGAAAAAAGACTAAAGAACAGATTAGGGAAAAAGAAAATATGTAAAAAGCTGATATATTAAACCCAGTCATATCAATAATGATACTAAGTGTAAAATGCCTAAACAAGAACTGTATGATAGAATTTTCAGTTATAAAAGAAATGTTCCTTGTGTATATATAAGCTATATTGTCCACTGTGGATTTTCAACACTTGAACTGTGGCTAGGGTGACTGAATACCTGAATTGTTTACTTTATTTTAATTTATTCAAGTTTAAATTTTAACAGCCATATGTGGCTAGTGGTTACTGCATTAGACAGTGTAGACCTAAACAATCCAATAAGAAAGCAACAATTATCAGTCTAGATGAAAAAACAAGATTACATTATAGATTGTCTATAAGAGACTCTCTATACATGAAGATTCAAATTGAAAAGTAAAGGGTGGAAAAAATATGCCAAGCAAACATTAATTATCAGAAATATGGAGTAGATATATGAATAATAGGAAAATGGATTTTAGTAGAAAAATATTAATAGAGATAGAGACATTTTGTAGTGATAAGAGATTAGATTTTCAAGAAGAAGTAACAATATTAATGTGCATACACTGATAACAGGGCTTCAAATTACACAAAGCAAAATCTTACGGGATTGTTGTGGTTTTAAAATATACCTACAAATTTTGTGATACTCTTCTTTCAAAAGGTGGAGGCTAATTCCCCATCCCTTATATGTGATCTATACTTATTATCCTACTTATAATGAATAAAATTTGACAAAAGAGATGGTATGCGACCTTAGGACTGGGTCATAAGTGGCATTGTAGATTCCTCATTCCTTTTTCCCTCTCAGATCACATGCTTTAGGGCATGTGACAATTATCATGTCACATGTGGCAAAGACCTGAAACCTCCTGCCAACAACCGCTTTAGAATTGGATTCTCTAGCCCCATTATAGCCTGCTGGAGACTATAGCCCTGAGTAATGTCTTGTTGCAACCTCATGAGAGACCCATCCAAGTGAAGAAAACCACCCAAATGAATGGTTCTGAATTGCTGATCCACAATAATTTTGAGATGATAATTGTTTATTATTTTAAACTTCTAAATGTGGGAGTAATTTGTTATAAAGCAATAGATAACTAATATAAGACTAGAAAGGTGAAATAGCAATATCAATAATTACAGTGATAAATTTCAATATTTATCTTTTTGTAATTGATAGAACAAATAAACAGCAAATGAGTAAGTATAAATACAACACTATCAACCAGTTTGACTTAATTAACCTTTACAGAACTCTCCACCTGAGAATAGCAGAACATTGTTTTCAATTGAATATAGAACATTCACTAAGATAGACCATGTGTTAGAATAAAAAACAAGTCTCAACAAATTTAAATGTATTTAAATATATCCTCTGACCATAAGAGGCTGAAACTAGAAATTAATGACAATAAAATATCTAGAGAAACCTCAAAAAAATTAGATATTAACAGCTGTCTTAATCATCTCAACTGCTATAAAAAATCATAGACTAGGTAGCTTACAAAGAACAGATATTTATTTCTCACTGTTTTGGAGATTTAGAAGTACAGGATCAAGGTGTCAGCACATTTGGTGTCTGGTGAGAACCTGCTTCCAGGTCTTTTTGTGGTGTCCTCACATGATGGAAGGGGCAAGGGGGCTCTCAAATCTCTTTTGTAAGAGTGCTACTCCTATTCATGAAGCACCATCCTTATGACCTAATCATTTCCCAAAGCCCTCACCTCCTAATACCATCATATTTAGGCATTAGGATTTCAACGCATGACTCCTGGGGAGATACAAACATTGAGACCACAGCGGCAACATACTGCAAAAGAACACATGTCAAAGAAGAAATCACAATAGAAATTTTAAAAAAAGATTTTGAATTGAACTAAATTTTTTTTAATTCCAAATTTGTTAGTTGCAGTTAAGGCTATGCTTAGAGAAAAATTCAGCACTTTAGTAATCATTTAATAACCATTAATATAAAAGTGATATAAGTTATATAAGAAGAAAGGTGATCTGAGTATTCACCATAAGAAGCTAAAAAGAAGAGTGAAGTAAACCTAAAATAAGTAGAATGAAGGAAAAGTTAAAGATATAAAGGGAAACCAATGAAACAGAAAATAGTCCAAAAAAAAAAAAAATCAATGAAACCAAAAGTTTATTCCTTGAAAAATGAATAGAATTGACAATCCTCTATAAAAAAGACTGATATAAAAGAATAGAAGAGACACAAATATTGGGGAGAAGATGTCATTTACTACTGATAACATAGATATTAAATGGATAATAAATATTAATAACTTTATGGCAATAAATTTGATATCTTAGCCAAATATATTTTAAAAGATATGAATTATCAAATATGATACAAGAAAAAGTAGAAAATCATTGAATCATTCTCCATCTACTTAAAACATAGAATTTGTAACAAAAATTTTTCAAAAAAACAAAGAAAACAAAACTGTGGGCCCAGAATGGCTTCACCAATAAGTTCTATAAAACACTTAGGGAGAAAATTGTAAAAATTCCATACAAACTCTTTCAAGAAGTACCATATTCCTACTAGTTATATAAGGCCAGCATTACTCTGATACCAAAACCAGATATAAATATTATAAGAAAAATTACTATAGACTAATATCCTTTATGAACATAAACCTAAAAATTCTTAATCAAATATTAGTAAATTGAAACCAGCAACATATAATAGGGATAACCTATCGTGACAAATTGGGGTTTATGCTGGGACTGTGAGTTTGATTAACATTGAAAAATCAGTTACTGTAATTCACCAAATAGAGAAATAACCAAATAGAGGGAAAGTGTTTATTTAAATAGATGAAGAGAAAACATTGCCCAAATTTAATACTCTTTTGTCACAAAAACTTTTCAGCAGAAGAGAGGAACTTCCTCACTTCATAACAAGCACCTATTAAAAACCTATAACCATTACCATAATGGTGAATGAATGACTGCTTTCCCCTCTGATCAGAAATAAGGCAAAAATGTCCACTGTCACCACTATGTTCAACTTTATACTGGAGGTCACAGCCAGTGCAGTATGGCAAGGAAAAATATGAAAGACATATAGATTGAAAAAGAAGAAGTAAAATTTCTTATTTGTAGATGGCATGATCCTGTACATGAGGTATGCAAAGGCATCTACATATGAGCGACTTGAAGTGATTTTAACAGTTTTTCTAGATCCAGTATATGTAATCAAAATCACTTGTATTACTAACAGCATGAAAAATTAAATTTAAAAGTACTGTTTATGATAGCACCCAAAAACATGAAACATTAAGAGGTAAATTTTAGGAAGTCTGTTGAACACATACAAATTGAAAACCACAAAGCAATGCTTATAATATTGAAGATGTGAATAAATGGAAACATCTATATTTACAGATTGGAAGGCACACAACTGCTAAAATATCAATGTCCTCCCAAATTTATCTATATATTGAACCCAATTGCAGTCAAACTCCTTACTACATTATTTCTGGGATTAGAAACTGACAAGCTGGCTTTAATAATTGCATGGAAATGCAATAGATCTAGAATAGACAAAAGAATTTAGTTTGTTAAAAAAATTGTAGTATTTACATTACTTAACTTTGAGGTTACTATAAATCTGTAGTAATTAAGATAGTGATATTGGCATAAAATATTCTATATATATTTGGATATATGAAAAGAGAGTCCAAAAATAGGCCCACGTATGATTAATTGACTTATGAAAAAAGGGCCAGAGTAATCAGATGGGAAAATAATAATTCTCTCAACCAATGGTACTAAAATGAATGGATATCTGCATTTTTTTTAAAAAAAAGGCCCTTATCTAAGGTCTTTACTTCACAGCAAACAGCAATAAATCATAAACCCAAGCCTATGAAGTCTCTAGGAAAAATAGAGAAGATAATATTCACAAATTTGAAGTAAAAATTTCTGAAATGGGACACAAAAACTATTAAGCATAAATGAAAAATCTAAATAAATTGAACTTAATCAGAATTAAGCACTTCTGTTCTGCTGAAGCAGATGTTGGCTTACAAACTGGCACACTTATATGTACATGGAGAGCAAGGAGAGACTGAAGAAAAAGGTAAACCACTTAGGACTTGTAGGTGGCAGATTTAACAAGCAAAGGAATTTACATGGAAGGCTTGTCTTGTGCGGCTGCAAGATGCATAGATCTCTGCACCCACCTGCTAGAATCTTAAAAGTTTATACGGAGGCCTTAGCCTGGTTCAGTCACATGTGCTATCCAGATGATCTCAGCAACACATTACTATTTCAAGGGTGTGTCCTTGAGGCAGCTTCTAGTGGAGGGAAGGCAGGGAGGGAATGCACTTTCCAAGGATAGGGAAGGGAGCGAGGAGCCTCCAGTTGCCTGGATCCAGTTAGTAGGTCAACCAGCAGTCTCGTTCTCCCGATAACCTCCTCCAGCAGCAGTTGAGAAACTGAAGAGTCAAGCCACAGGCTGAGAACAAATGTCCTATATCAAGTATATTTGACAAAGGATTTTTCTCCAGAATATATATTTAAATCTTATAACTTAATAATAATATGACAAATTAAACAATTAGAAAAAAATGAACATAAGATCTGAACAGACATTTCACAAAAGTCATAGAAATGCCTAGTAAGCCCATGAAAACATTTTCAGCATTACCAGAGAAATGTAAATGATAATGCCAGTGAGATTTTACCATGCAACCACTAGAGTCACTAAAAATAAATAATATTAGGTGTTGGCAAAAATGCAGAGCATCTGGAAGTCTCATAGACTACTGGGGAAATTTAAAATAATATAACCATATTGTAAAACAGTTTTATAGTATTATCATTACATATGCACCAAAACCCCCAATAATATCACTCTCAGGAATTGAGGAATATAAGCATATGTCTACACAAACACTGTATTCAAATATTCATAGCAGCTTTATTCTTAATAGCTCAAAACTGAAACAATCCAAATGTACTTCAACAGGTAAATGTATAAGCAAATTGTGATATATACATATAATAGAATACTATTCAGCAACAAAAAGGAATACACTATTGGAATGAAGCAACAACATGGTTATACCACCAAAACATTGCACTGTTAAAAATGAGACACAAAAGACAATGATTTTATTATTTAATTTGTATAAAATTTGTCAACAGCTAAACTTTTATATAAAATTTGTAAACAGTTAAAATAATCTATAGTGACAAAAGATCAGTGGTTGCCTGTTTCTAGGGGTAGTGGTAATGGGGGAATTACTGCAAAAGGGCAAGAAGGAAACTGGGGGAATGATAGAAATAGACTATATATTAATTGGGTTAATTGTCAAATGGATGCCTATATTTTTTAAACATAGCAAGTGGATGCATTTATTTTGTGTAGATGTACCTCAATTAAGTTTATCTGAAACAAAATTAGCTCTGATAGTACTGGTTTTGTATCTTAATTTTGGTTAAATAATTTTGTATTTTTTCCTATGTCGAATCAAACAAAGTTGACAGCAGAGATCACAGTCTTATTCTTAAGGCCTGGGCCAGACTCCATTTTGCAACTTCTACAGAAAAGAAAAAAAAGTTTCCTAGCACTAATACTGATAAAACTAGGGAAGATGGATAACACTGAGGGATATCCGTTTACTTCAGCACCTTTGGCCTCCTCGTAACTTCTCAGTCATCCAGGCCTTTTGGACAGTCTTGTCACTAATGTGGATCCCCTGGATACACAGTGCTCTCACACAACTTTGCCAGGCCTTTCTCAGGAGGTACATCTACTCAGCTTCGGTAAAGATCCTACTTGTGCAGATTTCCCACAAATAATGCTTTTCTTATGGAGGGATTTTTTAGATCACAAAGTGCTTTCATATCAATTACTTCCTTTAATTTAAAAGAAGTTTAGCCAACAGAGCAAGCCAGTCCCTTCGCAGAGGGAAGGACCGCTGTAAGGAGAGGCCTTTTCCACCGAGGACCCTTTAAGAGCGCGTGCGGGACGTCCGTGGGGCGAGAGCCCGGGAAGGGGGAGGGGGAGGGAGTGTCCTCTTTCTACCCCCACCCTCCCGCGGCGGCCGAGCCAAAACCGGTGGGGGCTGTCTCCTCCTCTTACCCAGCAGCTGCTGCTCACTCAGCCCAAGCCAGGGCAGGGGACAGGGCGGCAGCGACTCCTCCAGCTCCTGAGAAGTGGATCCCCGCAGGGCTACCGCAATGCCTGGAGCCGCCGGGGTCCTCGTGGTCCTGCTGCTCAGCGGGGGCCTCGGGGGAGGCCAAGCGCAGCGCCCGCAGCAGCAGCAGCGGCGGCAGCCACCGGCGCATCAGCAAAGAGGTACAGTGGAGGCACGGGCTCCAGGTTACACCGTTGGGGCCCCTCGGTGCTCGGTCCCTTCTTCTCGAAGTTGCTGTTCAGGCACCGCCTTCTTGCTTTGCACTAGGGGAGCGCGCTTTGGGGCGACAGGGGGTAAACTTGTTACAAGTTCACTTTCAACCCCCGGAGTTCACCGTGTAGGGGCGAACAGCCAGCCTCCCCCTAAATAACACGAAACGCTTTTCATCTTTCAGTCGTTTCTGAGAGGTCTTGTTATCACTATACATCCTGCAAATTGATTTTCAAAATCTTTACGATAGACAAACTTTTAACCACTTAAACATTTAAAAAAAGTTTCTCCAAATCAGACTCTATCCCTACAGAGAAAGGTTTCCCAAGCTGTGGTTCATCTTGGAGCTTTATGGAGGGCAGCTGATACATCTTTTTTATTTTAAGGGACTTTGTTTCCAACTCTTTGAACAGGGTTTGTAAAAGCATTAAGTATGTGGGTGTTTTTTTCCTTTTTTTTTTTCTTTTTCTTTTCCTGTTTGTTTGTTTTCCTGGCAGTGGCACCTCCAGCCTCATCTTTTCTTTACCCACATCCTAGTTTAGGTATCCTACTTTATTATAATGAAGTGTCTCCCCTTGCTTAAATGTAGATGAGAGCTCTATGTCATCTGTATTTTAATTAATACCACAGTGACCAGATACACACGTCATGGGACTTTGGAAGACAGTTGTACTTAATGTAACTCAAAATATTCTCATCAGAGCATCTTAATGTTTGTATGCATATCATCATTTCTGAAACTCTTGGGAGACTTTGAAGAGTTACTCTATGATCATGGATTTTACAAAAAGCACATATGCAGCGTTAAAAAAAATTTATAATGCAGTATTTCAGCAAACATTTCTGTAAGTTGGAAAACATGTATCAAAGTAAAAAAGCTTTTAAGAAATATCTGAGGTTTGATTTCAAATATCAAAATATTTACCCTAAGAGTACAAAATCTGGAGATTAGTTGCTTTTGGAAGTTTTCATGAGGCTGAATCTGCCAAAATTTTGAAATACACTCATCCCTCTTTTAGTTAACTGGAATAAAGCTATGTCTAACAGTTCTGATAGTTTTTCTGCTTATAATCTAGTATTTCTAGCAGTACTATTTTATTTTAAAAGGAGTAGAAAAAATACCCTTAAGCTCTTTGCTATAATGATAACTCCCTGATTAAAATTCCTAGAATAAAAATGACCTTAGGTTCACTATATAAATTTTGTCTTCTTCTATTTTTGCTTTTCCTTATCTGAGAAGTAAAATGGGGTCAATGTGGCTTAATTAATAGAATTTCTGAAACAGTGATTTTGAGAATATCTTTGGCAACTGATTTTTTTTAAATACTACTTTTAAATATTAACTTTGCTCAGTTATATGATATGCTTTAACAATACACAATACTTTAATACTGTTAGGCAGCTGGGAGTGAAGAGTCGAGGATCAGCAATTCTCTGTTCACTTGGAGTGGGCAGAAGCCAAAGCATGCAGAGCAGGGATCAAGTGGGCTCCTGACAATTTTCCCTAGCGTGCCCCCCATCCCCTTATACTCTTATTCTCTCTCCCCACCCCAGTTTTATTTGAGATAAAATTAACTCTGATTTCTATGATCTAGGCACAAGATGAAGTAAATAGAAGGGAGATTTTATACTGCCATTCGGTTGAGAGATCACTTGAGCGTTATACGCAATAAGTAATTCTATGCAAAATAAATATAATCTGCTACAGACTGCTATATTCTACAGTCTAGAATCTATTACTGTATATTTTATAGATTATTTGCAGTATATTAAAAGACTAGCTCAAAGATAAATGGGTAAAACATATTAATATTAAAATTCTATATAAAATATATTTCATAATACCTTAAATTTGTATAGTGCTTTATAATTTAAAAATGCTTTGTATACATAAACTTATTTCACCTCTAGTCATTATTATTATTGTTGGACAAATTTAAAACCTGAGACTTAGCTTTGACTTAAGTTCATGCAACTGATAATAACTTAATTTTTAACAACTAAGAGCACTTCTAGTATTGCTTTATGCTAAAGGGCACTGTATGCTAAAGTTCCTTTTTTATAGTACCAAGATTTCTTTCCATTTAATTTTTTGAGGCCATGTTTCCTTTTCAGTGTTGTTCTGTTAAAGCAAGCTCTCAGTGAACATGATCTGATATGAGTTTGATTAAAGAGGTGTTTTCTTGGCTATCATCAATTTTCTCTTTTCAGTTATACTAGCACTAACCTTCTTGGCCAAAAATTAATTGTTTAGAATGAGTTCTGTTTTCCCGTATAGTGTGGTGCCAATTTATTAATAATGTTGACATGAAGCAACCATTTTATGTAGTTTCTAGAACATACTGAATAGTAGTATGAATAGCATTGACTCAGCAAGAATGATATTCCAAGGAAATTCCTTAACTAAATTTAAGATTGACAAAATAGAAAAATGATGTAGTCAAAGTGTTTCTGCATTTCAGCAAGGCAGTAGATAAAATCTTTTCCTGATATTTGTGTTAATAATACGTGGAATTGGATGTGTAATGGTAAATTGCAACTGACTGAAAATAGATTCTTTCCATCGACTATTACATAGTAGACAGGGTCAATCCACAAAGAAGACTCTAGGCGTGTGACAAAGATTTCCTTATGTCAATTTGTCTTGGTAATGGCTTGATGGAAGACATAAAATCCAAGCTTATGACAACTTCAGATGAGCCAAAATTGATTCAGATGGCTAAACTGGTGAATAACAGATACAGGAATTTTAAAGGTCTTTATAGCCTGACCCATGAACAGAACCTATGTGGAATTGGTTTTATTATTTGTATCCAGATGTTAAATAATTTCATTTTGTCTTCTTCTGGAAATTTGTTGTGTCCTTTATATGTACAGGAATGAGTACAAAGACAGGATGAAAAAGGTAGTCTGAATTACAGCAAGTTCAACGTGAACAAGTAGTATGATATGGTGACAGAAAAGTTAGCTCACTTTTATTAAAAAAACTTAGAAGCAGATAGATTTATTTGTTTAGAACACATTTGGGTGCTTCACTGACAAATGGATGTAAATTCAGAGGAGGGAGAGCAGAAGTTAGGGGTCTGAAAAGATTTTCAGAGGAGGACTATTCCATGTAAAGATTGTTAATTTGGAGAAAGATTTAGGAAATAATAAAAGGTATCCTCAAATTTTTGGAAGTGTTGTTACCTGGAAGAGAGACTAACATATTCTTTCTAAAGTCTGAACTCGGATCTATGGAAGATTAGGACAAAGAGGAAGATTTGGGTTAAATAAAATGAGAGGAAGCCTCCTCCCTCTCCCTACCCTTCCCTCTTCTGAGCTATTCAGAAGCAACTGGGTTGTGTTAGAGCATTTAGCTTTTGGAAATATTCATGCAGTGATCAGATGTGCAACTTGTCAGAGATGATTGAGTATGGAATGCCTCTACAGAGAGGAAGTTAAAACTCATGAAGTCTCCAGTCCTTTTCCAAGTCCAAGATTCTAGTATTACATCTATTGTTTTCAGAATGCATACTTGTATTTGAACTTCTGAATTCTTAGAAAATGTCAAGAAAATATTAAGTGAATATAAATGTGTTTTTAGATGTCCTCTGGGATTTAAAATAAAAACATATTTGAGACAATCCTCACTCATGTTTGGCAAGAATATTTAAAAATTTAATGCAGAATTTCCACATTCCCATCAATTGCATGTTCTAAAACATCCTGTGCTATAAAATGTGAGAACACTATAAATTACCTGAGAACTTTTCAGGGGATTTATTGTGGTCATAAACCTGGAACTGATTTTTTTTTTTTTGGTTATTTCTTTACTCCGTATGTAACTTGTTGACTTTTTCACTACATACTGGCCTAATAATTTAATAAAAATGAATTATAACAGATGAAATGTATGGCTAAGAATAAGAACATATTCAACATTGACTATTATATTATATGGATGTATTAGAATTTTAAAAAATGATATGCACTTTATATTTTTAATCTCACATCAGTATATGTAAATTGCTAATCTATCTTATTCCTAAAAATTTTCTATTCTAAGATTTCCTGCAAAGTGATGAACTGAATCTATACCAAGATTTGCTAGGGATTATGAAAAAATTGTACATGCTCTGCCAATTCTTTCTTAATTCACTTCAGTTACTTGAGTTCCTGAAAGATGGGTTAACTGTCACCTACACTGTCATAACTATACTTTTTACCTTCCTTAGATATAATTATTTAAAAACTCAAATAGATGTCCCAAGTGTTCTACCCAGATATGACTGCATAAGAAAAACATGAGTTTATATTTTATGGGAGGGATTTAGTTAAATAAGAATTTCTGAAGTAGTAGAATTTGGAATTCTTAACACCTTTCAACTATATTGCAATAGCTATGACTTAAAACAAGTTTACCTTTTAGCAGATTTCACATTCCAGTGTTTTCTCCATCCCCATTTATCTAAAGCAGATCATTATCACTATTTTTCTATTCATACATTTCATAAATACTGATTACTCATCGACAATGACTAGTGTTCTGGACTTTTCAACATAGACCACTAAGACTGAATCACTGTTCCTTCTTTTAATTCAAATAGATTTAGCAGAATGAAAAGAAATTCAGTTAAATTTTCCATAAGGTCTCACATCTCCCTTCATAATCTGCTTCAGAATTATGGGACCACAATTCTGGGCCACAATGAAAGAGGAGGAATTGAGATTTATGAGTTCGGAATAGAGAAAAGTAACTTCAACCTAGCCTGTACATAACAAGATTAGTGGGGTGGCTAAAGTATAGAATCCAAAGGATGTATCAAATGGACACCTGAGTCCAGTAAACATTAGCTCTCCAGTAGGATTCTGTCATGTGGGTAGAACATGGCTGGGAGACTTTCTGAGAGGGTAATTAAAAAAAACCCAAAAAACTGGTGACTCCAGGTCATCTGTCCAGTTTGCAGTAGGTCCTTACTTAGCAGCTGGAGACTGGAAAAGTTCAAGAATAAAACTTTGTCAGTGACCAAACTGTTCAGCTTTTAATATGGACAATTGGGGTTTGGGATTTGTGTAGAATCACAGCTTCGAAGTGGGTAGCTAAGTGGGAACTAAGGCAAAAGCCTAGTGGCAGTGAATGAGAAAACAAGGTAGAGGTTAGGGAAAGACAGAATTAGATCAGCACACAGTTCTCAAGACTCATACCAGGCTCAGTGTATGCCAGGTAGACAGAAAGAAGACTAATTCTGGTCTGTACTCATTGGTAAGACTGAGTTCAAAAGCCAGAATTTGTGCAGGAAATTGATGGGATTGGGCCTGTGTGTATTGGAATGTGGTTATTGAATGAATGTGTTCAGTGAATAAAAGAGACCAAAAAAAAAAAAAATCTCTTTTCTTGTGGCGTTTATATTCTAGTTGAGGAGACAGAAATATGATAAATATAGAATGAATAAGTAATATAATAAATACTGATATTGTGTGGAATGTAGTGGGTGATGGATTTCTGGACAAATACAGCAGGGTAAGAGGTGTCAGAACTTCTAGGAGTGCAGGTTGATTGCTATTTTAGTTGTTTTGGATTTGTTTTAGTAGGTCTTCCTCTTCCTTTTCTTCTTTTGTTCTCTTCTCTTGTGATTTGGTGACTCTCTTTAGTGTTATGTTTGCATTCCTTTTTCTTGTTTGTATGTATATCTATTATAGATTTTTGGTTTGTGTTTACCATAAGGTTTTGGTATAACACTCCGTATGTATATGTGATATTTTAAGTTGCTCATCTTTTATTTTCAAAAGTATTCTAAGTACCCTGCATTTGTACTCTTCTCCTTTCATGATTACGGTTTTTGATGTCACATTTTACATTTTTTTGTATGTCTTTTGACTGCTTATTATGGAAACGGATGATTTTACTACTAATGTCTTTTACTCATCCTACTAGTTTGTGTGAGAATGATTTCCTAGCTTTACTATAAGTTTGCCTTTACCTGTGAGCTTTTCCATTTTGTAATTTTCTTGTTTCTAGTTGCAGCCTTTTCTTTTCTGCCTAGAGAATTTCCTTTGGCATTTGTCACAAAGCTGGTTTCATGGTGCTGAATTCTTTTAGCTTTGCTTGTTTGCAAAACTTTTGATTTCTCCATCAAATCTGAATGAGAGTCTTGCTGGATAGAGTATTCTTGGTTGTCGGTTTCCTCCTTTCATCATTTTACATATTTCATGAGACTCCTGTCTGGCCTGCAGAGTTTTTGCTGAAAATTCAGCAGATAGTCTTACAGGAGTTCCTTTGTATGTTATTTGTTGCTTTTCCCTTAATGCTTTTAATATTCTCTCCTTATCTTTAATTTTTGACATTTTAATTATAATATGTCTTGGTGTGCTCTTCTTTGGGTTAATTCTGTATGGGACTCTCTGAGCTTCCTGGACTTGGGTGACTGTTTCCTTCCCAAGGTTAGGGAAGTTTTCAGCTATTATCTCTTCAAATATTTCTTGGATCATTTCTTTCTTTCTTCTCCTTCTGGGATCCATCTAGTGAGAATGTTAGTGTGCTTCATATTGTCCCAGAGATCTCTTAAACTGTCTTCATTTCTTTTCATTCTTTTTTCTGTTCTGCAGTTGTGCTTTCCACTACTCTGTCTTCTAGCTCACTGATCCATTCTTCTGCCTCATTTAGTCTATTGTTGGTTCCTTCTAGTGTATTATTCATTTCAGTAATTGTATTCTTCAACTCTGGTTGGTTGTTTTATACTTTATAACTCTATTCTATGAACTTTGCTCTATGTATCTGTTCTCTTCCTGAGCTCTCTGATAATCTTCATAATCATTACTCTGAACTCTTTCTTGGGTAGATTGCCTATCTCCTCATCACTTATTTCTTCTTCTAGGATTTTATCTTGTGCCTTTGCCTGGAACATATTCCTCTGCTGCTGCATTTTGTCCAGATTTCTATTTGTGTTTTTATGCAGATTAGTTATGTTTTTCGACCTTGGAGAAGTGGCCCTCTGTAGAAGATGTCCTGTGCATCCCAGCAGTGTACTTCCCTCTTGTCCCAGGGGCCTATGGCCAGCTGGTCCCAGCGTAGTTTCTGGCCTGTGTTTGTGGGCTTGTTTTGCAGGTTGTGAGATAAAAGTTTTCTAGGTGGGTGAGGCTGGTCTAGTGGCTGGTGCAAGCTTCCTCGTGGGAGAGGCTGGTGCCTGCCCACTGGTGAGTAGAGCTGGGTATTGGCCCTCTGGTGGGCAGAGTCATGTATAAGGGTGTGTCTAGAGGCAGCTGTGGGGTTAGCCTTAGGCAATATCTGCTGATGGATGGGGATATGTCCCCATCTAGTTACTTGTTTGGCCTGATGTGTCCCAGTTCTGCTGCCTATAGGCTATTGTATGAGGTCAAGTCTCAGTGGGTGCTAACATACAAGCAAGATGTAAGCTTTCTGGAAGGAGAGTTCATTCAGACTAACACCTCTGAATGGCCACCGCTGTGTCCATGCCCTCAGGGTGAGCCACAGCCACCCTACGCCTCTCCAGGAGACCCCCAAGCCTAGCGGGTAAGTCTGATCCAGCCTCCTGTGAAATTACTGCTTTTGTCCTTGATCCCAGCAAGTGTGAGATGTTCTGTGCGACCCTTAAGCTTATTGTCTCTGATTCCTGCAGTCCCCTGGAGCTCTGTAATCAAGCCCCATTGGCCTTCAAAGCGTAACACTCTGGGGACTCTTCTTCCCAGTGCCAGATCCCCAGGCTGGGGAGCCTGATGTGGGTCTCAGAGCTCTCACTTCCATGGGAGAACCTCTGCAATATAATTGTTCTCCAGTTTGTGGGTTGCCCACCGAGGAGGATATGGGACCTGATTATATTGAAGTCTGCCCCTCTTACCCGTCTCGTTGTGGTTTCTTTTTTAAGTTTTTAGCTACAGAAGATACTTTCTCATAGTTCTGAGTCTTTTTTTTTATCACTAGTTGTTCTAAGGTCTAAGACACAATCAGAAGGCTTAGAGAAGTATGGGGGACAGAATCATTGTAAAGATTTTGCCTTTTAGTCTAAGTGAAAAGAATGATATTGAAGAGTTTTGAGCAGAATTAAATGAATGAATTAAATAGTAATTAATATATCTTATCTCATGCAGGTTTTAATCCATCAGATTAGATAAATAATACAAATGTAGGATTATTTTAGATTCATCTCCTGCCCCAAACCTTTCACTCATACAGTATGTTTAGGTGACTCCATTCCAGGGTATTCCACCTCAACAATCTTATCATCAGAATGCTCAGATGCATCTTTGTAAAGCTTCTATTTTATTTTTTGTCTTTCGCCATCTCATTTCCATTCCATTATTAAAAGAATATCAATACCTCAAAACTACATAAATGCAAGGAATTTTTACATATCCTTTTATTTTGCCCCCATGTTCTTAGAAATATGCCATAGATTTCTTAGAGTATTTTCAACTAATATGCACATTAGAACAAATTATTAACAAACAAAATTAATTATTCATAACCCTATATGGACATATATATATATATATATATGTATATATATACACCTTGGAGCTCTCTTTTTTATTATTCATTTCAGTATCAGAGCTAAAGTTTAGATACTGTTGTTAAAAATCACACAATGATGTTTTGATCTGATGACTCTTACGAAATGGATTTTGAAATGTTTTCCCATTCAGAAACTTATTCTATTATCTGTTTGATTTTTATAACTTCTTTAAAGATCTCTGTAAGCCTTGCAGAAACCTTTGGAATAAAGTAAAGCAATTTTGGTCTGATTAAATTCTATGATTTAGAACAAATGTAGGTGAAGAAAATTGCATAGCTTCCCTCCCTCTCTTTCCCTTTCCTTCTTCCCTCCCTTTCTTCCTCTCTCTGCTTCTTCTTTCTCTTTTGTCTCTCCTTCATTTCTTCCTTCTCTCCCTGTTTCCCTTCCTTCTTTTTTCTTGTTTCCTTTAGTATCCTGATTGTGAATACAACATGGTTTTCAAAAACATGATTCTAACAAATATAACTTTTTAGAAGGTAGGAAAGACAAAACTTCACTTAAATCTTTCTTCTTAGGAAAACCTCTGATAATTACTATCTAAAGATAGTTTTGAGGTATAATCTAAACTTATATGATGAGTTTAAAGCTTGATGGTTGCTTGACAAAGATCTATAATATGAATTTAAAAAAAAATTAAAAAGACACAACAGTGTTTTTCCAGTCATCTTGAATGTGGATTTTAACATGGGAGCTTTATCCTATTTGGGCACATGACATGTAGAAAAAGACCATAGAGGACAATCTATTAGTGGTTTATTACTCATAACACTGGCCTTCTGTAGCAGGCCTAGTCTAGTTCAAATAGCAAGTTAATCTATGTAAATTCTGAATGATGAAGACCTGAGCAACTATTTCCTGCCTGGCACTTGGGAAGGGCATCTTGTGCAATGTCAAGGATGTCTCTCCTTGAATGGTCCTCTAAATTGGCCACCGGGTTGTGCACTTACCCACAGCACTTCCTTTAACTGCATTTCCAAGGCCAGATGCTTTAGGCTGGCTTAATAGTATATAGTGCATTGTGAGCGTTAATGTATTCATTTACATAGCAAAAGGTTTTAGTTGGTTAATATAATTATCCTTATTTTATAGAAGAATAGATGTCTAGAAATTTGTCAAGGACAAATGCATGTCCCAATGCTAGTTTTAGAGAAATTAGAGTATGTTCCTGCTCCTTATTTTATGGATCCTAAGTTGTCATCTCTTTTGGAGTTTTAAGTCCTTCTTTATCTTCTGTAAAATACCTTAAAAAATCATATCTTCATTTCTAACTTATGTTAGTTGTCTAATTTGAAACCAGAGATTCATTAGGTATTATGAAAGAATAAGAAATATAAAATGTGTAGTCTTTAAAACTTTTTCATTTAAACACACACACACTACTTAAAACTGTGCAGGCATACACACATATATTACTTAAAATTATGTATAAATTTAAAAGTATTCATCAAATTTTAGTCTTTAAATTCTTCAAATTCGGATTACTGGATATTAGACAATAAGAAGGTATTAATTGATTATTTTCTTTTCTGAAGTCTCCTTATAGAAATTACTTTAGCAGACTAGAAACATAATGATATTTATTATATAATAAATTCTTTAAAAAAATAATCACTGTGTATGTCAGTGAATGAAAGGAGTAAAAGTCAAACAGATATACCTAAGAATCAGAGTAGAGTTAATTTCAAAATTCCATCTGAAGAAGTGTAGAACACTAGCAGCTTCATGAAAGGATTTAGAGTTCCATTTGAAGTTGAATCTCTCAGTTAAGATGGAAAATTTTGTAAGACTTCTAGAGTTTGAGGATGTATATGTGTAGGTCTGTATGTGTGGCACTGGTACGTATGTATGTACTATTTGTAGTTTAACCCTCTCACAATTACCTAATTAGCATATTTTATACATTGCTATTTGATTTTTTTAATCATTAGATTTTCAATTTTATAAACAAAAATCTAGAATAAGGGAGTCTAAAAATTGAATTTGCAGAAAAGTGTAGTTGCCTTGATAAATTATTATGGACCACTAAATTGTAAATGGAATCATTATATTTTTCCACACCATAGCTGCACTGTTAAAACTCTAAGGTGTAACCCTTTTTATGTTGCTTGTAACATATAAAGTCCTATTCTAAAGGGGAAATAAGGTTAGAAGAATTTGCCACATCAAATCTATTTTTTCCAAAAGCTTGTGTAGCTACCCCAATTTTCTGGTTTATTGCCTGCTATTCTGTTTTCAATTAGTGAATGAGACTGAAAATACGAAGGAAAACACAAAGTAGTGAGATTGTCATTTCAAGTCGCTACTTCACCTCATTGGTTTGTTGTGAGGAGTATATAAAACAATGAATATAAAACATGGAGCATCTGTTAGGGCTTCAATAAATGTGAATTTTCAAAAGCCCTCAAGAACAAAGAATTAAGTCTAAAAACTGTATTGGTGCCAAGAAATTCTCTGGCTTAAAGCGGCATTTTTTTTTCCCCAACACTGTGGTACACCGAACTCTGCAGAGATTGTTTATGAAGGTATTTGCTCATATACTTGAAAACACAAATGTACGAATTCTATTTTAATTGGAATTTGTGTTGGATTAGTTTCCTATTCTGAACTTCATGGCTTAACTTAACAAAAATATTCTTATTAACATATATTTCTTTATGTCTTTAATTTCTGTATACATTCCTCCACTTTAGAGATAACTTTGAATAGTAGGAAAAATATAGACTTGGGAGAGGAAAAAAATTGGATTCACAGCCAAGCTATCATTTTTCATACTAAGAGCAAAATACTGAGTCAACAGAGTTTAGATTTCCTTTAAATTAAAGTAGAATTAAGCTAGATAATATATATGAAAATATTTGGCAACTGATCAGTAAAAATTAGCTAGTTTCTTCTTTCTCTTTTATTGTTTGATCACAAAGCTCAAAAATGATAATTGTAGTGCATATGACATCCCTTTTGCTTAAGAGCCAAACACTCTAAAAGTTTTGTTGAGTACATCCTAAGAGATTATAGATAGTAAACTATTTATGTCACTGCAGAGAGATTGACGGATTCTATCAAGGTCCATGACAAGTCAGTAACAGAGATACGAAGAAGCACAAAGTCCTATAATTAGCTAATAGTTATGTTAGTAGCTTAATGTGAGACATGATTTAAACAGGCAACAGAATGGAAATTTTAGCAATGCTTTGTGGTTATTTATATTTCAAATATATAATAAACATTTTTTTGGAATTGTTTTTTGAAGAATTTTTAAAGGATTTGTTTTTAAGAGTTATTTTAATGTATATAATGTGTTGGAAAAATGTATGGCACATAGTGAGTGCTTCATAAAGATTAGTTATTATTTCAGCCTATGAAGCACATGTTGTTACTAACATCTGCATGGGTAAAGATGACAATTCAGCATGTTTGACACCCAGTGGAACATAATTTCAGGATGGCCTTCAGTGGAAAGTATAATAGGATTGTAGAAAAGCTCTCAATATAGAACCTCTATTTTGTACTCTCTCTACTTACTAAGGTAAAAAAAAAAAAAAAGTCTTGGCACACATTATTTAATACCAACCTGAATAGGGAGAATTTTTAGTGTGTCTACCTGTGTATTAAGTCTAATGATAAATTTCTGGAGAAAAACAAAAGCAAAAGCAAAAGCAAAATCTACCTCAGGAAATCATATAATCCCAACAGATCTCTAGGGAAACCTACTTTTCTATACTTGGAAACATCAGAATTTGAAAAAAAAAGTTAAACAAAATTCTTCCTATAGGCCCTTTCCTACCCCAAAAGTTTCAATCATGTTTAACATGTTTAACAACTATCCAATTTTTCATTCTGGTACATTAAAAAAATTACTGGATTTGTGACTGGAACTCCAGGATACAAATTTTGCCTTCAGCCTTTGCTAAAGCTATGAGCTTAACCTATAGAATGGTCATTTGACTATCTGAGACTCAATTTCCATCTAAAAAAAGTGAGAACCCAATGTTCAAATCTACCTCTTGGGGTTGTTATAAGGGTTAAATAAAATGTGCCATAAAAATAATATCATTAATAATGCTGCTCATTATCACAACAAATGATAGGTTTGGCCAAAGGCATTGTTGGTTTATGAAGTTTTTCTCCACCCCTCTCTTTGATTTTTTTCTTTCCCAGTGGTTTTTAATACATTTCGTTCTTCTATATTGAGAACCATGGCCCATCATCTTTCCATTTTTTTTTTCCTTTTTGCCACATGCCTCCCATTAACAGAAAAAATTAATTGGTCTGGAAAGGAAATATTAAAATGCATATCCTATCTTTATTGGTTTTGAGATAGATCTAGATGTACTTTATTTGTAAACAATGGTATATTTAAAAATACTTTAAAATACTTTTTCATTTCTCTTTATTATCTCCCCCAAGCTTGTACAAAATGTTTTTCACTCAACTTTCAAGGACTGATTTATCCGTGGGCTTCCTGACAGGTGCTACCTAAGATGTGCTGAGAAAGCAACACTATTCTAAAGTTCCTTATCTATCTAGGATTTGAAATTTTATCTTTAGATATTCATTCCTTTGTACAAAATATTCCTCTCTCAGGCCATTTTCCAGATCCTAGGAGATCCATACTTTTTTTCTTTTAAATTAATGAATGACTGTGTTTAGACTCTTTTGAAAATAATTCCATAGATTAGGTCAAAATTGTATTTAATGACTCTGTCCTGTTTATGATTTTCAATTATGTAATAATTTAAAAGACCAATCCAGTCTTATTTCGGACATACTTCAAGAGCTGTTGGTATTTTAGGGAGCTAGAAGGGCATACAATTAATTAGTTCTTTCAAGATGTTCAGCTATGTAACTTCGAAATTAATAAGGAAAGTTTCACAATGATTAGACTTTTGTCTTTTATTTGTATTTATTATATTATGTCTTGTCTCCAGTCTGGCATATGGTAGGCACACAATAAAAAAATTATAAATGAATGAAGCCACTTTTTTTATTCAGATCAAAAGAGTTAACCTTTGAAAATTTTTGTACATGTACTATTTTTCCTAATGCTTTCATAATTTGAATGAATATTTTTATAAGATATACATTTCCACAAATACCGAAAGATAGTTTGCACAGATACAAGATATGCTTATAAATAGCACTTAGGTGATAAATACAATATTTTAGAAATATTTTAGAATACATTATTTTGCCTCTGAGATACACATATACATAAAATTTTTTTTCCTAAGAATATTCCAGTAAAAACTGAGCAATTTTTAAGCTTTGGATGAGGATTGTGTATTTCTTGGCTTAGTCAGAACTTTTCTATATGTGAGACCTTTTTTGATGAGAATTATAATACGTAAGATTTAAATGTCCATTCAAGGTGTAAATTCTAGGGATAGAATATAGATAACTCACATACGGTGACTTGATTGGCATCTGTTTTCATTTTTCTTTTGTGTGTGTATTTTTTTTTTTTAGATATCGCTGTAGTCTTTTTTATTTCTGAAGAAAAGTGCTTTTTAAAAATATTCACCAGGACTCCACAATATTTCAAATAATTAATGTACTGTACTCCTAAGTGTGGTCTCTTTTTGGAGTTAACAATAAAAATGGTGATCTTTTAGAATTAATAAAAGAAATTTGCAGTTCAAGAGACATGGTACCTGTATTCTCCTTATTTCAAAAATGGAACTCTAATGTTAGGCAAGGCAGAGCTGATTTTGTTTTGTTACAACTTTATTCTCTGCATAGCCTAGATGCTGGCACAGAAAGTGGTAACAATGAATACTGAATGATGAAATAATAGAAAAAGGAGAGCTAACTTGTAGGAAAGCATAGAGATTATTAAGAATATGATGCAATCCAAAGTAGACAGTTAAAATTTTTACTCAAGTACAGAAAAGGGAACCAAAAATAGAATTTGCCAAGACATGAAGGAAAGTTGTAAGATCACGGAATGCTAAAACATGGTGTTCCAATTAAATATTTAAATATTAGTGATGCTTCTAAGAGTTTACCAGCTATGATTAAATATATGATAGACACTACTGTTCAAGGCTTTTCCCCCCAGTTTCCTTTTTAACTCCTCCACACTTTCCATGCTCACCACTTGGAAAAGATTCCCTCTTTACTTTTTCCTAATTAATCTGTAATTTTTTTTTCAAAAAGATAATTTTCACCCTCTATGCCTTTACTGAGCTCTTCATACCATCAAGAAACCACCCCCTTTCCTCAGCACTCCCTACTTTTGATCACCTGACATTCTCTTCTACTTTCAAAGTGGAGTTCAATACTCATTTCCTCCACGTCCTCAGTGATGAATCCACCTGTGTCTGATGAATGCTGTCACTTTATCCCATATATCATTATATGGGGTGTAAAGATATTCATCATATTGTATACTTGGTTTTTTTCTTGGTTTTCTTGCTTAAGTTATGTGTTTATGAGCTGAGAGTGTGGGAGGGGAAGAAATTTGTGTTGAAGTTAGATGTGTTTTCTTTTTAATACCAATTGGAGCACTGGAGATTGAATTCTGCATGGACTCACCAGGTCATGGCAACATTTTCAAGTGAGAATTTATTAAAGGGAATAGAAAAGTGGCATGCCACTCTAATTTTTATTCTCTTGGTATGTAGTCTTCATAGATAAATAAAGAGTAAAGTTATTGAAAAGACAATATAAATGAAATAATGAAACTGCAGTCCATAGAATTATTAGCATACTAGCAAATTTCTTTCAAGTTAAATATTCTACTACAAATGGGAGTTAATATTAAACACTTTAAAAATTTCTCTTCAGCAATTAGCTAGTATAGTTTTCAAATAGAGAAGATCCTATAAACTAATTTTCTAAATTAAAGTAACTATATAATATAGTTATGATTTCCATGGAGAGATAAAATCAAATCCTTTCTGATGGCTTTAATTACAGCCCCCTTTTCCACCATGCTGCTATCATATGCTTACATTTGTGTAGCATCTGGTGTCTAGGATGTTTTATTGTTTCATCACCAACTCTATGCCTCTACACAAAACATTTGAGTATAGTGTTATATATATCAGAGTATTCCTACAATTGGAGTAAAGTGGGAGAGGGAGCGGGTCAGTACTTAAAATGAATAGCGTAGCTTGATAAAAATAAGAATGGATAGAAGTAGAATCGCAGATTTTCTAAATCCCAGGCATGCATTTCAGTTCCATATAAATTCTTCTTTCTAATATAGAAAGTAGCAGTTTTTTAAAAGGAGAAATATAATATGAAAATTGCAGCATTGTAACAATATTAAAGCAGGGTAGGGTTATGCGTTTTTAAAATTGACTCTGGATAATCTATAACTTTTTTTTTATTCAGTCAAAAAAGGTTGCTTTCTCATGTACTCCATTCATTTTATCTGTGTCTTTAAAATAATTCTTACCCCTTCCATAACTGAAGTGTTTAATTCATTGTTTACATTCTATTCATGAATATGACCAGACACAACTTAGAATATGCATAGTATACTGTTTTACATTCATACACATGTATTTTCCATCTTTCTTGATAGACTTGTATATGGTTTCATATATTAGAGAATTTTAAACTGAATTTATTATAATTCACTGAGTAAAATATTGGTGTTAAATTCTAATGTTATTTTGAACATCCCTTTGAGAGATATTGGAGAGTTACAGTGAACTCATCATTTCACCAAGATTTCTTTGTAATAAGATATTCACCATTACTGGAATTATATTTTGTGCATTATATTACATTGACGTAATTTTAAACTTCCATTCTACTTCACTATAAATGGAGTTTCATTATATCCGACTCCACAATAAGTGGGCTACAGTAACGTTGACATTTAGTAAAATTATAGATCTTACTGTCTTTGTACACTCTGCATTAAAATGCATTATGTGTGTTTTCAATTCTATTTCAAAGAAACTACTATTGATTTACATAGTTGTTGTATGGAAGAATTCTTTTAAACTCCATTGCTAGATTTCATGGTGGCTTTTTTTTTTCCTTTCTGAAATCACTTGAAAATATTTCTTAGTGTATTTTCAACTATTGGATAAAAATGAGATAAAACTTACGGATTATAAATATATTCGTGGAAGTTTTCTTTAACAGTAAGTCTTTATAAAGCCTTTGTGGATCTTAAGCTGTAATTGTAGCTTTCTCCTGTAACTTTCTTTTATTCTATACTTATATTATGAAAGCTATTGTAGAAAACTAAGTATTTTACATAGTGCTGAGAACGCCTTTCTCTTTTAAAGAGTGAAATTAAAATATTTCTTTTGTTTCAAGCTCAGGGGAAAAAGCTTGGTGAGAATAGGATCTTTCATCTGGATACATGTTTCTGGGATTTGATGGCAGTGCTATTGCTGTGGAGGCTGGGGGAAAAGGAGGTTGGGCTGAAGAAGGTGACAAAGACAATGGACTTTGGTTCTAAGAGGCCTGGTGTTGGAATCTCTTCATCTTTCACCCTAGAAAATCTCAGATGTAGGCATCCAGCTGCAAGTAATCCCTTTTTTAGGTCAGAGAGGTCCTTAGAGTGCCAGAACCAAAGGGGGAATTGCCCTAGAATAGTCTTAAAGCCATTAATTGTAGAACCATTTCCTCAAGGGTTTGAGACCCAGAGAGGATCAAAGCCTAGGACACACCTGTGCAGTTCAGATTGATGGGAGGAGCATTTTAAATTCATCCAGGTCAAGATCACCTGCCACATCTGTGCTTAAACCTTACCACATGTCCTCTTCTTTCCACTCTTTCTGTTCTTTCTGTGGGGAGAAAAGGGTCACAGAGTTAGTAAGAGTAGCTACCTCAAGAGACAGCTTTATATTTCATCATTATGCCACCCACAGCCTTAGTTTTCCAGCTTGGTTTGGGGCATCCTGTTTGTAACTTACGTTAACAGATTTGGAATAAAGATGCTTTGACAACAGTTTAGATGAACAGTTTTAATTCCACAATAAAGTAATTGAGAGAATCGTTCCTTTGTCTTTATCTCCCAAGATAACAGTATCTGGAGGCCAGATTTCCTGCTGAGTTCCTTAGCATTATTGCCAGGTCAGAAACTAGGCATATTAACGTGAAACATGTTGTTCTGCATCTGGAAGCCAGAATATAATAAGCATTGTTAATTTAGTTAAAGAAAAAGACAGCTGTTTAAGATTAGCCTTCTTGTATATGTGTGGGAGTTAACAGAATAAAGTCTCTTTCCCAAGACATGTTTTTCTTTTGCTTGTATGCAAATTTTAATTGATGAAGGAATTAATGAGGTAAATGAAATAATAGACTATTTTATAGTTTTAGTTGGAAATTGGTTGAGAGGTACTCATCTGAATGCTGCTGCAAAGTTCTAGAAACCAAATAATTTTTGAAATCTATCTATACTTAATATTCTGGGTCATGGTTTCCTGTAGTATAACTATTAAGTCAGATAAAGCAACTTTATTTCCAAAACCAACCTTCATGGTAACCATTATTTAGAACCCTGGTAGAAATGCCATCTTACAGTTAAAACACTATTGCTTTCTGATATGTATTTTGATAATTATCTACATTACATGCATTTATGTAGATGTGTGTAATGAAGTTTCTTTGGAAAATATAATTTGTTGAATTTGAACCTCATTTCCATTTAGCTTTCACAAGCTTTAACTGTTTTTCTATTCTAGCAAAGGGGTAAGACCAATAAGACATTTTATTCACTTTATTTCTACTATTCCTGAGATCCCTGGGGATTGGTATTATGGTAACCATTCTAGAGAATTAGACTGAGAAAATGAAACTCATATGGACTGTGAAATATTTACAATATGACATAAAGGCATAATCTCTTTTTTAACAACTTTTTTTGAAGTATAATTTACATAGAAAATAAAATTCACACAGAAGTACCTTTAGATGACCTTTGACAAATGTAACTATCACCCTGGTCGAGAAATAGAATATCCCACTTTCCCAAAAAGACCCTGCTTGCTCTTTTCAGTCCCACAACCTCTTATCTGGTTAGTTTCATCTCTTCTAGAATTTCCTTTATATGAATCACCAACTATGTATGTTTTGTGTCTGCCTTCTTTCGCTCAGCCTAAGGTCTGAAAAAATTCCACATTTTTGTGTTCATCAATATTTTGTTTCTTTTAATTGCTAAGAATTTCCAATGTATGAATGTCTCAATTTTAAATTTAACACCTATTGATGACTTTTAGACAGTTTTCAGTTTTTAGCTATTATGAATAAATTTACTGTATATGAGTCATGTACAGGTCTTTCTATGGACATATGTTTTTACTGCTCATATTTATCTAGGAGTGGAATTACTGGGTTGCATGGTAAATATACTTTTAATTTTATAAGAATGGGAAAGATATTTTCCAAAGTGGTTGTATTGTTTTACTTTTCTAAAACAAAAGACATTATCTTAAACTAGTGATATTTATTACTTCCAGAAACATAAATGTTTGGTAGGCTAAATTTTGGGATAAGGAATGATATTGTAATTGATCATTTTTCTATTTACTTCTTTCTTTCTCTTTTGTTTAGAAAAATTATAAAAAATAAAGAAAAAAAACTTGCTCTATTTGGGAAGATTTTATTCTTTAGGAGGCTTTCTGGTAAATTTAACATTTCTTAAAATTCTACATAGGCATACAAAACAGAGTAAAATGCTTTGTTCAACTTTTAAAGTAGGTTATTGGCTGTCTTATCTAATTGCTTTTATGTACTATGGTCATGCGTAAAGCAATGATAATAATATTAATGGGAAAAGATAAATCCCAATCTATTCATTAAATATAAGTTTGTTGAACATTTGCTATGAGTCAGAAAAGGTTTTCTATATAATACGTACAAAGATGTGTAAGACATATTTTTTTCCTGCAAGAATTTTGTAAGTAGAGAAGAAAACTAAATGTGTATATACAATGAAATTAATACAGGAAGTATGTAGGTGGAAAGGGGTTTAATAAATTTATTTAAAATATTTTAAAAGTAGAAAGAGTTCTGTCTCATAGGAGTAGAGACAGTTTCACAGAGAAGATGGAATTTAGCTGAGCCTAACAGGAGAGAAGAATTTTAATGGGCAGATGAGGAAAAGAGCAGTTCATGAGAGGGAAGAGTGAGTTATGGGGTATGTCTGTTCAGAGAGGCAGTAAGTTAAACAGAATTGATGAACTAGGAGAGCAAAGGATGAAGTTTAGGGTTACTATTTTGTAAGGAAACAGGTTAGTTTGCAATGAGAGAAAGGGAAGCTCAAAATTAAATTTTGAAAATGTATCTACTCGGAGAGGTTATGAAAACTAAAGGTGAGGTCGGGTGAAGTCTGGAAGGTGTGAGAAAGGTCATCACTATGTGAGCATGTTAGCATTGCTAAGTGGCTGGAGAGTTTTTTAACTTACAAATTTCACTTTTTTAGTAACTTTTCAAATTTGATGACTCTAGCCAAAGAAAAAGACATGCCATCATTGATTTAACCAGTTATTATCATGCTTTGTATGACTGGTGTACTTTTTCTTTAAATGACACATTCATATGAAAAAAAGATCAGTTTTACTCTACCCGGGCTGCTTTTCACATTGGATAACAGCCACAGGAACTTAAGCTATCTCTTCACCTCAGTTGTTTAGATGACCTTAATAAGTTAGTTTCGCTTATTATTTAACGAGAGATATTTTAATAGAAAATTCCTTTTAAAATTGTGCACATGTAGCTTATTGAGATATAATAACTAAAGTTACTGTACTTCTTCTACCTCTGGAATCTGATTTGTGGTTGTTGTCTACACTATATTTTAGAGCAGCAGTAATAGAGCAATCAGAATTAAGCTCTCGGAGCAGATTACCCATGCTTATTAACAATAAAATATAGTCAAAATATACCAGGCATAAACATAATTTTATGTAATGAAATTACCTCAGCACATAGTTAATCTAAATTAAGTGAGTTTATAATTGAGGTTTATGTGCAAGGAAAGGGAAAATTTATCTGTTATGTAGACTATATATGTTTTTAATATCACAGCCAAAGTTATAGGTATCCTCTGAGAGTGAGTGTGGGTGCTGTAAATTGTGGCTGTCCTTCTCTGCTGTGGGTACAAATATATGGCAAACCTCGATCAAAATTAGAAAGATAAAAAAGGGACTGTGGGGAAATGGAAGAGAAAGTTGGAAGAGAAGAGGAAAGCTAACTCCTTCATCCTTTCTTTCCTCGAGGTTGTTAACCACAATAATTTCCGACCTACATAGTTACGGCAGAATAGAAAGAGATTTTATTTTTATTTTAAAAATAGCTCTATATGGCTCAGTGTTTGTTTCAGTTGCTTAATTGTCACAGCTCCCAAAAGCCACATGTTTTGTGGATGTTATATTAGATACTTCAAACCAGTGGTTTGTGCCTATTGGCTTCCTGTGTAAATAGGGAGATAAATGCTGTTTAAATAGTCTTTAGGTGCATTTGTTTTTGCACCTTAGAAAATATATGCATGCTCATTTGGAGGGTGAATGTTAAATTTGCAAACAAATGTGAAGTGGGTGACAAAGAAATACTGCTCATGATAAGAGCTGACCTATATAATTTAGCCATGTAATCCTTCATAATATTTGTATGCAATACTTGCTTCAGTTCACCATAGCTTCTGGGCCGTGTACATCCCAGTCCAGTCTCAAGCATGTCTAATTTTGCAGTAGTTCTCACTTCAAAAAATAATTTGCTTTATTTTTATTTTACTTTATTTGTTTTAGTTTTAAAGATGTACCACCTAGCTAGATAACAAAATCAGCTTTCATGGACACCTTCATTTTGAGGAGTCTTAAGATAATTCTTATACTTGAGCCTTAAGGTGAAGGTAGCATAGTCTCTAAAGCAGTCTGATAATTGAATATGGGTTAGTTATTCTTGAATTTATGGACTATTGAACATAATTATATTTTAATTTATAGTACCTAAAATGTGTTCTTAAATTTGGTATTCATATTGTTTAGTATTTCACAAATTTCTAAATTCAATAGGATAGTCATAATGTATGGTACTTTTGAACTTTTTTATTTTACTAAAAACAATAAAAACATCCCCCTAAATGTTTCTATACTTAATGTACATTACTGATTTTGAGTAATAATGGGATCACTTAAAACAAGTGGCTAGATCCATTTGTGAATAGCTCTACTTGGGGCAGTTTGTTGCTAGACCTTATTAAGGTTAAGATGGGAAATAATTAATCTATCCATTGAAATATTTTGCTTCCCATGGAACTTTGCCTGAGTGCCATTGCTGTGTATTCAATATTTGGCCAAGGGCTGAAAATCAACATGTATTTGGCTCTATCAAAACATTTTATAAATATTCTACTTAGATACTCACATGAATAAGACAGAGAGGATAATGGAAAAAATATACTGATTTTATTTAAAAAAAAACCCACACATATATACATACATACTCACGTAAATATTTCCCCCTTTTAATTGCTAATCTGTTTTTGATTAGTCTGTGGTTAACTTTGAAGAGTTATGGGAGCACAGGGTAAGAGCTAAGGAAAGAATTTTACCCAGAGCATTTCTGATTCTTTTAGTATTTTGTGGAACAGCATGAGAGATCTCTTCCAGTTGTGTAGGATAAGTACAGCCCACTGAACACTGTTTAACAGCAGTTTACCACAAGCCAGTTATAATGTCAGAAACATTGGAACCTTTTCTTTTTTTCTATATTTAAATAATGATAAATGCCTTCATGCTGTGTGAGAACTATTGAAGTGTGTTTCTCTGCAGGTAAACTTGGCGGTGTCTTATATAACTCCACTTGATGGGAGTATTACTTAAACAGTGTGAAATACATTGTCGGACCAGAAGTGTATCACAATTTGAAGTGATGCTTATGCAAGTGGATAGTCTGCCAGTTATTTGTAGTTTAAAAAATGGACCTCTGAGGCCACAATATAAAACTCATGTCTTTATTTGGGTATTTGTAGTGAAAACTATAATTGCTCCTTCTGGGAGAATAATATAAACTCAATGATTTGGCCATAGTCCATCAAGTACATGTGATGAGAGATAATTTTATTCTTTTTTATTTCTAAAATAAGATGTATAATAAATAAATCATTGTTGTTTTCAAGTGTCTAAATATAATTTTCTTGAAATTGAAATATTTAATTGCATATGTGCCTAACACCTGATTATCTACCTTTTGACTGCAGTTATTTATTACGTAACTGCTGTGCCATTTTTTGCTGCTAGTTTTGTCACCATCCATCTCCCTTGGTGATGATAGCCTGCTTCTTATGTCAAATTTCAGTAGTGATTTCATGGTCCTAGCTGAGCAGCTTAATAACCAGGTAACCAAAAATTGGGTTTGGCCAATGAGCATATGGGAATGGAGGCCAAAAATTTCAAAGTCCTTGGGAAATTTTTGAAAGATTTCAATTCTGTTAATTCATATTCCATTCATTGGGTCTGTAAGCACTCCAGATAAATGCAATGATCAGAGAGAACACTAAGTGTAGATACCAATTTTAGCAACTGAAACAGTTAGTATTTGAATCACTGAGTTTCTGATATGGAAATACCTCCCTAGTAATGTGATTGCTTGTGAAATGGTGTCTGCATTGCTCTTACAATTGGGCATGGCAATTGAGTACTGTAAATTGAAAAATCTCACCACTCTGATCATGTTTCACTAAAATAACTGGCATTTCAAGTCTTCCTTCCCTTGTGATTTCGTTGTCTTTATCCAATGATTATTTTTTAGTTAAAATCTAGTTGCATACAACTGCAAGGTCCTTTCCTTGTAGAGTGGGTTTTCTCAAATAGTGTGGACATTCAGAAGTCTAGGAGGCATCACACAACTCTGCGGAGCTGTTGTGTCCTGCCAACAGGGGCTGTAGGGTCAGCCCATGACTTAGGGCTAGAGGTGATCCAAGCCTTCCCACTCAACTGCTTTTCCATCTGAACAGTCAAGTAAAATTGGAAATTTTTTGCTGAAGCTGGATCTTTTCTCTGTTCTGATAGGAATGATCTGGGTAAGTAAGTTACTATGCAGATGGCAAGAGTAGAACTGAAGAGGTGGAGATTTGGGAAGTAGAAACTTTTAAGCATTAGGTTTAATATAAGTGAGGAGTGTTGACTGGCTCCACACCCATTATCTTTACGTTAGTGTTTACTGTCTCCTCTTCTCTAACTCAGCCCACCTAATTCTTGTTCTTTCTTTCGTCCTTGTGTTGGATTTCTTTCCATTTCCTTTGTTTCATGGTGTCTTAGTGCTTCTCCTCACCCTTCCTCTTCCACATACAACATGAAATTGAAGCTCTGTCTCTAAAAAAAAAGAAGACTGATAATTAAAGTAATATAAGCTTATCACTTACTCATTACAATTAGAAAATATGTATAAGCAAAAAAAATTTTCCATCATTCCAAACTAGAAATTAATCAAAAGTTTTGAAGAATTATAATTATTTATAGAGAAGTATAATTTATCTTATTTTTCTTAGCTATTTAAGTTTATTCTGTGTTCTCAATTTAACAATTCATTTTGTCATGTATTTTGCTTTTGCCTTTATTCCTTTTCCATGCCACAAAAGCAAAATTAAATTTTATTTGCCTTATATAGGCCTATTAATTTCATTGGAGAAAGAGGCTTCCCTTGCTTGCTTCAGGATTTATGTATTTTCATATTTCATTCTGGAGTTGAGGAAAATGAGGAAAGCTTGCCACCAGTACTACTTCTTCCCTATGGAGTTTTAATTCAACCACAGCCCTTTACTGAATGTGTACAGTGGAGAATGTTATTTTATCTTCTTACATCTATTTTTCTTTTCATTTTATTCTGTATCCTTTTATCTGTCTTCCTTTCTTTTTATCTTAGTATCCCTCATTTGTCTGTATCCCCTTTCCTTTAACCTCATTTTGATAGAGTGATATGAATCAACCTAGTGTGACAAAAAGTGTTATTTTCTTGTAAGTGAATGGTTTGAAAGCAAAAGTAATTCCCCTAACTTGATGATGTTTAACAAAAAAGTGGTATCATTACTGAAAATTTTCTAAACTTACAATTCAGTTTAGTGAAGGAGGAATTCTGTACTTGATTTTACAAATATTGGAAACATACACTTTAGGATCTAAGTAAACTTGCTAGAATGATTGTACATATATTTGCATTCCAGTAATGGTTGTGTTTGAAAATTTAATATACTTTTATCATAAAAATCTATATAATGCTGAATTATATAAAGAGAGGTTGGAATTAATAAAAAGAAAAAAAAGAATGTTGAAAGATAGAATTTGCACATGTATCATCTTCTACCCTTCTTCCAACTCTCCAATAAACACTAGAAAAGCACTGTGACTCAAACCATTGTCCATCTGGAAACCTTGTAGTCTTCCTAATCTTTACTTTCTTAATTGCCTCCATTATATCCAAAATTCCCTTGTATCAGGAGTAATATTCACAGTGTTGTGCAAAAAATGTAAATTTTATATTTCTAGTATAGAGTTTGATTTGTGACTGTGAACCTCCTTAGGGTAATTTAATCTAGGTGTTTTCAGGTAATTTCAATTCAGTCTCGTACTTTTGGGGTCATTTTTCAATTTAAAACTCAAATCATTGCAAGGGTCAGCCTCCCGATCTTTCTTCTGATATAAGATCTGGGTGTGGGGTGTGGGGGAGCATATGCATTATCATGGTGTCAGGATAGGTGGGTGTGCATTTGGATCCTGATTAAATGTATCGATATAGATAGTATATTGTGATTGTTTCAACTAGTGGAGATCAGATACAGATTCAGTTTTCCCATAATGATCTCAGTATTAACTTCAACCTTACATTCTGTCTGGCCCACAGTTTTCTCCTCCTCTGTACTGCACGTTGGTGATCTCTAGTAAGTGAACTGACTCCGCTCAGTTTCCTCAATGATGAGGCCGTAAGAGTGTTGGCGGTTGTCTTCTGCCTCTCTCTTTGAGAACCTTGGAGCACTCATGGGGATTGTTGCTCAGATTGGTTGTGCCTGTTTATGCATGAACCATATACAGCCAACTGTTTTACCAGTATCTAGAGGTAGCAATTTTGAGTGTTCTATGTTTGAAACATTAATGTGCAGTTAGTGTTAGTCCAATTTGATAATACTCAGACTACTACTATTAATACTAATAATTATATAGTGATTAAAACTTGCCACTTACTATTGTAAGTGCTGGAAATGTATTAACTCAATTCTCAAAACAATACTGTGTGGGAGATAGTATTGTTCTCATCTTGTAGATGAGAAATTTGGGGCATACGTTTAGATAACTCACCCAAGGTTTCACTTATTAAGTGGCAGAACCAGGTAATCTGATGTTTGGGTCTGCACTCCTAATCCCTAAATTCAGTGGGGGACACCCATGTGTTTGACTTTTCTCCTCACTCTGCCACATCTCTTTTCCTCAGTGGTCCAGGGGCTGGTCTCAGCCAGGGGATGGTGGGTTGTGGAGGAGCTTGTTCGGTGGAGAGCAAGTTTCGTTTGCTTTTAAATATTCCACTGCCTCTCATCTGAATTCTAACTTTTTAGATTCAGAAACCACAGATTTGAGATCTTTGTTTGTTGTTCTTTTCTTTCTCTCGCCTCCAATCTCTGACTCCTTCCAGTAAAAGAATGTCCTCATAGTCTAAGATTCAGCCAGTATTGGTCATATGGGAGAAAAGCCAGAACACATTAGTGTTTCAAATTGTTAATTTGTCTGAGGCACACTCACCAAAGAAGTCTAGTCGATCCTATTTCCTGCAAATCTATTAGTTGAACCTTATGAAACTGCCACTTTTGTAGGTTAAGAATGGTGAGTGGTAGCAATTTCATATGGTTCAAACTAATACTACTTCATCAATTTCCTTACAGGCTCAACATCATTACAATGATTCAGGTCACCATCATCTCACAACTAGCAGTCATCACAGTGGTCTTTTAATGGATCTTTCTGCTTCTCATTTCTCCCTCTTCCATTTGTTTGTTATGCTTCAGCTAGAGTGGGGCTTATAAAATACAATAGTATTGAGCCACTCCTCTATATTAAGTGCTGTCATGACATCCGATTGACCTCAGTATAAAATCCAAGTTCCACTAATGTAGCTTATAAGTCATGTAGCCATACATCCCAGTTTGTCTCTGACAGCTCTGGTTTATACCTGCTGCCCCAGCCTAATTATTTGAGGTGCCCCTTTTTATCCTCACAAGTGGCCTTATTTAGATGATGAATTATATGATCACCTTATTTATAAGGTACCTCATGATCAGGCCTCTGCATTTCTTTCCAGCCTCATCTCTCGCCACTTTTTAAATTATAATTTGAGCTGTAGCCATCCTGAACTCCTTTGGATTTATAGAACATGTCAGGATTTCTCTCAGTTCTGAGCTTGGGCCCATGATAGTGTCATTGCCTGCAGTACCCTCTGTTAGCCTAATTCATGCCAATTTGTCATGATTGCATTTTTATACTTCCTGTGAGAAGCACCTCCTGATCTCTAGACCAGCTTGAATTTCCTGGTTTTGTGTATTTATGTTTGCTCTGTGCATCCCCAGTCAAATCCTCTTTCCATTTAACCAGGTTTGTGTCTAATTTCTGTGCTTCCTTTCACTCCTGAAATCTCGATAGCTTACCATTACAGAGATTTAGCTCTCAGTCATGCAGTGTCCAGGACAGATCCATCGGATGACTCAGGGTCCCCATTCTGCTCTTGTAATGTTTCCAACTCAGCAAATGACGTCCATGGTCGCAATGGCAGAGGACGAGAGGAGACTGGAACTGACACTCCAGTTATTCAGTGCTTCAGCTAGGAAGTCATACACCTTTCTCTGATCTACATTTTATTATCAAAAATACCCTTTCTATCTGCAAAGGGGCTGAAAAGGAATATTTTAGGGATCTCAAGGAATATTTGGTAAGAACTACTAGCTCTGCTTAATCATATTGGCAAAAGAAAATCATCTTCAAAAAATCTATGAAAATCACACTCTCTTCTCAAAGATTCCAGCTACTCCTTAATTTTGATTTCTCTTTATCCTAGTAATAGTTTGTCTTAAAAGTTCATTTTCACATATATACAGCTATTACACATCCTTCCATTTCCACAGTGTTAAAAGCTGTCCATGCCTGAACTATTGACATTAATAAAATCCTTCTCCATCCAAAATAATTCCTTATTTAAACATTAATGTTCAATGCTAACATTTGTTTGAACCATTTATGATGGAGGAGGAGGTAGAAGTGGAGGATGTAAAAAGAAAAGTAAAAATGAAGAAGAAAAAGAAAAGAAGGGGGGATATCCACTGAAGACTTTAGAGTGAAAGAGATACCCTGACATTTCACTTGTATTATTTTGTCTATCAATTGAATAATCAGTTATCAGAATTCAGGAATATACTGCAGGAAAAAATTTCCCCTATATAACAAACTAAAGCTTTACCCAACATTCTTCTTAAACTCCTATAAAACATTTACACTCCTCTGTTATATATTTGTAAGAGGTCAATGCACAGCTGTCTCGAGTACCATCTGACTTCCTCCTAGATTTGCAGGTGCAGCTTATACAGCTGGGTTATCACCCAGCATGTAGATGCTTTGTCTGAGTCCACTACAAGCCAAACCACCCCTTCACATTAAGCTGGTTGCAATTACTCTTTTTACAGGATTACATCTTTTTTAGGGAAGAAACTCATTCAATGAGAAATAACCTTAAAAAGCCTTTGGCAGAATATGTATGCTTAAGTCTCTCAGCAAAATTAAGACGTGTTTGTAAAAGTAATATAGGAATATCTTTTTGTTGTAAAAAGTTCATATGTAACCTCATACATATTAGGATGGCTACTTTAAAAACAAAAATAAAAGATAAGTGTTGGTGAGGATGTGGAGAAATTAGGACTTTTATACACTGCTGGTGGGAATATAAAATGGTGTAGTCAGTCACTGTGGAAAACAGTGTGGCAGTTTCTCAAAAAATTAAAAATAGAATTATTTATCATATGATCCCACAATTCCACTTATGGGTGTATATCCAAAAGAATTAAAAGAAGGATCTCAAAGAGATAATTGTACACCTATGTTTATAGTGTCATTGTTCTTAATAGGTCAAAGGTGGAAGCAACCCAAGTGTCCAAGTACAGATGAAAGGATAAACAAAATGTGATATATACAAACAATGGGATATTATTTAGCCTTGAAAAGAAAGGACATTATGACACATACTGTGATATGGATGAACCTTGAGGACATTATGCTAAATGAAATAAGCCAGTCATAAAAGACACATAGTATATGATTGCACTTATATGAGGTACCTAAAGTAGCCAAATTCAAAGAGATAGAAAATAGAATTGTGGTTTCCCGAGGCAAGGGGAAGGGAAGAATTATTGTTAATGTGTACAGAGTTTTAGTTTTTCAAGATGAAAAGGGTTTTGGATATGGATGGTGGTGGTGGTGGTTGCATGACAATATGAATGTACTTAATACTACTGAACTGTACACCTCAAAATGGTTAAGATGGTAAAAATTTATGTTATATGTATTCTACCACAATTTAAAAAATTCAAACATAATATCCTTACTCCCAGTGCTCTACCCAGAGAAAACAGTGGTCTTTATTCTTCAGTTATGAGGTTTTTCTTATGCCTTTACATATACACAAATTCTCATATAGCAATACATGGGTTCTTCTTTGATTAGTTTTGTTTTTCAGATAAATACTATCTTATTGCACATCTTGTTCTGCATGTCCAACAGTGTTTAAGTCCTGTTATGAGAGATGGGGGAGGAAATTCCTGGACTCAAAGTGAAGTGGCCTCTTATTCCCTTCTCTGCCATGTTCTTTGTGATCTTAATTCTGTTAGTCTGATATTCATCATCAGTCCTTCAATAATGAGGCATTCTGATGGACTTTTTCATGGTCCACCAGACCTGGGATTCCTACCTACTACTTCTGCCATTTCCATGTTACTTCTCCAAAATTCTCTTTTCTACTGAAGATTATGTTTTTCTTCCTATCTATCTATCTGTCTGTCTGTCTGTCTATCTATCTATCTATCTATCTATCTATCTATCTAGGGGTCTGAGTGGAGTGTTGCACTGCAAAGGTGAAATCACACTTTTTCAAATTACCTTAGCTTTGAGTCTGTTCTGAATTTCTTAAAAAAAAAACTTTTTTGGTGGTGGTGGCAGTAGGAGGTTAGAATGCAAATATTAGTTCTTTAGGCTTCCAGTCTTTATATATGAGCAATTCATAGTCTCAAAGATGAGAACATAGCATACCCAAAATTTATCATTCTCAGAGGTTACTCAGATATTTTATACTTCAGTAATAATCAATCTTATTTGTTCTGAATATTTAGGGTGAACCCAAGAGGAAGAAGTGGAAAGAAAAGTTTTAAAACTCAAATGCTTCAGTAGGTTCCCAAGACAGCTTAAATCTTTTTTTTGTTTTTCAAGATAGGAAAATCCCAAATAACAGTGAGACACTCCACATCTAAACCTTATTTAATACTAATATTGTGTTTATTGATTAGTAAAATATACTAGAGATCATATTTTGAATGTTTATGCTTCTTTTAGAAATGGGTAATCCTTTTCTGAGATAAATTTGAGAAATTTGACCTTTGTTCTGAGCCCCTCACTCCTCTTGAAGTAGATAAAAGACCACTTAGCCAGTTAGGTATATTTAATATAGTAGTAAAATTCGGGGTTGATACGATGTTTTAGTATTCAGCAGCTATAATGTTGTAGTATTGCTGGTAAGATTGTGAAACAAATCCCAGTACACTTAAGCTCTTCTAACAAAAATGAAATGAAGAATTAAGTATGTATATGCTGAATCTGATTAAGGTTGACAACCAGTTTGAATACATTCGTTCTCTAAGGTATAGTTTTGGGTGTAAATCATCAGCAAAGCAGAAAATCGTGAAGTTGAAAGCAGCAGAACACAAAGACCTGGTGTATTTAAAGGGACTGACAATATTGTGTGGCTATTAAAGTAGGATCCATAGCTGATAATTGCCTGTAACTAATGAAATGACTAAAGTATTTCCTGGATAATACACCAATCTCCTTCCTCTCTCCTCACACCTCTAGAGCAGTGTTCTTTAGGCCCTTTCTTGGTAAAAGATACATTTAAATTGTGACCCATTTTCTCTGTTTAACATACACTTAAATGCACGTACACACACATGATGAAAATGTCATCAAATGTCTTCAAGCAATATTTAGACTTACTACATTCAGTGTACTCCAGTATTTTAACTCTATATTCTTTATTTTTAATACTAATTTTGACCTCTTAAATTGATTTAAATATCCTTTCATAGATTGTTAAATCAATTTAAAAATCCTCCCGAGTGTTTCATTTTATATATTTGACTTCACAAAGAGAGTAATTGAAATGTGTGTTGACTGAGTAATGGATCACTTCATATTTACCTGCATAGACAAGTAAAATGTTTCTGGGAGCTGGAAGTTTTGTTCAGGAATTTTGCTTGAAATTCTTTATAAAGTATTTGCCTTATTACTTGCCTTATTACTAAAAGTTTATGTCAGTACATGCGAAAGCAGAGGGAAAGGAAAGCTCTTTTTTAAAATTGTAAAATTGTTACAATGCCATGCATAGGATCATCTTTAAATATGTGCTTATTAATTATCCCAGGGGGGATTAGCAGTCTTCACTTTATTTACATGGTGACCTTCTAGGAATGAGAGATAAAAGCTGTAGGATTGTATTAACGAAAGACTCCTGAAGGATTCAAAATTCATTACTATTACAATTTTAAAATTTCAAATAGTAGTGTACCTTCTACCTCAACAATTGCACATTCTTGTCTGCATTATTTTTTTAATTGGGAGTTTATTTTCTTTAGAAATATGAAACCAGTAAAATAAGATCAACATTCTCTCTATTGTCTCAAGACTGTAGTAAGGTCAATCTAATGATGCAAAATTTGTAGTCTCATCTAAGCCCATAAATGTGAATATTACTTCAATGTCAATGACTCTAAAATCCTTATTTCCCCATTTGAACTCTTCTGTGAACTCCAGCTCCTAAATTTCAACTATCCTTTGGATATGTTTGTTTACATATCTCTGGAAGGACTTACAACTAAACGTAGTCTAAACTTAACAACTAAGCATTCTCTCTTTGAAGTTCCCATTCCTCTACACCACCCCCTCCCCCAAAATCAAGTCTTTTCTTCTTATTTCCTAATTTCTGCTAAGGACATCATTAGTCTTCCAGTCCTACTAGATACTTTTCTTTCCTCCTATAGTTTATCAACCAACAAGGCTTTGATTCTATTTGTAGAGTATTTCTTTTACTCTCCTACTTCTTTCCATTTTCACTGCTTTTATCGTTATTACCTTTTTTCTAAGTTGAAGTATAGTCAGTTACAATGTGTCAATTTCTGATGTACAACATAATGTTACAGTTATGCTTATAAATACATATATTTGTTTTCATAAAAGGTTATTACAAGATTTTAAAGGTTATTACAAGATACATCCTTATTACTGTTTATCTGAATTATTTGAATCACTTCTTGATATAGTCACTGGCGCTGTTCATGGATATTTCCCATTCTTCTGGATTCATAGTAGGATTATATTTGCCCTTCCTCTGAAGTTAGGCGTAGCCATAATCAGTGAAGTGTGAACCAAAGTGTCATATGTTATTCTTAGACTGAGTCCTTTGTAATCCAGTGCACAATTCACTATGCCATAGAGACAAGTGGTCTTACAGATGGAGGCTTGAGTGCAGAAGATATGAATCAATGCCCACCATGTTCCCCCAAATCACATGGAGCAGGAACAAGAAATAAGTCTCTATTAGGAATAGACTTACCATATGACCCAGGAATCCCGCTTCTGGGCATATATCCAGAAGGGACCCTACTTCAAAAAGACACCTGCACCCCAATGTTCATAGCAGCACTATTTACAATAGCCAAGACATAGAAACAGCCTAAATGTCCATCAACAGATGACTGAATAAAGAAGATGTGGTATATTTATGCAGTGGAATACTATACAGCCATAAAAACCAACAACATGATGCCATTTGAAGCAACATGGATGTTCCTGGAGAATGACATTCTAAGTGAAGTAAACCAGAAAGAGAAAGAAAAATACCATATGAGATCACCCATATGTGGAATCTAAAAAAAAAAAGAACATAAAAACATAAATACAAAACAGAAACAGACTCATAGACATAGAATACCAACTTGTGGTTGCCAAGGGGGAGGGGGATGGGAAGGGATAGACTGGGAGTTCAAAATTTGTAGATATTGACAGGCGTATGTAGAATAGATAAACAAGATTATACTGTACAGCACAGGGCAATATATACAAGATCTTGTGGTAGCTCACAGCGAAAAAGAAATGTGACAATGAATATGTGTATGTTCATGTATAACTGAAAAATTGTGCTCTACACTGGAATTTGACACAACATTGTAAAATGACTGTAACTCAATAAAAAAAGTTAACGCCCCCCCACGCCCCCCCCCCCAAAAGAAAGAAGTCTCTGTTAGTTTAATCCATTTAGACTTTGGAATGTCTAGCTTTACAACATCCTAGCCTGTCTTGAGTGTTACAGTCCCTTAATTGATTTCTCTAGTCAAAGTCTCTTCCCCCTCCAGGTATTCTCTATCATTGTCAAGTTAATCTTTCTAAAATGTCTAATTATATAAATTCCTTACTAAAATATTTCAGTATTTCCTGTTGTCTTCAATCCAGTGTTCACATCACAGTGTGTATCTCAACTTCCTTTTAAACAACCCTGCTGCTTCTCTACATGCATACATACACACTGGATGCTTTCTACCTCTTCTGCTTTTTTGTTTCTGTGATCTAGGATGCTTTCCCTTTCTAGTGCTGTTGAAGTGCTACCTAGTTTTAAGTAACAATTAAGATGTCACCATTTCTATGAGAGCTCTGGGCCCTTGAATAAAAGGGACAAGAGACACCTCCCTTATTTCCCGGAGGACTTTGAATCTCCATTATAGCTATCATACTTTGTACTTACCATTCTGTATAGATTTCTAATTCTTTTCAGGCAAGAAATCATCTTCTTTCACTTCCCTATTATTGCAAAGTCTCTTGCATGATGCCTACTAAATATCTTAAAATTGAACAGATGAATAAATGAAACTAAGATTGCATTTGATTTTAGAACTGCCACCTTTGCTCTTTAAAAACTGTGTGGTATTGACAACAACAGTGAGGCAAGTGCTGCAATGGATGTTTCTTAAGTTAAAAAAATGTAAGTTCCATGGCGGTCATTTTCTTTCAAGTGGTGTTCCTAAAAATTAATTTTTTAAGATCCACTTTGACTTTTACTCTTTTATTTGACTTATTTTATTTGACTTTAAAGCCCTTCTTTGTGACTCCGATTTTTAAAGTTTAAACAAATAACAATTACTTTAGGGAACTGTTATTTTCAACCTATTACTTTCCAAGTAGTGCACTTGGACTGTTACTATACAATCTGTTCTTATTCATTTTAGGTCTATTACATTGTTTTGAAAAGTAGCAATTAAGCAATACTTTTTTTCCCCCCAAACTGCTTTAAATGCACCAATCATTCTTTTCTGAATAATTTAAGGACCTAAGCCAATGAATATTCTTCTACATTATCCTATTAAAAGGAAAAAAAAAACTAAACATTTTTATTCTACAAAATCATACTTAAACATGCCTCTATATTATACTGTAAAAGTAATCTTCAAAGTAATAGATGAAAGAACAAGATTAAATTATTCTTCATCACAAATTACAAGAATGTTGCCTCTTTTTTTGTGGGCCTTTTACCAACAGTGAAGTTTTGTGTCATTGATTGCACTTTTGCTAATGTGAAATCTCTAGTAGGGGTGACCAGGCCTTATGCAAATCTGTTCAGTTGTTGTTTTTTCCAGGAGTGATGCCTTAGAGCCAGAGAATCAATCATTTAACAAGTATTTACTGAGAGCTTACTGATACTCAGGCCTTAAGCTGTTGCTAGAGAGAATACAAAGTATGGGATATAATCCCTGCCTCAAGGGCTTATGTTCAGAAAGACAAGACTCTCATACATTACAGAGAAATGTACAAGTAAATGATTAAGTTCTGAATTGCACTGTACAGCCTCTAAGTAGAAAGAACTGAGAAAAGGGAGAAATCTATATGGGGCATGAATGGTAGGGGAGAGGGATCCTTTGTCGAGGCCAGATGTCAGTAAGTGAGCACTCGGGGAAAGCTTGTGCTTTGTTTATTTATTTGTAAACATCTGTTGGTGACTTATGTACCACAAGGAAAGAAAAAGGAAGGCCCTGGGAATTTCAACATCTAAGGGTAAGCAAAGGAATAAGAGCCAGCCAAGAGGGTAGGTTTCTAGCATCTCGACCCCCAAACACGCTCCATGCCGGGTGGTCTTAGTCTCAGTTAATGACTCTTGGTGCCTGATTCAGCAACCTCAGAAGGACCCCACTCTTTTCTCTCCATCTGCACTACTTGTTACATCATTATAGTCTAACTTCAGTATTTTCCCCTTGTACTTTCACTACAGAATTTTAACTTGTCTTTGAGCTGCTAGCCTTTTCTTATTTTGAGCAATCCCTCCCCCTACCTATGTACAGTTAGTTTCCAAAAAAGCCAAAAGTTCTACAAACTTTTCATTTCTCCTCAGTTTCCACTCAGATTCTTCACATGCTCAACACCCAGTTTAGAAAGGCTTTCCTCCAGAATTGTGTTTGAAAAACTGTTTCATCTTTTAAGACTCAAGAAAAATGTTACTTTTTCATGAAAATGGGTACTCTTCTATCCTCTTGATATTAGCAATTTTCTTTTTTGTTCCTGTCTCTATAATAGCCCTTATCATAAAGTGTTACAATTTATCTTCCTCACCAGAAGCGCCACAAAATCAGGCATTTTCTTACTTCACTTCTGTATCCTTCTGCTTGATACATGGTAACTGTTCAATAAATAGATATTGGGTGAAAGCATGAATCTTTTATAACATCCTCTTCTTCACTTGACTTTGAGTTTTATGAGTTGCAACTGCTTCTGATTCATCTAATTAGAAGAGTATCTGATACATAGTACAAAAGGTAAACATGAATAAACAAAGGTTATAAGCATAATTATTTTAGAGAGAGGCAGAAGAGAAGATTTCAATGTCCTGGAAGTCCACCCAGAGATGAAAGAGCAGATGAGTATCATGGTTACAAGTAGGTAAGCAGAGTCCAAAGTGTGGAGTCATAGTCAAAAGCAGAGAGGAACAGGAGGGAGGAACAAGAAAGAAATGATCAGGTTGAGTGGAGACTAAAATACGCATCTCTATTATCTCATTGACCAACTCCTACTTTTTATAAGATAGTTGACTCAAGCATACCAACTCTGAGAAACAAGTATCTCTCACATGCATGTTGATATGCCTTCCTGGTTCTCTCTGAATGCTTTGAGCAAGCCCCCATCATTGCCTTCTAAAAAGACTTCCCCCATTCTTGCCCACTTCAGTCTGTTCTCTTCCTGGCAGCCAGAGATGTTTATCATTCCTTAACTTTAAAGTTGTAATGATCTACCATTGTTCCTATAAGAAACACCACTACTCTTGCCACTATTCTTGGCTCCACTATTCTTGCCCCTTAAGAGTTTTGCCATTATTTTTCAAGTTATGTTTGTTCATGCGGAATTTATTTTTTCATATATATATTTATTTATTGAAGTATAGTTAGTTTACAATATTGTGTCAATTTCTGGTGTACAGCATAATGCTTCAGTCATACATGAACATACATGTATTCATTTTCATATTCTTTTTCACTGTAAGTTACTACAACATATTGAATATAGTTCCCTGCACTGTACAGCATGAACTTGTTTATCTCATACTGGACTCTTTTGATTACTTAAATATGTTCTGTTCTCTCTACTGCTTTAAAAAATCCTTATCTCTGAGCCTTCCTAGTGCTTTAGAAGCTCACCCCCACGTATCCAATGCATTTTTCAAACTTGAGTTCAAATATCATTCCCTTAGAAGTCTCTTTAGATCATACCTTACCCCCTCAAGTGGATCACATTCCCTTATTAGGGGAGCTATTGTTTTCCTATGCTTTTCCTTTGTAGCATTCCTCATAGATTATAATTGTTGACTTCTTGATTAGTTGGTTGGTGTTCCTTCTTTCTCTCTTGTAAGCTGGATGGAAAGGAGTATTTCTTTTTTTTTTCCCAGATAAAATATTATAGGTTGATTTAAAACTTAATTCTCACCTGAGTATGCAAAATACCATCTCCACAAAATGTTCATTTTTTTTAACTTTTTAGTTTACAAATATACAAAATAGAATTAAAGCAAGGAACTATATTAAAAAATAATTTCTTCTGCTTAAGGGCATACTTGGGAATAAACCATTGTACAGATTATTGCACATATGAAACCACAGTGCATAACAGACTGGGAAAGGACTATTCTGTTTTCCTTACCATCTCTCTCTCTAATATTTAGCACATTGTTTGGCACTGATATACACCCTATAAGTATTTGTTAGGATGAATCAATACTGGATGAGGGAATAAACAGATCATTCATTCATGAGTGAATAAAGAATGTATTACTTTTTTTGTGGTAAATATTTTGTTTAATTCCATGGCTAAACCTAGGAGTGCCACATCCTGAAATATGACCTGGAGGCCATGGAAACGCAGGGAATATGTTAGATATGCAGAATATTATTTTAAATCTTAATAAGAGATGTGTAGTATTTACAGGGGTACAAAACCATATATTCCATAAAGGAAAAACTCAAGAGCAATGGCATGGAATAAACATGGGGCTTTTGAGATAAGTTGCCTGAGCAGGAGGTTTTCTTTCAGTGATGGTGGAAAATAAGGCCTGGCGTGGAGCAAGTGAAGGAGCGATTTAGGATGAAATGAATTTATCCCAGACTTTCAACAAATACTGACTTAACGTCTACTAGTTACCAGCCGTATACTATTAGGTGGTAGGGTAACATGGTAAATCAAATGAGTTGGGAGAGAGTTACTGTGAGCCCTTGAAAACTAAGGTGCACCATCAAAGTTTGTGTTAGAAGATTAATCTGAAACCTTTTGAAAGACAGATCTGGGATGAGGAGGAAGTTTGTTGAATAATTGAATCAATAAATCAAATAAATTAAAAACTAGTCATGCTTTTGTGAATTGTGTGCATCCTCATTTAGTTTGGTTTTCTTGACTATAAAATTTTACTTTATATTTCACTAATTCTTTGATTCTCTTACACTCATTTAAAGAAATTTTTAACATATAGCTTTCAAGATTCAGAAACAAAAGAAAATTGGCATGCTGGACAAACCAGTGAGCCCGGAACTGAAAAATATTAATCAGATGATAAATATATAAGTAAGAAAACATGATAAGGAGTTCCATTAATGAGATACCCCATGAATGCAAACATATTCTCATGTGGTGGATGGTAGTTTTATTCTCTGTGCTCAGTGCACTATAATCTAGTGACTGATTTTTCAAATACATTGTGTAGCTAGGGGTCATCACATAACCTATATATACCTCTGGCACTGAGAAGTTCCGAGGTAGGAGATAAAAGGGGGCAATGTTGGTCTCTGTTAATCTTAGCTTGAAAATAGCATCCCTAGGGAACTCTGTCCAATTTTAGCTGTGTTTAAAGTTCTCCACCACAAAAGAGCAGCAAAAAAACCAGTCTCATTAAAACAAACTCACAAAACAATTCCAAGATATATGATTAAGAGCAAACCAAACAACCAAAGCACAAATAATGTGACCTTCTCTTGACTTCTACTTTTACAGCTCTACTTATTCAAGTTCTGTTTTCGACATTAAGCTTTGTTCATAGCCATAACTTTTGTGGTTATTCACCCATTCCATCTATTACTTTTCCTCTTCGATTTTTATTGAGTTCTTTTAGGAGAAACTTGAAAAAAAATCTTTATCAGCAAAGGTTTGCTCAAGTGCTTTTAAAGTAACATGTATCTACAATATCATTTAAAAATGTCTGTTCTATTGTCATTTAAGTTACTGTTTATTGACACTTTTCTGAAGACTAAAGAAATTCTTTTCTTCCAGCTCAGTTTAAGAGAAAAAGTAATAAAAGATGGACAGCAGCCAGAAACATTGAATAAATTATTAGCCTTTTTATTTAATTATTAAAACTATGAATTGACTCATTTAAATGGATTCTGAAAGTTTTTGTGTGACTGAACACTGTTGTCATGGAGATTAAAACAGTTTTTTTCCCCATTGTATATACTGAGAATGGCAAGTTTCTTCTAGTGGATGCTTCTGTGGAGTAAAAAAAAAATTAGTTTCTGTAGAATTTTGTGGAATAAGCCCTCTAGTTGATCTTTTACAGAATTAAAAAAAACTTAGTTAATGAAAATATGTCTTAATGGGATCGTTGGTATGTAGTCTTACTTGGATAACATTTTAAAAATCACTTTTTTTTCCTGTACATTGTGGAGCATAGTGAACAATTATCAGTTGCATTGGTAACTGCCTTGGTTTCAGTTAAGCCCAAGTACTTAGCAGAGGGAACTCAGTTGAGGTGGTAGGGCTAACTGCCAAGGTTTGCTGAAAGATTGTTCTAGAGACCTGTGGGCAGTGTGCCTCCTGGACGGACTGTACACTTGATGAGAAAGAGTGCCCTTTGTGTAAGCTGCCCTCAGGTTTACTGTATAAGTCCCTCTTTGTTATGCATTTCTACACATGCTAGTATTTTTTTTAAAAACATAAACTGTTTATTTTGTAAGGCATCTAGCTTTTATTTTGATGGGATCAGAGAATGTGTCTTGCACTTCTTCTATTTTGCAGATTTGCGTTGTGGGCTTGTACCTACATTTTTCTGTATACTCAGGAAACAATGAGAATTACATAAATTTTTTTCTGCTTGCTCACTGATCAGAAAAAAATGGTGGAAATAACATTAAAACGAAATCACTAAATATTACTCATGGATAACGTAGAGGAAAACAAAGAGAGCAGTTATATGGTGTAGATAAGGAAGAGAAGGGGAAATGTATCTACCTTGTAAGGAGACCTTTGTAGTTCAAGTGAGAGGCTCTTTGGATAGGAGGTACCTAGTGACGAAAGAGCCACTGACTTTAATAAAGATTTAGAGAGATCACTTATAAAATATATTTATGGTGGGAAGTTCATTAGGTGCATGTATGTATGATGAGGTCAAGGTCTCCAAAGCTCTTCAAAGTTTAGAGTGATACATGTATTGTGATGTACTTTTGTAGTACTATGTCAGCGCTCTTGCAGTTTGTCCCCAGAACTTAATAGTTTCATACTGCATAGGAACTCACATCTATAATCTTAGGAGGTCTAGTGAACAGGAAGTTCATTAGGTGTCAGTTCTCTCATAGTATTACAAAATAGCTAATGGAATCTTATATGATTTCAGTAGACAAGGTTTTTCAAACAATGGCTTATGTCTCACCTGAGTCCAAATCACCAAGGGAGTTGAAAATGCACATTCAAGGGACCCTAACTAGATTAAATGAAATAATCTGTATCTCTGGATTTAGGTCCAGAAGTTTGCATGTTTACCAAAATCCTTACAGGCACCCCAAGTTTACAAACCACTGATCTAAAATAAGAAAAATGAAAGCTCTGATTGATCTTTTTGTTTGCTAAGTGAAATCTGGAAAACATAAACTTCAGATGCCATACTTCAAAGGCATTTTGGAAAGCAGTTTACTTTTTGAGGAAAGAGTGGAAATGAGAATGAAATGAGAGTGGAATGAGAAGGAATGCCTGGGGTGATGGCAAAATTTATCAGATACCAGAGCAGGCTTAGAAAAGGTACACTAGTTCTCTTCATATATTTCAGAGAATATCAGTAAGAAGAATTAAATTCATAAGTGTGCCTCACTTACCTAAAAATTTTTATGGAAAAATGCACTTTAGTTGATGTAATTGTGTCTTTTCCCTCTAATGACCATCTGTTAGAATTTTAAATGCCTAGACCAATGAAAATGTTTGTATCAGTAAGATACATTTGTTACAGCAAGCTTCTCACTTCTGGACTTTTTAATCGGCATAGCTGCCATCAGACTGACCAGCCAGCTTGCCTGCTAATCCATTTGATCCATGTCACACTAACACAGCAGTGAGTGGAGAGTAGCTGCTGTTTTTATTTCACTCTCCTTCTATGTGTCCTAACATTTAGGTGCCAGTAACGGGGATAGGCATGTTATCAAAGAGTTGTTACAATAGCTTAAACTCAAATCCCAACTCGTTTCCCACAAAAGAAAGATAAAGTTAAGTGTAAATTTCATTACTGTCATGTAGATTAAATATATGAGTTGGTAATTTTTAATTGTGTGCGTTTTTTCTTTTAAGTGACTAGTCTGGATGTCTGAGGGCTTTGTGTACGTACGATCATATTTGTGGGACAGTTAGGTTGTTTACTGTGGTAGGCAGATTCTAAAATGGGTGCCAAGTTCCCTAACCCTGGAGTTACATGTCCTGTATAATCACTTCCTCTTGAGGGTGAGTGGGACATGTGAATATGATGGGATAGCAATTTGATGATTAAGTTACATTTTATGACAAAGTAGAAGAGGGATTTTAGATATATTTCAGATCCCTAACTGGATTAATTTGAATTACTCAAAAGGGAGATTATCCTGTGAGGGCCTGACCGTAAATTGTTTGCTATCTAGCTAGAAATAAAACATTATACCATAGATATATATATACACCATAGATAGCCTTTCCAAATGTAAACCCATCAACTTTGTTTATTCATTTGTTCATCAATCTTTGATTAGGTATCCTGTATTTGGGAGATATTTATAGGCGTTGAGTTTTACAATGCAAAATCTGGGCACATCCTTTGTAAAAGAAAAAAGGATTACCCTTTTATATTAATAGTAATAATAGTTATTAATATTGTCAGATACCTTCTGTGTACTGTCCTATATTATTTATTGCTAGAATTATATAAGATAGGTTGTTCTTCTTATGTTAGTTTTCACTTGTAGACGATAGAAATCAAAATTTTAGCCTGCCTTGACAACTCTTGTTATTTTGGTCAGAGAGTGTGAAGGGGACCTGACTTAGCACCTGTTGACCAGGAATTGCAGTCTCTTCATCAGGGCTGTCTCCTGTCTCTTCTCAGCTTTCCTCTTTGTTGTTAATTTGGGGGGGAATCTTCCCACAAGTTGCCTGAGTTACAGGGTTTGGTGGTCCTCAGCACTTTAAATCTCAGGAGGAGAGAAACTTCCTACTTCTGGGGTCGCCGTTAATCTCTGATGGGCGTCTGTGGGTCATGTGTCTAACCATGTGCTCACAGGGGCCAGGGTTCTTTGGCTAGCTTAGGTCACATTTCCCTGAGTATCAGATAGGTGAAAATGCTTCCTGGTGTGCATTCCCTAGCTAGTCAGTATCAGCTAGGATTGGAATCCATGCTCCTTCCAAAAGATCACCCTGTGTCTACTTGAAGTACTTTTCAAGTGAACCTGCTTCCTGGTTTTGTTTTGTTTTTCCTTTACTTTTATGTGAAAACCTGTTCTTCTGGCTTTTAAGTAAAAGCAATAAAAAAGGCCCTGTTATATTTTCTTCTCACAAAGAAATTAGTTTTACATAGAGTGGATTTCATTAGTAGACCTAATCTTTAAGGAAGAAACACATAGTCTTATAAAATACTAGAATATCCTTTAATATTTAATGCCTCCTGGATTCTAATATAATTGACAGCCTTTGTGATTCACTTCCCATCCTCCAGATATACCCCTTGTTAAAAAAAAAAAACAACAAACTTATATCTGTAGTATGTATGCTTGTGTGTATGAAAAGTATGCATATGGATATGTGTGTGTGTGAGTGAATGTGTATGCATTGTGGTGTATGTGAGAGGGGAAAGGAGAAGAGAGAAAAAGAGCATGATGTTAGCTTATTGATGTACTATGGTAGTTTTGTTGAATTTTTTTTCTCTTCTAAATTGATGAAAGGATGACTTTGGATATGCTGTTTAAAGGAGATGAACTTGTTCTCCCCCACTTTTCTGAGGACAGTTTTAAAGGAAGCTCATTCCTCAGATATTTCTCATCAAAATTATAAACCTGCAAAGTGCATTTGCATTATTCTAGGTATATTTTATTGGCGGTATTCTTTAAATGTTGAATCCCAGCTGATTTTTCTTGATCTTCAAAAAGTTCAGGGACCAAATTATATCCTGCAGATATTTTGTTATTATTGTGCCAAATTTTCTGTTTCATCTCTTCTGCTTTAGTTCTACAGGAATGTTAGATAAAGATTGTTTGAAGATAGACTTGAATCCTAAAGTTTGTCTCCTAGACTAGTGGATTATTTCCTAATTTAAAATTATGCAGTATGCATGTTGAAGAATATGTTTATTTTGAGTGTCAGCATGTCATCATTTTTACAAGCAGAACACATTTTTCAAAGAAAGAAAATATGAACCTCATAATGATGACTTATAGTATTACTCTTGAAGGTGGCTCTTATTTTAGCTGTTATAAAACAGGGAGAAACATCACGGAGCATTAAAATATAATATCTATAGTCACAGTAGCATACCATTAAATAAAGTGGAGACATGAATATTTAAATTAGGATTTTTTTTTTATGCTATATTATTTCAGGAAGAAATTGCAAGCTGTGGAAATTTTTTGTATCTGAGTGAAAGAACTCTAGTTTTTATAGCTCTTTTAAAGGAATATCTACATCAGCAAAAGATTGCTAACAGTCATCATACTTGATTTTATTTAATATTTCTAAAACACATACAGTTGTTTTTATGAAAGGGGGGTTTGTTGGCATTTTACATGACCAATTCCTTGATTTAATTTTTACTCACAGGGCTGACCTGTCATATGGGATAAATCTACACCACAGCAAAGCTATTTTTCTCAAGTGCATCGCCAGATATAACACATTTGAATGAAAAAATTACAAAATCATAGAACGGGAATTATTTGAGAGCTTTTTAAAACAATCTTTTGGTTTAAAAGCAGAGAAATATTCTACCATCAAACACTAGATTGTGTGAGATGAGTCTTTGCGCGTTCCAACTGAATTTTCTTTATCTTTCTAAGTTACCCTCCACATGAATTTAAATTTCAGCTGTATTAATAAGCATTCTTTAGGGTGTCAGAGGGAGATAATGATTTATGAGCTAGATAAACCTGTAAGACACAGATGTGAGCAAGGAAAGTACTAAGAGTAAGAATCACTCTTCACAAGGAAATAAATAATAAAATTGTTTAGTACAACAATAAATGAAGCATAGTCCTAGTGGGGGAGATAGGAAGAAGGAGAACAGGGAATTGGAAACAGGATCCTGAGAACTGTGCTGGAGCTAAGCATAGATTGCTGGGTAAATGCAGTTGTGGAGTGGCCAGTGGGCCTGGGGTTCAGAGGAAGGTCACAGTAAGAATCTTGCAGGAGGGCACAGATCTCAGAATAAAAGAGGTCCCCTTTCCAACACAGGCTGTGCTAACTTCACGGCATCTGCTGTCAACCACTGGAATGTGGGCTTTAAGTGGAAAAATCTTTAGGTAATAGGTATTTAATTATTCACATTATAGAGTCAGAGGAGGTATTTAATTTGGATGTGTTTGTACTTCAGTCTAAGATGTGATTACTTCTTGAAAGACTTTATAGAATACCAATGCCCAAACTGTATTATATTTCTGTTCTGTACCTCAGCTCCCTTTGTGGTAACAGTGCAAGAATGTAGTGAGAATGTCTGAGGATCTATTTCTTTTGCTTTTTTTAATGGAAAATTTTACTTAGACAATTGTAGATTCATATGTAGTTGCAAGTAGTAACACAGAGAGGTCCCTATTAACCCAATCTCCCACAGTGACCATTTCACAATATATGTGTATTATCAAAACGTCAAGTTGTGCATTTTAAATATATGCCATTTTTGTCAGTTATATCTTAATACAGCTAAAAAATTCCAAATTAACAAAATTGAGTGTATTTGGATTTAGTTTTATTTTTGCCAAGGTTGTTTTATAAAAGCAATATCCAAAAAAAAAAAAAATTGAAAATCTTCACACAATGCTTTTTCACAATTAATAAGAACCACTGCCTTTAGAACAAGTTCAGTCTAACAATCAATGAAATTGTTCTGTGTTTACAGATACTGTATTAACTTTCTCTCTAACTGCTATGAAATGGGAACTATTATTATTCCTGGTTTACAGATGAAGTCATAGAGATAGAGGCTAAAGAACTTTAGTGAGGTCACACAGCTAGTAAGTGTCAGAGCTAGGATTTGGGCACATAGAGAAAGGTATTATAATCTGGGTCCTTAACCACTAGCTTATATGACCACAATGAGTGAGAGAGATGACAAGTTCTAGCTTTATCAAAACTCGAAAATAAAAGGTCAGAATATGTGGAAACACTCAAGATTGGGAATACTTTTTACATATAAAGAATGAATAGAAAAAAAACCCCACGCTTAATTGTTTCATCCTCATTTTACTTTCACTTCAATTGTAAGCATTTTGCTATAGTTTAGGTTTCCAAATTTGATTTTTATTAAAATAGATAAATCTATCAACCATCTATTGTATTTGTCTCTTTGCATGTTTTGTCAAATTTAAGGAGCAAAAATAAAGCTACTCATACACAGTTTTAACATTAAATAGAGCCATTAATTAATCATTTCAGAAACATTTAAAATGCCGCTTTTTCTCAAATGAGAGTAGGTTTGGTTGATCTGCATGTCTAAATTAACTCCAGGGTGTAAAAAATTCAATAAAAAATATTTGTGGCAAAAAGGAAAAAAATAAAAGCTCAGTTGAACAAAATACATGAATTCATATGAGTCAATAATTCTTAAATTGTCATAAATTTCACTACCACTTTTATAGGAAAAAATTCACACAGTTTGCAATGTGGAGAACAATAGCTATCAAAGATGGACATGGGGCAGTGGTAAGCCATGGAGTTCATAAAGCCACAACGTGGACATGGCATGTCTTCTGGGGCCACTGATTTTATTCAAGGACAATTTGAAACAATACTTTTATTTAAGCAAAACTATAGAGTAGACCAAAATGTATTTGAATTTTTTAAAGATCCATTCTGACTCTTTTAAAAAACTTCAGAGTTGTGGCTGTTAAATTGGCACTTTCCCACCAGACCCCAGGGTGTGTGCAATTTATTGTTCTCTACCTTCTCCTTGTATTCTCTTTATATTCTCCAACATATACTTACACTTTAAAATAATATTTAGTGTTAACATCATTAAAATTCTTTGAATATTACTCACACCTGAGCTCTGTGGTGCACTATGCCTATATTTTCTTTCTTGTACATTTTTTTCTAGCATTAAAACTGCCTTTATTTTAATTCTATAGTTTACTATAGACACATCACTAATTTTAAACCATTCTCTTTGATAGAATTTTAATCCTCCTCTCGATATGCTGGATCACACTTGAAAATCTATTGGTTGATTTTTTTTTTTTCTGAAACAATCATCCTGGAGCTCTTTACTCTCACATTTTTGTGGATAACATTCTCTGGTAGTTTTTTTTAGAAAGCATGAATGAAAGGTAAATGTTTGTAAAACTTACATGTCTGAAGATGTCTTAATTCTTCCTTCTTTTAAACATCTATTGGTTATAGAATTCTAGGTTGGAAAGCATTTTTTTCTCAGAATTTTAAAGTTATTAATTCATGGCTGTCACCTCCTCACTCATGTCACTCTAACCCCACTGGGTCATTGCTATATTACTGTGTTTATAACAACAGACACCTTGAGTAATTTAGTCCGAGGCTTCACCATTCGTGTGATGTGGACCTCTGGATCCTAAAAAGGTCTATAAATCAAACTATACCCAGATTTAACTTTTAAAATCTTATATATTTCTTTATTTACCTGATGGCAAAAGTAGAATCAGTTACATTTTATTTCAAAATCAATGGATCTATTTTTTTTATCCCACAACAGAATCTTCTGAAATGGCAAAGAGTAGGTTTATTAGTGAAAGAGCAACAAAGAAAACCTCATGTTTTCCCTCCTTCCGAGGGAGAGATACTAATGATGAGAGATTATACTAATTATCTTAGTGTCTTTGTTGTCTTATAATTGTTATTATGTTTTTTGAAAAAAATAAATACATGGTGGTGTTGGGGGAAGAATATTGGTCTGAGAAATAGATAGCCTTCTTCTGGTGCAGTTCTTTCACTAACTGATATTTTTAGTCTTTGATGTGTGATCACAGATAACTGTAGGAAGGGATGATCTTTAAAGCCCCCTTCTTTCTATTCTCCCTTTCTGTGTTTTTGTCTTTCTTCCCTTCTTGCTACTGAGATGTGACTCTTGTTTTCAGCTGGCTCAGATTACAGGGGTGAAAATGTACATTGTTGACAAACATACAAATAAATAATACCAAATGACCTTATGACTACTGTGAAAAGGTATGTAGAAAATACTAGGGTGATATGGATTATTTTAAAAACAATCTTATTTCTTACCTAGTAGGCGGTTTCACTTCCAACTATGGCAACGTAATTGAAATAGTGTCTCATATGACTGAGATCTTTCACATCTGGCTATCTTTAGACCCCATCTTATGCAAAATTCACTGGGTATTTTCCACTGAGTGCTTTGTTTACTGCTATAAAATCTTAAATCAAAATATTACATTAAAGGAAATCTTTCGTCAAAAGAACCTCAGTGAAACCTCAAAACGACCACTCAATTCATCTGTTTAAAGCATTAGCAAAGGCAGCACTATTATCCCAGTTTATAAGCTATGTAGACTCATCATTTTTGTTTTTTCATGTATGCTTTCCCCATGGCCAAAATTCTGCAAATTACTAATACAGATTGGCAAGGAGAGAGGTTAAAAACAAGCAAGCCATTGCATTTTAGCTGACAAAACATCTATTGAAATGTTATCTTGGTGAAGCACTAGGAAATTCATCACTGGAAGATTCTGAATCAAAATCCCCCAAGAATGTAACCTACTTAGGGGAACATACCTTCAATATTCTTCTTCTAGTTTAATTTAAATCAACATGTAGATGTTTTACATGCTCCACGCACGGTATCCCAGAGATTGTGTTTTTCCTTTTGAGGTTTGAATATGCTGATCACCTTTCATAAACAGTGCCATTCAATGCACTTTAAAACACAATCTTTGTTTTTGGTGTGAGTAGTGGGAAGGGACAATCATTAAAGACTGGAGTATAGAACTGTTGTTGATTAAAAAGGTGAGTTGAATGCCCTGTATTTTAAAATGGGAGTGAGCTCTCTTATTACTAAAAGAATTTGCATTTATGCGATACCTGATATGGGAAGGGAATGCTTGATGAGTAGCCAGTGATGTTGAACTTGTGGTATTTTCCAACTGACTTCTTTTTCTTATGAAGGCAGCATTTTAGTGAAATTGTGTTTGTTTTTCTTTCTGATAGGTTCTAATTGAAGTTTGAAGGTTCATTACACAGTACCTGGGAATATGTTGTCAAATACAATTCACCTCTCCCATAGTGAATGTTGGCATAATTTTGTAAGACAGGGACTACAGAATGCTCAGCTGTTATCATATTTGGCTCCAATTTCATTCATCATGGACAGAATTTCTACAGTGTTTAGAATCTCTACTTTCAAATGTCAGTACACTGAAGTAAATATTAAAGAACAGATTTGAATCTGAGTAGATGAACATTGGCATTCAAACAACACTTTGTAGGCTAAACCTTATGTCTCTTTCAATTATGTTGAAAAAAATACAGCCTTCAATGTTTCACAGATGTATTACCTGAAATTCAAAAGCATGCTACTTTATCAAAGTCGTCTTCATTTAAGTTTAATAAGAAAAATAAAAATAAAAAATGTTTACTCTTATTACACACACCCTTCTCATGTAGCAGGACATCTCTGATTTTATTTGGGAAATTGAGTATATGTCCGGTAGGTTTGAGTGGCTTGGTAAATGAGTCTGTTTTAGTATGAGCACTATTTTTATTAAGATTTTATAAACTAACTTGGTAGTTTCCAGTTCTGTGGCAATAACAATCTATCATCATAAACCTGAAACATAAATGTACAGGATACATTCTTATTTCAAGAGTCTGTAAGTTGAGTCCCCTCATGAACAATTTATATGAGAGGATCATAAAATGAAGTTCAGCAGTAGCACAGGCAACTGCAGTGAATAGTATGTTGTTTAAGGTCCTTTAAATCATGAAAAAAAAACTTTAAAGAATTTATTAATCTTACTTCAAATATACATATTTTTTGTAAATCACAATTGGGAGGAAGAATTTGTTTTCTGGAAGTACTGAGCTGACCATATATTAGAAAACTAAATAAAGCAGGGCAGTGATCTCTGTTCTGAGTGAAATATTTTGCTCTGTTTCACATTGGGCTATAATGATGGCTGTGTCAGTATCATTTTATTTTTCTCCTGTGCAAGTTTGATACAGCTCTTTATATATTAGTTTGTACTTTGGAAAACACAAACTCTGTTGTATTTAGAGGAAAACTGGCCTGAGAATATGAATTAGGTTTAATACCATGGTTATCAACTAAACTTTTCTATTTATTTAATTATTTGAAATAGATAACACTGTGAAAGAAAATTAAGATTTGTCAGTTTTTATTTTATTCCCATCTTGTTTCTTATTTATTTGAATCATCATTTATTCTTCTTTCAGCTCAGAAGGACTGAGCTGTCTAAAGGAAATGAGTAGTAATTTAAAGTGCATAGATTTCTGAGTGTGGGCATTTGCAAACAAACAAACAATAGTGATGGCATTATTATTTGTGGTATTTAAAAATCATGTTCAAACAGTTTAAAAATATCTCCTGAGTTACATTTATTTTATAATATTTTAAAGTGAATCTTTGAAATGTCTCCCAGTATTCAAGGGTCAATTGTATATGTTTAGACATTAGACACTTATTTAAGAGCAATTGAATATCTGAGTTAAATTCTTTTTAGGAGATGTGAGTCTTCTGTGTAATTTTTACCTTCTGTGGACAACTTCTAGAGGTCTCTTCTGTTGTTCTTGGTTAACTTACAGGCCTTTCAATTCAAATAAATAAACTAAAGCAATACATAAGAGCAAAGACTGAAAATAAAAGAAAACTAATTTGAGCTCAAGGGGTTTTTTTGGGGAAGGCCTCAGAGAATGTGCCAGCTCTTTTTAAGAAAGGCATTGTATTCAAAGGCCACATTTAGCTGAATAGATTGAAAAATCCTTATTGTTTTGATTAATGATTCAATTGTTGTCTCAATGCTGAATATTCATAAAAAGTACCCATACATTCACATTTTAAAAAGAGGTAAATTAAGGAAAAAGTAGGTCAATGTGCTGAGAAATGAGCTTTTCTTTATCAAATGGTTAATTCTGTACTCTTTCAAAAGAGCAAAGATCAGCTCAGCAAATAAGGTGTTTGGGATAATGAAAGTACTGTACACAGGAAAACTGTCCTTTTGTTTTGAGTCTAGAATTGATTAATTAAATTTCATTGTAGAAGTATTGCATAAAATAAGTTTCAAGGGCAAAATTCTTCCTCATTACACAACTAGTGAAGGTTCAAATTTCAGTGACTTACTCAAGTGTAGGTGGGAAAATGTACTCACAAAATTTATGCAGATTATTAGGAAAACTTATATTGGGAATACAGACCAGGGATGTATCCAAGAGTCACCAGCCTCAATTCATTCTTGCTGCTACAGAAATTACGGGGCCAGGCTCTTTGCACTGAGACAGGAAGCAGCATCAGGCAGGGAAGCTTTCATTACCACCTGTGTCCCATGGGGTTTGTCTGACCGACTGCTGATGGGCACATAGATGGAAGGCCTCTACCATTCCCAAATGCAATATGTAATCAACCATTAATAAAAAAAGAAATATTAATGAAGTCAATTTTAAAAGGAAAACAAATGTTTTTTAAGGTACCAAAGAAAAAACACAAAGGATAGTCAAATATTGATTATTTCATTAAATATTCATTATTTAATAATGAGTAAAATATCTGAGTGGGCACTTTTAGATTGACCGCATGTACTCTGCATGAACACCCACTTGCTATATATATGTCAAGTCTGTAGATGTACTCCTGACTATTCTCTGTAGTACGTATGTTCTTATCTGATATTGTACTGAAGAGACCATTAGAATCTGTTCTGAGCAATACCTGGTGAGTATATTTGCCCTTCATTTCAAAACTTTCTCTGTTTAAGAGTGAAGGGGAATCTCTGCCAATCAGTAGCACAAGGTTTCCATGGGTTCCCAGGAAGAAGACCCCAGTCTTTACCTAGAGTAGCACAGATTTTATTGCTCAGTGGATGATATAAATTGTGAGTCTGAACTTCGCATCTCAGGTTTAAGTTACTTAATCCTTAAAGAATATAAGATTTCCAGCCTCAGGTCCATCATTGCTCAAGAATAAGATCCCAGGTCTGTGCCTGCATTATTTTCCTTCAGCCCAAACTGTGAGGGCAAATTTTGCTCTGTAAGAATTGGCATTAAAGAAATCATCCATTCTATTTTCTTTCTGTAGATGAAATGGGTTTATGCAGTCAAACAAAAGGAAGTCCATATGAAGCGACTGTTAAGGAGGGGCTTTCCCTCCATCCAGTCTGGTGAGCAACTGCCTTGCTGACTATTCTGGGGCGGCTTTACAATGACCAAAATGAAGTTGTAGCAACACTGGTATCCTGGACGTAATAGTCTGTTCTGAGTGAATATGCCTTAATAAACATATTGGAGTCTAAAGCATATTCATTCATTTTTTTCATTCACTGATTCATTAATTATTCAGCAAATACTTATGAGTGTCTATTGTGTGTCAGCCATTGTTCTAAGCAGTGGGAAAAGAGGAGTGGACAAGTCTTTGTTTTTGTGATGTTTTCATTTTAGAATGGATGGGGACGAGGGAAAAAGCCAAAAAGCAAGGACACAGATAAATAAACAAAATAATTTCATATAGTGATAAAGAGTAGGAATAAAATTAAACAGTTGTCATAGTTCATGGAGTGGGAGTCAGTTTGACTCGGTGGTCATGAAGGGCTTTGCTGAAAGAGGCAATGTGTTAGCTGAAGCTCAATTGAAAGACTTTCCAGCTATGAGAGATCTAAGATGCAGGTGGTTCTAGATGGACAGAGATTCAGAGATCCTAAGACGTGAATGAATGTCTTATGTAGAGATGAACTTCTTATGTTTAAGGAACAGAAACAAAGCCATAAAGGCTACAATACTATGAGCTGGGGAAAGGATGGTATGAGATAAAATTGGAAGATGTGTAGGGGCGAGGTAGATGGTGCAGGGTTTTTTAAACTGTGGAGCTTTGCTGGAATCTTATTATAAGTGCGTGGGAAACCATTATCTGGTTTTGAAACTGTCCTTGTTTAATACTGTGCTACTCTGCCTGCTCTGTGGAAAAGAGATTGTAGGGAGACAAGAGTTGGAAGCATGCAATACTTCTAGTCAAAGATTCCACAGGAGACTTTGTCAAGTGCAGTTTCCATAATTCCCAAACTCTGAAGGGGACCACTAGGGCTTCTTTTTCAGTTGTTCTCATTTGTTATAGGCCAAGACTGCTAAGCAGATGAAATTGGGGGCCATTTACAACTGTTAGTTCTCGTTCACACTTTGGTCACTTGAATAGGGTTAGTGCAACTACAGGGAAGATGACGATGCAATGGTACTTTAAAATAATCACATCTGTGCACTTTAACAGAAGTTTTGAAATATTACATTATCACTGACAGTCCAATTTCTAAAGGCAGTTCACATAAATTTCCAGTTCTTTGAGAATATATTTGTTATTATATTACAACTTCCTGTGTAGTTTTAAATACTTGGGTTAATATTTTTTTATTTTAAAGCAAATTAATATTCTGCATACAGAAGCCAAAACAGCTTTACTATTTATATAGAACAAGGACAATCAAAAGCGCTCTATAAATGGAAGACATCACATTGATGTTCCCATTCGGTGGACTCAGGTCTAAGGCTGGGTGAAGATCAACACCAAATACGATTACAGCTAGTGTTGCAGTTATTTTTGAGGTCTAGAAAGAGGTATCAACTAGAATCTAGGCAGAAATCAGTGGAAATCATTTTTATTTCAGAATTAAATAACTAAATGGAAAATATGATATTTTCTGTAAACTGTATAAGGTATAAACTGCAAACTAGCATTATTATGATTGTAAATTACCAAATTTAATTCTTACGAAAATTGAAGTAATCTTCTAACCCCACATCATATTTTAACCATAAGTCTTTTTGTTTTGTTTAATAATTCTTGAAAGGATGCAAACTTATGGTGAAATTTATTATGCTACAAGGTATTTTTAAAACTTTCTGCTTGGATACAATATTATAGAATCTTAATTCAAGACATAAAGGTGGAAACTAAATTGTGAAGATCTTTCAAATATATTGTCACCTTAAGTAGTTCTCTTCTATATTACATGACCTACCAATGTTGAGTCTGTATGAGTTTTTTCAACTGTATTTGATTTTAACAAACCACTGTGGGTACAGTTAAGAAGATGTCTTATTTGAGGCTTATAACTGAAATTGGATAAGGTTCAAAGGTTCAGCAGATATAAACATACTTTAATTAAGAAAAATAATACATTAAAAATTGCTCAAACAGCTTTTCTCTAAAATTTCTTCATGAACATCAACAAATAAACATCTGTTTCATAGTAGAAAATTTAGTTGTAGGAAATTGTATTCTTATTCTGATAATTTGTTTCTCTTAACTTATCAGGATACTTTTTCTTAAAATGTGTTTTATGATTAGTGATAGAATTAGCATAACTAAGTTGATCATTCCCCATTGGTTTGTCTACACTAGCTAGCTGTCTTTTGGTGAAATGAATTAAGATGTACTTTACAATGACTGTAGCTAACAACCATGAACATTGGTAGCTAAATGTGTCCCTGGTGAGAGGTGCTAGCCTTCTTTTGCATGTCCCTTGAAGCAGGATTCATTAGCTGTAAGGCTGGATTTATTAGTGACTACATGGGAAGGTAAGATAGGAGCCCAAACTACTCTTATTTCCTGGTATGCGGTGTCTTCTTTTCCTGCTCTGTACCAGTCTCTTGGTTGTCTCAGGAGGGTTTGGATGTCCATGGCTTTCACAGTCAGCCAGAGCCCACCTCCTTTACTCTCCTTCCCCTGTCACTGGAAAGACAGTGAAGACTAAAGGAAAAAATGCTTAACTTTCTTACATGGAGAAAGCATTTTGTTACCTATATTTGTAATTTAACATGATACCTCTACGATAACTTAAAATTCAACACAATATTTTAGCAATTATTAATATATTTTTTATGTAATTAGTAGTGTTGTAGGTATATATGAAGTAGGTTACCTGCCCTCAAGATAGTGTATAGTTGACTCTTGAACAACATGGGTTTGAATTCCACACGTCCACTTATAACGCTCATTTCTTTTTCCATACTGTAGTTGATTCTTGAACGAATGGTGACTGACCATTAGTAGCAAGTCATCTTAGTTATTTGTTTGTGGGACAGGTAAAGCAACCAACCTCCCAACTGTCGAAAATCCACACATAACAACTTATAGTTGGCCCAGGGTGAGGCGAATGAGATGCCTTGGGCACAATTTCGTCTGCCTTCTTAAATTTTGTGTCATAGGGCATCTCCCTCACTTCATCACTGAAAAGTAAATCTTTATGCTGACTTAGAAAAAAAATGATATTGTAAAGGACTGTTTATTGATATGTTAGAGCACCCATAAAAACCATTGCAAAGGAAAATATATGAATAATGAAATGATTTAGTAATACCTTGAGAATAGCTCTTATTGCAAATGATCTCTGTGTCTCTTGTAATGACTTTCCAATATTCTGTGAAAAGTATTGGTGTTGTTTTAGCTATGATATTGTATTTCGATTTAATATTAATATCCCTTTATTGTTGAGATATAAAATTTAAACTGAGTGTAAGAATTGAAAATACGTAGGAAAATAATGAATTACAATGTAATCCAACTTGCTTACTAATTTAAAAGTAGTTACTAGTAAGTTACTATATTGCAGTGGAAAAAAAATTTTAAGACTGGTAATTCAACAATTGCTGCCGTAATAGCTGAAGTCACTTTTATGTGGGGCAATGCTAAATCAAAGTCCTTGTAAGATGTTACAGACCTCCTAATAGCTTGGCTCAGGATCTAAAGAGCCCAGGACATGAGAGCTCATTTGAGAGCAGGATTCATGATTTCTTTACTGTGCAGTACTCCTACCTCTGGCTTTGGCTCAAAGACATAGCCATGCAGAGAAGGACACCGATCATAGCAGAGTTTGCTATTTTTATAATTTTTCTTCTGCCGGGATCACTCTATAATTCTTGAGTCAAAAATAACAAGAAAGTTATTTAAAAAAAATAAAAGCTTAATTTGAAATATATTATGTTGTGCCTTTTTTCTTTTATTCAGAACACCTTTAAAAACTCTGCTGATGATTAAAAATGTTGAAACCATAACAGTATTTATGGCATGCTTTTAAAATACTTCTCACTTCTCTAGCTACATGACTTAATATTTGGTTTAATCGTCTCTAGACAATATTAATTGTAAGAGTTTGCTGTATTGCTTCATGGGAATTCGAGGTTGAAAGAAGTTGGATGGAAGGGTGGGGAGTAGAAAAACAGAAACTGCTTTTTCCATCCACTTGAAGGAGCTTCAAATTACAAGAGAAGATGAAAGAGTCACTGAGACAAAGGATCAGATTGGTTAAGTATAGGGTTAACCCTATTGCTTTACCTGTCCCACAAGCAAATAACTAAGATGACTCGCTACAAATGGTCAGTCACCATGGGAATGTATAGAATTCTTGCTTTGTGGTGAGGGTGCTGTGGGTTCTTAAAGCCTGTGCCCCCTTCCGTAAACAATCCTGGGAATTGCCTTCTAGCACAAATGCAGACTTGCATTTCAACTAAATGCATTTCCCTCCTCAATTGCTTTTTAAGCTTTGCTCATTAACACTGACCTAGTGCAGCATTTAAAGGGCCTAAATATATCACACAGTGGCTAGCGCAATCAAGATAAGTAGTCCGATACCAGCATGCTGTGCTCAGTATGCCCACTGGCTGGCCTTTCCTGTAATTCAAGGTACTCCGTTTGTGCCCAGTTAATCAGGTGACCCTCTACTAGCTTTATTAAGCATGGACTTGACAGTTGAAGAGGTCACAATGGGAAGAAAAGTATCCCCTCATTCTGCAGAAATTGTTGCTTGAAACCACAGAATATTTGCTAACATCCAGTTTTCACCAAAAGAAATCACTTCATGACTTGTGGAAAAATCAATCCTGTAGGTAAACAGGATCTTAAATTCAAATGGTCATACCTATCGGGGTATGTAGCAGCATGCCAGAAGCTAGCTAAAACTGCAGGATAAACACTGTACTACCATCTTGTGGAATATAAAGCTTATTTAAACATTTTGATGGGTCATGGGGCAAGTAAAACACTGGTTTGTATTAAAATATATTCAAAAATATAATGGGATGTAACTGAAAGTTCACATACAGTTTTCAGATTAACCCCGCCCCCCCCATTAATACATATTCTAGGGTACTATATCAGACTCTCCTGCCAATAGTATTAGTGCCTTGGAAAATTTTGAGATGTGTTGTCCTAGACTGTCATTGATTTTTGGAGGCATATTTGCAGAATAAATCAATGAGGTGGTGGAAGTCAAAAAGCTAGTGGAAATGAGCCTATGAATTCATTGACTCGCCTATTCATCCATCTATCCATCTATCCATTCACACAATATATATTTATCTTATGGACTAAATATTTTATTAACTTTGAAGTTCAAAATTATTTAATAGGAATTGTCTCTGCTTTGTGACACAATCTATCAAGAAACAGTTTTTTAAGTAAATAGCATATGGTGAGCAAAGTGCAGCAGTAAATTAAACAAGATGCTACTGGAACATATGACAGAAAAATAATCGATTTTTATAAAAGTTAGGGAAGATTTCCCAGAGGAAGTAGTAACTAATCTGAGATTTTTAAAGACGAGCAGGAGAAGTTCAGGTGAATAGAATTTGCAGTGAGGGTAGGGGTGGAAGGATGGGGCAGATTGTTTCAGGAAAATAATTTAGCACTTTAGCTTCTGAGGTGAACCATAGATAAGAAAGTGTGACTTTTCCAGGAACCGAGAGAAGTTTGGAATACTTGGAATTTAAGTGTGGGGTCAGTGACGGAGAAGAAGGAGGAAGCAGGGATCAGAGGGAGAAAGTAGGCAGAGGGAAGGTTAAATGATACGGAACAATCTGATCACTAACCACTTTGTGAGCCTTGATAAAGAGTTTAAGGAAATCCCTCTGATGGCAGTGAGGAAAATGAATCAGAGAGGTCAGGACAGGGCATTTCATTAAGAGGCTTTTGAGGTAGTTGAGGGAATTGGTGATAATGACCTGAATGACTGTGGTGGCAATGGAGGTGAACAGGCATGAATGGACTGACAGACTTTTTTAGTAGTTTGACTCAGAAAGATTTGGCAACTGATTAGATGTAGAGTGTGAGGAAGAAGAAGGGGTTAGGCATGACACTCAGATATCTAAGTTGGCTAAAAGAAACACAGAAAGATTTCAAGAGGGAAAAAAAGTTTCCAGTGGATTTTTTTTTTCCTTTTTTCCCCCAGTGTCTGATAGACACTCATGCTAGTATTTAGGTGTGAGTTGAATAGAGTCAAAGCTCAAGGGAGAACACTAGCTGGTGATAATGATTTGGGAAATTTCAGCATATAAATAGTCATTGGAACTCAAAGGAATGGGAGATGTTGCCCAGAACAAGTTTAGGGGGTGAAAAGAAGATGTAAGAGGAACACTGTGAAAGACATCAGCATGGGAGAGGAAGGGATGCTTTGCTTGAGGATTTACTCTCCATTCTGATTTTTCTCTTTGAGAGAAGCATCACAAAAGTAATTATTTCTTTTCATATTTCAAGCTATTTTACAGTGGTATCTCACTAATGAAGAGTGTATGTTGTGAATGCTGTTAACATTCATGAGGAATGTGTCTTGGGACCTTCAAATCTGAAAATGTTATTTTAGTACATATGAATCCCAAGAAACTGAGAAGTTTAGGTTCATGATTGCTTTGCAAGAGATCCTTCAAGTAAAGCACTTACGAAACTGATCTCTACAGTAGCCTTGTGGTGCAAGGCCAATACATGGACATAAATTATTATTCTTATAATCCCAAATTGGGGTTCCCAGTATACAGAGCAGAACTCCTATGTGCTTCCAAATAGAAGACATAATCTGTATTTGGCTATCTTCTCCTCTTTGAATGTGTTCACAGATGCGTTTTATTCTGGTGATATCTGTGATTACCTTTTCTGACCTACAACCTGGCCTTTAATCTATGATCACCTTTGGTTAGAAGGAACTTCATATGGCTACATGGTCACCTTACAGCGTCTTTTAATTTTTTTTCCCTTTTTTTGAAAGGGAGAGAGAGAGATTCTTAAACTATGTGAACTTAATTTTACTTGTGATAAATGCTGGTTCATTAGCTTCAATACTGCTTTCACCCTCCGTTGCTTCAGAGGAATGATAATATATACTTCACATATCACCTGAATTAGATTTCTGTTGAGTCAAGTATTTTCTGAATATGTTCTCACTTCACAAAATTAAATTATTTTCAACCTCTCTCTAGTTTTACCACTGTTTTGATAAAACGTTTTATAGCAGAGGAAAATGTATCAAAACTATTTCAAGACTTTAAAAATTTCCTTGTTTGCCTCGGAGACTATGTTTGATCCATTCTGTCTCTAGAATGGAAATACCGCAAAATCAACATTGTACTTTTTTACTTGAATCCCAAATGTATCTAGTCTGGTTAAGTACCTGCAGCACTGTCAGTTGACTTTCTTTTAAGGGGAACTTCTCTTTTGAAAATAAACCATTAGAAAAATTGTTTCCTGATTTACTCCATGAGAGAAGATGAGTATGGAGTAGCAAGCCTGCAATAAAATAAGTATCCTGAGTGCCTCCCAGCTTCACGGACTAGCTAATGAACTCACTCACACACTAAGCAAGCAATTTTGAGATTTGAAACAGGGCCTGAGGGGAATTACCAATGAATATTTGTAATGAATTATTGGAACTGCTTGTGCATAGTCGAAACTTCAAATATTAAGCCTGTGTATCCTGGGAATCCAGTGATTCCTTCAGCAATTTTTTTTCTGATCACCTACTCTGTGCTTCAGACACTGAACAAAATATCAATCTGTCCTTTTTTTGAGAGACCTTTGCAGCCTATAGGGGAGACAAACTCTAATCAAGTAGTCAAGCTAACAGAAATATAATTCAACATGAGGTAAGATAAGGAATGGGTTTCTCAGTAGTGTTTCACCAAACAACATGATTTTACGAGAGAGCAGCCAGGAGCCACTTCTCTGAGAAAGTGACTCTTGGAGTATGAGTAGGAGCTAGGTATGAGTAGGGAGGAAATTGGGGCAGATGTGGAGGGTCTTTAGAGAGAAATTTACATAAACATAGTCCCTCTCCTGGTGTACCCTGGAGAGATCATGGAGCCCTCAGAGATCTGAAAATGTCACTGTGGCTAGAGCACAAAAGTGAGGGGAAGAGCATTTGAATTGAGAAGAAGCCAGATTATGCAAGGCTATCAAGTTTGCATTAAGGATTTGGTACATTATTCTAATTAAATACTGTTGGCCATGTAGGTCAGGGGTATACAAAATTACTTTCTATAGGGCCAGATGACTATTGCTGCGGCTATTCAACTCTACTGTTGTAAGGGAGAAGCAGCCATAAGACAACATGTTTGTGAGTGGGGGTGGCTGTTTCAATAAAACTTTATTTACAAAAACAAATCATGGGCATTATCTTATATACTCCCTAATTAGGCAAATCCTAAAGTTACTGCCTTATTTCCAAGTTTCTCCACTGAAATTGGTGTAGAGATATTTTGGGGGACGTTAGTGCATAGCCAGCAAATATCACTATACTTTATACACTGAAAATTGGGTTAAGAAAAAAAAAATTGGACTCCTTTGATTTTGCTTTGAACTCATGTCACAAGAAGAAAGCAGCAGTCTGGTTCATCTGCCAAGAGAAAGAGCATAAAAGACAAAATGAAATGCCAGAAACTGGCTAACTAGTGGGGATGAGTGCTAAGAAAATGTTAAAAAGATTTCTTGCAAAGCAAGAATCACTTGGGAAGTGAACTTGTTCAAAGCATGCATTAACTTGCCTCTTGTGAGAACAAACTGTATTGTAAGGCTCTGCTCCAGCTTGTCTGATAGACAGCACCTGTGGTCTCCATAGACAACAGACTCTCTACTTAAAAAGTACTGAGTTTAGTGCTCATGCTGTAGGGAATGATGTACTGTCGTAAAAGTTTTCAGATGAAATCTGGAAAAGCTAAAAAGACTTTGAAAAAGTGGGTTTGACTCCCCCTTATAATCATGGTACTAACTTCTTAGATTAATTTTGTAAAACATTTTTATGTCCCAAGTGACTAGTAAATAAAATTCTTGTCAAAATCACATAGTGTATTTAAAATATTATAGAATTATAACACTGGGCACAACTTAGAGAAGATATTATTACTCAGGATGGGCTAGGTTACGCTGCAATAATTCTGGTATAATAAGCAACCCCTCAGTTTTGGTGGCTTAATACAGCAAGCGCTTATCTCTGTCACACATTACTTGTCCATCTTGAATTACTAAAGTGATAGAAAGAGGAGTTCTGTTCAATATAAACAATTTAAGACCAAAACTGTTGGATACTTAACCGTATGGACAATTGCTGGACATCTTGACCTATATAGGGATACTTGGAGGATCCCGTGCATCTCTTCCATTCTTGGCCAGGATGACAAGCATCATTTATACCTGTAGGTCACTGGCCAGAATCCGTCACATGGCCTCATCAAGGTATCTGAGTTATATGGAAGAGCAGGTAGATGTTGGGGGCACCACTTTTTCTATCACACAGATAATCTCAGCAGAGATAGGTGAAAAGTCTAAATATTTATATGTAGACCTGTAGAGGATCCCCTTTGCAAATCTGGGGGTTTTATCCTGGATATGGAACTCACTAGAAATCAAACGCATGTTAAGACCATTGGGGGTACAGTAGCTCAGTCAAAGCTTGCAAAAACTATCAATGTAACTGATATGCTTAAAATGATGAGAAGAGTATCAAATAAGAAATAGATTGGATTTTTAGAGTCATGTCTGCTCCTATTAAATGTAGGCTGTCACTGCTGTTATGGTATAAAACAATGAAAGTTCTGTCTACTATTAGGTGAAATACTTTATGAATTGACGTCAGCAGTCATTTCTGATACCATATATGAAACAGTCCAAGAGAAAAATGGTCACTTTACTTTCCTAGATTGGTGTCACACAGAGTAACATTTGTTGTATGTTTTAAAATATTTTGCTGGTTGTCCTGTATATACCTGAATTTCCTGCATTATATACAACTTGAAAGGACAGTACTCTGCATGTATGAATAACATGGCAGTTTCTAGATTTTCATTTGATTGAAAGAGGTTCTGTTTGATATTTAATTGTCTTTGTGACAGAAAGGTCCATTCTTTTCTTTTTTTTTTTTTTTTTTTTGAGTTACATTTCTCATGGAATAATGGGACATATTAGGTTAAGTTTAGGAAACTTATGTTTATCAAGCTGTCCACATATCTGTTAAAGGAATTTCATATCTATAAATAAATAAGCTTATTTTTCCATGGTGCCAGAGAGATAATGAAACGTTCATATAAAAATATTTCTACCAGCTGAAATATCATGATTGTTATTCTAATATTCCCTCCACAAATACTTAGAGAACTATGTGTCTGTTTTAGAAAGTTGGGGTACATATTTTAATTTTTTCTTGCTTCTTGAGAAATCCTTTCAACCTCAACAAAAATAGATTTGATTTTCATGTGCATATTCAAAGACTTCTCTGCACCAATACTAATAATAGGAAAATAAATCTGGAATACCAATCGTTGGACAAATGTAGGATTTTTAAATTTAATTTAAACTTAAATCTGTGTAAGATAGCATTGAGAAAATCTTAGTCCTTATCATTCTAGGTATAATTGTGATGGTCACTTTCCCCAAACCAAGCTGCACACTCTTTCCCACGTTTCCCTGTTTGGTGAGGGACATCCTACTTTCCTACGAAGACTGGCTACTTCTTCTCATTTTTTCTGCTCCTCACAGTCGCATGTAATTAAATTACCCTATAGTTGTCAGTCCCTAAATAACTCTTGATTTCCTCTGCCCTATTGTTTCTCTGCTAATGCAGGTAAAATGCAATCTCCCTGCAGTGATTTTTCCATAATCTACATCTTGTATTATCATTCTCCTAATTAAAAGTCTTTGGTGGTTCCCCATCCGTCAGGATAGAGTTCAAACTCCTGAGAGCTGCATACACTTCCTTTCAGGATCTCATTGTTGCCTGCCTTTCTAGCCTCAATTCTCATTACCTGTTCACATGCCATTTGAACCCAAGACAGTAAAAATGACTCCCAGTTCCTCCAAAACATTCTGTTCCCTCTTGCTGGCTTTCCTTTGTAAAGGCTATTCTTACTGCCTTCAACACAGAAACACCACCCCCAGCTCCTAGTTCATCAACTTCTACTCATCTCTTGGTTGCTAATGACTCCTGGAAGTCGTTCTGTAATTCCTGGTCACTTAGGCAGCCAGCTTCTCTGCTCTCATAGAACAATCTAGTCCTCTAATGTAGCATTAGTCACACATTATCAGAGTTGTTTTACTTGCTTGTCTTCTTCACTGCCTTGCTCCTTAAGGGTATTAACAGTGTTTTCTTTGTTTATTCATTTTTTTTTCTACTGAGAAAGTTTAAAAATACAGAAAAAGAGATTTTAAAAAATACTCACATTCCTATCTCTAAGAAATAACTTTTGGCATGTCATGTTTTCTTTTTCTTACCAAAGTGAAAAGACAAAATACAACTAATCTTGATCTCTATCCTTAATCCTTTTCTGCTTCTCTTTCAGACACCCACCATCATGGTTTGTGGCCATTTCCCTTTCCAGTAAAAATACTGTTACATACATATTATGTATACCTAACCAATATTGTGCATTCATAGTTTTCCAATGTTTAAAATGGTTTCTTGCCTTCTGTAACTTACTGCATGCAATTTTATTTCAGTATTATGTCTGTATAGATCTCAAAATCATAATATTGAGTGAATATGTCAAAAGGTGGAATGTTACATAAATTTAAATTTTTGGCAATTTTATGAGTGAAAATGGTATATCATTGTGGTCTTCATTTACCTTTTCGATTAGTAACAGATTGTACTTTTTCCCATTGGCCAGTCCGATGTTGCTGACTCTGAATTTTCTGCAATTTTGGGCTTTTCCTAGAGAATGAAAAAGTGAATATCCACAGGCTTGAGGAATTGTCAGTATTCTAGGATGCATAGGCAGGCAGTGTGGTGAGTAACCACTTTATTGTGGAAGAGTGATAGAAGGAGAGGATAGAGAGGAAGATGGAAGAACATGATGGTCAGAAGCTTGGATTTTATCACCTGGTGATGGAAATTTATTGACAGATTCTAATTAGAAAAGCAACAGTGTCAAAGTTGGGTTTTAAAAAACAAGCTTATGAAGGATGCTTTGTAGGTCAAGGCAAGAGATTTGGAACAAGAAAATGACTTAGAAAAATACTGCAATTGACCAGACAAAAAGTAGTAATGGGCTGAAATGAGCAGGAGTGGAGAGAAGTGACTGCACTTGCCATTTATTTAGGAAATTGAATTTCAGGGATTTGGATTGGGTGAAGCACAAAGGGAGGTATTTTATGCACATAATATAAATATTGTGATATTTATTATTAACATGTACCATTGACATGAGTTATCTTTCCTTTATTAAGTTGAAAATTAAGGTAATCAGACCCTATTAAACATTGTCCTATGTTCACTATTTTATATCCATGTTAATATGTAAAACGTGTATAATTAATACATATAATAGACACATGAACAACTACCTGCGTTTTATAGAGTGTGGTGGTTCTTGCAAATCCACCCTTTCCTTTCCTATCTTTCAGTCCTTCTCATTTCCCCATACCCGAGATACGGTCTGACCAGCACATTGTTTTGTTTTATTTTGTCTCCTGCAGTGATGCTGGGACAATTCAGAACTACTAGGAAACTCTAATTTTTAGTCTGACATGATCTTTTTCTGTTCATCAGCTGCTCATATTCTTACTGTGCTATAGTCACTATGTATAATCCATTTGACCAGGGCCTCCTCATTCCTGGCAGATGTTTGAAAACATCTCCAGAAGGACCCATTGATACTTGTTATTTAAATGTGAATATCATTGGAGGTGAGTATCCGGGTGTGAACTCCCTCTTCTACTCTCCTTTTCTCTCAACTTCTCATTTTCTCTGTTCAAAACATGGCCATCTTTCAACTTTCAGGACACTTCTAAGGACAAAAAAAATCTGTGTCTTACAAATTCTGCAGGTACATATTACAAATTTCTCATAGTAAGAAGCATTTTTCTATGGAAGAAACAAAGTTTCTTTGTAGAAATGAGAATTTAAGTGAAGTTTTCACATTGGGAATGAGAGACGTTTCTCACGAATCTTACTGGTTTCCATCTGAATTTATCTGTAATTTAATCTTGATAGTAGTCATTTTAGATGGTGACAGATATGGTTTAGTTAAATTTTACTCGATTCCTTAGTTTTCCTGGGGAAGTCCCCGGGCTCTGTATCACAAAACAACGTAAGTTGCCTGAATTCACCTTGAGAATCACTTGACTGCATTGAATCAGTCAAGTGGGAAATAAAGTAAAGATTCATGAACATTTCAAAGTTTACTAGAAACTCACTTTCTTGCTTTTCTGTGTAGATCTCCTACAAATTAATCAGTCAGTAGGTCTGAAATACATGATTTTTATTTTGCATTCAAAGATCGTATCACTTTTTATTCATTTGATATAAATCATAATATAGTCTCTTGTAAGTACAGCTTTTAAAAAACTCTTGTTCATAGCCTGCTTCATTCCTTTAAAATTTATGTCCATGATGTGCATGGTCCTGAATGTGGAGTGGGTCTCTCTGAAAAAAAGTGGGTCAGATGGTTGCTTGTGCAGATTGAGGAAAAACTGATAGTTTCCTGGGCTCTTTTGAAGGGCGCTGTTTTAAAATACGAATTAGTCAAGGTTTGCAGTGCTGTTATAGCCTGAACACATCAAACCACTATGCAATTTTAAACCATTCAGTGCTTATGGCAAAATTCTGGCTTTTGATGTTGGGGCAAGAGTAGACATTTTATTGGAATGTGAGGCAAAAATAAAGACAAAAAACTTTGGATGATTTGGGGGATTGACTTTCTTTTAATAAGAAATTTTGACTCCTAAGATCTTGAAATGTCAACAAAATGGCACACAAAACAAAGCAAAACTTCAGTTTGGAGCCCACTTAAGAATCTGATATTAATCCTTGAATATTTAAAAAATATTTTTATTATGGAAAATTTCAAACTTACGAAAAATAGAGAATATTGTATAAAGAACCCCTGAAGTACACGTTAGCCACTTCAATCACTGCTACTCACACCTAGTTTTTTTTTTTTTTTTTTCAATCTGAAGCCCTACTAACTACCCTCTTTCCTTACTGGATTCTTCTGAAGCAAATCATATCGTATAATCTGCAAATATGTAAGAATGGATCTCTAAAAGACAAAGATTGTTTTTAAAAACATAATCCCAATACCATTTTATGCTCAAAAGTGAACAATAATTATTTCATATCATCAAGTAGTCAGTGATAATCTAACATTCCTTTTTAATATATTTGCTTGAATACGTATATAAATAAAATAATTTCATCATTAACTACTTTTTTTTTTCACCCCCAGGTATAGTTCACATAGGAAAACAGATTAAATACTTGATATTTTCCCTTTATTTCCAAGTTTTTGGAAAAATCAGTTGGTTCACTAATATGCTTTAGTGGTGACCAACTTGCTTTTTGTATGTTTTTTATCTTGTGGATTTTGAACATATTTGAAGTATTTCAGTTCATTACATTTATTCTTATCAATGCTCAAATCGTCTCATCCTTGTCTGGTGGGAGTGTCTTCAACTTGGCTTGTTACTCTTTTCAGCTCGATTTTCTTTGCTATTTTCTATGTTTTTTGGTATATAAAAATGTTGCCAGCTTGTCTTGCTTTTTTCCTGCCCTACTCTTAGAAATAGTCATGTACAGAAGATCCCTGGTCCTTATAGTGAGAAATAATATTTAGAGACCATGTCTAGGCTTGTAGGCCAATTCACTGTTAATATGTTGGTAGTTTTTAGGTCTTGCAGTAGACCACGTGGGAAATACATATATATTTTAATGGTCAAAATACATTTTGAGTTTATGCTGCTATGTCTATTTAGGATTATGTGGCTATGCTTAACTTTTTATATTTTATGATGTATCTCTTTTCTCATCCACTGGAAGATTTTATTCCTAATAACTTATTTTCTCTGTCATGTTATCTCTGTACCTGTAGTTTCAGAATGCCAATATTATCATATGCAACATAGTTTCTGAAATTATTTTAAAAGATTTCCTAGTCATTATTTTGTATTTCTGAAACATCACACTTGGCATATATAGTCAAATTATTTATTTATTTGTTTGTTTGTTTATGTTTAATCTCAAGACTTTATTTTAATTACCTTTAAAAAAAATTCACTTGAAAACATTTTTCTGTGGTTAGGCTCCCAACTCTAATCACAGCTTCATTTGTCTTACGTGACTTTTTTTTTTTTTTTTTTTTGCTTTAAGGCATTACATCTTTTAAAACTTTGTTTTGTTTTATAATAATGTAAATCTTTTTCATAGTTCCAAAGTCAAATTTATGAGATAAAGGTATATTCAGGGAATACTAGGCTCCATCTCTGTCCATCCATTCTGTTCATCCCCTCCCTGATGTGTAACCATTTTTTTAGTATAGATTATCTTTCCATTTTTTTGGACTATATCAAAATAATTTATACAAACAGTTCACTAAAGGATATTTTTTCCAGCCTTTTGTTGCTACAAGTAGACTGCAAGCAATTGTTTTGTGTATGTCTCTTTTATATGTTTGTCAGTGTACATTGAGGGTAGATTCCTAAAAGTGTGATTACTCAGTCAAAGAGTAAATGTGAATGTAAATTAATTAGGTGTTGTTAAATTCCTCTCTATGTGGGTAGTACCATTTTCCAGTCCCCAGATCAGTATATGATAGTGTCTGTTTCTGCACAGATTCTCTAACAAATCATGTGTCTAAACTTCCAGAGCTTTTCTGAGGGTATGTCTGATGATTGGGGAAGAGGAAAAGGGAGAATTCAGTTTGAAGGGAATAGTCCTGGACTTGAAATTATAAGACCCAGGTTTAATTCCTGATCTGTTAATAACAACATTTTTAACCTTAGGTTAATTAACTTTTATCATTTGTTCCATAGCTCTGTGGTAAAGGCTGAATGAGATGACCTTATGAAATGTAACAGAATACGTTATCATAGTAGTTACTCAGCATGTAGTTTTTAAAATGTAAAGCAATAGAGATTTTTTAAGTATTTGGAACTTTCCAAAAGTCTTTTGATGAGAACAAATAAGAGGATATGGATTACTGACCAATGATTTTAGGATCTCCACTATCCTAGATGTTATGATAATGTCTAGTGCCACCTCCAAAGGCCAAAGTCCATGTTGAACAATACTTATAAAAATGATAAATATGTACTACATTCAAAACTTACATACCAATCACTCTTCCTGAGTTAAAAATTATGTAATATAATTATCACAAAATCCTATAATATCAGGGCTGTTATTAACCTCATTTGGCAGATAAGTAAAGTGGGATAAGAAAGGCTTAGTAACTGCCCGAATTCATACAGCCACTATAGTTGAATCAATATTTGAAACTGATGGTCTGCAAGTGTGCATGCATGTATGTGTGTTTACGTATGTGTGTTTGTGTGTATTTGGGTGTTTTGGGTTTGGGGGAAGAAAAGGTTCAGTTCAACAAATCAAAACCACTTTAGTGCCTTAGGTAGTATGACTGTATATCCTTGTTTGCTCAGGACCATGCCAGTTTACACTTGATATCTTGATACAACTACAGGTAGTACCAACTTTTATTCTCAGAAGTCACCCCACTTATGAGTAAAAACAGGCTATAACCCTGTAGGCAGTTTGTGAAGTGGTTTGATGTTATAGTTGTTCAAAGTGTTTGGTGGAAGAATCTTCTCTCCTAAATTAAAGAAAGACCATTGAAAACATCACCCTCCTGATGGGTGATCTGCTAACTTCTTTATAGTACCTGGGAGTTAATTCAGCCTGCAACTGTGATAAATATCTCCTTAGAGTTTAAGTCCCTGGTGGGGCTCAGTTTGGTTATAGACAAGAAAAAGAGCAGACTGCTCTCAATGCTGGTAACTGATTCCTCACATTTTAACAATTTATACATTCCCAAGGCTTAGATTAGTGCTTGGCACAAACTGATCACTTAATGTTTTTTGAATGAATGAATGACCCTTAATTGGTCTCTTGCCACTATGATGGTAATAAAGTTAGCTTAACCAGAGTATTCACTTAAATTGAATACTTACCTAAATATTTACATTCGTATTAATTCATCCTCTTGTTTCAGAGAAAAATGTCACCAACTTGAAATGGAACTGCCTTTTTCAAATTATGTCATTATATATATGTATGTGTATGTGTGTGTGTGTGTGTGTGTGTGTATGTTTTAAGGAAAATCAGGGACCAAGAGTAACTTGTTTGTCGGCCAAAGTTATAGCTTGGCTTTATTTTGTTTATTTACTTTGTTATTTTTAATTTGTGTAAGTATTGCTGAACATTTGATCTGATAATTAGCACTTGAAATGTTAGTCTATTTAGAGAGTGCACTGTAGAAGGACAAGTGAAGGAGTTTTAAGAGGTGGTCATGACCGATGCAAATTTACTGGAAAAGATAAAATATCCACTTGATGTTAACAAAATAGGTTTGCTAATGCCAAACCAACGCACAGGCTATGAATATGTGATCCTGGGCAAGTAACCTTTTATTTTCTCTGTCAAATGTACTTTTCAATAAAAAAAAAAAAAAAACACCACCTTAGGTAAAATTAGATATGGAAAACTGTTTTACTAAAGGAGTTTCAGTTATTAAATAAAACCTTCTAGGCCAGCCTTAGACTAAGGTACTGGAAAAACACATAGCACATGTGACAACTATGGTCATAAGAAGGGCTCAGGAGGCAGGAGCCCAATACTGTGTAAGCATGGCCCAGACAATTACATAATTATTGGGATTCTCATATGTTCTCAGAATTTAGACTAAATTAAGAATAGTTTTCTCTTTAAGTCTTTGAAATCATAGGACTGAGAGAAATTTGGTTCTCTACATTTATTTTCAGTGTTGATGGAAATTAGGTTTCATCTGAGATGAGCCAAATAAATTAAAACTGAAACATTTGATTTAGAAAACTCAAAATTTACTTCAGGCTAAGATTATTCATGTAACAAGTCTATTAGATTCAATTACAATTAATAGGATACAAAATAAAAGTGAAATCATCCTTTCCTAGACAATTAAATGAAAAAGAGGACAAAATTATTCTATAAACTAATATATACTGAGTTTCTAGAATGGAAAGGTTTGTCTTCATAAAAACATTTTATAAAGAATGACAATGGTAGTGATATGTAAATGTAGGTTGCTTAAAAATAATGATTACCTAGAAGATGTTATGACTGTGAGTCTGGCTTCTCTAGTTCTATAATATTTAGTTAAACAGATTTGTTGATACATTAATTCATTAAAAAAAATGAAACAGGGCTCCATCCTTCAAAGTTCTAACAATTGAATTGCAGTAAGAAATATACATGTGAAACATTTGTTCTTAAAATTTAAAAAATATAAAATATAAATTATGAGGTTGGAGTAATGCAGAGAAGAATTATGAGAATGTAGGCATTAAAAATTTTTCTTTTGAGTGAATGAAATCATGCATGGTGCTCATATATGCTCAGTTTATAAATCATTGGTTTCCAAAATAGCATTCGAATAGCCTGCATGGCTATGTAAGCATAGACCTTTGAATTTGTGTTGAAATTCTGATGTGCCTTTTCTAGCTAGGCTACTAGAAAGCAAGACACTTTCATACCTCAGGTGCTTAATTAAATTTGCCTCACAGAGCTGTCGTAAGGATTACAGATAATACACACAAGGGCTTGGCACATAGGAAGAGCTTATAAACAGTAAGTTACTATTTTTCACTTGACATCAGGCTTTGTTGATATTTATAAAAACCAGTTTTCTAGATAATTTGCTGGATAGAACTGAGAGTAGTTATATTTGTTATTTTAAAGTGCTTTCTACTTCTTATGGCCACTGCTAAAACAATACCAAACTCAAAGCTGTACCATCAGCCAGGATATCTTATATAGCTTTGTTGCAGAGACATGTTTATCAGGCTTCTGCAGTGTACAGTATGTCATTAGTTTTTTTGTGTGTTTCTCAGCTCTTCCTCGTCCTGTGCTGTTTCAGAAAAAAATATTATTCTTTTATGTATTTCCTATTGGTTCCTGAAGGATGCAATTACTTTAATTATTGATTATTTACAGTTTAATTGGAGACCATTTTATTCTAACTCATAGGAATAAAACAGCCACAAATGGATGTGAAACATCTCAGAAATGTGTATCTAACAAAGAAAGCATACATCTTCAAATATGAATATGCATTTACAGCCTGGCTGGTTGCCCGAGCTCCTAACAAGTTGTTCTGTGCTTCACCTTCTTATTATCATAGATCCTGCTAATGAAAACTATGGGTCCACAGCTAGAGGTAATAACATCCTACAAAATTTTGTGTCTGGGAAGAAGTGGACTTTGTGGTGAAGTGATTAAATATTTATCAGTTTGCCTTAAGCCAAGTACATGGTAAAAGACTAGTTTTATTTTTGTTGTGTTTTCAAGTAGGCTACTTCACTCTTACTTATCTTGACTTGCTCAGAGAGTTCACTGTTGAAAGCTTTAATCTGAAATACTTTCATTGTATGTTTGTTACCTAAAACAAATGAGCTGAAAATGTTTTTAATTGAGCTGTAAATTATGACTTGTCAGTATATAAATCATACAGTATTATATATTTTTATATACGCAAAAGAAGATATTTTACTTAACATGAGTTTTTGTATATAAAGGTTGAAAGAACTACACTACAGAGTTGAGAATGTAGGCATTAAAAATGTTTTCAAAATCATTATAAAGAGGCTAATTCCATTGTTATTTCTTTAGCATTAGCTAGAAGATTGTGACCCAATCAGTTTGAACAAGTTTAAACATAAAAATGATCACTTAGGTTGAATTTTGTTTCAAAGAGTAAATTCTTGGGACTTTGAATATTACACAGTCTGTCCTCTACAAGGAGGAAAAAATCATCATCTTGTGATTTTTGTTTATTTCTTTTCCCTGGGAACAGCATCCTGCTGGGGAGCTTATTTTATTCTCCTGGGTTTGCTTCCTTCTACCTTTTTCTTTCGAACAATGATTTTACTGGTTTATAAACAGAAACTTATATCAATTGACCGTCCTTTTTCCTTCTGCTGTTGATCTCAAAACTGTTCTGCAGTCCTGAAATACGACACACTATTGCCTTTTTGGTAAAACTAGTGCTTCCCAAATTGTAAATGGATGAAAATGCTACAACCTATTAAGGAAGCAAAAACATCTTCATATTTGCTCTACGAATTTTTCAAAGTGAAATACAGTCATGTCTATATCAATACATTAAAGTTCATTTTAGATTTCTTTACAATAAATTGAAGAAGCAATCTGCTTCTGGTATTAAATAGTGAAGCAAAAAGCATGATTTTAAATAATCCTTCCTGTTTTGTTATGATGCAAAAGTCTGTGATAGTTGCTAACTTAAGAAACAGTTCAGGTAAAACTTACAGTTGGCTGTGAAATCTATTCAGGACAAAATAAAATGATATTGGAAGTATGTATCTAATTACATGTGATGTATCTAAGCAAACTAGCTATTTGAGTTCTACTTTTTGTAAGTATCTCCTATGTGCTCTTGACATCTGTACATGTGTTTAATTTTCAGTGAATGCAAAATCCTGGAATTAGGCCCATTTAAGTATTAATTTGAGAAATGTATTCATAGTCTAGTAATTTTCTTTTATGTCTGCATTATTTTAAATCACAGCATAGATTTGCACTGTGTTTTATGGCCAGAGCACATTTATTTGTGAATCATTTAATCCTTTTTATTTTATCGCATATAGTATAGAACAATTAATATAATACACTGTTAAAAATTTTTAATATGATAGAGCCTTGGCATTTATAAATTTATCATTTACACTTACAACTCTTTCAGTTTCAGTTATTTGTGAGAAATCTCTAAGGTGTGTAATACAGTTTGAAAATTTTAAGGACAGTAATCTGTGCTCTGACTTCAGTCATTGGCAGCCAGAAAGTGAGCCCAGCTGACTAACCAGTACCAGCATCGCAGTGTGGCTGTCAGTTCATTGGCACCTTGTATTAACTTTTAAAAAGTAATAGAAACTTTCTTTCATAGGAAGAATCAGTACCCAGAAAGGAATTCAGCTGCTAGTCGATTAAAGTTTTTATGGATTTGAACTGTATACTATTACTTATACGTGGAATCTGAAAAAATACAACAAATTAGTGAATATAACAAAATAGAAGCAGACTCACAGATACAGAGAACAAACTAGTGGTTGTTAGTAGGAGGAGGGTAGGGCAACATAGAGGTGAAGGAGTGGGAGGTACACACTGTTGGGTGTAAGATAGGCTCAAGGATGTATTGTGCAGCACGGGGAATATAGCCAATATTTTGTAGTAATTGTAAATGGAAAGTAACCTTTCAAAATTGTGTTAAAAAATCTGTGTGGTCAAAAAAAAAAAAAAAAAGAACAGTTTGATGTCTTTGGAGATTTGTGGTCTCAAGATATATCCCTCACAAATGTTATGATTATACTGAAGTTCAAGATAGTTCTTATTCTGTGGTCAAATTATTTCAGTAGTTGGGATGTAGCACCCTCATTAAATGAGAAATGTTGCAAATTAGAAATAGTTTGCAACTGCAAGGCATTCAAATAATTATCATCTTTGATAATTTTTTTTTTGCATCTAGGTATGGGGACCCAGGAATCTGCATTTAAGAGCTACACATACACACATTTTATGCTTTCACATTTAAATGTAAAAGGTTGCCTATATTCTGTAGTGTCCAATTACATTCACGTTTAGTGAAGACAGTGAAGAGATAATTCCTGACTAGCTAGGTTAGGGTAGGAAGTCACTAACTGCTTTTTATTTTGTGCAATGACATTTCAGTTCCCATATTACTTTTGTTCTTTTTGTCTTCACTTCCTGTTGACAGTTTTGTTGTAAATACTTCATGTGCATCATCTCATTTAATCTACTGGTGTGAAGAGAAACCTATAACCAAAGTTGGGACGGTGTCAAAGTAAAGCCCATTTCTCATTTATGTACAGGGTTATCCAAAGGAAGAATGGAAATTTCATTTAAGATAGTGGAATTTTTAAGCAAAAATATTTTGGGTATCATATGCCTGATACATCACTGGTACTATTTAATTTCTCTAGCTGTCAATGAAAACCATCCCTGAGATACACTGCAAAATCTTTCAGTGGGTGAAATCACTTAACCACAGTGTGAGTGCCACGAGTTATTTATTTTAAATGACAACAATCACATTTTTATGCAAATACATTGATCTTGCCAAGAAGATTATGACTAGAAAGCTGAAAATAAAATGAAAAAGCACTCTCTTTTTCATATGGAAACATTACTGAGCAGCAGAAACTGGAAAACCATCCACCAAGAATTTAGATATAATATAGATGGGTCCTAACTTAACAATGAGTGAATAGTTACTTCTCACAAATTTAAGCATCAGTGTCTTGACAGTGGTTCTGGATGCCTTTGTGTTGCTAGGCAACCCAATAGGGGATGAGGAACTTCCACTCAAATTTACTTATATATGTTAGATTTTATACATATTATACTGAGAATGTATTACACACATCATTACAGGCTACTTGTACATTTCTGTTCTGTCTTTTGTGTGAGCTTCTCAGTATATACATGGAAGACACTCAGCCTGCATCCTTGATCCCCCTTTTTTGTAAATTAACACAGCCCTAATACACACATTGTTACAGTTGACCATTGTGGCTACATGAAAGAAAATATGTAGCCTTTTTTGATTCAGAAATAATAGTTTTTTAAAATATGAAATTTATTGTGTGTGTGTGTGTGAGAGAGTCAGTGTTTCTAAAACAAGAAATTTTTGAAAGAAAGGAGTAGTCTCTTAGTTTCACCTATTCTCATTTAATTACTTTGATTAATAGATGCAAAATAAAAATTAATACAATATCTAAATACAGTGAGATATTAAAGGTCCAAACTGTGGATATTTGAATTAAAGACTGATCAACTTGGGCTTCTGGAATAATACTCATGATATGTAAGAAACTGGTAGCATACTTTTAAGTGGGAGCATTCATTATATTTGAGAACTAGAGTGGTTTTGTGAATCAAATTTTAGGAGTTAATGCTATGTCAGTGCTACAAACCAGAGAATTAGGTATTTATAACAAAAGAGCTTTAAGGAATAGGGCATAGTGGAGTGTGATAGCTGAAACTGCTGAAAATGGATGGTGTAAATCTAAAGGATGGAGGAGGAATCTTTGTGGAATGATTACACACCTGGAACTTTCTGAAGACAGATGAGAAGAGCAAGGAATACCAAGGGTTTTTTTATTTCAAAGAAGACTCTGAGGATTTGGGTTAGATGCTATTTTATTAGCTTTGTCAGTTTCCAACTAGCTAAATAGTCCAAATTTGTGAATGAAGATGTTTTTAGTGTATCACTCTAAAATTATGGAATCATTCCTGGACAGTGAGTCAGAGTTTATAATTTCCATCCCAAAGGAATACTAAAGGGTTGGAGTCTGATATGTTGAGAGTCTTTTGCACTTTGAGTTCCTTATGGTAGTTTGAATCAATATTTAGTTGACTGTTTTTTGTTTATTTATTTGCATTATTCGTTTTTAATTGAACTTACATAATTTTATCTTTGAAACTGAAGATTAAATTGAATGTAAGTTCTACTGTATATTTTACCAAGATTATATTTTAAAACAGCATTTATTATACAAATTCTGGTCTTATATCTAATACAATCCCATAGAAATTTAGAAATACTTTAAAATTATCCTCATGGGTATTGTTTTTTGGTTGGAGAAAATAAAGAACATGTAAAAGTTTATCACACTGAATTACAAATAGTCAACAGGAATTATTTTGTGAATGAAAATTCTCATAGATATTATATGTCAGATGACATGTGTATTTAACATAATTCTATTACACTTAGCATAGTACTGTATTTACTAGGGTAGTTAAAGAAGATTTCTGTATGATGAAGTTAAGAGGTGTTGATAAGAACCCAATATTTAGTAAAGAAATCCCATGATTCCTTAGATTTGTGATTCATCAATGACATATTTGTTTACTTAATGCTTTGTGAATTTCATAATTTATTGTAAATATGGTTTAGTGTATTTTTGTTATTTAATAATTTAAATCTGTTTCTCTTATAGATAAATTTATGGGTTCTTTCTGTCTTACTTTGATTTAGTTTTCAAAAATTGAAATCAAATATAATTTTCCTTATTGTATGCTATCAAATAACCCATGGGACTGATTTTCTCTTTACCTAGTGAATTTTCATGTCAATTATGACCAGTTTTTACATAAAAATACATTTTATATGGCTTATTTCTCTTATTCATATCAAACAAAATAAGAGCATAATTAGTACACTTAGTGTATACTGATTTTTTTTCAATTTGACTAGTTAACTAAATATTAAACTTTTTCTTTACTAATTTTCTTTATTTTTTATTTCTAAAGTAATTTTTATTTGTTTATTTTTCTTCCAATTTTATTGAGATTTAATTGGTATATAGCATTGTATAAATTTAAGGTGTGTAGCATAATGATTTGACTTACATACATCATAAAATGATTATAACAAGTTGAATGAACATCCATCATCTCATATAGATATAAAATTAAATAAATAGAAAAAAATTTTGTGTGTGATGAGAACTATCAGGATTTATTCTTTTAACTTTCATATTTAACATACAGCAGTGTTAATTATATTTATCATGTTGTGCATTATATCCCTAGTACTTATTTATCTTAGAACTGGAAGTTTTTGCTACCTTTTGATGGCCTTTATCCAATTCTCTCTCACTTTTTTTTTTTTTTTTACTATTTTTGGATATTTGACAGGTATATAGTCAAACCTTACTCTTCTCTTACTTCCCTTTTATTCATTCTATTAATTTTTATATGAATTTATTATTTGCTAGTATGTTATATAAAAGTGTACAAAACAGATAAGGCCTTTGTCTTTATAGAACTTATAAATCTAATGCAGGAAAGAGCCACTAGGTAATTAAACAATATAATTATGTTATTTATATGGTAAGTGCTAAGAAGGAAATAAACAAGACAATGTACTAAAAGTTGTGTTAGGTTATTTTAGATGAAATGGTCAGAGGAGACTATGTGTAGAGGTGACGTTGCAACTGAAACAAGAAAGATGCAAAAGAGGCTGGCAAGCCAAGACTTAGGGAGATAAGTTCATAAGGCAGGATGATAAAAAAGTAGATAGGCATAATGGTAAGAAAGTGTTTGGTGGGTGCAAGAAATGGCCTGTGTGGCTAGTATACAGTAAGGGAGGGGAAGAATAATATGAGTTAACGTTGGACCTGTAGACATAAGCTGCTAAGAAGTTCAGATTTTCCAGTGAGTTTTAAGTAAGTGAATGAAGCAGCTTTCTTAAAAGAGAAATGGAATTGAGGAGGTTTGTAATGCAGTGATTTTAAAGATGGATCATGGAATCGTTAAGCCAGGGAAGAAGGAATGATGGCAGAGAAGAGGTGATGGATAAGAGAAAGGACCATGAGTTGTTGTAATGGGTGAGCTAAAAGGATGAGGTGATGTGGTGAGTGCCATGTCTAGGAAGGAGCCATGAGAGTGGGTGCCTGAGATGGAGAGGAGTAAAAGAAGTTGATGAGGAAGTCTAGGACCTGCACACTAGGTAACTCACATATGTAGATTTTGCTGTTATATAGGGAGAGGTGGGAAGGAAGATGAACCAGAAACCATGTCTTGAAAATGCTAGGAAGGTGTTTCTATGAAAGTAATAGGGGGTGTAGTAGGTGCTATATCTTAATGATAGAAGCTTCAAATAATCTGAGATTTTTGAGGAGATAGAGAAAACTGATTTGGTAGTAGCAGCAAAGAGGACATGTAATAGACTGCTAGATCTTGAAAGACCTTTTAGAAAAGGTCTTTCATTAAAAAAAATCATGTCTCACTACTCACTGACTTACACCCATATGTGTTTCTGAACAATTTAACAATTTAAATGTGAGAGCAGGGATCATGTTTGTTTTGTGGACTGTTGAATCATCGGAGCCTAATATATTGTCTTCTTACATTAGTCTGACTTAAATTAATTGACTATACTGTAAACTCAGGTTCTTGTTTTTCTTTGATTTTAATTTGCAAATTAAGAATAATGTACTTTTCTTATTTTCTGGCTTTATTTCTAATTCTTTTTCTCATGTGCTATTATAGTATATGCTCATATTTTGACACATTCTAATTATTGTCAAATTATAAGTACTCTTAATTAATGTATTTTTGATGCTTCAGAATATCCTGTTAACTAGAATTTAACACATATTCCACTAAACACATTTCAGGACATATTTATAGTTAGTTCTGTTAACACAGTTTCATTATGGTTTCAATTTATGTGATCCAGATTTCCAAGTAAAACCTTATGGAATTATCAGATTCCTCAACAATATTCAAAACTTTTATGAAACATCTGCTGAGTTTTCAGACATTTATTTTGGAAAGAAAACATATACTGGGAAGAAAATTATACTTTAACATGTTTTATTTTGGGGAAAAACTTCTGAAAGTTCAGATTTTCCTGTCCTTTTCATGTAAAAACGCTGGTTTCTTTCCCAGAGTTTATTCACAGTGTTTATGTTGGCTGCTGAGGTTAGGTTTGTGTAAGGCAGTAAGTTTAAATTCTCCCTGGTTTTTCTCTCAATTTCTCCTTCCTTCTTTCTTCGTTTTCTTTCTTCTTCATTAATTTTTAAATCTACACATCTCACACATTTTATCTTGTAGGGGTAGGTGGGAACAGTGATTGCTCCTATCTTATTCTGCTCGATTATCTTGGCCTTGAAATTTAAAAAAAATGACTTACTAACATTGTCTTTTGTGCTTTATATAATAAGATAATATCAAGAAAATTTGCTTTTTTACATTTTAATATACTATTTTATTAAATTGTTGAATAATCAATAACTTGTTGACTTATTACTTAAAATTATTTCCCATAATTTAATATTAATTGTACAATTTTAATTGAATTTCAGCTCCTATTTTAAATACATGCAGACTAGTACATTGTTGTTGAAGAAATAGTTATAATAATTTAATTCTAGAAAAGTTTTCCAATTATTCTGAGGCTCTACATATTGACCCAAAGATTACTCTACTCAAGGGGAAAATATATATAATTTTTGTATTTCTGCCTCTTTATATATTAACTTACCTACTTGTTACCTCCAGTATCTTTATTTATTATTAGGAGAGAGAATACTTTTCAAGTGTTTCCTATTCTTATGCTTTTTCTTCAGAAATATCTGTTTGAGATTTATTGTACTTTCAGAGAAGAGATATGTGTGATATAATTATTCTTAGTTTTTGGTAAAAAAGTAAGAACTCTAAGATTGAGAAATGTCTCTGATGGCAGTGCCTAATGTTAAGCATTTATCATAAAGATTAGATTAGTATTAAATCAATCTAGAATTACATACATAATGTTGGCAGCAAATATCACAGGCTAGGTAAGAACCAACTTGTAAAGTATTAAAAATGCGATCTCCAATTATTGAGATCCAGAGACATGTCACTTGTGGTTATTACCGTATATTGGAAGAAATTGTATTGTTCTCTGTATAACACTTTTTATAGAATTTTAACATAACATTTTAAAGTACTTTTTTTTTGGCAGAGAGGTAGGTAATCAGGTTTAATTATTTACTTTTAGGGGAGGAACTGGGGATTGAACTCAGGACCTCATGCATGCTAAGCATACATTCTACCACGTGAGCTATACCCTCCTCTCTTAAAGTACTTTTTGAGTAATAATTTAGTGTCTTTTTACTATTTGTGTCAACATATTTTTTAAGGAAGAAATGGGTGATAATTTTATTTTATTTTAGCTGACTTAAACATACTTGTCTTGATCTTAGAGTATGGGCACTAGGCAGCATGACCTCTCATTTCTTCCTCTGTATTCCTCATCTCAGTGAGCTGCCCCATTCACCCATTATCCACACCACGAGTCACACCATGGAGCCCTCTTTTACAGTTGCCATCCCCACAGCCACCAAGTCCTGTGGATACTGCCTGTGACGTCTTCTTAAAATCCCTCTGCTTCTTTCCAATCCTACAGCCAGTGCCTTCATTCAGAATTTTAATATTTCTTCCTTTGATTTCTGCATAGCCTCTTAAGTTAGTCATCTGCCACCTCTCCTCCTCCCATTCTCATATCTCTCTTGCTGAATATTCTGCTAAGGATGCCATGGTCTCCAATATAAAATTTATATTGAAACTTTTAATAAGATAATCATCCCTTTATAATCTGGTCCCTGTTCATCAGCCCAGGCTAATCTTCGCTACTTCTCCCACTGATACTACACTCTTGTCACACTGAACTCTTTGCAGGTACTGTGCTGTGAACTTGCATACACTTTCTCATGGGCTGCCCCTTCTACCTCCCTTCTCCTAAACTTCCCATTATTTGCATGAGTAACATATCCTCACCTTTTAAGAATTTCCTGAAATTATCCCCTGACATCCTAATCCCTTAACAGTCACCACTCTGGGCTACAGAGGTCTTGGTATTTATATCATTTATCACATGACACTGCCACTGAAGGTTTAAGTGTCTGTTTCCCATCGTGGGCTTAAGTAGCTCTGCAGAGGGCTAGGGATGCAACCTGGTGGAAGGGGGCCAGGGAGACTTGTCTCTAAGATGCATGGGCAGAGCAATGTTTTACTAAGATTATATTTATTCAAGATGGCTTTGGGGCGGCTCAGAGAAATTACTGGAGAAAGGAGAAGTATGAGGGATCGTAAGCGGCTCTTGCCACCACCATTGCTATTTCCTCTACTGTAGAGTGAACTCCTGGAAAACAGGGACTATGTCTATCATCTGTGTGTCCCCTGAGCACCACATAGTGTTTAGCAAATAGATTGTATGCCTGGTGCACATTAGGTTCTTAAATGTTAAGTGAATTGGAGATTCTAGATGCTATTCATGGAACCATACTAAATTGCTTCCATAAAGTAATTTCTCTGTGGCATTGGAGTATATATATAAAACACATCCCATTTTTTTTCCAAATGAAATGTCTGATCCATGCTGTTTCATTAAGATGCATGAACTCAAACAGGATTACCAAAGCGTTGCCATGTAAATGTAAATCACACATGAATAACTAGTCTAACATTCTATTCACTAACGGAGATTTAGTGAAAGGAATCTCTTCGGACAGTGCTTTTCTGATGGAGGAATAAGTCAGAAATATTAACAGCCAGCTTTCTCCATTTTAGGCTGCCATTTTTTCCTAAGAGCTGTGACGCATCTAGAATACCTAAATTGCCTTTCTGAAATATAGGAACACAAGTGTATTGTCAGTAAAATGGTCTGTGCTGATTAGTTTGTTTTTGGGGTGCAGCTGATTCATCAGTTGATGGAGATGCTGCTGGCATTTCATGCAACCTGCTATGGTGTGCTGGCTTTATTGGCTTCCTAGCAGCGACACTGACATGAATTGTCAGATTTTATGGGCAGTTTTAAACCTAATGAAATACATCCTCGAGAAACTCCCTTCGCTATTTTAGTAGCTGTACAATTTGAAAGAAAAGGACCAGTGTACACAACACAGGGTAGTTCAGATCTGAAATCATAGGAGATGGTGACAACATGCTTATTTTGTTCTTGCACATGGTGTCATTAACTGCACGATGGGATACTGATGCTGCCAAAGAGGCTGGTATTAATCTTTGTGTCAAAGCTTGCAGAATCCCGGCATGTCTTCACTGATGTAAGTGTTGCTGTCCATCTTTTTGATCTTAAGATTACTCCTTTGGGGTATAAGGTAATATAAAGCTGCTGAACTTTAAAAAAAAATTCAAAGTTGGTGAAGATAAGAGATGTTCATTTTCTTCCAGTACTGAAAAATCAAGAGTACAAAGCCACATAAGAAATAGGAGTTCTGTCACTGTTGGGTAATTTACATCCATTATCCAATTTAATCATAACCCTGGGAGAGTGGAAATATTATAGTTCTATTATATCAACGAGAACTAAAAAGTTTGCAGGTATTTGACCCCAGGTCTGCAAGGATCCAAAGATGTATCCTTAATTAGTCCTTTCTAGGGTCTTCTATCAAAGCAGTTGTTTTACTAAAGTTTTGCTGTTTATTAAACCTATGTGCAAAAAAAATATGCTATTTCCTCAAGTAAAGGAATGTTGACAAAAATCCACACTCAAAGTTACCTAATCCTTTTATTTATTTCTACCTTTTAAAATATTCCCTAAATAGTGATGGAGTCAAGATCTGCATATTGCCAGGAACTTTGGCAGAGTGAGAGATTACTTTTTGGATAGAGTCACTTGTAGGAATTTTCCAAATGAATCACACAGAATCAGCTTAAGCTTCTGGAAAACATTGTAGGGACCACAAACACATATTGTACCCAGGATGTAGTGTGCTTACTGCAGTGTGGGCTATGATTTTTCTTTTGGTGTGCATAACCCAAAGACCCAGATAGCAATGGCTGACTTTAGCACTTCTGCTATATAATACTTTCTTAAAAGAGAGTATCTTCTTTCACATTAAAACACTAGTATCTCTACCAAATACAATAAATTGAGAAGGACACCATGCCACTGAAATCTCACCTAGTGGTTACAAGGAAATGATCCTCTCCCTTGGATGTCTTTGGAAAGTAAAGATATTAACTCTTTAGTCAAATAAAGACTCATTTAGTATAAAAATTGCCTGTTTAAATACTTGTGCCAATGTGGAAATAAGTTAACTATCTTCCCACCCAACTACTATCTCTCAAGTATTAGAGATTCTCTTTCTTTTTCCTTCCAAGCACTTTGGAATTATGGCTCAAAAAAAAAAAAAAAAACTATGTTGTGATTAATTCTTCAAAAACCTCAAAAATTTGACAAGTATTCTGCAGTTTTTTCTAATTATTTAAAAAAGCCACAACGTGCTTAATCCAAAAATCCAGGCTGGAAATAGACATTAGATGAGACACTAGAGTCTCAAGAATAATGAAGAAATAATTTTTTTTGAAGAGCATAAAGTCATTAATTAAACATTTGACCTTTTGTGGCTTCTCAAATGTCCATTTTCAAAAAGATGGAAGCAGTTAGAAGGAAAAGATATGAATGTAGATTCAGGGCCAGAGGACGAAAATAGTTTAAATTGCCTTGATATATGTTCACAGATTGCAAATGAGCACTTCTTAAAATTTACACCCTTGAATATGATATCTCAGGCACTGAGTTTTTTTATGTATACAATGTGATTCTTACTGCCTTCCAGCTGTGTTCCGAATTCAGAAGATGACCTTCCCTATAAGTTTTATATGTAACTCATAAAATGCACAGCCCTGGAGAACAATTATCATAACAGGGAGTGTGCTCTCTTGATTATGCAGTGGGGTCCTGTTTCCCACCTCTGTTTTTGAAGGGTATTAAAGGTAAGATTAAAAATGCCCCCGTTGTTCTGCTTGCTTGAATGTAACGGTGAAGGAGACAAAATTGATTCTAGCCTGTGGCTCAGTGTTTCAATGTTATTCAGCAGCACCTGTTGGCCGGCAGCTGTTGGGGATTATTGCAGGTTTCGTTGTCAGGAACAGTATGGCAACAATAAGAAATCAGATTTAAACTGGTTACTGAAGGGTTTGTTTAAAAGGTTTAAAAATCTTTTTTTTTTTTAATAATCAAAGACATTAATTCTAAGTGGTGAACTCGAATGAATCTGCCTATATCTTGGGACCAAGTCATAATTTCTAAATCTGAATAATGACCACACATGTCCTGAAGCCAGGACAATTTTCTCCCCAGAAATACAGCAACATTGAAAGCTTCCCTTTTCAACAAGCTTGAAAAGATTGGAAGGGTACAGTATTCCTTTAATTTTTTTTTTTTTTCTCTTTGGTTCAGGTGAAATCGAGGATACATCTCTGATAATTAGAATTTCATATGGCAAATGCTCGCGTACATAGTGGATTTGAGGAAATCAATTTTCTCTAATAGAGAAAAATTTCTCCTCTGGAGAGAAGAGATTTGAAAACTTTCATGATCTATTTAAATTCAACATATCTCCCTCCTATTTTGAATACGGAAAAGTGACTCTAAGGTCATAAGGTGGACTTGACTTCTCCCTTCCTGGTATATTATGACATTTCACATTCAGGCAAAATAGGGAGAAATATTCATGGATGAATAAGGAGGAGAGAAATGTAAATTTTTACTGTATTGTTTCCCATGGCAAAACATACTTTATGCAATCCGTCATTCCTGGTTGTCTAAATATGTGTTTTCCCTAAGGCAAAGTCTCAGAAAATTCAGGAAGTGTTTCAGGAGTTCTGTTAGAGAGGTGAATGGTCTAGAGCTAGAGCAAGTGTTACATGACTTTTTATTTAATATATTTGTTTCCTGTATCTATGCCTTAGGCATACATGTACAGTCACATGCCCAAAATTCAAGTGTTTGCTTTTTTTCATATTCAAATTTTATTCTGAGAAAAGCAGATTTGTTCCTAATCCCGTTAATCTGTGTAGAGAATAGCCCACCTTGCTCATTTTACTTTGCAAACCTACTCGCTATTCTTACCCCTCCTTCTCTTTCTTTTCATCCTTCACTAATAGAACCTTCAGTTACTAAGGCAAGGCATACAGGACCACTCTGAAGCGTAACTGAAATTAAGCAGATATATCATTTAAGTGGCAAATCTGGCAGTCACCAGGTTCTTTTATAATATCAGGTCCCTGCTCTTTTGGTAATGGGTGTGAAAAATGCTACACCAGTTCCTCGGATGGAGAAAAGAGATCTACTGGTTTATTTGGAAGCTTTGAACCCACCCGCACATCTCATGTTTATGAGATTACTGTGAGTTGTCTTGTATGTCTTTTCAAGTATTTATGTAATTAGGTTGGGCTCCATCTAATGGAGAGGAGTCACTCTTATTCTGTGCCCATGTGGCTCATCCATCTCTGAGACTTTTCAAGCTTCAAAGGTGGCAGTAGTACGCTCGAAATCAAGACTGAGCAAAGAAAAGATCTTCACAGAGATTACTCTTGAAATCTATTCTGAGAACACCTGTTTCTCTCAGTGCTGTTTACTTCAGGACTTTCAGGGTCAGGAGGAAAGCTTTTCAACAAATCTGGTTCCTTTTCAAAACTATTTTTGGTAGTTATTCTACATGTGCCTGGTAATTCATTTTAAGTGGGTAAGGGAGGGTGATAATCAGTGGATAGAATTCTAAATGCACTATGGCTCTTACCATCCTGTATTTTTTCATAGATTTCATCTGGTAACATACAAAAGTTGTAAAAATGAATAGGTTTAACTTTGTTCAATACTGAAAATTTATTAAAAGAGGGCAAATGTGGCACTGGACTCCTGGACTGTTGTTTATATTCTTCTCCCTTTGCAAACTCTCAGGATTAATTTTAGTTGTTTCACGCAATTCCATACTGTACCTTGTCTTTCTGCAAGGCAAAGATAATATTGTAGTTCAAAACTCAGACATCCATAACCCTTAAGGAATATATTTTTATTACTTCTCAGCAGGAGCACTTAAAATTTCTCTACCTATATTTTGCACTTATCTGCATTCTTAAACACAGAAAGTAGATAATAAATATTCCGATTTGCATAACTCATTTACTTTTACTATAGTAGTAGCTGTGATTTAAATACAATGATAACATTATGCACTGTTAATTTATTTAGAACTTTTTACCTCTATCTATCTGCAAATAACCCCAGACTTCAGTACTGTTATGACCCTTAATTTGTTTCCTTAAAACAGTTATAATTTGGAGTTAAAATTGTTGAAATTATTATAATTATTTACAAAAAAAAGGATTTATACATTCTTCTATGGATTGTATGCACATTTATTTTGGATATTAAGAAGACTATTCGTTTTTTGGAATACTTCTTTTTTCTTGATTATTCACTGGAAATAGCTAGTTATCATTTTTACATGTCTCTCAAAGTTACTGCAATTTCTTAGAGGTAATGGGTTTTTGTCCTAGCAGAAAGATACTGTGCAAATAATGCTCACTGAAGAACAAGAATATACTGTATTGTTTTTTGGTTCATCAAGGTGATGGCTCATAAAGAATAAATAAATGTTCCATTGACAAAGTTAGTTATGTATTTTAGCTTATTAAATGCATTAAAACACAATGAAAAGAAAATCATTTTCAAACCCGCTGTGCTTGGCTCTCACTAATTATGTTTTTGTCTATGGGATATAGATTTTAAAGGCTTTATTTAGAGTCAGTAACACATGGGCTGTTTATATATGATAAGATATAAGACACTTACCTTCAATAGGGAAGAGCTATAATGTCCCCTTCTTCAACATAATCATATTACAATTCCCATCTCTTCTTGAGGTATTATCTATGGTCATCAGACTGTGGTATGAATGTGCTTAAAGCAAATATGACCAAATGCCACTATTATTTCAACTTTTTTGTATGATTGATATTTTTATTAAAATATTGAATAAATAAAATAATATAACATATGACCAAATAGTTATTAGGTGGTCAGGGAACACCTGATTAAAGAACCCAGAGTGGCATGTTGTAGGAACCAAAAGAAAGCTGGTATAACTGGAGCATAGAAGGTGTGGATTAGAAAAGTAGTCCTATACAACTAGAAAGAAATGTCAGCGAGGTGGACAAGGGCCAGAACATGTAGGGCTTTGTAAGCCAGGAGAGAGATTTGCATTTTATTTTTAATAGAATGTAAGTAGAGATATGTATTACTTTGGACGCATTTAAAAAGATTTCTTTGACTACCATATGGAGAATTTATTATTGGGATACAAGATCTGAGGTAGGGAGACAAGCTAGGAGGCTATAGGAACCCAAGTGTGATGATGACTTGTATAGGGTGGATTTCATGGAAATGAGAAAGGTATACATGTAGGGGATATTTTGGTGGGTGGAATCAGTAGTTCTTACTGGTGAATTGGATGTAGGTGATAAGCAGAGAAGGAGAAAGTTTAATGAAGCTAGTTAGGGAAGGAGACTCAAGGATAGATCATAGATTTTTGGTCTTGAGCAATTACATAGATGGTGATGCCATTCAAAGTGCTGGAATATATTGGGAAGAGAGCAAGATTTTTATGGAGGGAAGGCAAGGGAATACAGTGTTCTGCTTTAGCCATATTGAATTTGAGACACCTTTTAGACATCTAAACAGAGCAAGGTCCTTGAGAAAGTGGGAGAGGTTGTGATATTGACTTTACAGACCACGTGTGGAGAGTTTGGTCTTCAATAAGAAGAGTTTTGTTTATCTATAGCAACAGGAGGGAATGTAGAGAGTATGGGGCAGATGCTGGTAGGTTGGTGTATTAGTGGTGTGAACATGAGAGGGTTTCTGTCTCATTGCTTCTAATTTCTTGAAGAGGTATGAGGCAAGGCCAACAGTGGAAAATAAGGCAGAGTAAAGTGGTGTTCTGTACACTTGAAGAGCAGGAAGGTATGGTTACCTTATCTGTGCCTTTTCTGGTTATCTTACATTTGGATCCTGTGTACTTTTTATATTGGCCTGGACTACCTAGCAAAAGCTAGAGCTAGGTTTATTCCCTCTGTACTTTTACGACTTCATTGGGCAGGTCTGTTTCTGGATTCTTATCTTATAGGTCATTATTTATTCATGTACAATATTTATTGAGTACCAGACACCACATTTAATCATTCCAACTTTAAGTTTTTCATCATCCCATCATCTAGATTTTAGCTGCATCAGAAGAATCATATAAAAGCTGCCTTCAGATGGCTCATTAGTGTTGCTAAGATTCTTTAAAGTTATGTTTTCTGAGCGCTAAGCAGAAGAAAAATACCATTCATCCTGTGCACACTTCCTAGATGTTTGACCATGGTGGAATTATTTAACCTTCCATCTTTAAAACAAGGAATATAAAAATCTAGCTAGTAGAGCAGGCAACATAATTATGAAAAAGTCAGGACATAAAGATTATGAAATAATAAGCATTCAGTATTGTTGGTAGACTCTAGCTGAGTGAGAGTATATCAGGTATTCTGTCAGGGAGAGTTATCAAGCCTTAATGCTTTGAAATATAACTCAGAAATCTCTTCAAATAAGAAATTAAGTAGAATTTACTCCAAGATAACTAATTAACACTTTCCAAAATAGCTGAGAACACTCATGTCTGAAATTGAACTCAATATAGATCATTTATCATTAAAAATGTAAACATACAAACTAAAGGATACCTACTTAGAGGTTAAAAACTTTAGGCTATCTTATTTGGAGATACAGATCAAGAACACAGATATTAAGGAGAAGTTACCTTTTAATCATATCAAATCTCCAGGGTTTTCCCACTTCTCTTAAAACGCATGTAAGTTTAGGCTGGTCAGAATCTTTGTTGTCTTTGCTGTGAGGTTGTCAAAATCATGTGTTTAAGCTAAGAAGCACTGGTGACAAATGAGAACCAGAAAGGGGGGGTTGGGGGGTGTCTCGCAAACCCCAAGGGAAAGGAATATTCAGCATCTCAGCTACTTCGGCTTCTCCCTAGAGTTTATCTCTATTATGGATTGTGCAGGTAGTTTTAAAATATAAATATGCTTAATGTAATAATATTCACAAGTATTTCACCATGAAAATTGCTAAACGTTTGAAATATATAATATGAAATGCACTATCTTTGATAATTATTTCAATTGACTATATCCTTGTCAACTCTAATTTTATTAAGAAATTTAGTACCCTAATTCTTCAGAATTTTAAACTTGTTATTTTTTTTTTAAGTTTTTGATATGACTGTCAAAGGAAGGTATTACTTCAAGTAAATATAATTTTCCTCGTTCCTAATCAAAAGTTTTTTTTTTTATGTAGTCTGCACAAGAAAATGGAAATGTGCAAAAATACAGTGTTTTAACTTGCAAGTTGCTTATGCATCTTGGGTTTGCTTGTTTTTGCAATTGTGTGTATTTTAAAATCACCATTTGTATTTTGTATTCTACCTTTTGACTGTAGTAGAAATTCAGATTGAAGACAATGGGAGCTGTGATGTACTATATATAAGCTTGCTTCCAGCTGAGAAAAAGGACCACTCTTGCTTGTGCTTCTGTCAGCAGGAGGTTTTCTTTCAGTTTGTTTAGAAGAACAAGGTCCTGTCATCTACATAGCATACGATATTTGACAGAAGAATTTTCTTTTGCCTTTTGTGGCTTAAATGCTGAATGCCACAGAAACTTCTGTCTAGCTGAAGAACAGTTTAAGGTATCATCTATAACAATGGGTAACAATAAAACCAAATAAAGATTTGAATTATTATGCATAGTAGTACAAGAACTACTGAATACCAATAAGAGCCAAAAAATTCCCTGAGATTCGTACTAGACATTAAAACATTTCAAAAACAGGTATGTAGTATAACTCACTTTGGAATACTCTTTGGCATTATCTACTGAGGTTAATAAATGCATACTGTGTGAAGCTGCACTTCAACTTGTATGCATAACCTCAAGAGAAATGTGTGCACCTGTGCACCAAACACACATCCAAAAATGCTTGTAACAGCACCATTGATAATGTCTAAAGCTGGAACTAACCAATGACATCAGTGTTAGTGTGGATAAACTTTTTTTTGGTATAGTCGTGTAAAGAATACTATAGAGTGGTGAAAGTGAACCTATCCCTGACAGCATGGGTGAATCCTCGAACATAATGTTGAGCAGAAGACATCAGATAGAAAAGGGTATATACTGCATAATTCTATTTACATAGCATTCAAAAGTAGACACAACTGAACTGTCATGTCATTTCTAATCAGGATATTAGTTATCTTTAAGGAGGGATTGAGAGGGTGGATTCTTGGGTATGAGAGATATTCTTTCTTGACCTGGATAATGATTATATAGGTTTTTACTTGTGATACTACATTGATAATATTATTATGATAAGATAATAAGATTTTAATTTATGATAGTACATTCAAATTATACTGATATTTATATATATGTCACATATTTATATAAAATACATGGAATTTATAGTATATAATATGTTGGTATGTAGCATGTACCAATTTTAAAAATGCTTTAAAAATAAGAAAAAAATTCCAGGATATAAAAAAAAATTCCATTTCCTTTTCAGTAGAGGTAACTTAATTATGTACAAGTCCTACATGTAGTATCTTATATATATGTTTTAACATTTTAAATAAGCAATAAGGAAAAATTGGTAGGTTATGTTAAAAGTGATATAAAAGTCAAAGGAAAAGATTGATAAGATATATTATTTTGATTTTTTTAAATAAAAAATACAAGCACAAAAAAGTTAAATAGTATTAAAAAGCTTGAAACACATTTATCCACTCCTTCTCGATTCCCAGTTATGTTCTTCTTAGGTGTCTAATGGGAACAGTTTTTGACTATTTTATCTCATTTTTTTTGATAGACTGTTATTCATATTTCTCAGTTTGTCAATTTTATATACTATCAATTGACATTCTATTTTTATAAATCAAAAATTAACTTTCTTAACACACCATCTGTCTTGCTTGTACTTCTAATGTAATTACATCATGGCTTTATTTAAATAGTATATATTCTATGATGTAAATATTATCCAGTGTTAAAATATCTACAATTCCATGTTTATATACCCTATTTTAAGAGTAATTTTTTATTTGTTTATATTTCCCAGGTTTCTGATTCTTCTTGTCCTTCTTGTACTATTTGTCATTATCATATTGTTTCCTCTCTCAAAAATATTTCAGTACATTAGTTTTTCTAACTAGTCCCATTTTTCTTTAGATCTGTTTGTCCAAAGTCCTCTGTGTCTTACCTGAACTTGCACTTATTGTTCCCTAGGTTTCCTGCTGTGTTTTCCTACATTGAATCCACTTTGTCTATATCATACCTTCCTCTTTCTTGTTTTATTTTCTCATTTTGCTGGAGTACATCCTCAAATAGTTTCTTTAAGAAGTGTTGCATGGGAATAAACTTTCTGAGTCCTTTTCATGGAGTTTAAATCATTGTATTTTATCAAATTTCTTCAAGTTTGGGTAATTTCTTTCTTCTGTTTTTAATAGAAATTCTTCTATCTGGTTTCTCTATTCTATCTTTTTGAAGCTCCTTTTCTTCAAATTTGACCCTTTTGTATTGATGATCTGTGTTATTTTTCCCTCATATTTTAATCTGTTTTTCTTTTGTTTCTTTTATAGGCAATGTTCAGAAGTTATATGGAAACTTTATTTTAGAATGATTGTAATATTTCTTTTTCATATTACTATATTCTCTTCCTCTTCTTGAATCTCTCCAAGAATATTAGAGGCTTCTGTCTTTTAAAAAGATGATATTTTTGTATAATCCTTTGTCTTCCAGGTTCTTTTTTTCTGTTTAATTTTGGTTCTTCTTTTCTATGATGTACACTTTACTAAAAAAAAAACACCCCCAAAACTCTGCATATGTTTATTCCCTATTAATATTTGCTGTGAGGTTTTACAATGATCTGCTTGAGGAGATGATTGAGAGGACTGAGAACCCAGAGTGTGAGAGCAGGACAACAGGGTGATTAGACAGAGAGCCAGTCAAATGCAGGAATATGATTTCTTTCCTCTGGGATCATATCTTCAGAGAGGTAACCTTCATTCTTTTCCCTGGCGGAGAAGTGGCTACAGGATTTGGGGCCACAGCTGTTCTTGGCCACAAGTAGAAGTGTTCACCTATAGAGAAAAGTTTCAATTACTTTTGTCAAATTACACCTCTTAATATAATCACTTCTTATGAATAACTTATTTCACATAACTGATTCATCAAAGGAAACTTCATAGTTTTAATTCTCCAGTAAAACAATGGAATTTCTCCTTTTTGGAATAACATTTCAAAGTATAGCAGGCTTAAATCGTAGTGTTTGAGAAAAATTCCAGTTTTTGAATTATAGTTTACTCAATTAGTGGAACCTTGGTGGCCAAATTACGGCATCTCATTCACCAAGCAAAATATTGAGTTGTTTGACACATGGTATCTCTTATTTATTTCAAAATATTTCATCTATGAATCCATTGCTCTTCTGTGTTGACTTTTCTGTTTGCAAAAGTTAAAATAATGTTAGAAAGGCAAATTATTCAGATACTGAAATTACATTTTCATTGATTGCAGGTAGCTTATAAACTGTTAGAATTAGATATTTGCTTTAAGTAAATAGTTTTTATCTTAAGATTATATAGAAAGTGCACATAATTCTGGAGGTAAAAATATTCAAGTGCTAAGAAGCTCTCCTGTTATTTTGTTATTTTTCTTCTATTTGCTACACACATGCACACACATTCATACACACACACACACACATAGTGTAGTTAATTCTATAGCCACAAGAATTAGCAGCAGTTTGGAGAGAAAAGGTAGGAGAAAGAATGCCCTGAGCATCCCTTTGAATAGCTCAGGCAAGAACAGGTGTTATTATCCCAGGAGGAAACTGTAAGTGACTTTTTTGTAATTGGAAGTATGTCCTGCCCTGATAAGAACTTGTGGATAAGGAAACAAGAGACTTGTAAATAGCCAAAGGGAAGGAAGCCAGAAAAGCTTGCTGTGTTCCTCCACTTAAATATATGTCATTTCTTTAGGGACTGCAGGTTTTACAAAAAGATGAGGACTAATTTGGGATGTTACCTCTGTTTCCAAAAGAAAAAGACTCCTCTAGAATGTGGTTTTAAGTAGGCCATGGACCAAAAATAGGCCATAAAGCCTGTCAGGCAGCTTTATGAACTTCAAGGTTCTAGGAAATTTCATCCGTTGAAGAGTTCCCCCAGTGCTTTAAACAATATTGGAAAGAAAACAGCAGTTAAAAAAAAAAAAAATCAACCATGCTAGTAAAAATCTCTCCTGCAAGAAATTATGGGATGGTAGAACCTAACTAGTTTTGCTGTTGTTGTTGTTTTGTTGGTTGAATGGTTTGTTGTGGACATTTGCTTACTTCTTGGCTTGTTGATTTCAGCATATAAATAAAACTTTGCAAGGCCAACTAAAGAAAATAATCTTTCAGGAGGCTTTAGGATAACATCATACATTTTTGAGGTTTTTAAGGCTGAGATTTTTACTTAAAAGGAATGTCATAATGCTGCCCATTTTTGCTTATTTTACATTTTTGCTTACTCAGGAAACTCAAGAAATTCTGCCTGTTGACAAGCTCTCATTGTGTATTAATCACAACATGAAACTCTCATTTACTCTTAAGTGTTCAATGCTATGCATGTTATAAATTCATTCTTGGTGACAGAATTTTCTTGGTGCTTAAGAAATTGTACTTTAATCACTTTTAGTCAAGAAGTTTAGCAAAAATAGTGCTTCGACATACAATGTCAGCATGTTCATAGATTTTGATAAATGTTGACAAAATCGATACATATATGAGAGCCTACATAAAGTCATCATACGTCAAAAGCTTTTCCTAGCATAACTCACGGCTGTAGACTTTTCCTTTCAATAATAAGAGAAGACATTTTGATAACTAAAAAGCATCTAGCCAACTTTCTATTCAAAGAGGACTTTGTTCCAGGAGGCAGAATAATAACTCAAGAAACAAATAGAATCACAAACTTCAAAATACTCCTGTACTTAAAGATACTGTGAGTTTTAAAATAATTTAGTGCTTCCAGTTTAGATATGTGGGGAACACTATTTGAATCTACATGCCAATATTGATTGACGCCTTGAATTTGAATATTCCCTGTAATCAGATCTCATTGCATCTATTTTTTTCTTCTTAGTTAGCGTTTTAATATATCACCCTATTATTTCTTTCCTTTCAGCATTTCATTTGCTTAATTTTTTTCTGTTTTTAAAAATAAAACAAAAAAAAATTATATACTGCCCTCTGCATCTGTGTCTCATATCCATCTACTCTTCAACTGGTGACAGTCTGCATTGTTTCTATCTCTCCATAAAGCCATTCTCATTACAGTCACCAATGAGCCCTTAATTTCTGAATCTAGTGAAGATTTTTCTTTATCTTCCCTGAATTCTTTATGGCATTTAACATGTCTGGGCACTCCCTCTTTGTTTGAGAACTATCTTCCATTGACTACTAAGACAGCACTTTCTTTAACCTCTATAGATTCTAATGTATAATCCTTACCTACAGATGTTCTTCTGAATTCCATATTTTTTTTTTTTTAGTTTAGAATTACTCTGTATATCTGCGAACACTTCCTTGACATTCATTCCAAGTATATATTCGAGACTCTCAGGTCTGGACTTTCAACCTGATCTGTTGCTCTTTCTGTATTCCACACCAGGTGCCAGCAAGGAAACTTGGGGATCACCCTTGAGTTCCTTCACTCTTACCCCTCATTTAAGGAATTACCAGTCTCATTGATTTTACCTTATTAATAGCTCCTGGATTGTTGTTCTGTTCTCAGTACTTTGTCAGTACCCTTCAGACGTGGTTATGTCCCACCTGCATTGCAAAAATAGCACTCCAGTTTGCTGTCTTGTCCCTAGTCTTGCCAACCCCATTCAGTCCATTCCTCTCATCTCCTTCCCTTTTAACATTTATCATATCACTTACCAATTTTCATTATATATTTGATTTTATTTATTCACTTATAAGTCACGTGCTTTGTTATCTCATTAGATACCAATTCTATATCCATGTTATTTTTATCTTTGTCATTCACTGCATATACATATCATTATACTCATTGTAAATAAATACTTTATTTTTTAATAAATACTTTTTGGAGAATAGATAGGTGATTAATTATGATCTGACTGCTCCAGAGCCGATGATTATGACCACATGAGTGGTGGGACAAGGATAAAAGATAGTCACTGAAATTGGAAGCACTGAAATTCCTCAGCTGCTTTAGCAAGAGTCCGGGAGGAGGTCTTTATCTCTTCCTTGCATTTGTGAAAGTTGCCTGTATTTTAAAGCAGGGTTACTCATACATTTAATATGGAACTTAAATACAGTTCAATGTTGAATCTACTTACTTGTTATATAGAGAGTACATGAGATAAATAAATCAACTCAGGTGAAAAAAAACTAGGAATCATGATAAAGTTATTTTCTCATTTCTAGAGGACATACACTATGCCCACGGAACAGAGTCACCTCAATTACTGTATAGCTGTAGATTTGTCTAACTAAATTCATGTTATGTCAAGATGTTAATGGTATGTGCAGATATCTTTCCATTTCTTGGTTAGGCAGAAGTGGTTAAAGGCAGTCAAAATAAAAAGTCAAGTGCTGTAAGAAATACTTTCTTTTAACTTATGAACAGTTAAAAATTAATTTAGTGCTAAGTAGTTTTGGGATTCATACTGTATAGAAAATAATCTTGCAATGACAGAAATTACATGTAGTAACTGTTTATAGCTAAGTAAATCTACTGAGGAGTGTAATATAGTTTAAGTCATTGGGAAAAGAAAGAATTGAGGTATTATAAAGTGTGAAAAATTAAGTGAAATGTACACTTTTGCTATTTTTTCATAAATTGGAACTTTTATTTCCAATTACAAAATAAGTCTTTCTTTTCCTCCTCTCTCTCTGGGTAGCTTGTTATCTGTAGCAAGTAAATTTCTGAGAAAAGTGAAAATATTCATATATATTGTCTTTACATCTAAAAGAAAAGAATATGTATTCAGACACTGCTACTACTTTAAAAATAAAAAGCTGAAATCATAAATTTTGTTTTATTAAAGATTTTAAAAAATAGCCAACTGAAACAGTTATTACTCTTTTATAAAGATGGAAATACCATATTTTGCTTTAATATAACTATGATTACTCTTTTCATCAGTAGCTTTGTTAGTAGGTCAAGGAGAAATCATACCTAAGAAGAAGGGTCCATGGAGAAAAGAGATGAACCATATCAGAATTAAAATTAAATTGAAAAAATTTAAATCAAGGAAACCATTTTTGCTTCTTTCAGTATGATGTGCAAATTCATGCATTTTAAATGGGAAATGGGAAATTTCATAGCTGCTGAACAGCAGTGATGTGAGCTCTGTGGTCAGGGTGGATGCGGTGTACAATATACCCGTGGCAGCTTTTGCTCATTTAAGGAAATTACGTTTGAAACATTCTGACTACGTTATGGAGCCACAAGAAAATGTACAGTGATTTCTTTTTAGTGGAACAAAGTGCTTGCTCTTTTTCATCTCAGAATCATTTTCCAATCTTGCTATATGTAACGGGCAGTGCAGATTCAATCAGAGATGTATTTGCTGTGCACATACCTGCACCCACAGTCACACCTGTAAAAGCTTACCAACCATCTATGTATGTATTTGTGTGTGTCAAACTTAGCCATCAACTAGAATTTGTATTTAGTTTGAATATTAATTTATCTCATCAGTAAAATGCTCATCACTTTCTCTCTATAGGCTATTTTATCTAAGAAGTGTTAGTGATTTTTATTTAACATAATATGGAATAGAAAGAAAGGTTGTGTGAAATTGAAATCATGGTATCAATTATCTTTCTATCATGCAGAATAAAATAGCTACTTTGACTAGATATGTTTAAATACCTATGATAATTAAACACACTCATGCTGTAGCAACTGAATTTAAAATATATTGATTTTTCTGTTAAATTATATAACATTTTCACTAAAACAATGTATTATCAAGTTGCAGGTAGCACAGTGCTAAAATATTTTGCATGAAGACAGTTGTATAAATGCACACTAAAGTTGAGTCTGACAGCAAGGATGAATGTAGTGGTGACAAATTTAGAAACTCCAAGAATAAAGCTGTTTAGAAGCAATTAGTATTATATGTGTTTTGTGAGTAGGGATGCATTAATTCTTCCAGATATAAGAATTCTGTTTCTCAAATAACTCCATTCATGTAAGCAGTACAATTCCTGTAACGCAGGTTTCAGCTTCCAGCTGTTTTCTGATGTTCGAAAATGAAACACTAGGGTTTGAAATGGTTCTGGGGACACAGCCTTTCCTGTCAGGGATTCTAGCAGATGCTGATATAATTTAATATTCGTGGAAGACAGAGCAAATATAGAATAGCATCAAATTGATTTTGCAAAGTTTTCAAGCCAGATGTCCCTTGGCATTTATATGGAAGAAGTGTACAGTGTACCAAGTTGCATATTTTTGTGTGCAAGTTCTCAGCCATGGGATGTAGTCATTGGTGTTTTGACAGCCATCTGCTCAGGCCTTACTTCCTCTATTCAGCCATAGCTAAAACTGAACATTTTTCAAAGTGAAAAATTCCAGGTAGCTCTGACTATAAGAGAACATAAGACTAGTACTCAATATTAAATATTAAAGCAATACATATCTTTTGTTTAGTAATAACCCTTATATTAAAGAGAATGTTTTAAAAATAGCTGTACAAAATAAATAAGCTTGTTGAGAATAGAGACCTTGTCTTCTTATTGACTGAGTTTGTTTTAATTGTGTCTGAGGCTCTGGCTAAACACTGAGGGTGTTAACAGAAGTGAATAACTCCACAATGACTTAGCCCAAGGCTGACCTTACCTTGTATACAACAAGCACTCCATAAATATTTTCTGAATGATTAATGAATAAATATGTTAGAATCCATATGTAACAACCTGTTCATTTGTAGAAATTTTTGCCCAGCAACTGATAGGTTTTAATACTTGGAGATGCTTGCATACACATATGTGCACATGTGTGTGTGATAAGTATGTTTACACTGTACGTGAATGAAAGAGTTAATAAGAACTGTTGAGCACTGACTATGCACTTACTGGTATGCTAAGCATTCTGGAGATTCAAAACAAGTAATTTTTCTAATGTCATAAGTACATGTGCATAAAAAGAATAAAATAAAGAACATTTGTCTAAAGCGATAAATTGTGTAATAAAAATGGATTTTTTTACCCAAAAGATTAGAAAAGGATGAATAAATTTTTTATCAAGATTTTGAAGAAAATATTTAATTTAGACCTGTGGAGAATAATTCTGGTAAAGAAGTTAACACAACCTTGGTGAGGTGGGTAATGAAATAATGTTTTCAGAGTAAGATAAGGAAATTATTTGACTAGAGCATGGCATTTTAATTGAGAATAATCGGAGATAAATTTGAGTACTTTAGGTAGGGAAGGTGTTTTAGAATAAGATTATGGAATACTTGAAATATCTAGGTAGAACATTTATATTTAATCTAAGAGTCAAGTGAGAGTTATTAGAAGGTCTGGAGTGGGGCAAGAAAATGAAGAAAGTGGGCATCTGTGGAGCTTATTCTGACAATTATGCACAGGAATCTAACACATTATTATCATCTCTGCTTTTAATAAAAATAGGATTTATTCTGTATCAGTAGTGATGGAGGATAATGGAAATTTGAAGCATATTTTAAAAAATAAGGATAAGACCTGATGATTAGAAGATAAAAGAGAAGAATTTGTCTCAGATCACTCCAAAACAATGTCAATACAGACACACTATCATATCTTATACGATAAACTGTTTGTATTGTTTTCTGCAGTGTAAGTTTTTCTATTCCATGTTAGAAACCAGCCTTGTATGCTGTATTCATGCATTAATTGATTTATTTATCAATTACTTATTGAATACTTTCTTGGGTCCAAAATTACACTAAGCAGATATATTACTGAACAAGCTTTCAATTTAGTTTAGAGGAATGGAGACAGTAAACAAATATGATTATGAGTGTCTAGAAATCTTAAGGCCCCAAATCCATCTATCAGTTTCATAAGCATGATTTACAAGCCTGCTTCATTACTGACAGGGTAGACAAAAAATATATCTCTAAAGAAAAACATTTTACTAGGTATGTTTGTTGTAGCCAAGCAAATACATAGCATTCTGAAAATATTGTTTAAATCTCCTGTTTCAACGTGCTCGGGACCAGTTAATGTTTACAGTTTTGTGACTGAATAAATCTATATACTGAAAACATTTCATTCAATAAGCTGGCCTTCTTGAGTTTTGAATAAATTTTGGAGCCTGAGGGAATCAATGAGTGTTTAAGTTTAATCTCTTAGTATTGTCAGCTCTTTATTTATTGTTGTTTTAATATTTTGAGTAAAATAATTACCTTTCAGAATATTTTACTCTATTAACTTCTATCCATAAGCCAATCTGGTGGCAGTTATAAGATTCAGTATCTGTAGGAAAAAATGACCAACCCTTGGCTGTCTTGACATGACTGAATCCACCAAATATATATTTCATTTCCAAAGTAATTCAGTATATAATTTTAGACAATATAGTTAATATATTATTAAATTAACCAGTAGTGCAAAAACAGATGAAATATTAAAGCTACATGTAGAGAAGAAGTTAGAGAAGCGGGCAGACACAAATCATAAGTTTCATGTATAATACTGAAGAGCAATTTACTTTGGAAGCAAAAATCTCATGACACTAAAACAAGATGACGGAGAAATTACTCTGTTTGCAAGTGTGGAGAAAAAATAGCTTGTGATACCATAGTGATCTGAGAGCTCATTATACATCAGCAATGAAGAGCTCTAACTACCATGCAATTAAAATACTAGAGAGTATAAATAAGAATGTATCATGTGTGGTGGCATATAAAAATTCAGAAGCGGATGGAATTTTAGTAGAGTGATATTCTTGAAAAAGGAGACTGATTAGGAATACTTAATTAGAGCACAGTTACACAGACAACTTCTGTAGTAAGAATGTCTCATTTTGGATATCGTACTTACAGCAAGAATAATATTCCAAAAATGCATCATCCCTGGATGCTGATAAGGATGCTCTGTTTCATGACCTATAGCACATATCCAGACTCCATTAAAGTCCCTTTGTCAACTTGACTACCAAGCAAGATTGAGAACCGTGTAAGTTTCAACGTGGACAACTAGTAACCACTGCAAGTTAAAAAGAGTCTTATTTCTCTCATCTCTGTGTCCCAAACTCATAGATCCCAGTGCAGATAAAGCACTTTTTGAAGACCTTTGAAATACTTGCAATGGCATTTATTCTGGGGGAACTCTAAAGAAAATCAGAACATTTAAAGGTGACTGAAGTTAAAGAACATAAAATTGGTGAGGGTGAGTGATTTTCTTAATGCCTACTAATTATTGGAGAAAAGAGACATGCTTCCAAATAACATGAGAAAAACTGGGGAAAAGACCCAGGGAAAATTTTTTTTATTGGGGTATAATTGATTTGCAGTGTTTCAGTGCACAGCGAAGTGATTTAATTTATATATATAATTTAATATATATATTTAATTTATATATATTATATATATTCTTTTTTAGATTCTTTTCCATTATAGGTTATTACAAGGTACTGAATATAGCCCTTGTTGGTTATCTGTTATATGTATATTAATCCCAAACTCCTAATTCATCCCTCCTCCACTTTCCCTTTGGTGACTATGAATTTGTTTTCTGTCTGTGAGACTATTTCTGTTTTGTAGAGTTCCTTTGTATCAATTTTTATAATTTTTATGTTCCACATATAAGTGGTATCATAAGATATTTGTCTTTGTCTGACTGACTTCACTTAGTATGAGAATCTCTAGGTCCATGTTGCTGCAAATAGCTTTATTTAATTCCTTTTTATGGCTGAATAGTATTCCATTGTATATGTGTGTGTGTGTGTGTGTGTGTGTGTGTGTGTGTGTGTATTCTTTGTTCCTAAACTTATATATGTACACCACAATTGCTTTATTCAGTCATCTGTTATGGACATTTATGTTGTTTCCCTGTCTTGGCTATTGTAAATAGTGATGTTAGGAACATTGGGGTGCATGTATATTTTCAAATTAGAGTTTTCTTCAGATATATGCCCAGGAGTGAGCCAAGGGAAATTTTTGAAAATGTTTTAAACTACTTTTGGTCACATTTTGACAGTGGTTTTTCAAAAATTTTCAAATTTTGAAAATCTAAGTGGATTTTGAGAAATGGCGTGGTCACTTTTTCCTCAGATCTGTAGGGCATGCGATTGTAGAGCCTTCATGCCTTTACCCATTGACTCAGACCTGCTTGTGTGCAAAGGCTACCTCTGGCTCTGGGCTAGAATACACAGTTTTTTCCCCCCTTTGATAGCCACTGACTCAGAATCAGATCCCTTCTCTAGGATCCATGTCTTTAATTCTCTGTTCCTAAACTTAGGTTCCAAGTCCTTACCTAGGTGTTTACGGCAAAGAGTAGCTGAATCTGGTTTCTCTGGGCTTGTATCCATGTTTACCTTAGGTCACCCTCTGGGCTTGACCTCTGGCTGGACTTACTCTGAGTATTTTTCAAATTCTTTCCTGGCTGCCTGCTGTCACCTGCTACTTCCAGTCCTTCATGTATTATTTTCAATATGAAAAAAATTTTAATAAAATGTATGCAGAAATTTTATTATATAATTCTCTTGCACTAGTTTGAAGCTCTGTGAAGGTGAGAGTCTTGCCTGTGTCCATTTTTAACTAATTAGCTGACCAGCTGAGTTCCTGGACAGTTGGAGGATTTCAGTGAAAATGTTACATATGGTCAAAGAAAAACCAGGATTGGATTTGAAAAACAGAGCTCTATATTTAAGAAATTGTCTATTATTACTGATGTTGTAATATTTTATATATATATATATATAATTGAGTTAATATTATCTATAACCATCTATCTTACAGTTTTGTTGTGAGACTCAAGAGATAAATGAAATATTTTGTAAAATTCAGTGCTGTACTTTTATTATGATCAAAGAATTGGATTATTCGAACAGTGTGAGTTAACAGTACATACCACGTGACAAAGGAAAGTTCGTGGGTTTTGTTTTGTTTTTGTTTGTATAAATTGAGCTAGAACAAATATACTTAACTCCATGAAGAATTTTAAAGAAGTTAGAACTGATATGACTAAATCAATTCACAGTTAATGATATTCATTAATGTTATGAATATTAACTGAGCATTTATTTGATATCATTGACTCTAGTTGTCTCTTAGAACATAAAGATGAATGAATTATGGTCTCTGCCCTCAAGGAACTTAGAATTTAGTGGTCGTAGAATGTTGGTAAAAAGGCAAAAGCAAAATTCTGACAAAAACCTCATTATATCTGAGACTTTGTATGTGCTTGGTAAATGAAAAGTATTATTAGCAACACTATGCTAAATGACTGTAAAATGCTGATTTTTCGCTTCCAAGTATTTACAGGAGCAAATAGAGTATTTGTGAGTTTTCTTGCATATTTATGTGTGTGTTCAAACAGCTGCTGGAGAACAAAGTGTTTTGCTATAAACACTGTCAAATCTGACTTTGAAAAAAATTTGTCTATAAAACAAGTATTTCCATAGATATACTGAAGCTGCATAGAATTTGCTTTTAAAGCATAAAACAGAATTAGATGCTTGAGTCAGCTGTGAAGAATTTTTTCATGCAATTCTCTTTCTAATTCTTCACCCTATGTATCAGGCTGACCTGATACAACTTGAAAGGGATGATGTAATATAAAATTTCAGAGGTGAGCATAAGTTTAACACTGTATTTATTAAAAGCATACATTTATAGATTTATATCTTCCAAAATGTTTTTGTTTCTTTTGTTTTTTGTAGACGGGGCTTTGGGAGGAGGATGTTTGTGGACTGAGGTATTGGGAAATACATCAGTCAATAAATCTAACTCTGATTAATCAACCAAACCAACCTAATTCCAGGGAGAATTCAAAGTGATTCAAACAAAACACGAAAGACAGTTTTGTTTATTTTCTGAAAGAGAGGATGAGAAACTACCCAGAGTTTAGGGATTTGGGTTTAGGAAGACAATTAATACAACTTCAAGAAAATAATAGTTTTAGCCCTCGATGCTAACATTATCTATGTTGTCAAGTCACTAAAAATAAAAAAGAAATGCATCTATGTGTATTTTTTTTTGGTACGTTTTTGTTGTGTTTAATTTTTTCCATGTTTTATTCTTTTTTATGTTTTGACAAAAGGAAGTTTTCCACCACTTCAGGATAGGCACACAATTATTCCCTAAATTCTAAGATAAAATTTTCCTTGGAGAATATTTTTGAGCACCTTTATGTGTCCTGCCCTGGCTAAGCTGTGAGAATATAGTGGAACAAACTAAACAAAACAAACATGGTTTCTTTCATCATGGGGCTTCTGTTCCAGCAAGGGAAGTAGACCTTGGATAATATCACATATAATTACACATGGGAAAAGTGAGGCATAATTAGAGATTATAATGGGGGACTGTTTAGAAAGGGTTAGGAAAAATCTCAGAGGAAATAAGATACAAGGAAGAAAGATTTGTGAAAGTTAGAAAGGTATGATGTGTAGAGGAAAGTTAAGAGGCAGGGATTTCTAGGCAAAACCCTGAGGAAAGAAAAAGCAGATCTGTGTTCTAGAAACTGACTAAAGACAGTATTCTTGGAATGTGATGAGAGAATATTGTAAAATAGGATAATAATTTTGAATTTTAACCTAGGTGCAATTACATTCCCTTGAAAGGTTTTAAGAGAGGTGACTTGATCACATTTGCATCTTAAGAAAGTCCATTTTGTTAAAAATAGATTGAAGAAAGAAAGGCAAAGGGTAATCAGGAGTCCATTTAAGAGGATATTGCATACTTCAAAAAAAGGGAAAAAAGAAGAAGCTATTGCAGAAGTCTAGAGGCTAAAAATGCTTATGACTTGGTCTCAAGTGTTTGCAGTGGTGCAGGGGAGAAGCATATGGATCTGAAAGTAATTCTTAAGTTAGTATAGTATTTGGTGATGGAATGTATCAACAGTGATTCCTAGCTTTCTGTATGAGACATTAGGTGGGTAAAATAAAATGTGCTGAGCTAGAGAGAACTCAGGGGTAGCTAATCCAGGGTGTCTATGCAGGGATGGTGGTGGTGCTCAAGCTCTGGAAATCATGAGCTCTGCTTTGGGTAGATTAAGTTTGAGATGTTTGTGAGACATCTCAGTGGAGGTGTCAATGCATAATTAGACCTGGAGCTTCAGAAAAATATCTAGCCTAGAGATATAACTTGGGACTTGTTGACTATGCAGATGGTATGTAAATGGTTTAGAAATAGATGAGATTATTAGGGATTATTTGAAAATTATTTGGGGATGAGAATGAAATAAGAAAAAGATCTAGGATCCAAGCCCTGAGGAACTCTAATACTTACTGATAAAAACAAATGAAAAAGAGCAAAGTAAATTAATGTGACTTTTCTCTTTCCTTTTGTCTAGGTCTTTTAAGCCAGGAGAAGCACAGTATAGAACAGGAATTTTTAAAAAATATCTGTTTTATCATGAAAAATAAGAAATTGTCCTAGCAGTCCTTAAAGAGCAGGGCCCACGGTGAACAGCATCTTTCCGGGCTGCCATTGTATGCATCAAAGCTTACATGAGTCCCCTCTGATATTTTTGTTTGAGGGATGTAAATATAAGCTCATTCTCCTCACATATCAATTAATTTAGAGACTTACTATATTTTTATACTTTAGATTGTTGACAGCAGACAGAGTTTTTTTTGTTTTCTGTATTACAGACACCTCTGTTGTGGGATAATTGCCAATTTAAGGCTCTAAATTTCTTTTTTTTTAGATCTGTTTTGATTTATTATTTACATATACTGTTCTGGTTTCAAATTTACCTAATTATTTTATAATATTATTGCACTTTTTTTGCCACTGCGCTAAGTACTTTATTTTTTCATTTGAAGTATAGTTGATTTACAGTGTTCCAGGTGTACAGCAAAGTGATTATGTTATGTATGTATATATGTATATATGTATCCAAATATATATATACTTTTTCAGATTCTTTTCCATTATAGATTATTACAAGATACTTAATATAGTTCCCTATACAGTAGGCACTTGTTGTTTATCTATTTTATATGTAGTAGCGTGTACCTGTTAATCCCACATTCCCAATTTATCCCTCCCATACTTTCCCATTTGGTGACCATAAGTTTGTTTTCTGTGTCTGTGAGAGTATTTCTTAGGGCTCTAAATTTCATTTTCAGTGACTTGAAATTGTTTTGCATTTCCTCTCCTTTGCCTTTTTTGCTCCTCATTTTGAGTTTGCAGACAGACCTGCCAAAGAGGCATCTAGTTTATGGGCTTGGTTTTGGAAGCCAGGCAGAAGAGAGCAGATTCTGAACATATGCTCTGCTGATATTGATGAAGTGAGGTTGGAAGAAGCTTGGAAACTATTTCTCCCCAGCTGCCACCCCCTCAATGGATATTTTGGGTACCCTTATGCTAGAACATTCTAAATAAGTGCCCCAGCTATAATAATTATTTTTTATCATATGATTTTGAAAATCTTTAGGATGATTCAGGATTGTTCTGCAAGTGGAACATAAAAAAATAAAACAAAGCAGTTTGTAGATTCTAACTTTAAATGGATATTCGGTAAAATTTCCATGCATATTGATAGAACTGGAAATTTTGTGACCAGGGCAGTGCTCACTAGGTCCTCAACAAATGATGGAAGCCGGAGTAATGGGGACCTGTATTTGGGGGAGATGGATTTGAAGTTAGATAAAGAATCTATTCAGTCTAGCCATAGAGATGATATTTTGCTAAATTTTATTTATTTATTTTTTTTTGCATTTCAAGAAGTTTTTATTGATCACATATAGCGTGGTCACCTTCAGTTTATTGAGCATTCAGTAGTTAGAGTTGGTTTAAAAAGTATATTTGAGGAGTTCCTTGAACAATGCCTTACTTTGAGTCATTGTCATGGAGATGTTTTGTCATGTCCTTCCTGGTGTATCTGTTAGTGTTCTTACCAAAAATCCAAGTCATAATAGTAGCTATTTTCTTCTATATGGTGTTTTAGGTCATTGAGAATTTTTGGTGTAATCCTGTCTTAATAAAATCCCTTTGTCAGAAATTTAATAGAATTCTGTAGCACTTGGTTGGGTCAAGTGGCTAAGATGGCATCTGAGTTAATTATAGCCCTTGTCATCCTTATTTCCAGTCAGAATATCTGTACGTTGACATTCTACAAGCAAAACTTGCTTAAGACCCTTTGGAGTATGTGTGGTTACATCTGATTTAATTTTTTTTCTGATGATAATAAAAATACTTAAGGTTTCATCTTAATCTGTTTAGAATGAACAAAGGAAACAATTTTTACCATTATTAAATAGAACATGTACTACTTTTTTTGATTAAGAAAGAAGAAAGGAAACCAGACCGACCCTTTAGCCTCCAGAAATATCCTTTTCTTTTTGTAGCTGAAAAGGAGAGAACTAAGCAACAGTACAAGACAAATTTGAAAGGCCCGTAAATACAAGTTAGGGCCAGAATATGCGCCTGTTTTTGTTTTTGTTTTTGTTTTTGTTTTTCTGAACAACTGGATTCAGCATTATTTTTTTCCAGTTTACAAACGTTGTTGTGTCTGGACGGCTATTAGTTCAAATTGGACTGATTTTCTAGTTCTATAAAACTCTTCATCTGCATCATGGATCAAGAGCATTAAGTTCCTTCCTGCAGTGCACAGCTGGAAATCATTCTCTTCGGCAACATTTTGTTTTGTCCCATTTTTGTTTTATACCAATGTGTTCCTACACACCCACATAGCTCAGGATTTCAGACAAGTATCTTCTTTTCTTCCCAGACACGTCTTAGAACATTTTAAATTGGCAGATTCTCTTTTGTCTTTCAAATGCTGAATTACTTGCAAACAGCTCTGTTTGCCTGCATGAAAATTTTTAAAAATGCTCCACAGACTTAGAGACTGAAGTGGAAAGTTAGAAACATTGAAACAGACAGTTATCTCGTATTCTTTTGAGAGGAGAGAGGTGCTTGGCACAAACAAGCAAGAGAAATACTGTATACCAAGAGTGGGTTGACAGAAGGAGAGACGGAGAGGGAGAAGTGTGTACTGTATTGGTGTAAAAAAATGTGATGATTTTTAAAAGTTATTTAAAAATGGAATATATCGAAGAGAATCCATTAATTGGATGACTTGCCCATAGCAAGTCTCCAAATGCCATCTGTTATCAATTATATGAACGATGGTCTATGCAAGCTGAACTATAGTGTTAACAAGAAATATTACTTGAGAAATTAAAATACATACACTGTTTATACTGATATGCAAACATGTTTATAAATATTTCTGAATGTTAATTAAAATATTATAATATGCTAGGCACAGGCAATGAAGACAGCTACTCCACAATATTCATTTAGTTTAATATTTAAAATGATGGAAATAAGAAAATATATTTAAGAATTCTTTTTGTCAGACTACGTTAAGTTTTTCTTTAAAGACACGAGTTAAATCATTGTCATTTTAAAATGGTAGTTTACCAAACTTCATATAGTTAAAGGTAATCAAAATAAAGAACACAATGGAAACAAACAAACAAACAAACAAAAATAACCTAGAAGGAAACTTTCACCATGAAACAGAATTTTTAAAGTGACATTGTGACCACTTCTGAACATGCTCATTTAATAAGTCTTGTGTCTTTGTGTAAACAATTATGATTGTTGTCACTGCTATTGTTCCTTCACACTTTATCCTAAAGGTGTTTAAATGAAGCAACTGTTCATATATTTAACTGTTTTGTCTTGATCTTCCTATCTTCATTGTGTGTGTCTGTGTGTGTGTTGGTGTACGGGGATGTGTAAACATAATATGTGACCCTTCTGTCCCTCTGGCTTCTTGATCACAAGCAACAGAAATCACCAAAACTGTTTAACTTAAACAGAAATGTATTTGAAATATATCACAGAACCTGTACAATTGCTGGAAATACTTGAAAACTAGGCTTAAGACAGGCATCAAGGCAATTCCTAGGTTTCATTGTCTAAAAAGGCTAGTCAGGGTCCCTTTGCAGACATTGCTGTTACCACTTCTCCCACTTGCACTGGTACTGTTATCTCTGTCGCTATCATGATCTTATTTTCCTTATCTCCTCAGTTCTGTAATTGCTCCAGATTCAGAGCCCTAGGCCAAAGTCATGTGCACAGATTTCCCAAACTGCTAAAGAGAGGGAAGAAGAAAGATCTCCTCAACTTCCATTTCCTCGGTAGGAGGTAGGGTACTGCAAACCCTCTGTACTAAAACTGCCAATTACCCGCGAACAGAAATGGAGGCTGAGTGTTGGACAGCCAAGCCATGATAAAAGATCTACTACATTTTTCGAATAGCTTGGGTTTCTTTGAATTATTTCACTGAGCCTAGGTGCCAAAACAGTTCTATTTCCTCTAAATCAAGGGTCTGATTATTTTAGTGGCTTTTGTTTGCCGGATTTCTCCCCGAAAAGATTATACAAGTGCATGCATTTATTCTCATTCAATAAATTTAAATTTGAGTGCTGTTATATTCTAGCTAGTGTTATCCCTGTACCCAGTCATGTTATAGACTAGAGATCCAGTGTAAAAGATACTAATGTTTCAGTGTGATAAGGGTTATAATAAGATATCAGCTAAGTACTAGGTAGACACCAAGAAGGAAATAACAAATTCTGTGTTGCAAAGTCAGGAAACACTCACAGAGAAGTGGGTATTCACAGAGAGCTGGGTAGTGAGAGATGAGTAGATGATCATCTAAGCAAAAAAGGAAAATGTTCTATGTGGAATGGACCAAAATAATGTCATGACAAAGAATTTTCAAAGCACCTGATACATTTATAAACAATAAGTTGTCAGTACACTGGACACGTAGGAAGTCATGAAAGAAGAGGGAAGCAGTTGATTTTAGAGAAGTAGTTAGGGGCCTGATTATAAATACTCAGACTACCAAAGAATTTGGATGCTATGTTATAGGCAGCAGGCAACTCACAGAGTTTTTAAACAAGAAGGCAATATCGAAAGACAATTTTTAGGAAAATAATTTCCCCACCAGTTTGGAAGACGAATGGAAGTGGAATCATGAAGGAAGACTAGTTAGGGTACTGTTGCAGTAGACGTAAGTTCCCATAGGATATCCTTATCTGAAAGTATAGATAGAGAGATAGAGAGACAGATAACATTAAGCTGGAGACAAAAAATTAATAGGAAGCAGAAATCTTAGAATGGTAAGAAGACATAATTGTTCTCAGAGTACCTTTTAACATTTTCTGGTTTCTGTGGAATAACATTTTATCAGTGCTAGTTTATGTTTGCCTATTTAGTGAGAATGGCAGAGATTTGGGGGATAAAAATAACTGTGAATCAGTTACCGGCCAGTTATTTTTGTAGATGGTCTCATGAAGTCAGTCAGTAATGCAGGTGAGCCCTTGGAAGGGTTGGATGATTTGGACTTTTTAAGAAGTTATAAGTGACAACTAGAGGAACTGATTTGTAAGTAGCATTTAGAAACCAGAAGGGGGCTATTTTTCCTCTCCCAGTGACTAGCGATCCACTGGGGAGATTTATGAAAGTGTCGTTTTCAGAGGAAATCAAGACTTCAATTACAATAAGAAGGTTGAAGGGGTGCTTTCTTAAAATGGAAACATTTGTAGATAAAGGATAGGATTTGTAAAACTATGGTGGAAGTTGGCCTGTGAGTGTGCCTATGGGAGGGAAAAGGAGAACTGGATGACACAAAACAACAGGAATGAGTAGGAGCTGAAAAGGGTTTTAATTTAGAGTAGGAAGAGGAGTGAGGCAGGGTAGATCTTTAATAATGAAATTCATTCAAATTTATTTGGGATTGCAATAATTGTGTTTGAAAACCAGCTGTGCCATTTAGGTTCTGGAAATTATTTTCCTCATTTGTAAAATTCAAATTTGAACTAGACTTCTCTGATTTGAATTCTTTTTGCTACTCGTTAGCAACCTTCCAGTTCATCACCTAGAGAAAAATTGCATAAGTCCTAAGGAATGAGTATGAATTGTGCACAGAACAGATGACTTATTGATACATTAAATGCATTTCTCTCTGACTCACTTCAAAAGGCATCACTTATGTATTAAATATGAAGCTAAGTCAAAGTTCTCCATTTTTAAGAAGTAAGTGCTGGAAGAACTGTACAAGGAGAACAGTTACCTGCTGATTGCTGGCCTGCAGGTGTCTTGGAGAAATGTTCAGCTGTTTTGCTAATCCAGTCCTTTATTTTGCTCGGTTCCTCTGATTCTGAACAGGATTGAAAAGATAGTTTCCCTTCATAGTATCCAATCAGCTTTTCCACATTTGATTTAAGTAATGTCAATTTAAAATTTTGTTGTTACTGATGGTTGATAATTTATAAAAGCCAAAGAATGCAGTAAATTGTGTATATATATATACGTACATATATGTATATGTGAGTATATATACATATATGTATATATGGTTATATACACTGGTACATACTTATACACATACATATCTAATGTCTCTATAGATAATTTGTCAAATTTTAAGAAAACATTTTCCCATACAGAAAGTTGTAAGAATCATACAATGAACACCCATATACTCAGCATCTACATTCTCAAATGTCGCCCTCTGTATTTGCTTTATCATACATCTATCTGTCCATCAGTATCCATCTTGTATTTTGATCCATTGCAGACTTCATGCCTAAAGATTTCATCATGAATATCATTAACTAGAGTTCAATATTGGTTTACTTTCTTTTTTAAGGTAAAATTTACATACCGTGAAGTATACAAGTCCTTACGGGGTGTAACATTCATTCATTGATTGAAACATTTAGTGAGTTTTAACATATGTATACACCTGTACAATACAAACTTCTATTAGGAATATTACCATCACCTCAGAGATTTCTTTTATGCCTCTTCCCCTGAAGTCAACTATTTTTTTCTGTTTTATTTTTACAATAAAATAAAGTGGTTGTACTAATTTACACTCACAGCAGCAATGGAGCAGAGTACCAGTTGCTCCCCAAAACTTTTAAACATTTGGTATTGTCCATCTTTTTAATATTGTGCCACTGCATGTAAAACATAAAAAACCTTATAAATATATGGGTTCATTTACTGTGATCCCTCCACCCACCATTCCTTTGCTCTAATTGTCATATGTATTGCATCAACATACATTGTACCTCCCCAGGCAACATTATAATTTTTCTTTAAACATTATTATATATTTAAAGAGCTTGGGAGAAAAAAACTATCAATTTATATTCAGGTTTACTTACACTTGATTTTGTCATCTCCAACTTTTTTTAATCTCATGTAGTAATTTTTTAGAATTCTAAATCCTGCATTTTTCAGTTCTAGAATTTATATTTGGTATTTTTTTGTAGTTTCTTATCCTCTGTTGAGATTTCCTATTTTTTTAATTATAAGTATTTGTGTGTGTGTGTCTTTGATCATAGTTATGAAAGCTATTTAAAAATATTTGTGTACTGATTCCAACATCTAGTTGATATCAGTGTTGGACTCCATTCACTGCTTATCTCCTAAGCAGGGGTAGCATTTTATGTTTCCTTGTATGTCTAATACTTTTTAAAAACACTTTGTTCTGGATTTTGTGAATGATACATTGTAGATACTCAAAATTCTGTTTTGTTCTTCTGAAGAATCGTTATCCATCTTTTAATTTTGTGTTATATCAGTTGGTTAGCTTATCTGGACTCAAGACTCTATAGAGTCTTGTTTTTTCCTGTAGAATGCAGCAACTGTTATCACTATTTTGTTCTTAGTTCCAACTGGGGTACTTGGAATCTGCCTAAGGAATATGTATATCTGATATCAGTGAGAGATTTGGGAAGAGTTTTATTACACATATTTTGAGGCTCCCTTTCTGTTGCTTTCTTTTTTTATAGTATTTCTTCCTCACTTTACAGCATCTGTGATTATTCTTAGTTCTGTTTTCTGCTTTTTCAAGACAGAAATGAAAAAAAAAAAGGAAAGAAAAGACAGTGAAATTGTGGGTTTCTACTTGAGTTTTAGTCACCTTGCATGGTGCAGTCTGAGGCACACCAATATCTCAATCCTAAGCATATGCATTCCTCCTGGTTTACCCCTTTTGAGTTGTTCTTCAGTGTCTTCAAGTATTTGTGATTTTTAAAAATATATTTTGTTAATATATTATGGCTGTTATCCATGAGTGGTTTGATTTAATAGGAGGTACTCCACAATTACTAAGTAGTATCTCCACATGCAGGTTTTAAAGATGCTTCTGCCATTTGAAACCAAAATACGGAATTTTAAGGCAGATCATCAAAATCCTGCAAACTTGTATGAACATAGCACAGTATTTGAGCAAGCAAATGCTGTCTAAAAACATCTGAATGATAACAGTGAAAATTTGGTGAATTTCTAAATGTTTACTATATGGTAGCAGAATTCCTATTTTTCACATGACATAGACTTAGCCTTTTTCTTAGAATACTTACTAAATGTATATATTATAGAACAGAATATATTATTCTTTAAATAGTATACATATTCTAATCTTTAATAAAATATATAATATAAGGAGAATAAATATTATTTGTTTTTTCTTTATACTTTCTTCTTTAAACCACAAATCCAATTAAATTTACTTAGTCTTTTTTTTAAGGAAAAAATGTCTGTCATAATTGTATGGGTAATGATGACTGGCTTTTATGTCATTAACATTACATGACCTCAAATTGAATTAAGAGGCTATAAGTCAGTAATCTATAAAAGTTCATCATCTATTTGTAGTTCATTTACACTTCCAATGTTTGTATAATCTTAACCAAGTAACTCATATTGAATATAGCAATAAATATTTCTTTTGCTGCTTTTGAATAGGAATAAATAGGTGCAGTCTAATAGATTTAACCTATAATGAAAATGGGCTGCAATCTATAATACAACCTGCTGCAGATTCAATAAAAAGCTTCAAGTTGATCGTTAGCAACTAATTGGGGATCTTCCCTGACCAATACACTTTACTGATTATTTAAAATAAACAACAAAATAGCTAATAAAATTTCAAAAGGCAGCTGTTCCCTGACCACAAAGCAAGACTATTAAATTATGAAAGGTTAATTTTGAGCACATTATCGATAAGCGTAACAGAAATAAATCAATGGAAAGAAGTGAAAGATAGTAAATGTAAATTTTATTGACATCTTTAGTTGAAGAAAACTCTGTGAAACAACAGAAGGGTGGTGACCAGGTAAATTATTTCTTTTATTAAATGTGTAAATTGATAAACTCTGCTGAGGACCAGGTTTTGGCTTTTCTTCAGGCTCTGATGATCATTAGCCTTCTGAGTTAAAAAGCTGAGTTAAAATCTTAGTTATTGATCTTACTCGTTCATAACTTTGTGCATATTATTTGTGTTCTCTGAGTTGAATTTTCTTCATTTGTAAAATGGGATTATTAAAACCTACACAATGGGGTTACTGAGGGATTAAATCATATTATTTAATGAATATGAAATATCTTCAGAATCAATGTCACTTCCATATCTGTAATCCTTTTGTTTATAGCCATGCGTTTTGATCACATTATATTCACTTAATCCGGTGGGTAATCCAATTCTATATTTTGGGACGTAAGATATACAGGAAAATAATTTTCACCAGCCATCCTCCCCTGTTGGCTCCCTCCTGTGATTCCTCAGATCTGAGAAAGTCCAGGCCTACCCAACTCCAGGCAGATTCCTTAGGGCTGCTCCAGAGCAGGGCACGGGGAGTCTTACCCATTCTTATGAAAAAGAACCCGAGGTCAGGTCAAGGTCGAGGCTAGTCAGAGGTGAAGGAGACAAAGATCTCAGAGACAAACTGACCATGTCTTGAGGCAGTTTAGAGACAGTGGCTCCTACCTGAGATGGCTTTTGTGTAAGGAAAGGAAATTTGTTTGAAGGGCTAGAAGGGGCTTCATCCTGCAGGCCAGCAAGATGTTGTTCCCTCTTAAGAACAGGATTTCCAGCATAACCTTCCTTTTTACTACCTATCATTTTACACTATAAATTATAATTTTAAAGACCTGGGAAAAATCCCACTGAAACAAACTACTAACAATGACAAATAGGCAATAGTTTGTGTTGATATATATATGTGAACCATTATGTATACTCTAAGTGTAATCTATACATAACTATGTTATATCTAGATCCAGATCCATATCTATATCTATATCTACATCCAAATCTATACACAATCACATGATCTAACAGATTAGAACAGTTACAAATGCAGTGCTCTGTCAGTCGCTCAACATCCATGTAAGCTTTCAGTATAAAGTTCATACTCATGTACTATTCCTCTGCCTGGTATGTTTGCTTTTTCTTTCTTCCTTTTTTATGCCAAATACATTTCTATTACTCCTCCAAAATTCAGCCCATAGCCACTTCCCACAATAAACCCATATAATAGTATTTTAATTGCCCAGTTTTTTATGGTATCTGGTATAGTATGTGCTCAACATATATTTGATGAAATAATAATTGTACAGCTAAATGCAAAGGAATGATTAATAACAGAGGAGAGAGATATACAGATAAATCTTACTTACTTAATCATACATCATTTACCAACCTAAAGAATAAAATGTCTAGAGATAGGGAATAATGATCTAGGGTTGGTCAAATTATTTTTAAATTTGTAACGTGACAAATTTCACAAAACTGAAATATTTTTCAATAAGCCTTGTATACACAGGTAAAGCTTTAAAAAAAAAAACATATCAACCTTTGTAAAGTACTTAATCTTTTGTAAAACACTTCGCATTTTCTCCCAAAATAAATAACAATAGTTTTATGAGTGGCTAAAGTTTTTTGACCAGTAATCGTATTAGCTGACTCATATCACCTTGACGGAGTGTCTCATTGAGTTGGAGTCAGAGCATAGAGATGAGGGGAGAGAGAAATTTAAGAGAAAAAATGAATGAGATAGTAACTGCAGTTAAGTAAAAAGGTTAAGTTCTGAACTTCTAGAAAAGAAGAAAAATTGGAAACCTCAAATAACTATTAACTAGAGAAAAGGGCTAATGTGGTGGTGGGGGTACTGGATTGGAACAGCAGAATCAGAGGAATTTTAGAGACTGGTGAGTGTGGGGAGGGAGGGAAAAGATAGAGGATTGTTTAGAGGAAGCTTTTTGGGAGACCCTGAGAGTGACTGAGGGAAGAGCTTCCTGGTCTTACGTATTCACTTATCTCTTTAAATTTTTGAGAGTGATTACAATAGAGATTCAAATTATTTAAAATTATTTTTTATTTGTTGTACTATTGCTTCTATTAAAGAAATGCAATTCTAAGGTTAACCAGGACCACAAATTAGCACTAGATTTCTGGGAGCTTCATGTAACATTTGTAGAGACCATACATAGACTTTGGGGCCAGATTGCTTGCACTCAAGTCACAGCTCTGCTACTTGATAGCTATAGTCTTAGGCAAGTTGTTGAACATCTTAATAAAATAGGGGTAATAATGGTATGTAGCTTGCATGGGTGTCATGCATAGTGAATTAGCCCACAGAGATAGTGTTTGAACAGACCCTGACAGAATAGTGCCTGACACATTATAAGTATTCAGTTATGCTGGATGTTATTATTATTGTTATTGTTGTTATTATTATTGTTATTGTTGTTGTTGTTGTTATTATTATTATTATTATTCAGATGATACAGAGGAATGTTTACAAGGCCAATATTTATAATTCATTAATTTTACAAATATTGACTGCTTATTGTGTACCCAGCATGTGCTAGGTTTTGACAATAATGCATAAAGCACTTATAAACTTAAAACTCTAGAGACTGTCAGTAAATATTAGGACATGAGATTTAGTCAATAAAGGACTTTCTGTCAGAGATTGAATTGATACAGACCTACTTGTCATGTGTATAGAGCAGAGACCACCTAGATGTTTAGCATGTTCTTTACATAAATCGAGTTGAATTATCTATAATCTCAGATGCGCTTTCTCCAAATGAGTTTTTCAGTTAAAGAGTGACTTCTGATAAGTGACTTGACTTTATTGTCATTGAAAAGAGGTCTATAAAGTGCAGAAACTAGACATATATGAAGCAGCATTGAGAGTAAGTTATAGAAGGTGAAGAGATTGAGGTTTCTTTTTTTTTATGGAATCAAAGGTCTCCCCGGCTCTACTGTGAAGTGTGCCTATGAGATTGCATCTAAGCAAACAGAACACTTCTATTTTATCTTAGAAGTAATTTGTGGTATGTGATCATGGACTACTGTGATGACTTGTTTCTGGTGAGATACCGCTGTATAGTATGGCTATATAGCACAGAAAGCAGTCAAGAATGGTTTTCCTGGTGTTCCAAATTTTTTCGTTATTTTCTATCTTCTCCAGTCTGGATATAAGTGACAATAACCATTTATGCTAAATGATATTGGAGCATAAAAATGACCATGAAAAACAGATATATAGTTGTTCAAAATCTTTACATATGATTGCCATTTAATACTAAATATAAAATAGCTGAAATGCAGGATGGAAGTTTCAGTAAGACCTGTGCCAATAATATGAACAAAAGATTTTTTTAAAGTGTGTGTTATAGGCAAGACTTACTAATTAAGTATTAGAGGTTAAAAATTAAGAAGATAGCTTTGGAGTCCATATGTAAGACCCAGAAAAAAAAAAGTTCATTTGGTAAAACATGCTATTTATGTAATGTACTTAATTAAGCTAGGTATTTAATCATCACTGATATTTCATTTTTTGTTTAATTTAATGATCTGAAAAACATCCTATCTTAATTTCTTTTTAAAATGCAGCAAAATCATCCCACACACCTACATTTGTCCATCTTTTTCAGGTTTATTCCCTGCTGTCCTGAACCTCGCTTCCAATGCTCTCATCACTACAAATGCAACATGTGGAGAAAAAGGACCTGAAATGTATTGCAAATTGGTAGAGCATGTCCCTGGGCAGCCCGTGAGGAACCCACAGTGTCGAATCTGCAATCAAAACAGCAGCAGTCCATACCGTATGTATTTTACGATGAATTTGTATGGCACTGGGTAGGATCTATAATTGAGAGATGTTGAGGCCAAACTGCATTAAAGTCAAACAGTTTGTAATCCCCAAAATTTCTAGAACTTTTCTTCCAGTGTGAGCTTTACATCCCCTCTCCATCACTTGACAAATATTATTGGAATTCCTTATGTGTAGCAGGTATGGTGCTCGAGGTTTTCTAGCTGAAGAACTGTGGCAGTCCTTAAGTTTACTACTTGCAGAAGAGTCTCTGAGGATGTGGTTATTAATGCAGAATTTAGTCATTCATTGGCCACTTATGTGCCAGGTACTATGCTGGAAATTCAACAGGAATAAGAGGTCCCTGGATTCAAGTTGAAGAAATGGTAAAATGCAGACTATTTCTGCATAGTGTGGTGAGTACTAAGGAGAGAAGGAGCATAGGGGCTTCAGGGAGAAAGGGGAGGGTCATACATTCAGTCCTGGTATAGAAAAGGCTTGCCAGAAGTAGTACCTAAAGATCTAATATGAGTTGAGCAGGTAAAGCAAAGGGAGGAGAAGAAGGAATGCCAGAAAAAGAGATCAGAATAAGACAGAATATATTACTTGCCCAAGGAACTAGAAGTAGTTAGGAATGGCTGATCTGAACGTGTCAGAGGGCAGGGGATAGGGATGAGTCTGGTGCAGAGGCAGGAACTAGACTATGAAGGTTCTTAAACAACACAAGGAGAGCTGTCAAACAAAGCCCTCTTGGATGCCTTGAGGAACCAGGCTGATATCTCAGACTCTTTCATACGTTTATTCAGCAAGCATTTGAATATCGGCTACTAGCAATGCATTGTACTGGAGGAGAGGGTTAAATCACATATAGCCTTTGACTTAAAGGACTTAAAGGGGAAATAGGAGATAGAGAAAAGTAAATTGAGTACAAAAGGAACATCTACAGATTACTGGGAGAAAGTGACCCATGTAACGAGAAAATAAAGATTAATGAGATGAAAGGGGGAAAGCATTAAATTAAAAAACTACATAAGTCTTGAAAGTATGAAACAGCATGATATATTCAGAGACTATAAGTAATTAGTTTTAATGAGTAAAGAATTTATATAGAGAAGGGGAGAATGGTGTGAGATAATCCTATAGATGGAGGTTGATTTATAGATATACATTGGGGAATCATCAAATATTGGGGAGATTAATGAAGCAAATACTTAATGTCAGTGTGGAGAATTATAATGGGGATAAAGCTTCATAGTTATATTATTTAAAAATTTTCTTAGTTTTTCTTCTCCTTTTATTTTAAATTGTAATACTTATAAAATGAAGAAAGCTTTCTCTCACAATTTGTATATTTTATCTCAAAAGAAAGTTCGGAGACACTATACCTTCTTTCTTGGAGTTGATTAAAGGGAAGAGTGCATAGTTCCATCACTATTATAAAATGTAGAGATGCTGAAAACATTAATCTGTCTGGAGAATTAGGACTTTTGTGAATAAGATTACTGGTCTTGTATATCACAGAATGTTAAAAAAAAATAAAGTTAAGAAACCAAAGATGGTAAGCATCGGAAACCTTCCTTGTTTTTTAAGTTTTTTTCAAGTGTGGTTATTTTCTGTGGTGTAGATTGTTATGGGTGTAGGAGCGGGGGATATTGGGACACATCCTATCTGTTTGCTATTCTTTTATAGAATGGGAAGGATAAAAGACCTACGTCAGAGCCCTGGGGAAAAATCAAAAGCAAGAAAATTGAGGTAACAGCCAGAAAATAAATGAATTGTTGGATTATGAACTTTAGGTTTGTTAGGAAAGAAGATGAAGCCTGATGGAGAGAAATTACCATTGGTATAAGAATTAATGGCCTTGATGATTTCATAGAGAATATGAGAAAGCCTGGAGCCATAGAATGAATGGGAGGAAATGATGGGGGTGGTTGGAAGTGTGTGGATGTGTGTTTAGGAAGGGCTAGGCAGAGAGTGAGAGTTGGAGAGATAAAATACGTAAAAATTATATATGTGTGTGTGTGTATACATATATACATGTGTATGTATGTGTATATGTGTATAGTTATCTATATATGTATGCATATAAATATAAATATTTATAGTTCCTGTCTACAAGTACAATGTCAGAGTAGATAAGACTTGGATAGAGAGAGCAATTAAACAAATGTTCAACGCAGTAAACTCAGGGCTATACCTTGCTGTATATGTTATCAGTGATGTTAGAATTTCTAAGGAAAACATCAGTGGGAACTGAAGTAGGAAGAGAAAGTTCTAAGCTGGTGGTCAGACTCAGAAGGGCTCTAAAAACCTGAGTTACCTGAGATAAGAGGGAAAAGCATTCCAGCAAAAGAGAAAAAGAAGGAAACATATACAATCACAGACACAGGATAGAAGGAAGATGGAAAAATTCGGGTAGAAGATAACTGAGTGGACACTTGTGGCTGGGAAAATGGATAAGATGTATTCACCAAATTAATCCAAGAGCCACTGTTACTTCCCTCTTCAGAGTTCCATATTCAGGCTGTCAAAGGAAGACATCTATATATTCCCACCCCATATTTTCATGTTGGAACAAAATCAATTAATTGTTTTAGTAAAGCAAGGCACGTATGAGGTATATTTAGTATTTCTCATTTTTGTTTACTTGTGGTAAGTGTTTAAAACTTTTCACAGTCTAGATTTCCTTCATGTGATTAATTTAATTTTAAATTACCAGCGTAATTACACTTCAAAATCCTGTTTTGGAAGCAGAAATTTAAAAGGAATAATACCCCACAAGAGTAAAAATTTAGCAATAATCCACATGAATATATTTTAGTAGAAGTTGGAGTAACAGATAATAAAATTCCACAGATTCAGTGAACAGCTAGAATAAACCTGGGAGGTCTGTATTTAATTACCATACAAAGGAAAGGAAACTTGAACTTCCTGACTATGAATAGATTGTGCTTTCCAATTAAAATAGCTGTTTGAAAGGTTTACTTCATCAAGGATTCCCTCGCCAATTTTCAGATGCATTGGATTGACTTGAGTAACTATCCCTGTTGAGGATGTTATAAAATTCTATCTCTATTTAAATAAGGGAAGTATGCCAACAATTAATCAGTATTTGCAAATTAATTATGATTAAACTTCCATAATGGGGGTTATGGTTAATTGTTGATTCATCTCCCAGGCTTCCTTTTTGTGACTAATTCTCATATCAATTTGACCTGAGGTGGCAGATATCAAATTTCCAATTAGATAGCTCCTCTCACAATTACCTACGAGCCACAAGTATGATTTGGAAATGTGTGTGTTTTTCTATCATATATTAAACCCAGTCTGTAAAGAATATTCAGGAGGATGTTTAAGGACTGTTTGCTGTGATAATTTATTTTTCTTCGGAAGCAATGCCAGTAATATTTCATTTATGGTTCTGATTCCTCATGTGCCAATTTTAGCACCCACTCGTACCACCAAGGGCATTTATTTGAAATTTAGTTATGCTTCTGGTATCTGTTGTGATTAGAAAGACCTAACACTTTCACTAGCTTCAGCAGAACAGGTTAACTAGTGCTAATTAGTCAATTTATTCAGCAATTTTATTTTTCATTAATGAGATAAGATGCCTTATGTCAGTGGACTGCTAATGGGATAAGACTTGGTACAAAGTCCATCCAGCTGTTTAGTTGAGTTAAATAATTTACCAATAAAAATAGATTATTTTTGTCCTGTCTTATATACTCATATTATCATAAATAACTCAAAGATATAAGCCTTTACATTTTCAGTCAAACAAGTTATAGTAAGCTACATTAATAAAATTAATATGTAATAAAAATGCACAGAGTCTGAAAATGGCAAATTTAATGAATATTCAAAAAATTTTGAAGATGATGTTACTTAACTAGCAGACTCCTATTGCACTGAGGTCTTCTTTTTGCTTGATTTTTATTTTCAAAATTTTTATTAAATGTAATTTGTCTCCAGTAAAGACTCAGAACCCTGCACATTTTGAACTGATACATAATTGATTTTATGTACCTGCATAATAATAGTTATAATATTAATTGTTGTAATGTTTCTTCTGGTAACCCTGGGAGTTGAGAGTTCCCATCCAAGATAATTTTACTAGTCCATGACAAAATGATAAAATGAGAACATTATAATTTTTTAATGAAAATATAATGAATACCTTTTAAAGAATTAGCCTATATTTTGATACTATGTTTTTTTTTTAATTTTTGTGGTGTTTCAATGTCCTCCATTTTATGAAACAATAGTGATGATGTATTAAATGGTAGCAAGAGTAGACTGGACTCTACTGTTACTTGGAGAAATAAAGAGCTGGAGCTCCTATATCAATTCCACAGATCTCTCTCACACACACTTTAAAAACATTTGTACTTTTTTCTGAATGTTAACATTCTGGGGACCTGTGCTGGGAGTGGATTTTGTTATCCTTACTTCAAGAATGACACAGAGTTTAAGTGAGTTGCCCACGGTCAGTTAAGTACTAAGTGGTGGATTCAGGTGGACTACTTAGCTCCTCATGCTCCAGCACTTCATCGTCCGGGTCTTATGCTCTTCCATCACCATTATCATTCAAACACCTGGCTAGATTTCTCCATTACCTAGGCAAATTGAGTCCATGATTATTCCTCATAGTGATATGTTTTGCTCATTATTTGAGATATTTCTTTAGTTTACAAAAAAAAAAAAAAAAGATTGTGCTCCAATCTAACAGGGTATTCTTAGTCCAGTCATTTGAAACATCTTCCTCAAAGAATTAGTGTTATAACAGTTCTCAAGACTGACACCCCAAAGCATACTTAATCCATAATGAACAGAAGAGTAGCAGGGAAGCTGACCTCCACTCTTTACATTTCTGTGGGCAAAAAGGCTGACTTTCAAAGGAGATGTTAGGAAGTTCAGTTCTCTTACTGCAGTCCCGGAAATAGGAACGTCTCCAATAATCTCTACTCCTGCCATCCTCATCCATGCATGAGCTGGGAGAGCCAGAACTTGTGTTCCTTTGGAAACAGAAAAAAAGATGTCAGACAAGAACCAATGATTGTGAATGAGAGCTTTGGCATTCCAGAGGTAATGATCGCTGCTGTGAGATGCATGGAGGAGATGAGGAATCTGTGAGTGTGGGAGATCATGAGAAGGAAGGAACTGTAAGACAGGACTGTGAGAGGAGATGGCAACGATTGTCCACATCTCTTATTTCTTTCTCTAGTCTCCCCTTGAGTTCTCACAGTAGGTCCTGTTCTCATCTGTCTGGAGTAGAGGCCAGGGAAGGTCCATGTTGTGTGGTTGGGATGGAATTTCACGTGCCATCCTCTCCTTGTTTGCCATTATTGTCCAGGCCCCTCCACCGAGCTCATGATTATGGGGATGGGCAAACACTGGATGGGAGATTTGGAGTATCTTTCATTATATTTTTAAATAGTGGCTTAAATAGAAGTTGGCTAGTTAAGGACTGTCTGCAAAAAGCCTACTAGGATGAATTTGACAGCATTTTATATTAAAACCAGATATGTATTGAGTCGCCCAAGTCTTGAATGTGTCAGAAGTGTAAATCTTCAAGTACCTTTCAGCCACAATTCAGGAGTTTATACCAGAACTGCCTCAAACAGTAGGGTTTTTGCTTCTTTGAATGACTGACACATCAATTAGATTTCAGTATTATTTCTTCATGCTTAATTTCTATAGTGATCTTTAAAGTTGCCCATTTTAGTTGATGGTCAGAGTGCTGAACAGCTTCTTCTCTTATATTCTGAAGTATTTAACCATTTCAAACTATCTTGTAAATGCTGTAAAAAGAGTCTACATTAAACAAATTCTGTTAAAAATATGAATTGCTGCCTCTTATTTTAATGTTTGACATTCACATCATGATGGCTTTAACTTAGTTTTAATTTTTATTTAAAAAAAACAGCTATAAATTCTTCATATGATTTTTTTTCTCCTTTCGCATGCTGCTGCTGATTCAATAGAGAGACACCCAATTACGAATGCTATTGATGGAAAGAACACTTGGTGGCAGAGTCCCAGTATTAAGAATGGAATCGAATACCATTATGTGACAATAACACTGGATTTACAGCAGGTAGAGTGCCTCTTTTTATTTTATTTTATTTTTTTCTTATTTTCCACTTTGAAATTTACCTTGGATTTGCTATTTGTGTAGTTAGTAATTCTTGGGTGAAAGCATACTCTTTCTTATCACCCTCCATTATTATCATGATACAGTGGTCAAAGGAGCCTATTCACTTAGTATTTTTTAATTTCAAAATATTTGGCATTTATTTCTAAAGCACAACTAAATGAATTCACATGAAGAGTTTGGAACTGAATTAGGAGCTAACTCTGTTTTGACTAGTTAATGATGAAAATATTGATCAACATTTTACATAAAGAAAAAAATAATAGTGCTCTTTTTAACTTCTAAAATTATAATAGTGCTGCCACTCTGCTCATGGTGTGTGTGCTAAAAGGTTCTTGGATAACAAGGCTCTTGTGTAAATTGCCTCTCATTACTGAGAATTGAGCAAGCTGTGACAGTTGATTCTTAAATTAAACCTGGGCCACTAAATGAGGTAACAAGCCTTGCAGTTGTATAAAATTGATGTTGGAAGTTGTTAGAGTTTGTGTTTACATAGGCCTTAGGTGCCTTCTACACTTAATTTCTTTCTTTCTGTTCACAATACTCAGGTCAGGCTTAATCAAGAATCACCATCACCCCCAATTCTTTAGGCTTGCAAATAAGATGGAATCTGGAAAAATGTTCCCATATTTTACTGTTATTCCAAATACAGAAGTTTATTTAATTGACTGAAGGCTGAGACCAGGAATGTTGAACTTAGAGGACTTCTTTACTTCAGCCTGTTCTCTCATGCTCTGGAATGAGGGGCTCTCAGCCACTCCTCCCTGGCCACGTGGAGACAGAGCAGCAAAGGAGTTTGGTGTTAGTGAAGAGGGAATGGCCAAGATAGTTAACAGATACTACACACTGTAGAGGTTGTGTTTCCACAGGTGATCACAGTGGAGGAGTACCAGCGAGTGGGGGTCAGTCACATTATCAGGAGGCCAGATAGACACCAGGCATTTCCCTACTGGATGCTGTTTGTCATCAACAAGAGTATAGTGTGCCACCATCGGGTTTTGGGTTCATTTTGGACAATGTGCACATATTCAGGAATTGCAAAGAACTGGTTAGTGGGTCTCACAGAAGATACTCTTTCCAACCATCTGGGACTCTTCAGGACCTGAGCAACAGGGTAACAGCAGGGACTCAGTGCTGCAGCCACATTGCCAACTGGCATGAATTTATTTCTTCCCCTACCAGCAGCTGAATGTCATTCTTGAGTTAACAATACTTCTGAGGAAGACTCAGAGCACAATCAGGGAGTGACAGGGCAAACTAGTATAGTACACTGATCAATTATGCTTTAAATCAACTAAGTCTTATGTATAAATTCTCTGAAAATTCTAGTCTCAGAATGGACTTCATCCCTCTCTTGATAAAGACAGTTTGGTCCTTTGCCAGTCACAGCAGTTGTCCCCCTTCATGTGATCATTGAAAGTTGGCTTTCCCAATCAGGAATGAGTCTGCTGTCTCTTGCCTTGGGTCATCTCCTAGGATAGGAAATCAGTAAGTAGTGATGGTTGAGTTTTCTGTTTTAATCTCCATCTATTCTTTTAGATAACACATGGAGCCCAGGGACTGAATCTTTAATATAGTTTTCACAAATCACTTATACTACTCTTTTGAACTCAACCACAATAGTGTTTATAGGCATACCTCATTTTATTGTGTTTTGCTTTATTGTGCTTCACAGATACTGCTTTTTTTTTCTAAGTTGAATGTTTGTGGCAATTCTGTATCCAGCAAGTCTGTTGGCGCCATTTTTCCAACTGCATTTGCTCACTTCATGCCTCTGTGTCACATTTTGGTAATTCTTATAATATTTCGAACTTTTCCATTATTATTGTATTTGTTATGATGACCTGTGATCAGTGAGCTTTGACATTACCATTATAATTGTTTTGGAGGTGCCACGAACCATGCCCACATAAGAAGGTGAACTTAATAATTGTTGTGTGTATTCTGACTGCTCACCAACTAGTCATTTCCGTATCTCTCTCCCTCTCCTTGGCCTTCTTATTCCCGGAGACACACAACATTGAAAGTATTAACCCGACAGTTAATAACCCTACAGTGGCCTCTAAGTATTGAAGTGAAAGGAAGAGTCACATGTCTCTCATTTAAAATCAAAAGGTAGAAATAATTAAGCTTAGTGAGAAAGGCATGTCAAAAGCCACGACAGGCCAAAACTAGACCTCTTGCACCAAACAGCCAAGTTGTGAATGTAAAGGAAAAATTTTTGAAGGAAAGTAAAAGTGCTGCTTCTCCAGTGAACATAGGAATGATAAGAAGCCGGAACAGCATTATTGCTGACATGGAGAAAGTTTTAGTGATCTGGATCGAAGATCAGACCAGCCACAACATTCCCTTAAACCAAAGCCTAATCCAGAGCTAGGCTCTAACTCTCTTCAATTCTACAAAGGCTGACAGAGGTGAGGACTCTACTGAAGAAAAGTATGAAGCCAGCAGGGATTGGTTCATAAGGTTTAAGGAAAGAAGCTGTCTTCATAGTATAAAAGTGCAAGGTGAAGCAGCAAGTGCTGATGCAGAACAGATGCGAGCTGCAGCAAGTTATCCGGAAGATCTAGCTAAGATTATTCATAAAGGTGGCAACACTAAACGCCAGATTTTCAGTGTAGATGAAACAGGCTTCTATTGGAAGAAGATGCCATCTAGGACTCTCATAGCTAGAGAGGAGGAGTCAATGCCTGGCTTCAAATCCTCAAGGGACAGGCTTACTTTCTTGTTAGGGTCTAATGCAGCTAATGACTTGAAGTTAAAGCCAATGCTCATTTATCACTCCAAAATGCTAGGGCCCTTAGAAATTATGCTAAATCTGCCTGTTTTCTGTAAATGGAACAACAAAGACTGGATGACAGCACATCTGTGTACGGTATGATTTACTGAATATTTTAAGCCCACTGTTGAGAACTATTGCTCAGGAAAAAAACAGGTTTGTTTTTTTTTTCTCAAAATATTACTGCTAATTGACAATGCACCTGGTCAACCAAGATCTCTGTTGGAGATGTGCAATAAGATTCATGTTGTTTGTGCCTGCTAACACAACATCCATTCTGTAGCCTATGGATCAAGGAGTAATTTGAACTTTTAAGTGTTATTATTTAAAAAATTCATTTTATAAGGCTAGGCAAAGTAAATTGAAAACCTGTAAAGGATTCATCATTCTAGATGCCATTAAGAATTCGTGATTCATGGAAAGAGGTCAAAATATCAACTTTAACGGGAGTTTGGAAGAAGTTGATTCCAACCCTCATGGGTAGGTTGGAGGAGTTCAAGCCTTTGGTGAAGGAAGTAACTGCAGATGAAGTGGAAATTGCAAGAGAACTAGAATTAGAAGTGAAAATGTGACTGGGTTGCTGCAGTCTCATGATAAAACTTGAACAGATGAGTTGTTGCTTTTTATGGATGAGCAAAGACAGTGGTTTCCTGAGATAGAATCCACTCTGGTGACAGTGCTGTAAAGACTGTTGAAATGACAACAAAGGATTTAGAATATTACATAAACTTAGTTGATAAAGAAGCAGCAGGTTTTGAAAGGATTGACTCTAATTTTGAAAGAAGTTCTGCAGTGTGTGAAATGCTACTGAACAACATTGCATGCTACAGACAAATCGTTCGTGAAAGAAAGAGTAAATCAATGCAGCAGAACTTTATTGTTATCCTATTTTAAGAAATCGCCACCGTTGTCCAGCCTTTAGTAACCACCATGCTGATCAGTCAGCAGCCATCAACTTTGAGGCAGGACCCTTCACCAGCAAAAACATTACGACTTGCTGAAGGCTCAGATGATTTATAGCATTTTTAACAATAAAATATTTTTAAAATTAAGGTATGTAGATTGTTTTTTTAAACACATGTTATTGCACACAGTACAGTGTAAACATAGCTTTTATATGCACTGGGAAGACAAAAACAATTCATGTGATTCTTTTTTGTGATATTCACTTTATTGCAGCGGGCTGGAATTGAACCTGTGATGTCTCTGGGGTACTCTTGGACTTGTTATCAAACATAGTAGCATTTTTTCCTTCTAATTTACAACTGTAAGATACAATCACACGTTTTTACTAAGTCATTTTTATTCAACATATGAATCATTATAAATTCCACAGATCAAAGAGTCCACCCAAAAACACACTGTTCAATGAAGCCATTTATATTTTCCCATTTGCTTTGCATCCCACTCATCCATTCCCACATGGTTTCTCAAGAGTTATGTGGATTTGTTTTCCTGGTCTATTTTCCTTGACTTTACTTTAATGGCCTTAAGATGAGTAAATGGTTAAGACATCTTTTATAGTTCATTATTCCTAACAAGTGATAGGAATCTGTTTATAATACTGGTTTTCCTGTCTCCAAAGTCTAGAATACACTTACCTGGAAGTGGTACAAGAATTTGTCCTTGTATGCTTCTGCATCTCAGGATGGTGCACCTATGTCTCTGTTCACTTCAGCCCTCTCTTACCTCCTGTGAGTCAACTTACCATGTGTTCAAGAGAAGGGAGAACACAATCTACAAAATAAAGTAAATCCTTATTTCTACTCAACTCAAGATTTTAATTTAGTCAATGATTTAATGATGCACAAAAGTTAAGCAGTTTTAGTAATCAGATTTTATAAGGAATTCCTTAGTCAGGAAGGGGCTTTAGACCTCTTATTTGGCCTCAGGCTTTGTAGTAACAAACTGTGGAACAGATTCTTAGAACCTATTCAATTAAGGAACAAAGCTGCAGAAAAGCATACTTCAATGCATTGACAACAGAGAAAATGTGAATATCCTTATTATTTTGTTTACTTCTCACAGTTAGCCTATAAGGCAACTAGTAGTATTTTCCCTTTGTAATAGTTGAAGAACACTGAGACTTAGAAAAGTTAAGTGACTTGGCCTTCTTAATAAAGTTTATTACGGGCAGGGCTGGAATTTCATCCTGAGTAGTCTGTATCTAGACCCCAAACTATACCAGTATTTCCTAAATGGATCTAGAGACCTAGCTTAGGGAGAATTTTTGGTATATAATTTCAAGGGGTCCATACATAGTTTGGGTTCAAGAAATACCATGCTATAATCCCCTGGCTTATGGGAGAATATAGCCAGTATCTGTTTTGTAGAAAACAAAGAGTAGATCTCTCATTTTATACTACATTTTAGTATGTCTCTAAAATGGCATAACTTCAGTCTTTTCCACCTACAGCATGAAGGATTAATAGGTTATTCATCATAATATGAGCTATTATTCACCTGGGGCAAGGGCAGCAGTTTTGTAATGATTAGGTAAATGTCACTGAATGTTTGTCATTGATTCACCAAGAGGTTTAACCATTTATTAGTTCTCCTTTTTGTTTTGAGACGCATGAATTTCAACAAGTGCCAGTTTTTTGTTGTTGATACATACTTGGCTCCTCTGTGAAATACTTTAATAAATTACTATTTTAAATAAATAGTCACGATTGAATTTCCTTGATTAAATCATTACAGGTTACACTGGGAAATTTCTTTTACATTTTAACATTCAAGATAAGTATGAGAAAAATATAACAATTATTGATAAGACAGTAGACCCTTATTTTATAAATAGATTGTTTTTAGATTATTATTACTAAGCGATTATTAACTTTTCCCAATTCTACTAATTACTCACAGCATATCTGGAGCAGATATTTTAATCATGATGTGCCTCCCAAGTTCTAGATTAGCAAAATAAATATTATAATATCATGGCAAGAAATTGAAATAACAATATAGCAATATAACAACGAATTCCATCTGGCAATTATAGCTATTTTAAGGTCCTGGTATGAGCATAAACACGTTGAGAAGCTTAGCTGTTACAGTGGTATGTATGCAAAAACTCAATATAATGGCAAAGAGAAATATACATCAATTTAAAAGACAATAATAGGGAATTAAAGGTTAATAGGATGTCCAAGATACTTCATTTTAGTCCCTTTCCAACCAGCTTTCACCACAACATGTCTTATGATATCTGATCTCATTTTATGACTTTTTAAATTTGGCCATTTCCTCGGTCCTGCTCTTTGATTTGTTTAGGAAGAAAGTTGATTGGCAAGTAAGATAAAGCACAGAGGGACAGCTCCTTAATAGACTTTTTAAAAATGTATATTGAGTTCATATGCATTCCTGGATAATCCAGGTACACCATGGAATTAGTTATGCTTATGGGTAAGAATCTCCTTTATCTCAATACATAAGTCCAATCTCTTCCTAATTTATCCCCCAAAACTAAAAATACATTTATCAGGAAAGATTGTCTTACAGCTACAGAGATCAAGTTCTACATGTTCTTGACCTAAATATTTTATTCATTGACCTTATAGAGACATATCTAGTGAGACTGATTAACTATTGTACATAAGAGTTATGTTTTGAAGGAGGTTGGGTTAATATTTCCATGCAAATATTACCATACTTTTGGAATCTATGTGAATAGCATAGAGCCATTTTTTTCTAAAGCCTTGAATCATTAATGTGATGATTAAACCTTTATATAATAATAAAGCATGAAATACATTGACATATCAATGTGTTCAGTTTTTTCATATATTCAATTTTATTTTGTTTAAATAAAGTAAAGGGTATCAAATTTTTAATTTCAAAAGAAGATTGTTATTCTTGCATATCATACTCTTTTCTCACACTCTCTTCTTACTCATTCCTATTGAAAGGATCTGTTGTTCTACAGCTTAGAGAGCATTATTAGCTCTACCTATTAAAGAATGGAAAAAATGAGATGTATACAATTATTACTTATTCAAAAGGTAGAAAGGACTGTAAATGATATCCCTATATTTAATATCTCATTATCTAAATAAGGAAGAAGACACACATGTGATATATTAAAAAGCCAGGCAAGATGTACATAGTTCTAGCTGAATATGGTTCTGTTAATCACAGTCTATTTGGTGCAAGGTTTTCTTCCTGGAGACAGATCTCTGTGAAGGATTTAGCCCTTGACATGGTGGTTAGATGTTTATTTCCCTATAGTCCCACTAGATTGCTAATTCTTGAAGCAGAATTCTGAGTTCTCTCTATCCATCATGGCACTTAGCATCTAGCAGGAACTCCGTAGATTTGATGAAAGAATGGTCTTCAAATAACTGAATTTTTTTTCTTGGTATTATTTGGTCACTGCTAAATTGATGAATATAGAACTAACTACAGAGGAAATTATAATCTTCATATTCAAAATGTCCTACACGGTACGTCTTGTTTAGTATAGCAGAATACAATTAAATTCACAGTTCTTTACCTGCTTTTTTTTTTTTTTAAAGATCATTGATTCAATGTCTCAAGTAGGATCTGTGGTTAATTAGAAAATGTATTCTCTCTCTAAATGAGTTTGTGCTGACCTTTTAATCACTAATAAAGGTGACAACCAGCTTTAGTGTCTATATTGTGCACAACATTAGTTCTAATTGTCTCTCCTTCTGTCTGCTTTCAGTACTGCACTCACATTGATCTTAGTACAAAATCAGATCTGAGACTCCTTCCACTAAAACTCTAATGGCACTCAGTAGGAGAAGCACAATTGCACACAAGGATTTACGGGATCTTTACCTCACCCCTTTTCATCTCTGGCCTCTTCTCCCCTCTTCAGTTGCCTGACTGACTGCTTCAGTGGGCCTTAAAGTCTTTTGCAGTTGCTGTCCCTGTCTCAGGGCCTTTGCACTTGCTGTTCCTACTGTCTGGAATAATTTTTCCCAATTTCCATATAGTCTGTTTCCTCATTTCCTTTGGGTTTGTATTCAAGTGTTACATTCTTAGCAAGGACCTCCCTGATAATCGTGATTAAAATGACAAGCCCCTCCCTACTTCCTAACCTATTCCCTGTTTTATTTTTTGCCATAAAACATGGCTATCTAGCTTACTACATATAGTTTACTACAGATCTTTCTCTACTTATGATGGGATCACATCCCAATAAACCTATCATAAATTGAAAGTACTGTAAGTCAAAAATGCATTTAATACATCTAACCTACCACACATCATAGCTTGGCTTAACCTACCTTAAACGTGCTCAGAACACTTACATTAGCCTACGGTTAGGCAAAATAATCTAACCCAAAGCCCACTTTATAATAAAGCGTTGAATATCTCACTAGTAATTTATTGAATACTAAACTGAAAATGAAAAACAGAATGGTTGTGTGGGTACAGAATGGTTGTAAGAGTGTAGGTTTTTCACCCTTGTGGTCCTGTGGCTGACTTGAAGCTCAGGCTCACTGCCCTGCCCAGTATCAAACCATATCGCAAGCCTGAAAAAGATCCAAATTCAAAATTGAAAGCAAACTGTTATAAGTCAGGAACCATCTGTATTTGTGTTGAATGTTCTTTACCTATCCTTTTTAAATATAGTTTTCATGAGAGTGGAGATATTTGTCTATTTTTATTTTTTGAATTGCCACATTCAAAGCTCTTAAAATAGTGCACAGCATATGAAGCACTCAATAAATTTATATTAAATGAATAAGTGATTGAATAACCAATGCAAAACATCAGTTCATAGTATAAGAATCTTATTAAAGCTGAAAATTAAACAAAGGAAGAAATAATCTTACTTCTTATGATAAAATAGGCTATGCATTTTTTAACCTCTTATTTTTCCTTTCAGTCTTAGGTTAAATAGCATGAAGTAGATTTTCTCACTAATCCTTTTACTAAGAATGTTCTAAACTTCAGTTGTATTTGTTACTCTTTTTGTTACTTTACCACATTTATAGCTTTATTTGGGAAAAGTAGATTTTAATCAGTTTAACTCTTTTATAACAGAGAAGTCTAGGACTAGAATTTTTTAATTGATATTTTATTATTTCTTTGTGGGGAAAAAAAGTATATGTGAAAAAGGGGGAAGGGACCACCAGGGTGCTGTTTAAACAAGAGGGTAGACAAAGGGTATTATATATTTTGATATAAATTACTGATAATCTAAATTTGAGCAAAATCATGAACATATAAACATTTTGGAGATGCAGATCCTATTTCAAATAGTGTCAACATGAATGCCCTGGAAAATGATTCTTGAAACCAGGGAATATGTGAAAGAATTGTTTATTTAAAAATAGAAATAATAATACATAAGGGAGAGATCTGTTAAAAATCTGTGGAAAAGATGTTAAAATTTTTAAAATTATACTAATTTTGTTATGCAAGTCTGAACAGGACTGCCTAAAATAGACTGAATGTGGGCAATTTTTCACAGCTGTCTGATGACTTCCACACAGGAAATACAACTGTATTTCATCATGTTGGTGGAATACTGTGTTTTCCCATTTTATTCTTAGAGCCTAAGTTTTTACTTATTATATGTATGTGATTATAATTATATGTATTTATATATTATATATATTTAAGTTATGCAATAACATATGTGTTTTACATGTTTTCATGTGTAGATAATACATGTTTCCAATGTGACCCTGAGTCTTAAATATACAAACATGGCAAGAATGAGGCTAATGAGAAAGGAGGAGATGTAATTTTGTTCAACTTCCATTTCCTGACTTATCACTTGATTTACTTTTGGTAAATTGTCCTACTTTTATACTCCTCATTTGGTCATACGTAAATTATAGTTAGTGTCACTACTTCTTTTTGAAGAAGATTATTAGAAGGCTAAAGTGATATATTATAGGCAAATAGCCAAGCACAATGCTACACAGTAGTTGATACTCGGTTAAGTAACAGTTCCTGGCCTTCTACATTGAAAATAATGCTGAATAGAGAATAAATGTGCTAGAGTTGTAATAAGAGTGATATAAAAAAGCAAAACAAAAGCTAGTTTAACAACAAAAACAGTTTAATTACTGGGATATTTGAAGGTTACCTACTAGTTTCACTTGGCATATAACTTTTAAAAAATTATGGATTCAATATATATTCAGTATTTTGTGAAAATTAATATCTATGTAGGGAAAGCCTAAAAAGTGTCACTTGGGCATTGAACTCTTTTTATTATAACTTCTGTATGATTTTGTTGTTATTATATCTTCCTGATTACTGAATTTTTAATCATTAAGAAGTAACCTTATTCATTACTATTATGCTCTTCGCTTAAATTTCTTTTCTGCCTGATATTATTTTATTTATATCAGCTTTATTTTGTTATCATTTGCATGCTTATTTTTCTGTTTATTAATTTCAACTTTTCTGCCACCTTCCATTTTACATATGTTTTTATACACAGCATATAGTTGAATTTTGATGTTTTAACTAGTGTGACAATGTTTATCTTTTAAAAAAACTTTTTTTGTGTTTGTGTACCTAATATTTTTATTGAAGCATGTATATGAAAAAGTTGGCAAATCATAAGTGAAAAGCTTGATGAATTTTCACAAAGTGAATCTACCTAAGTAAGTACTACCCAGATCAAGATAACCAGTAATGCAGAAATTACCCTCATGTTCTCTCCTAGCTGTTCTCTTCACTCTCTCTGTAAAGGTAACCAACATTCTAACTTCTATTCAACAGTGAAGCCCATTAGCCCCAAGTATTTTCTCTGTGGATAGGCTTTGAGTTATAGATCAATTTCTATAATAAATGTGGGATTCTTCAGAGTTTTTATTTCTTATTATGTCTGTTTAGTTGAGTTGGGCTTTTTAAGAAATCTATCCATTTCCCCTATATTTTCAAATATATTGACATGAAGTCAATGATATACCACTATTGGCTTTTTAATATATAAGTGGTCTGTATAATGTATAAATGATCTCTTTTGTTTTGTTTGTTTTGAATATTGTTGGTGCAATCTTCATTTTGGTTTTGGCATCTTTAATAATTTTTTTTATAATTTTGGTATTTTATCAATAGTCAATTTTTGACTTGGTTGATTTTCTCTATTGTTAGATAATTACATTGTATTTAATTCTGCTTTTATGTGTCTTGTCTTTTACTTCTAATTTTTTTGGGGGGATTTTAGTTTACTGTTTTTCTGTCGAATGGATACTTAGATGATTAATATTTCAGCCTTTGTTTTCTCCACATATATTTTAAGGGTACATATTTGCCTCTACATATGGCTTTAACTGCATATTACAGGTTTAATGTTGCACATTTCATTATCATTTTTTTAAAAGTATTTTCTGATTTTCATTATAATTTCCCATAATACATGGGTTATTTAGAAGTTAAGTGCTTCACTTTTAAACTATTGAGTGTTTTTATTATCTTTTCATTTTTGTTGTTGTTTTTCTCACTTAATTTAATTGTAGTCAGTTTATTTCCAGTTTTCTGAAATTCAATTTTTTGAGACTTGTTTTCACCCAACATACATTTCTACTGAGAAAGAATATGGGCTCTGTAGTCAGTAGTTGTAGTTTTATAAATGTATCAGTGACTTATGTAAGTTTTATTTATATATATTGAGGCTGTTTTATTAGGGGCATACAAATTTAGGATTTGTGCTATATTAACCATTCTTTCTATTGCTAGCAATAATTCTATCCTTAAGATTTACTTTTATAGTCTTGCTAGCTTCCTTTTTGTTAGTGTTTACATCATACAGCTTTTCCATTTATTTTGGTATCTTTATATTTAAGGATTATCTTTTGTGAGCAGTATGTAGTTGAGTTGTTTATTTAACCAATCTGACAGTCATTGTCTTTAAATTAGATATTTAATTATTTTCATTAAGTATTGCATTAAATACTACTGATATTTGAGTTGAAAGTGCTATGTTCCCATTTTTTAAATTTTATCTAATTTTTTGTTAAATTTTTCTTCTGATTTTGGTTTTTTGGATATTAAAGATTTTTCCGCATTTAATTATTCTTTGTCTCCTTTCATTAACTTGTGTTCTCTGCAGTCTTTTATTACCTGTTTTATTAATTACCTTAAATATTATAGCATGCATCCTTGATTTCAGAACTTGCTATAAATTGATAGTTTCATCACTTCCCAGACAAGGCAAAAGGCCTTATAACATTTTAACTCCATACTCTCCACCCCCACCACCCACTCTCCCTGACCCCAGTCAGATTTTGACTTATAGTTCTGATGTGTTTAATTTTATATGTATATTAAATTCCATAAGAAGTAATTATTATCATTATAAACAGGCACTATTCATTTAATTTTAAACACATTTAACTTTTTCAGTTCTCTTTCTTTATTCTTTTGTTAGTAGACTTCCCATTAGGTCATTTCCCTTCTGTCTTTTTTTTTTTTTTTCTTTGTTTTAAATGACAGTTTGCTGGTGACAAATTCTCTCAATTTTTTTTCTGAAAGCATTTATTTTCCCTTTATTTTTGAATCACATATTTCATTAGGAATAAAATTCTAATTTGAAAGCTATTTTCTTTCCACACTTTAATGATCTTATACCATTACTGCTTGGCTTTTATAATTTCTGTGGTGAAATCAGTGGAAGTTCTTTTTTTTTTTTTAACATTTTTTATTGATTTATAATCATTTTACAATGTTGTGTCAAATTCCAGTGTTCAGCACAATTTTTCAGTTATTCATGGACATATACACACTCATTGTCACATTTTTTTCTCTGTGAGTTATCATAACATTTTGTGTATATTTCCCTGTGCTATACAGTGTAGTCTATTCTACAATTTTGAAATCCCAGTCTATCCCTTCCCACCCTCCACCCCCCTGGTAACCACAAGTCTGTATTCTCTGTCTGTGAGTCTATTTCTGTCCTTTATTTACGCTTTGTTTTTGTTTGTTTGTTTGTTTTTGTTTTTGTTTTTGTTTTTTAGATTCCACATATGAGCGATCTCATATGGTATTTTTCTTTCTCTTTCTGGCTTACTTCACTTAGAATGACATTCTCCAGGAGCATCCATGTTGCTGCAAATGGCATTATGTTGTCGGTTTTTATGGCTGAGTAGTATTCCATTGTATAAATATACCACCACTTCTTTATCCAGTCACCTGTTGATGGACATTTAAGCTGTTTCCATGTTTTGGCTATTGTAAATAGTGCTGCTATGAACATTGGGGTGCAGGTGTCATCTTGAAGTAGATTTCCTTCTGGATACAAGCCCAGGAGTGGGATTCCTGGGTCATATGGTAAGTCTATTCCTAGTCTTTTGAGGAATCTCCACACTGTTTTCCATAGTGGCTGCACCAAACTGCATTCCCACCAGCAGTGTAGGAGGGTTCCCCTTTCTCCACAGCCTCTCCAGCATTTGTCATTTGTGGATTTTTGAATGACGGCCATTCTGACTGGTGTGAGGTGATACCTCATTGTAGTTTTGATTTGCATTTCTCTGATAATTAGTGATATTGAGCATTTTTTCATGTGCTTTTTGATCATTTGTATGTCTTCCTTGGAGAATTGCTTGTTTAGGTCTTCTGCCCATTTTTGGATTGGGTTGTTTATTTTTTTCTTATTGAGTCGTATGAGCTGCTTATATATTCTGGAGATCAAGCCTTTGTCGGTTTCACTTGCAAAAATTTTCTCCCATTCCGTAGGTTTTCTTCTTGTTTTATTTCTGGTTTCCTTTGCTGTGCAGAAGCTTGTAAGTTTCATTAGGTCCCATTTGTTTATTCTTGCTTTTATTTCTTCTAGGAGAAAATTTTTTAGATGTATGTCAGATAATGTTTGCCTATGTTTCCCTCTAGGAGGTTTATTGTATCTTGTCTTATGTTTAAGTCTTTAATCCATTTTGAGTTGATTTTTGTATATGGTGTAAGGGAGTGTTGTAGCTTCATTGTTTTACATGCTGCTGTCCAGTTTTCCCAACACCATTTGCTGAAGAGACTGTCTTTATTCCAATGTATATTCTTGCTTCCTTTGTCAAAGATGAGTTGACCAAAAGTTTGTGGGTTCATTACTGGGCTCTCTATTCTGTTCCATTGGTCTATATGTCTGTTTTGGTACCAATACCATGCTGTCTTGATGACTGTAGCTCTATAGTATTGTCTGAAGTCTGGGAGAGTTATTCCTCCAGCCTCTTTCTTTCTCTTCAGTAATGCTTTGGCAATTCTAGGTCTTTGATGGTTCCATATGAATTTTATTATGATTTGTTCTAGTTCTGTGAAATATGTCCTGGGTAATTGGATAGGGATTGCATTAAATCTGTAGATTGCCTTGGGCAGTGTGACCATTTTAACAATATTGATTCTTCCAATCCAAGAGCATGGAGTATCTTTCCATTTTTTAAAGTCTTCTTTAATTTCCTTCATCCATGGTTTATAGTTTTCTGTGTATAATTCTTTCACCTCCTTGGTTAGATTTATTCCCAGATATTTTATTACTTTGGGTGCTATTTTAAAGGGGATTGTTTCTTTACTTTCTTCTTCTGTTGATTTATCATTAGTGTAAAGAAATGCAACTGATTTTTGAACGTTAATTTTGTAACCTGCTACCTTGCTGAATTCTTCAATCAGTTCTAGTAGCTTTTGTGTGGACCTTTTAGGGTTTTCTATATATAGTAACATGTCATCAGCATATAATGACACTTTTACCTCTTCTTTTCCAATTTGGATCCCTTTTATTTCTTTCTCTTGCCTGACTGCTGTGGCTAGGACTTCCAGGACTATGTTGAATAGGAGTGGTGATAGTGGGCATCCTTGTCTTGTCCCAGATTTTAGTGGGAAGCTTTTGAGTTTTTCACCGTTGAGTACTATGCTGGCTGTAGGTTTGTCATATATAGCTTTTATTATGTTGAGATATGTTCCCTCTATACCCACTTTGGTGAGAGTTTTTATCATAAATGGGTGTTGAATTTTATCAAATGCTTTTTCTGCATCGATTGAGATGATCATGTGGTTTTTATTGCTTCTTTTTTGAAAGTGAAGTGTCTTTTTTCTTTGAAGATTTTATTTCTTTGGTGTTCAGGGATTTACTAAAATGTGTTTAGTAGTGATTTTATTTGTATAAGTAGTCATGGGAATCAAAAGCTTCTGGATTCTATGGGTTGATATATTTCACTGGTTTTGAAAATTCCCAGCCAATATTTCCTCAAAAGTTACTGTTCACTTTCTCTCTTCTATTTCTGGGATCCGAGTTACACGTATGTTAGCTTTTTCATCAAGCCAATTATGTCCATTAAGCATTATTCTATGCTTTTCTTAGTTTTCATCTTTTTTCCCTATCTCTCTGAAGGCTTCTTTAGTCTATGCGTTTTCTGGTGACCTATTTTTGAGTGTATTAATGCTTTCTTCTGTTGGATCTAATCTTCTATTAAACACATTTACTGAACTCTTAATTTCAGTAATTCTATTTTTCAGTTCTAGAATTTCCATTTGATACTTAAAAAAAAATAGATTCCAGACTACTTCATTTGGTCATCTGGAACACATTAATCACAGTTGTTTTAATTATATGTTTGATAACTAACATTTGAAACATCTGTGAGTCTGTATTTTTTTTTTCCCCTTCTTGGTTTACAGATTCGTCGAAAGCTTGGTAGTTCTTTTTTTTTTTTAATTAAATAATATACATTGTGTCTGAAATTTCATAAAAATTGTTTTAAATGAATTTATGTTCATTCTGGCAAGAGTTAGACTAGGACCAGATTGCCTCGATTCGATCAGCTATTCAGATTTTTGGGTCCTGATCAGGGATTCTGGTGGCTGTTTCTGGTTTGCCCTTACTTCTAGACCTTCAGGGTTCCTAACTGAAAGTCTTTTCTTTTGGCAGACTCTGAAATTTAAAGTTTGTCTTTTCAGCTCTGTGAGACTTACCAAAGAGCTGCTTAGCTTTTCACCTGTTATGAGTTAATTTTTGCATGGTGTTTATCTTCTGAATCCTTCACCTAATTTGGCAACTCTCTTGAGGACAAAAGATGAGTAGAATGTAGAGCTCATTTTTCTATGGCTCATGGTTCTTCATGTCCTAGCTGACTTCACAGTTCTGAACTCCAATCTTCATCTTCTCATCCTGTGAGATTGATGAAAGCTCTAGGATGTAGCTTTTTATATGAGCCTCTGTTTACCTCTGAGTAAATCAAGGAATACCCTGAAAGGAAAATGGCTAGCTCATCCTGATATCTTTTTAATCAAGTTTGTCTGCTTTGTTTGCTCTCTGATGACTTCAAATAGCTGTTTTTACTATTTTATTAAGCTTTTATAGTTCTTCTCTTTGAAAGCAAATATGTATTTGTTTTATTTATAGTTAAATCAGAATATTATCTGATGAGAATTTTTCTTTTTTGTGAATTTAAGGAAGATTTTCAATGATTACTTCAATACTAAAATATATCAATTATTGAGACATTTTAATGGGTTATAAAGAAAGCAAGAAAACATATTTAAAATTGGAATCATCCTGAAAAATCTGGGATGCAAGAAATTGTCCCCTAAAGCAGTCCTAATTAAAGTAAGTACAATCCTAAGTAGGAAGAACCTTGCCCCCTATAGATTTGCCCTCAATAATATATAAAGAAAATCACATTACAGTAATAAATTGGAAAAACTATTTATTGATTAAGAACTACTTGACAAGCACTATTCTGAGCCTGAAAGTTTGGCCATAAAGGAGCCAGAAGTCCTTGTTTTTCAAGATTTTACATTCTAATTGCAAGAGTCAGGAGGGTTGCTTGGGAAAGAAAAGGTATGTGGAAAATTAAGTAAATAATTTAGCTAAAATGTCATGGAAAAAAACAAAACAGTATAATATTATGGAGAATAATAAAAGGACACTTTATTTGTATGTCCTACCTATGGGTTTCTAAGAAACTGATATTTGAGCTGAGAATTGATTAACAGACATTGACAGTCATGAAAAACTCTGAATAAGTTTATACCAGGTAGAAGTAACCTTGGTAGGCTGAGGAATGAAAAAAGGTCCCTGTGTGGCTGAAACATACTGATCAAAAGCAAAGGTTATATGAGATGATGTCCAGGAGGTATCCAGTTCTACTTATAGTAATTTCTGGAGAGAGTAGTCAGTCATGATAAGGTGCTAGATTTTTGAGTGTAATGAGAGACCTGCAGTGGGATTTAAGAAAGGAGTAATATGATTTTATTTATTTTGTTAGAAATATTATTCAGCCTGCTAAAGGGGGAATGTAATGAAAACTAGGTGGCAGTTAGGAAACCACAGCAATATTCTAGCCAAGAAATGATGGTGACTTGGGACTATGGTGGTAGGAACAGAGATAGACAGAAATGGTGGATTGGGATCTGCTGTGCAGGTTGATATAACTAGATTTGATGGTAAAATGGGTATAGTGAGGTAAAGATGTTGATTCCTAGGATTTTGGCCTGAAGAAATTTACTTTACTGAGATTGTTATAGACTCAAGGAAAAGCAGGATGGCAATTCTAAGTGGTAAATAGGGCTCTGTTTCGATGTGTTATATTTGAAAAGGTTATTAGTCATCCACATGGAAATATTAAAGACACAGTTGGACTTATGAATTTGGAGTTTAGGGGAGAGACTAGAATTAGTGATATGAATTTGAATATCATTGGCAAAGAGGTTGTATTTAACACTATGGCCCCATTTAAAATCACCTAGAAAGAAAGTATAGAGTTAAAAAAAGTTCCTAAAATTGAATCCTTGGCACTTCAAATATAGTGGTGAGTGGAGTAAGGAGGAGAGAAAGGTGAAATCGGAGAAATCAAGATAAAATATATCAAGAAAGAGGGAATGATCAACAGTGGCAATATAGCTGCAAAGAGGGACAAGTTACACTTAGGTATTGGAAATATCAGAATATAGAAAAAAAGCATCATATTAAATTTCAGAGAGTGACAATATTGTTTTATTAGAGAAACCTTAATAGAAGGTGAAGGCTCCAAACACTGAGATTTAATTTGAAGCTTTCACCACAGCAACACCTATCAGTGATCAGTTTAATTATATAAAAACACAAACATTGATTGTGTAATTTTAAACTTAAGGTAACAGCTAATAAAACAGTACAGAAAAAAATAGATTATAGCATCCTATATCTATTAGCCAGATCATGTCTAAATATTAAAAGTAATATATTTCCTGTCAAAATACTTCAGTTTTATTTGTTTTAACAAATATTTTAATGTGGCTTTTTAGCCAAGTTTGCTGTGGGAAGGTCATGGTAGATTAATCTCAAATTAGCTGAAACAATGAACCCAACTAAAAGAAAAATTGGCCTCATCATGTAGTACAACCAAGGAAATCAGCCCCAAACCCTAATGAGCAGTTGCCTCTCTGCATTGGGTCATTATGATTATATCAATTTAACAAGCCATGTTGGGAAGCACAGATGAATAATCTTCAAAATACAGAGTGAATACCTAATTTAGCTGTCTGCCTTTATACTATTTACTATTTCTGTGATAAAATCTTGCAGTAATGGGCTGGAACATACCATCTTCTCAGTAATAATATTTCAGTACAATGTCCATGTTTGCTCAGTCATCATCCTCACTGCCACCTCCCTCAATTCATTTCAACTGATAAGCTTTTCCATCCATCAGTGTTTAGAATAGTTTATTTAATTAATGATTTTGGAAGTATGGCAATGTTTATAAAATAAATAGAAAAATCAAGAAATGGAGTAAGAAAGTAAAAAAGATATTTTCCACTGCTTTTAGAATATACTTAGGAAACTCTGCACCCTTTAAATAGTAATGCCTCCTACCCACCTCCTCCTAGTCCCTGGCGACACCATTCTACTTTCTGTCTCTATGAATTTGACTACTCTAGGTACATCATATAAATGGAATTATGTAATATTTGTCCATGCATGTTGTAGCATGTCAAAATTTCCATTCTTTAAGGCTGAATGATAATCCATTGTATGCATATACCACATTTTGTTTGTCCATTCATCCATTCATGGACACTTTGGTTGCTTCCACCTCTTGGCTATTGCTAATAATGCTGCTATAACATAGATATACAAAAATATTTTTGAATCCATGCATTTGTTTCTTTTTGGGTACATACCCAGAAGTGGAATTGCTAGATCATATGCTAATTCTATTTTTAACTTTTTAAGGATCCACCAAAGTTTTCCATAATGGCTTCACCATTTTACATTTCCACCAACAGTGCATGAAGTTTCCCATTTTGCCTACCGTTGCCAAACCATGTTATTTTCTGCCTTTTTCTGATAGTTGCCATACTAATGGGTGTGAAGTGGTAATGGTTCAGATTTCTTTTCATAGTTTTTAAATCTTTCTTGAGATAACAAGGGATAAATCATTCAGAGAGATACATAATAACTTTTAGACCATATGCTGTTGGAAAGAATAGCAGTAAAGAGGGACCATGTAAAATTTGAGAATCTTGAAACATGACAGATAAAAGATTTATATGAAAGGGTGTTAAATCCTGGACAATTTTGTTCATCTTACTGAAATGTGTCATTAACAACAGGCATGTGATAAGTTGGAGTCAGTTAGAAAATTAAGTGTTTTATTTACCATAATTTATTTGTGTAAATTATGTTTTTTATAATATAAATAATTTAATAATATAAATAAAATATGTAGAGTACTTGTGTCTAGAAATACAGCACTTTTATCTCTAGTGAGTAAATGGCACTTCTTGCAAACCTGTTTGGTCGCAGGTGCAGGGCAAAATGTTTTACATGCATCATTTTATGTGTTTTTTTTTTTCAACTCTATAAGAACAATACTATTACAGATGAGAACATTTTGCATCAGATAGATTTAGCAACTTGATCAGAATTTCACAGCTGGTAGCGATAGAGCCAGAGTCCAAACTCAGTTCTCTTTCTAATTTCTGAACCTGCCTTCTATACTCCAAAGAGGTATTCACGCAACTTAATTCCTACCTGAATCTTAGAGTAATCAAGAGCATCAGGACTTCTCCGTATACCATATACATTTGCATGTATAATGGCATGTATACATGCCGGAAACTGTGATAATCTCATTAAAACAAGAAAAGATTAATGTAAAAGAGTATTAAAATTTAAAACTACCTCTAAGTTAAATTTAAGATTTATCAAAGATACTAATAACCTCTAACTTACATGTATAGATGTAACTTGAAATACTAAGTTGGCTATTTAAATGTATGTCTGTGTCCTTTGTCTTTTTAAAGTGTTTTGAAGAGAGTTATTGCATTATTAAATGCTGTTCATTGCTCAGTTTAAGTAATTTTCTTTTAAGGAATCATGCAGAATTTGTGAGCCTGTATAAGAAAATTCTTTGGGCAGTTACAATTGCAATAGACTAAATCCTACACTAGAGTATTTGAGAAAGATTATCATTGATCCAATTTGGTTAAAATGATTTCCAGAAGTTTAAATCCTTATTTCTTTATTTTTAGTGTTATTCATTGATTTTCCTAAGGAAGGGCTTTTAAGCTTCTCCCCAGTAATCACAATGAAAACCTGCTTAAATATTTACATATCAACATAACTTTTAAAGTTCTTAGTACTTACAGACATTAAGTAGAATTCCATATTCTAAATTTTACAAATGAAGCATTTCTGAATATAGAGAAAATAAGTATAATTTTAAGCACAAAAATTTGCATTCTTTTTTATATCATTGTCAAGTGTAGAAAATGAAGGTTAAGGTGCTAAAACAACTTGCTAAGAAACAATGGTTTATTATAAACTTGTTTAATCTGTATGTCAAATGCTTGGGGTTTTTAAAAGTCATATATCTCAATCAAAATATTTCTAAAAACATAGTGATACCTTTGGCAAAGTTATATTTTATACTTGAAATAAAAATTATACTAGATGATTGTATTAAAAGCCATACTTGCATGTGATACTATTTAAATGTAGAAATATGTAAGAGTTCTTGATAATTCCTTTACGAATCTTCATTACTTTTCTAGCATCTGGATGGATACAGGTGACTAACATGTAATAGGTGCCCAAGAAGTAGCTGTTGAACAAATGGTTAGCCTTGCTGAATGGCTCCAAGCTTTGTTCTGTGCTGCTATAGCATTACTTTCTAATTAAATTGTATCCCTCTTTTTTAACGATTATACAAATTATTCCTTGCTCAGGAATAGCATAAATTGCTAATGCAACCTCAGGCTTAACACAGTTTTTCAGTTCTCTAAGTCTTTAAAACACCCAGTAAATTTAGAATATAAAGTGTTACTTCTCCTGTAGGTGCCTACTTTCAAGTTTCCGAAAGAGCTCAGTTTCAACAAGAAACACTTGTGTATATTGATTACATAATGTAGGGATTCTGTCTGAGGAATGTACTTAAAGTAGATGCTATTGTAAATCGTAAAATTTAAGACTCCTCCTATTTATGGTCCTCTCTAAATTAGGCTATATTGTCAGTTTCCTAGGAATAATCTTTATTCCCTATCTGAATACTGACTATATTGACTAGCTTTAATTCTTTTGATTTTCATTAAAACTTTGAATTCCAAATTAATTTGTGAACTCCATGGCAATATGAAATTGTTTCATCAAACATCTTTTTATCTATTTAAAATCATTATATTTTACTATTTCCAATATAAGGAGTACTTTTAAATTTTATTCCTGAAACATTTGTTTTTCTCTATAGGTATTTTCCTGTTGATTGTTTTTCCGTCATACATTTTGGGAGTTTTACCTAGGTTTCATAGCAAGCATAACTGTCTTTACAGATATTTCTTCTCATGAATTAACTTTTTGATATAGATTTTGCTTTATTGTATTACAAATTTAGTTAATAGCAATAAGATTTGGTTTTATTTTCTTTCAGTTCTCTTCTGCACACACACACACACACACACACACACCAACACATATATTCACACACAAATACATATATATTTTAAACTGATAGCAGACTGTAGATAAAATTCTATATTCTTTTCAACTGTATTCTGTTAGCTAGATACTATATTATGAACATCTTCCTCATATAATTATGTGGTCTTTGAAATTTAGTTATTTAAAAATTAAATTTCAAATGTATGGTCTCATAGACTATATTCCTGCTTCCAGACCTCCTAGACGTTGTGGACGCCCTGAAATGCAAGGGTGATATAAGTGAGACACAACACCTGCCAGGAGCTCAGGAAAACGATGGACTTTCTGGTACCTGATGATATCATGGGAGCAATTATATCACCTTTCAAAACAAATAATAAATCTCAATAATTAAATTTTAAAATGTATTCCACCATTGCATTATGTAAATATATTTTCTTTATTTTTATTCATTACAACAGTGAAACCAAACAAGACAAAACATAAACAAATAACTATTGGCAGGTGAATATACAAGTGAGGGTTAAGGTAGACTTTACTCTCACTTAGAAAATATCTTTTGACTAATCTAATTTCTCTTTGTCTCTGTGTCTCTGGTCTCTTTCTCAGTTAAAAGTTTCAAAATAGATCTAGATTTTTTTGCTAATCTGATATGTTCTTTATTTCCCTATCAAGATTATCTAAAAAGAATAACAACTTAGATCCAATGTATTGTTTAGGAAATGGATGAAAGCACTGCTACTGATGATAACATATTTAATGAGCATGTAATATGGGTTGGACACTGCAGTAGCACTTTATGTGTGTTATGTTTTGTAATCCTCACAACTTTATAATGAAAATGTATTATTATTTTTATTGTCCAGATTAAAAACAATGAGTCACAGAGAGGTTATGAAACTTTCTCAAGTAGCAAGAGCCCATTTAATACTATGCTGCAACTGTCTCTCAACCAGTAACTCCACTTGAAAATCTAATGATGCATCACATATTTTACAGTTCACAGCAGAGGCCTTGTTGATTTCCTTCCTCCAAACATGCACCTTCTCAGTAATAGCACCACTCTTAATCCAATTATTCAGACAAATAGATAAACACAAACAGAAAACTTGGGAGTTATATTTGATTATTATTTTCCCTTCATACCCCTTATCCAAATTCTGAAAACTCAACCTATAAAATATATCCTGAATTTGACCACTTCTTATCGGCACCACTACTACCACTACTTTTTTTTTTTTTAACATTTTTTATTGAGTTATAGTCATTTTACAATGTTGTATCAAATTCCAGTGTAGAGCACAATTTTTCAGTTATACATGAACATACATACATTCACTGTCACATTTTTTTTCACTATGAGCTACCACAAGATCTTGTATATATTTCCATGTGCTATACAGTATAATCTTGTTTATCTATTCTACATTTTGAAATCCCAGTCTGTCCATTCCCACCCCCTGCTCCCTTGGCAACCACAAGTTTGTATTCTATGTCTATGAGTCTGTTTCTGTTTTGTATTGATGTTATTATTATTATTTTTTTAAGATTCCACATATGAGAGCACTACCACTACTTATCTGCATCACTGCCACCCTAATCTAAGCCATCATCATCTCTCACCAGGACTCCTAGAAAAGCTCCTGACTAGTCTCTTTGCTTTCCCATCCCCTCTTCATAACCTACGCACCAAACAGCAGCCATAGTAATCTTTAAAAAATGTACATTGGATCTTACCACCCCTCTGCTCAAAATTCTGCAATGCTTTCCTGAAGTACAGAAACAAAAAGCCATACTTCTTGTCATTTCCTGTAGAATCTGCATGGCCTGGCCCTTGTGTGTTTCTCCAGCATTAGCCCAGGTCATCATCCATTGCTGCCACATTTGAGATGAACCAAGGGCATTCCTGCATCAGGCTCTTTACACTGGCTATTTCCTTTGCCTCAAATACTCTTTTCCCCGGATCTTGACATGGCTTAATTTGTCATGTCATGTCATGTCATTTGAACAGAAGTCTCTGCTCAAATAAAAATTCTTCTGTGATCACCATCTATTGTAGAAACCCCTACCTAAAATTTCATTATTTTTTCAATTACCTTGTTTGTTGCATTGGGGGCCTGGCAGATGATTAACCGTTGATTGTCCAGGGGTAAACAAAAAGCCTTAATTTGTTGTGTTAGCCAGTTTCTGTAGTGTGAATACTCACATCAGGACTGATTTCAAGCTACCAAAATGATGTCATTGAAGAAGGAATTGGGAAGATATAAACACAATTGGCTTTTTAAAAAAATTAAAATATATTTGCTATACAATATTGTGTAAATTTGATTTGTACAACATATTAATTTGATGCATCTATATGTTGTAATATGATTGCCATTGTAGCATTAATTAACATCTCTATCATGTTATGCAGTATCACTTTAGTGGTTGTAATAATTCTAGTCTCTTAGCAAGTTTGATTATTATAATGCAGTGTTGTCTGCATTCACTGTACTGCGCATTAAATCTCTAGGACTTATTTACCACTTGTTGCAAGTTTGCACCCTTAAACCACATCTGCCCTATTCCCCAACCCCTACCCACCTGGTAACAACCATTTTACTCTTGTTTTTATGAGTTTGGATTTTTGAGATTCTATAGATAAGTGATATCATCCAGTACTTGCTTTTCTCTGATGACTTCTCTAACTTAGCATAATACACGTGCTCAGCATTCACCCATGTTGTTGCAAATGGCAGGACATCCTTCTTTCTCATAGCTGAATAATATTTCATTGTATATATGTATAATCTCTTCTTCATGCATTCACCCATTGATGGACACTTAGGTTTTTTCCATATCTTGGCCATTGTGAATAATTCTGCAATAAATATGGGAGTGCATTTATCTCCTCAATATCCTGCTTTCAGTTCTTTTGGGTATATACCTAGAAGTGGAACTGCCAGATCTTATGCTGAATCAATTTTTTAATTTTTGAAGAACCTCAGTATTGTTTTTCATAGTGACTGGACCAGTTTACATTTCCATCCACAAGGTACAAGTGTTCCCTTTCCTCTACGTCTTTGCCAGAATTGGCTTTTGAAAGCCAGTACAAGCTGGCTCCAGCAGACTACTGGTATGTTGTCTGTTTTTCTAGCATATAATCCCTGTGAGAGAGCAACTTTGTTATCTTCTCCACTGTATTTCAGCACTTTAAAGACTGGCACAGTAAATAATATGTTGCTCAATAGTATTTTAGAATAAATGAATCAATGAACTAAATATATTACTCTGTGAGTCTTCAAAATATTTATGGAAGTGCAGAATTTTAGAATCCATAATAGGAATTTTGAGAAAAATAGGTATAGTAATACTAGCCTAAGTGAATGTGACTGCAGGTATAACTGTCTTTCTTGCCCTTCTTAATCAAGGAGTCATCCTAGTCCCCTTTTGAATATATTCTTTTAAGCCTCCCTAAAGAGATTACTGAGCATATAGACATTTAAATGTATTCTGTTCATATTTAAATAATTTCATTTATGTTTAGTGTTCAAAAATGATCTGATGTTTTCCAGTATGTTGTGTACTTTAAGCATTTGATGCATGCCCAAAATGTTGTTCGTGTCAAGAATATCTACAATTCAAATCATGACCTTCTTTTGGTTTGTCCTATAAAGTGACCTAGACATAAAAAGGATTAGACTTAAAAATATTAATAGTTATACAGCTGTTGTTCACTTCTGTCTATGATGATACTTGATAGTGTATTATACTGAACAGGCAAACAATGGGAAAAGGGTCTCCTTCACACAAAATGTGTGTAAAGTCTGCTTTCAATAAGTGACTGCATTTACTACCTGTTGATTATGATCACTGTTTGAATACCATATTTATACTCACTGCAGACATGATATCTGGAGTAAGAAAAGGTTAAGCCTTCATCCTTCATACCTCTTATAAAGCTTTGCAAATAGCTGCAGCTATTTTGCAACAATCCACAGTATGTTTAGGTCTTGGCTTAGTAATGAAGCACTTCATTAAAATGTTGTTTATAGTGTTTCTGTTCACAACAGTACCTCCATATATGCTTATGGTAGAGTTGCACGGATGTTCTATTGTCATCCATTCTCTGCTGTTAGGTGGATTCAATTTATAGTGTCGGAATTTACTCTTGATGACTTTTCAGCTTTATTCTTTAATGTTGGGTAATTGTAGTCAATCAAACTGTTCAAGAACCCCTATGAATTCTATTTTATGCCTGGGGTATCATAAATGAGATAGAGCTTGATTCCACATTAGTAAAATACTACTTCTGTTTCCCAAAGGTATATTGTTCTTTACAATTTCTTTCTAGGCGTTATTATTAAATGTTCTATTGGATAGTGATTTCAGGATCAGAATATAATGACATTTTGTTGTACTTTAAATGGAAACGTGTGCAGGGTTTTTTCTAGTGAATTATTTTATATAAATTAATCATGTTCAAGGATGATAGAATGTTCACAGTGGGACATTTGGTACCACAGAAAATATCCAAAATAATTTGCTCTTTTTCAGGACAACTGTAACCATGACTTTTTGTGACATTCATAACCTGCTAAATTGGACAAATTTCAGTGTTAGAAAATTGTTCTCTGTCACTCTTTAAGCTTTTTTCCCCTCCTGCTGTGCTAAGTCCTAATTTGATTAGCCTTGATTTTCCTCTAGGGGTGAAGGTTAAACAAAAAACTTTTTTACTTTGGTGCAACCAATTAATTAGTCCTGCATGGAGAGGTATGGAAAATCCATGAGCAGTCAGACTTTCTAATGGAGTAAAACGCTTGTTTGTGGAGGCGGCATAGAGAAGACAGTAAAATTTCCTAAGAGTTATCTGTGTGTTGTGCATCCTTTTGGAGCTTCAGAAATCTAGCTCAGCACTTCATAAATCTCTTCTGACTTGACATCACCAAAGTACTATGATGATTTGATGCATTTCTAACTCATAAAAATCAGGAGAAGTTTAGTCAGAGGACAAAGAGCAAAGAGTTTGCAGGGTTGTTTTCATAAGAATTTTATCCTGTGTCCTCTCAATATGGTACCCTTTCAGACATATCTGTCATAACTTTCAGCATTTGGTCTGTAGAAAATGTCTGTAGAGTTATATGAGTGCCATCTCCTGCCCTTATTTTTAAATCTTAGCCAGAATGATATCAGGCTCTGCAGTTTCTCATTTTTCATTTCATTTACACTCTTCACACTTCACTGTGAGGTGAAGTCACCTTTCTAAAATTTGAGGTAAAGGCCAGCTTGACAAACCTTGGCAGAATTCTCTCTTTTGCAGATTTTTATCTCAAAGGGAGAATATGTGATGTAGACTATTCAAGGTAGTTATCTTGGTAGCATTTCCCAAGAAAACTGGAAATGATGAGGGATGTGTCATCTGTACTTATTAATGTTAAATGGTAGTTAGGTAGGTGCACTCTTTAGGTACTTGTAGAAATCAATCTAAGTTTCCTTAAATCATTTCAGAGGTGGCATTCCATTTTGATCACCTACTCCATTGAATTAAAAAAATAATTGAGAATCTAGTATGTGTAAGGTATTAAAAGACATTTATAGTGTATTCTACAATTTCTACTGCTACCAACTTATAACTTAGTTTTTGTGGTAAAACGAGGGCAAAATTATTTTTTACAAAGTAAAATTAAATTGTCATAAGAGATGTTCAGTTGTTATTCTGAAATATAAAATGGGACATGAGAACGTGGCTAGGTTAGAAGTTTGAGATGTGGGAAATATCTGTATAAAGGAGTTAGTTTAGGTATTCATAGATATGGAAGGTATTATGCAAAAAGCAAAATGAGACAAAACTGGATTTATAAACCTGCTCCATAATTTACTAGTCATGTGAAGTGGAACAAGTTACCTAGTGCACTGGTTTCCTATTGCTGCCATAACAAATTACCACAAATTTAGTGGCTTAAAACAGCACAAATTTGTTATAGTTTTAGAAGCCTGACATGAGCCTCACTGGCCTAAATCCAGGTGTGAGCAAGGTTGCATTCCCTTGTGAAGATTCTAGAAAGGAATTCATTCCCTTGATTTTCTAACTTTGACAGGCTGCTTGCATTCCTTGGCTTATGGCCACTTCCTCCATTTTCAAAGCCAGAAATGGGTTGAATTCTTCTCATGTTCCACCACTCTGACCTCTTTTGCTTCCCTCTTCTATTTTTAAGGACCCTTGTGATTATATTGGGCCCAGGGGTACTTTGCAGATATGATTTAAAGACATTCCTTCTCAAGGTCTTTAAATCATATCTGCAAAGTACCCCTTCACATATAAGGTAATATATTCAAAGTTTCCAAGGATTAAGCTGTAGACATCTTTGAGGGGCCATTATTCTTTCTGCCACACAGGATTCTTGTTAGCAGAAAGAAACTTCTGTATGCTGAAGTGCCTAGCAAAAACTAAGCACTCAATAAAATGCTACTTTCCCCAAGAAAAGATTTTTAGGACGTAGAACATTGGGATGCACCTTTGTTAAGGAAACTTGAATTAAAAAGAACCACAGCAGGCACACCCCACACAGTGCTCTCCTCTGAACACTCCTTCTGTCTTCACTCCCTTCTTTCCTATTGTTTATTTTCCATTTTAGGCAAAAAGCTGTATTAGGAAAACATGTTTTTCTTCTTTAAAAAATCTCTAAATTATAAATAAATATCATTTTTTCCAGAGATAAAGAGAGCTTCAGATAAGGGGAGAACAGTATAGTCAAAAGCTATGGAGATTTCAAAGAAACTTGAGGATGGAGGAAAAAAAAATGAATTTTCCAACTAGGCTGCTGGTCACTCTTCTGAAAGTGATTCGAGTAGGGTGGTGAGTGGTTCATGGGCTGCAGGGGGTTAAATAGAGAAGACACGCTAAGGTAATAAACAACAGAGAGCACAGACTATTCTTAAGAACGTCCCTAGAGAGGGACAAGGAAGTGGGGCCTAAATAAGCAGGAAAATAGCTGATGCTATTTCATTTCAAATAGCTAAAACTGAGTAAGTGTTAAGTGACTCTGATCTGTTGAAAGAATTCATGAACCAAGATCAGAAAGTTTCATCTGTCTGTGATTTGTTATTCTACACTGTTAACATTATATTTCTAACTCTCTTCATCACTACAAATCTTTGCTTTTATTCCCCAAATGCTTTGAACTAGAGTAATTCATTCATGTCTGCAATGTCATAAATTGGTGAAAGCATAGGTTCTTCCTACCCCGGTAACTATAGAAGCACAAAAACAAAGGCAATGCTGGGTATTTCTCCAGGGTGAATAATTTTTAGAAAGCAAGCTTTAAACTGTCACATTTCTGACTGTCTGTGATTCACACCAATATTGTTCTTTGTGATGGCTTCATTGAAAGGACTGTCATGTTCGATGGGGGAACTCAGCCTACCTGCTCTTTTACCAGTAGCTGGTGTGAAAGCCATGCTGTGCCAATGGCTTGTTCACAGGAGGCAGGTCCATCTTTTGAAACCATAGATTATAAGAGAGAAATATGTGAGGAGAGAATACATGTCAAGGGCAGTGCTAAAGAGAAGGAACAAGCTTGTCTGAGTTTCACCTGCAGCTAACATTGTTAAAAGTGATAGCAACTTAATGAAGCATGAGTACTAATACATTCATAAGCTGAGGGAGGACATTACTCATTCTCATTTGCATTCCATTTATTAGTGTTCCTAATGTTTTTAAATACTAGACTAAAATTTGATACTTTCTGGGCCAGCAATACCCTTTACAGTTGATAATTAATTTTAAATAATTAAGATATATTTCTTGAGCTCAGAATGCAATGTAGTTGCGGTATGAAACAGATATACATTTATCAAGATAATAAAGAAAATGCATTAAATAATTTGCTTTTTAAGAGCAAGCACTGAATTACCAATAGTGGAAAATCACGTGAAAGAGAATCATTTGTTTATTAGAATGAGGTGTATTAGTAATCTTTTTTATTCTGATTTTTATGAAAATTTCCCAACATACAGAAAAGTACAGAGAGGAGTACCATAGACCTAGATATACCCAACACCCATCTGTAAGAATTGACTTGTGGCCCTTCTTGTTTCAATTTTACATTTATCCATAGTCCACCCCACCTGCCAGTTTATTTGGAAGCAAAGTCTATACATATTACTCCCTTTATAAATAATTCAGTATGGATCTCTGAAAGATACAGCTCTATTGTAAACAACACCATCGTCACACCTAAACATTAGCACTATTACTACTACTTCTTTAATACTAACAAATATTCAGTCAGTATTAAAATTCATCACACTGGCCTCCAGACTTTTTTTTTTTTTTTCCGAATCAGGGTTTACCTGAAGTCGCACACTGGATTTGTTTGATCTATCTCTTAAGCTCTCTTAATCTATAACCTCATAACCTCATAACCTCATTATTTTTTATTTTCTCGCAATTTTTTGAAGAAACCATATTGTATGTCTAATAAAAGTTCTCACACTCTGGATTTTGCTAATTGTATCCCTGCGGTGCTGTTTTCATGCTCCTCTGCTGCCTTATTTCCTGTAAACTGATAGTTGTTACATTTAGAGACTCACTCTGATTTGGGGTCACTTTTTTGGCATGACTGCTTTATAGATGGTGCTGTGTCCTTCCATCACATTGCAGAAAATATCCAAGTATCTCTCTTTTGGGGACATTTGTGGCCCTTGATGACCATTAGTGGTCATAGATCCATCATTTCAAAAAAAGCCCTCTTCGTAAACAGCAGCATCCTGTATACCTGAATATTATCCACGTTGGTTTTTTCACTTAATAATATATCCCTGTATTCGTTGCTCTTCCATCTCAGGTTTTCTTGGCTATTCTTGCTTGTTAAGTTTTCCAAATCAACTTTATAATCAACTTGTCCAACCTACTATTTTTAATAAAGCAATGTAATTGCTCTATATTTGCATATTAATTTAGAGTGAGCTGAAAAGTAACTCTTGTTAATTTTCAGAAATAGAAGTTGAGATTTTCTTTCTTGCATAGTGATGTAGGAAAGTCCTTCAGATACTTTCCCATGAGTAGTGAGGCATTGATTAAAACCAGTTAAAAAAAAGAACAATTTCAGCGAATAATTGAACATTGTATCTTCAAAGGATTATCATTAGTCATCCAGTTAGATTAATAGTTCTTAGAAATTTTGGAGTGTAATTCATTTTCAAATGTGTAAACTTTACATGAGTTTAATGTGAGTATAAAAAATCTGTTTTAATTGAGGGCAGATTGTTTCTGTTCCTCTGGCGACACGGGAGCCACTTACCCTGAGGTGAAATGGCACATTTGCTTACCTGCAACTCATTAAATTCACACTCAGCGATTGCAGTATACACTTGGGGGTGAATAAATGGGCTGCACATTGTAACTGAGGGACAATTACAAATCAATTCAGTCTGTGAAATTATTGTAAATTAATTTGTCTGAAAGAAAGTACAGGCAGGCAAGGGGGCTATCCTTCAGGATTCCCCACCACATGATTCTAGGTTAACTGAAGTAAGTGTAAATGTACAGGTGACGTAAAACTCACCTAGGAAGTAATCATTGAAGATATTTCTAAGTTAATTTTTTTAAATTGAAAGCATTTATTATCAGAGCTTGATTTAAACATAAGTCCAGTAATAGTGTTATCAAAATATGTATCACGATCTCTTCAGATAATTTTTAAGATTGTAGTGAGCCACTTGTTTTCTGTGATTGCTCTGTAATTTGTGCTGGGGAGTAAGAGTTTGGTTGCATGTGGTTTGGTGGTAGGGGGGTAGTCTATTGTACTCAGACTTTCACTGAATTTCCTACATTCGTGCCCACTTCTCACCCCTGCTTCTGCTCAGACCTGCCATCGTGAGGATCTGCTTGACTTCCCCCAGGGCAACAGCCACTCTGAGTTCTTTAGCCCGTGACCTCTGCTCTCCCTCATCAGCCAACTCTCATGGACCTTCCATAAAAATACTGAAATACTGAACTCTTCTCTTTGTTGTTGTTGTTGTTTATAATTTCTTTATTCTCTCTTTTTAGGTCTCAGGTTAAAGATCAGGTAATTGCATGAACTTGATCCATCAAATAAACACAGAGATGTTTACACATTTCTATAAAGCTACCCCGATTATTCCAGTGGGTACTAAGCTTGAAACCTGTGCTTCCAAGGATCCTTTCTGGTTCTGATATTGTGTAACTCCCATTGCTTTCTGAAAGCTAATATATATATATATATGAGTAAATAAGGGAATTTGACAAACATACTTTTAGGACTAAAAATACACATGAGTTTTCAAAGTATATTAGAGATAGCATCATAGCTTAAATCCATAACATTGGCAAAAACAGGTAGTAGAATATTGCAAAGCCTCTTCCACAATTAAGCATTTTTGGTATGTGGGCAACTATTTGCTATAGGAGGTTCACAGACAGCAATGTGGGGAAGGAGGCAGAGGTCATCAGTTGGCAGAAATTAGATGGCCACATGTTGTTCTCTTGACAAATTAGGAAACAAGAAATGGAAGAGAATAATTTAGGTCAAGTTCTGTAAGAAAGTTGATCTCACATCTTCCATAGAAAAGTGGCCCTCATTAATAGTTTTATGGCTTTCATGGGGGATCAGCCTATAGGAAATAGAAGTCCTGTGTCCTTGTTACATCATTAAAGAGTCATACTTAGGCTTGACTCTCTAAACTGTGTGCCAGTGACACTCAAAAGTCTCAGTAAAATCTGCAAAACACAATATGCTTTGGTAGCATTTTCCCAGATCTGTGATTCTTTTGAGGACAAAGGAACCGGGATAAAGTAGGTTCCTGAGAGTCATAGCACAGAATAGTTTTTAAAAATCCAGACCCTGCAATGCATGTGCTAGAAATTGGTTCTGGATGTCAGACATATCCATATGAGTTATAGGCAAGCTAATGTGTCCAGACTCAGGGCAGCATCTAGAGTGACCAGAGTTCCTCGGTAGCTCACTTTGGACTGTGAGGTCTCCTCCTTTTGCCCCAGTGCTGTACCAATATCTTATCTCAGCCATGATGTGAAAAAGATTAGAAACCATCACTATGTATGATGGTCATTTTGTGTTACTTGTTACTTAGGGATTGAAAGATTCTTCAGAAAGATCCTATTCTCCATTTCCACCCTAAATGAGATCAAGTTCTTAATACTCTTGGGAACATCTAATTCGATGGTACATCAGTGACATATGATTATGATTACCAGATATTTTGTTAGGTGACATACAAATGGAATATGAATTAGAAAGTTCTCCTTGATACAGTAAAATGTCAAACATTTGGCATAATTTATAAGTTATTTTGATTTTTTTTTCAGCCATGAAGTTAGTAAAAAGTGGCCTCCAGCAACAACAAAAAGTTGGGTATTGTGTGTTGATATCTAAGGTTCATGGAAGCCCAGCCGTCAGAGCATTTTTGTACTTAGAATGAAGTGTATGCTTTCCTTGTTGCACCCCATACAGATTGGGGTTTTATTAATCTGGTTTTATAACTACTGATTTTGAAGAGTTTTTATACTGAAAACATGAGACAGAGTTAATAAAAGTAGCATAGTTACATTAGAGAATCATAAAATTTTGGAGTACTTAGAAAATCACTGTTAGAATTTTCCCAGTCTTTTTCTGATGCTTTCAAAGAACACTTTTATTCATTATGTTTTTCAATAAGGCTGTCTACCACATTTTTAAAAGTTTATTCAAAATACTACATGCCAACTAATTTAATTAATTTTGCATGAAATTTGAAAGAATCCATAGAAAATAAATGAAAGAAGGATATTGTTTTGAAATGGGATGACTCTAATATTCTCAAAGGCAGTGACTGCTTTTCCATGTCACTTAATTCTGGCAGTTATATTGAATTATAGAAGGAGTCTGTGTGGTTTCTAGTATAACTTCTTTTCATAGATTTCATCTATTATTCCAGAGCCAACACAGAAGCTCCTAAGTCATAAATCCATGTTGTAGCTCCAAGAGAATGTGGCCTTTTCCTATATACTTGCTTTCTGAGGTGTTTCTGCTTCTAAACAAAGTTCTTTTTCCATACATCAATATGTCTTTATTCTTCTTATTTGTGCCTATAATCTCTAATTATGCTTTGTTATTTGTCTTTTGGTTTTCTACTAAAAAAAGTATCTGTGCATTGTATTTTTCTGGGTGGAAATTTGCTGAAGTATTTATCTAGATGATTTTTTCCAAAGAACAAGCAGTATTTTTTATTCATTATCTCATTATCTCTTCCATGGTTTTAACTTTGGAAAAGAAACACTGGGAAACAGAGGGTAAAAGAGTTTAAGAAATTTATTCAGCTTATAGAGACATAATAGAACGAACATGCAAGCAATGTATGTCTTAGTTACTGCAAGTGACAAGATATGCTGGTTGGGATTTAAGCTCTAACAAACAGGAAAAATAAACAGTATAAAGCTAATAGCAGTAACATGGAAGCATGTTACAATAATTTTGGTTATTCAATTTATATAATAAATATTGAATGCACACTATTTCAAAAGAATTATAATCAGGAATGTAGCACCTGTGCTCTTTAGGTGCTCACAGTTTAGTTCTTCATAATTCTTTATTATTTTACAGGCTTTGTCATGAATAATTTAGGATTACCAGAAATTAGGACCATAGTGTTTCAGATTTTTAACAGAAATGAGTATCTCTCTGTGTTCTATCAGATTAATCAATAGGTATGTCCTTCAGTGAATTCCTTTGTAAAGAAGTTTCATGGGTATGAGTTATTGAACATGGAATGTCTAAGAATAATAATTCCTTGTAACACCTGAAAAATGCAGAAGTAGCAGATACTTTAGATTATGATTGATAGAGTATATTCCATCCAGTCTTACTCTTGTCCTTTCTTTGTTACTTATTTTTAATTTTTTTTCCTTATTTTAAAAATAATTTTATTAAAAACTAAGGCATTTATGTTCATGCAATTAATATAGCAGAATATTGGATGAAATATAAAAGCTCTTTTTCTCTCCTTGACTCCTTATTCCCAAACCCCAGAGGTAATGGCTTTGATATGTTCATATATTCCCTTCCCCAAAATAACTGTAAGTGTATTCCAGTATTTATATGCACATACATATGTATGTGTCTGTCTGATATTATACTTATTTGTATACCTTTGTAAATATAAACTCATAATATTTCCCACCTAGAGTGATAGTCAATAAATTAGAACAGTCAAAGCCCAGACTAATCAGAGGAGATGTCTTGGCTGTTCCTTGCTATCCCAAGGTTAATCATATGGTCTCAGGAGAGGGGAAGCATTTGGAAGGCTTGGGCAGCAGTAATTTACCAACAAGTACAGAAGTATTTCAGTATTTTAACTACCAGTATTTCCACAACTGTGCCTAAGGGGCAAATACCAGCCCAACTTTCAATCGTTTCTTGGTTCATGATTTTCCTCTCAGTGCACTCAGGTAGAAAGGCTAGTATTCTAGTAAAGATCTCAAAAGACCCACGTCAGAGCCATCTGTCTTACCTCTTGTAGAACAACTTTTCATATGTTTAAATTCAGTTCCTTAGAGTTTGCCATAGTCACCTTACCCATATTCCTGAAAATCTCACGTCAAAACTATGAAGCAAGTAAGGTTTATTTTCAGAACATTCCTTTCAAGCTTCTCTCTAAGCAGACCCACTGATTACATTTTAGTGGGTTTTTCCTCCAGTGACCCCAATCACTCAGAGCTTAAGCCTGTCAAGCTCCTCATATCTCACTGAATTTACTAAACAAGAACATATAATAGTCCTTTGTTATTAGTATATTTTTCATATATGCCATTTTACAGTATATTATCAACTCATAGATGGGGAGACTGTAATTTAAACTGACTTGTATGTATCTTTTTACTCAGGACATTGTCTATAAATGTCACTCAATAATGTTTGTGTGTTATTCTTTCTGACTTTTGGATTGAATTGGTAAAGACACACATATTCACCGTCACAGAGCATCCAGAATATTTATTTTTTACATCTTCAAATATTATTTGAAAGTAAAGAATTGCCATATTCTCAATTGTCACTCTGCAGACTTACAGTGACTTGAAGCCTTTCTTTATTTCCCTTTTTTTTAAACACATGTTTACCTCTTGTACAGAAGGTACATAAACCCTCTATTTAATGTGTTCCAGTTTCAGATAGTTGTCTGCATGTCCTAGAATTTCTTCATTATTTTCTACTTGGGGATGTAGAGGTAGACATTTATTGAGTATTTACAACCAAGTCCCTTGCTAGGTACTTTGCATACATTGTCTCATTTAATCTAAATTGCTCTCAGTAATGTACTTTGTATATTTATTATTGATCCTAATTTGCAGAGAAGAGATCTAGGAATTGACAAAGCAAAATAATCTGCCCTTGGTCACATAATAATAGGACCACAATTTGAATACAGGACCATGTCTCTAAAGTGCTATGCTGTTTTTGCTGTACCACAGTAACACCATCTACATGGTACTTGTCTGAGGACTAGGTGATAGAAGTGTTTCTAAACTATCAAGCACAATCACACATGGGGTTTCTAACGCATTTATTATACTCTCCAACAAAGTAAGGTGAGTACATTGGTATGTAATAAATGCTTTAAGTGGTTGTGATTACAATGGAACTTCAAAAATTAGATGAAATGATGTCAATGAGTTGTTAGAAAACTAAAATCCAATTTTAACCCATTTCTTTTAAAGCGTGGGTGTCAAAATGAAACATCTCGTTTTAGCAAAAAGTTATTAAATATGAATATGTAACAGTAAAATCAGTTCAGAGAGCATAATAGGGTTATCGAATAAAATCTGAAATAAAATATATTGTAGCCTTAGGCCTTATATTTGATATCTAATGGTGAGAATACTTTGGAATTCAGAGTTATGTGTTGTTGTTGTCACTCTTCCCCAGGTGTTCCAGATTGCATATGTGATTGTGAAAGCAGCTAACTCCCCTCGGCCTGGAAACTGGATTTTGGAACGCTCACTTGATGATGTTGATTACAAGCCCTGGCAGTATCATGCTGTGACGGACACAGAGTGCCTCACCCTTTACAATATTTATCCCCGCACTGGACCACCATCATATGCCAAAGACGATGAGGTCATCTGCACTTCATTTTATTCCAAGATACACCCCTTAGAAAATGGAGAGGTAAGATGAGAAAACTCACCATAAGTACATTTAAGATGGCAAAATGGGCCTGTCAGAAAGACTTGAATATGTCAGTAATTAATGTCAGGGGGATTTTAAAGTAGGATTTAGCAGAAGTACATTTAAATGAGTTATTAAATAAAAACGAAAAAGCAAAGGTGATTAGAATTTTAACTATCTTCATCTAGTGTGTATTTCCCATTGCCAAGAAAGATCAGAGAAGAGGAAACGGGTTTAAGTTGGAAAGTCAGTGATTAATTTTACATATAAAGAGACTTTTCTGGCAATGAGGTTTGCTAATTATTGGAGAAGGACTGAGACCTTAAAAGAAGCTTTAGATCTGTGTGTACTCTGGTCTGGAAAGGAGGACAGAAGAGGTAAATTTGGGAAGAAATATAATTTCCAGGAAGGACCTAAATAGAAGGGAATTTTGTCAGTCTTTGTATGCTTTTCTACTGTCACCACAGAGGGCTTCAGTGGGGTTTCTTTCCTTTGTTCAGGCTTTGCTTATTATATATGCTTAATTCAAAAGTGTTCAACTTTCTGCAGCATCTTTTAACCTGTGGTTCAAATTTTAGATTCAGTCATTGCTTTTTGGCCACAGATTCAAACCATGACTTCACCTTTATCAGCTGTGTGATCTTGAGTCAGTGGCTTAGATTCTCTATGCCTCAGTTGCATCTCCCATAAATTGGAAATAATAACAATAGTTCTTCTTTCTTATGATTGTCAAGAAGATTAAATTATTTATTATGTTTAAAGCATTAGAACAGTGCTGACATATATACTTTTGCTCTGTAAGCATTATGTAACTATTTTGTTGTTGCTGTTGTAGTGATAATAATAACTATTGAGACTGTTGGTTGTAGTGGTGGTAGCAATAGTAGTAGTAGTATTGTAGTCTCCTCCCAAATACCCAAACCTTGATTTACTGACTCTCTTGGATTCTCTACTTATATTTTCCTAATCAGTCTCATTTTGTCCTGCCTGCTTATATGCATCTTTATTTTTACTCATGTCTGATATTTTCTCTTCACTAGTTCATACACCTGAAGCTAGTATCATTTTTTATATATACATTTTCAGAAAACCCATACTCATACTCTGTCATGGCCACCTCAGCCAATGTGGGGTTATCTCTTTAAACACTTCTGAGGGGAAGTTAGATTTTTGACATAAATCTGTCACACTCTCTTTTGGCATTATTACTCTATAACTGTACACTAGTGCCTCACTTTATTTCAGTTTCATGTTCAAAAATACCAGTTTTGGGTGAAAAAAAATCCAAATGGTGCTCTCAGCAGAGATCTCAATCTGCCAAATGACAAGGAGTCAAAAGCAGTGAGTCAAACAGCTGTTCAACCTGCTCTGTGCCCAGAAGCATCCAATTCCTGGCCAGATTGGCCAGAAGATATGGGAGTAGGGAAGGAGTGAAGAGAGAATATATCTGAGTTGAATTTGTATTATTTTTCTCCTGGATCCAGTATTTATCCAGAACTAATAATTTTCTAATATTTATAAAGCTATATTTTACCTTTAAAAAATGGTCCAATTCAGAAATTTGTGGAACAATATAAAATGTACCCAGATAGATATGTAAAATACAAGTTACATGCATATCCCCAACGCATGCTCTTCCTGCATCAGTGGTGGTTCTCCATCCTTTAGACCCTGCCAACTTGACAACATGGAACAGATAGATTGTGTTTGTTTACCTGCATGTATTGTTTTAGACATTCACTAAAACTAATCATTGATGATGACTTTTAAGAAGTTTATTCAGCTCTCTCTGTGACATTTTTTTTTTTGTTTTTTTGTTTTTAGTCTATTTCTCTGTCATTGGAAAGTGGATAAGGTGAGGAACAAACAGAAAGTAATTTAAAATATTTGAAGTAGAATGATAATATATAAGAATATGAATTAAATTTAGACCTCTCCTAGAATATCTGCTTCATTTTATATCTTACTCTGTGAAACATGTTACTTTTTGAAATGAACAGGTCCTGAGAAGGTAGGTGATATTCTTCCAAGACTCCCAGATCAACTGGTAACAAGGCTGAGATAAGAATCCAGGTCCCCTGACTCCTAGGTTGTCTCTTTCATATTCTAGTAAAGACCCAGAAGTTGATATTTTTAAAAAGTTGATAATTTTTAAACTCAAGAATGGTTACAGGAGACATAGATATACTTCTGTTATAAGTAGAAAGATTCCTAATTCTGAAATATTATGATATAGAAGAATGTACCTGGGATTAGACGACTGGGCTCTGATTCTGACTCTAGTTTTTCTGAGACTTAGGCAGGCCACTTAATCTCTGAGATTGAATTTATTTAATACATAAATTAGTTTAATATATAAATTGCCCTTAAGCCATCTTTCAGTTCTATAGTAATACAATTTTGGATGTCACCTACAGTATAATATGTGGGACTATTTTAAATTTTTTGGATGCTTTTCTCCAGTATTTTCCAGAAAAGTGACTATGAGATAAATCTCACTGTCACTAACTTTTAGTTTCAAAATGATTCACTTTTAAATACCATCTGAAATTTAATTATTAGGTGCTTATGTTCAAATCTTTCCAGAGAAGTGACAGTCAAGTAAGAAAAACAAACATATAAACCAGTAAGTGCAAAATGATAGTATAAATACCAGAACAGAAGTGTGTGCAGAGAGTGGTAAAGTCCCCCTGGATGAGCCAAAGAAGCCCCATTGAGAAGATGAGTTCTCAGAGTACAGGGAAACAGAAACAAAAGTTTCTTAGTATCTCAAAAGTTTCAAAGACAATATGCAAATCTGCCAGTTTGCCCTGTGAGTTAAACTAGGCATGTAACAGAATTCACTTCCACTGTTGAAGGATATTTTTATTGAGTATGGAATTGTAGGTTTGTCATTTTTTTTCTTTTGGCACATTTTATTGTCCTCTGGTTTCCATTGTTTATGTAGAAAAGGTAACTACTTAATAATTGTCCTTTGTAGTGTCTTTTCTTTTATTTCTTTAAAGCATTTAATCTTTTTTTTCCAGGAGTTTTACTATAATGCTCCAGATCTGCACTTCCAAATACAATCTTCATTAGAATTATGTGGTTACTTAATTTAAATTTCAGTTAATTCAAATTAAATGAAAATTCAGTTTCTAAGTTACATAGCCACACAAGTGCTCAGTAGCCACATGTGACTAGCAGCTACCACATTGGATTTCATAGAATGAAACATTTCTATCATTGTGCAAAGTTCTATTGGTCAGTGATGACATATATGATAGCTTTTTATTTTATGGGTTGGGATTTATTTAGTTGATATATCTGCAGAGTGATGTCTTTTATCAGCTCAAGAAATAATTCAGGCATTGACTTTCCAGATATTGCCCTTTCACCATTATCTTTCCTCTAGAAATACAATTTAAAATAATTTAGAACTTCGCACTGTGTACAGTATGTATCTTATACTCTCTTTTGTTTATACTCATTCTTTTGTTTATACTCGTGGCTTTCTGTTCGTCATTGTAGATATTTTCTTCTGGCTTACTTTCAGTTCATGATGTCTTTCTTTAGCTATATAAAATCTACTATTGAAACCACTCATAGGATTTTTAATTTCATTTATTATATTTTTCAGTTCTAGAATTCCTTTTTGGTTCATTTAAGATAGTTTAGTATCTAGTTTTATATTGAAATTTTATACATCTATTGAATTTTTAATAATAAAACTTATATTCAAATTTTTAATATTCTATTTTTATGTCCTTGAACATAAAGTAACAATTATTTAGGAGTTCTTATTTTATAATTCTAATATCTGGCCTTTGTGAACACTTAAATGACGCAAAGCTGTGCTGCACTCCCATGACAGCTGCTTTGATTCTAGTTTATCCTCATCCTAGGCTTCCTGTCTTTGGAGTCTAAACCAAAGTGTGTAGAATTTACCCAAGTCTCACCCATGCAAGTCCTGGAATCCAGCTTTTGTCCTCCTAGTAATACAGCTAGGCTTTCCAAAGCACTGCTCAGTCTCTTGGCCATGTCTTCTGAACAGGGAGATGCCCACAGGCAAAGGATGTCACAATATGCTAATTACCTCTATAGACATCTTTCTTCTCTTGATATTGAAAAGTTGGTTCTCCATCTCCTTTATAGCTGTCAGATAGCTTTACATAAATGTTTTTTATATGTTTTGTCCAGTTGGTCTAGTTGTTACCATTAAAAGTGTTGGTGCTAATTTTATAATTTACTATACACAGAAATATAGTCTCATATATGTTTAAAATCTTTTTTATTTTAGAATCATTTTAACTTTATATGAACATAAGAAGAAGAGAATCCCCATGTCCCTTTTACCTGGCCCCCAGTAAGGATAATATCTTACATAACCACCATTTATTTTGTCAAACTGAGAAATTAACACTGATACTCTATTACTTAATCCATAGATTTATTCAGATTTCCTTCATGTTATCATTAATGCCCTTTTTTACTCTTCTGGGATACAATATGAGATACTACATTGCATTTATTGCATCATTGTGTCTCCTTAGTCTCCTCTAATCCATGACAGCTTCTTAATGTTCCCTTGTTTTTCTTGACCTTGATCGCTTTTAAGAGAACTAGTCAGGTTTTTTTTGTAGCATATTACTCATTTTGAGTTTGCCTGTTGTTTTTCATGATTAGACTGGGCTTCTGGGTTTTGGGGAAGAATACCATAGAGGTGAAACAACTTTCTCATTGCATCACTCATATTTATTTTTATTTGCACATGCCCTCATGCCCTGTCTATTTCCTTTTTATTGATTTATAAGTCTTACTGTCTTCTATTAGCTAGGGTTTATTTTAGACAACAGTGTCTAAATATACCCCATGATTTAAAATGTACATTTTTGACTAAGCACTGAATGATCCTTTGCTTCCAAATCTTCACATACCCTTTAAATATAAATTTAAGTCAGAGAACAAAGGAAATAAGAGCAGAGTATTTTTAAGACTCGTCTGTGAAACAAAGTATTATGAAATAAACATGCCTCAATTATGACCCACTAATTAAGCAATCATGTTTATGTTACAGGTATAGGACATTAATAGACAATAATCTTCTGCGATTAACATCAAATCAGTTGAGTCCAAGGTTTATTACATTGTCACATGTCTATAGAATTTTGGAGACATGTGCCAAAACTTTTAGAACATTCCAAAATATCATATTCAGTTGAAAATTGTATCATTTTTGAGTCTGAAAGATTCCTCAAGTAAATTCATTATCCTTATCCCTTATTCCTTATTAAAGGATATCCCAGCCCCAGACTTCAGCGTTTATGTTCAAACTTCAATACTGCCCTCTGTCCATATTAGCAATGAAGACCATTTAAGCTTTTCCTTCTGACCTCTTGAATCTTAACAGCATCATCTCTGCTTATTTTTTATTTTTAGTTTTATTTGTTGCTCCAACCACCCCCACTCTTTTGCCTCCACCCTCTGGCTTGATCCATTTTCTACCTTCCACCCCACATTGCTGTCAAGAGATCCACAAATCTTAATCATGTGGATTCACTGGAAAAGTAGCATAGGACACACACCCAGTCCCCTAGATAACTAGGTTCAACCACTTCCAAGAAAGAGAGTGGTCCTGCAGCTAGCATCCTGGACTTGCCCCCAAAGGGAGAAGAGAAATTCACTGAGCTATGAGATAAATCACATCTCGGGGCCTAGTTGAAGAAAAATAATAGAGGACAATGGAGGGGTAACAGTATAACTCAATATGTTGTTATGCAGGCCGTAAACAAAAGGAGATGTTGAACAAAAACCTTCTTACAGTTCTATTTTAGAAAGGCAATTTTGTGTCTCAGTACCAAGAGAAGGCTCAGCAGGAACCTTGCTTTGAGAGAATGATCCTGAGCTCCAGAGTAGGAGTTCTAGGGTGTGAAGTAACAGACAGCAGGAAGCCTCCATTACTTCAAGGCCAGTCAAAGAAAAAAGCTTGGTGGGTACAGCTGTGCAGACCTACCTCTCCAGCAGTGCCACAGGGAGCCAGCTCCATCTAGAGCTACTGTCTGCTCAAGTGCTGCCTCTGCTGAAAACACTTGCCCCAAAATGCTATTGAAAACTGCTAACAAGAACCACCACTTGTAGGCACCACTGAGAACCATGACTGTAGCAGTGTTTCCTCCCAAACTTGGCTTTACTTGGAAATCACGTTTGAAAGACAGCTATTTCTGGGACCAGGGTTATTAATTCAATAGATTTGGAAACGGCTCAGGAAGCTCTATGTATATGTCAAACAAGTACTCCTGGTGACTTTGATGCCCTCCTCTTGGCTCATTGTTCAGATATTTTCCAGCTTTTTCAAACCCTGGAGAAGAACCAATTATTAGTTATTTAGGAAAGAGTATCAGACACTCTGACTCCTTCTAACTGAAGAAAGAGACTAATATTTTTCTGTCAGGACTGAATCTGTGTGTGAGTTTGAGTTGAGTAAATAAACTTTGAGCTATAAGTAAGTTATAGATGGTTGAAGGAGCAGCTGAGAGAATGGAATCACATTAGTAATACTGACAAGAATGAGGCTGTATAGATGGCACTGCTTTAGGGTTCCTAGAATTTAAATTGCAGTAAATGTGTTTCTGTTATTTGAGATTCTTCCCTTTCTGTGACTGGGATTATTCCTTTTAATTTCCTTGGATTGTCACTTGACTGCTAACTAAATATATTCATGGTTACCATAGTAATTTTTGCTTCAGTTTCCTCATACAGAGATCTTTAAGTTATATACATATGCTTTCCTTTCCTCCTTACCAAAGCCTTCCTCTCTCCTGGACTGCAACTCAATTGGAACTTAGATTCACTTTGATTCTGCTTTTGAAACATGGCAGGCTTGTATAAAATTCTCTGGAGAAACCATCACTAATTCTTGAAGACACCTTTTTTTCTGTAAACTGTGTGCAGAGCTTTGATATTATTTTGATTTCCTATGTGACAGAATTTTATATATACAGGCAGAATATTTTTCTCCTTCTTTTCATCACCTGACATTATGATGATCCTTAGAATTGCAAATACTGGAGAATGAAGAAACAAACCCAACACTGTATTAAAAAAAAAAAACCTATTTCTGAGATCCTTCTTTGATGTGATATTGTTAGGGGTATAGCATGATTGTATATGTGAGTTTGTGTGGAAATGCAGGAATGGAAATGAGGAACCAGCCTTTCTCAATTACCCTTGGAGTTGCTCCCTTATGGAGAAGCGGTAGGGTGTCACTAATTTGTATAGGTTATGAAGAGAGATTTAGGGAAATAATTATTTGGGGTTTCAGACTTCCTTCCTCTAAAAATAATTCTTGCATTGACCAATATGGGGCCAGTTAGGACCTGGAGCAACAACGTCAAAGTGCCTCATTACAGAGGTTTACAGGGCTCCCTCCAGAAAAAAACCCCAGCGTGTTTCAACTCTAGTTGAAATATTTTAGAATTATATGCGCATAAAATCCATAATTCGTTTAAAGTATTTGTATTATATTTAAAAACATGCCTTTGAAATAAACTAAAAATAAAATTAAGAAGATTGTATTCCTCCTTTCTGTTGGTCAGTTTATAGACTCCTCCCAAGAATATGGTGTCTAGAAAATATCAATAAATCCTTGTTAAAGTAATGCAGTGTTGTTGAAAAATCATGACATCTAGAGAAACCGAATAGGAATGGAATCTTGAGGAGATAACACCAATTTTTAAGAACTGTTTATCTCAGTGTTGTAGTATAGGATCTTCTAGGATTTACTAAAATGGAACAGAAGAATAAACTTCTGTTGAGCTGGGTAAGGAAGTGTAGGGCTGTGGTAAAGGCACAAAGACACAGCTTACTGTCTTTTAGGGTGTTCACTAGGTACAATTCTCAGATATAGCCTTGCCACAAATTAACCATGGGGCTTGGACAAATAAGTCAGCAATCTACTGCAGGCGTTGGCCAGTTCACATGACTATAATAAAGATCAAATTAAGTCATTTGTGGAAATGCCTCCTTGTAACCTGTATAATGGGGATAGTAAATACCCTAGTTCAGTAGCTAACGTTGGCTTAAGCCTACCTCTGATTGTGAGATGACTGGTCGGTGCTAACATCGCTATTATATAAGGAAATCTGCAAAGGATGAAATAAGATTTAATATTGTATATACAGTCTTTACCTTGTACATCCAATAACACTTTTCTTCTACATAAATATTACAGAGACTAGTGCACAAGCTTTGTTATGCTAACACCTTGTGGAAAAATTTCAAGAAAGCTGGGTAAACTGAGTTCCATTTGTTATACTCATACTCATTGCAACTTGTTACAGAAAAAACCTATGTTAAAGTTCTCTGAACTGGGAATTATAAAGTGTTGTCAGTATTTTGAGTCCCAGTTCTAAAGCATATTGATATTACAAAATTATGAAGCAGGAGTAGTATTTGTTGTGTAAAGAAAGAGAGGGAAAAATAACTGTTATGTGCATTGGACATCATTTGACTTTAAAATCAAGCCTGAAATCCTGAGCAAACAGTCAGTCCATGATGGAATGGCAGGTCATACTAGAACTAATGGTCTCATCATTTTTTTTTTTTTTTTTGCATTACCAAAGCAGGGACTAGGTCTTTCAGTTGAAGTCTAAATCCCATGGGAAAGAAGAGGATTCATGAGTACTATTGTTATTGTTACTGATAATGTTGGCAATGACTATTTCGGGTATGGTGCTTCATGGATTACAAAGCAGTTGTCACTCACACCCTCTTCCATCTGATCTTTACCAAAGCCTTGGAGACACTTGAAAACAAAATATTTATTATTCTTCTTTTTATTGATGGAGGTTAAATAACTTGTTTGGCGCGATCACAAGGGCTGTGTGACACTGTATAATATTTAAGTGCCACCCACCACCTCTACTGGGAAAAACCTAAGGGCATGTCAGTTAACCAATCTCACACAGGAAAGATAATGTACTATTATTTTTATTACTGAAGTATACTTGAAAAATACAACAAAGGATCTTAGGATCTTGAAACTATTAAAATAAGCCTCTGAAGCTTAGAGAAACTATTTCAATACTAGAGCTATTGTCAAAAATCCTTGAGACAAGTAACCCAGGAGTGGAATAGTTATGATTACACTCTACGAGCAAACTTAAAAGGGTATAAGTAGCTGCTTTACCACAGCCCTTGCTGTGAAATGAAAACTGGAGAAAAATCTACTGCAAAGCATTCTAGCCTGAGGATGTGTACGATTTTGCACCGTGGCCGACAGACTGCAGCCAAATATTTTCATTGGAAATAATGTGATGAGTGACTGTTGAATTCTGCTACCTGGGAATCACATAAGACATACAATTTAAATTCTAATCATGGGTAGCAAAACTCCTATGATACTCATTTTGCAAAGGAGAATGGCAACCCTGGCAAGATTACAAGTTAGAAAATTATATTCCCCTTGTGTAAATTTGTTCTTCAGCTTCATTCAGTAATAAGAATTATTTATTTTCTTATTCAAAAGATAAGTGCCTTCTAAAACCAAGCTTACTATTAGGTTGAGCCACATGAAATTGCCAATATTTGACTATTTTTAGACAATAAATATGCAGTTTCACATGGTTTAAACTAATATATGCCAAAGCATGAATAGAAATATTTGCAGAAATTTAAATTGTCCTCAGCATAACCTCACTTGTACACATATTTTTTAGCAAAAGCATTGAAAGGAAATCAAGTCCCTTCACTGAAACAATAATTTACAAGTATAATAATTTAAACTAGTTATTTTGTGAAGGGTTTTCTTTACTAGGTTAGTAATATGGTGAATATAAAGCTAAAATGAGTCGTACTGTATCTGTTTCTTAATTTTTGGTGGTGGGGGGAATATAAATAGAACTTTCATATGAATAATCAGGCATTACATCAGGTGTAGTGGGGAACCACGTGGGAGTTGAAGGTTTATCCATTAACTAGGAGTAAGTTTGGGAACTGAGTAGTTTTGGCTCATAGAACGTAAACCATGAATTTGCGTATCTGTGTTTCTACACTAACACATTCCAGTGCCCTTAAACGTACAGCATAATTGTGTGACTAGACATTAGTTGTATCAGGAATGACAGCTGCCACCTTCTCAGAGGCATTTCAATTATTTTTAAACGTGGCATCCATCTTATGGCAGTTATCCACTGTTCGCTTCAGTATGAATTATCTTATTGTAAGACTATTGGTGAAAATTCTTGAAGATTTTATTAAGGGGAAAACCCTTTATTGTTTTGGAAGGGAAAAAATCATAGTAGTGATTTAATTTTACTTTCTTTCTTATCTACTTTGTTCATTTTATCAGTGGATGAAAAACATTTTGCTCTTCCTTCTTATAATTCATTATGTTGCATCCTTTTATCTCCTAGCAAGATAAAATTTGGTGTTGAATTCACTGCAGTAGAGCAGCTCACACATTAATCACTACTAAGCAAATGTATGACCAAAAACAATAGGACATTAAAAATATAGCCAGGATACAGTTTCAGTTCAACCAGCAAGTGATTTGGTATTGTGAATAAATTTTATGGGTTTATATAGGCAGTGAGTAGTCCTCAACACTTAGCTATTTTTTTCCATTGACAAATACTGATCATCACCTATGTTGCAAATGCTCCCTTAGGTGCAGGGGATAAAAGACATTATGTTTCAGAGGAGGTGGATAAGAAAAGAGATTCAGTAAATCAGAGAAAATGTCTTGGAGTCTTGGACAAGGTGGTAAAGGTATGCCTAGCACAGAAAAGTCTTGGTTACAGAGGGAAGGGGAGAGAGAGAGAGAGAGAGAGAGAGAGAGAGAGAGAGAGAGAGAGAGAGAGAGAGAGAGAGAAAGAGAGAGAATGGCAGTGATTTGTCTAGGGAACTGAATGGTGCCACCTAGAAAATGTGGGAAGGAGTGATGGGAGACAGGTTGTGCTCATAGCAGTCGCTTTGACTCACCGTGATTATTTCAGCTACTGAATATCTGATTAAATTGAGTAGAGAGGCTGTCTGTACTGAGCTGTAAAACAGTTTCAGAATAAGAAAATTCAGTTTTAAACTTACACTCAGAAAAAAACCAAACACCTGCCTTGCAGAAATATATAGCAGAAACAGATTTTAAGGGAGCAGAATTCTTTCCCTGTACAATAATTATGGCTAAGTCCTTGTTAAAATAAAAAATAAGGATGTTTATCAGCCTAAAGAATGAAAGCATTTGGCTTTTTTGCTTTAGTTTATAAAATGTATCCTGTTTTGTAATTATTTTCCAATAAGGCTTATGCAGTGTGGGGTTCACTCTTTAGCTTGAGGGACCTACTACTGGAGTTTCAGTGTTTTACTCTTTCTTTTTTTGCTCTGATCAGTCTTTTCCATTGGGAGGTAACTTTTTAATAATTCCCAGAAACAAGCATGGAGTAATGTTTAACCTCTAAGTTACTGTCACAGGTGAAGCAGTCCAGTTGGTCAAATATGGATGTATTCATTGTCAGCAGGGCTCCATACTCAGGAAAGAATCCTCATTTTTCTGGAGACAATGGCCAGCTGAAAGCATCAGAGAACTGATAGAAAGAGAACTGATAGAACTGATAGTAGGGAGAAGAACCAAAAACAAAGGACTATATAATTGGCCCTCCATATCGATGGGTTCTGACTGTACTATGCCATTTTATATAAGGGACTTGGGCATCTGTGGATTTTGGTGTCCGCAGGGTAGGGGTCCTGGAGCCCATTTCCCGTGGATACCGAGGGACCACTGTGACCCATTTTGTCAGCACTTACATTGTGTTGTCTGGGTGCTATGACAGTCTCTACTAGTTAATTCCACTAGGTGTCTGATGTTTACAGAACTACTAACATGGCTTATGTTAAATATAGACAAACAAACTCACAAAAAACACCTCTCTGTGACCACATAGAGAGTATCTGAACTTGGACAGAGGATTGCAAATGGTGTTCTCAGGAGGCCAAACCATTAGAGTGGTAGCAGAATGAGGGGAAATGGTGTCCTGGGCATGTAGTGTGTTTATACCCATCTTCTTACCTGCAGAGCCACTCTGCTAAAATTTGCCAAGGCTCACTAGTGTCTTGGAGACATCCCAGAGAGGGGAACCCAGATATCATCACCTTCAGCCCTGCTCGGTTAAGGCCCTGCATTAGTACTGAGAGGAGAGATGGTTCAGGGCATTTTACTTCTATCACTGGAAAATAGCACAGTTGGTGCCTAACTTTCATTTCTGAAAATAGCACAGGTGATTTTTCAGCCAAATCCAGATTTTTATCAAAAGAGGAAACAAAGGCAGAATGTGGAGAGAAACTGATATCAGCTTAGAATATACTGAGATTTGTTTTAAAATATCAAAGTAACAGTATCTCCAGGCACTTTAGACTCCAAAATTGGGAGCAGGTGAAATAATGACAAATAGGATGTCCACACTTGAAAGAGAGGGGACTTGTAAAGCATAAGGTAAATGCAAATCAAGGTTGAAAAGATATAAAATAATTAGGTCCAGAGCAATCAGTAAAATACATGCCAAACCAAACAATACTTTGATATTCTGGTCTGGAATGAGGATTTGGGGTTATTTTGAAAAATAACGTCAGTACAGCTCTGTCCAGAACTCACAGCTGCAGAAACGGAAGTAAACAAGTCATCCTATTAGAAGACTGGAAGGTTAAAGAACAACCAAAGACTCAAAACTCAATGAAATTCTTATTAGTTCCCAGTGATACGGTTACCGCTCATACAGATCCCTAAAGGGAAACTACAAAAGGATGTTTCTAGAGATAGGAGTACAAATGCCATTTGCTCATTTGTTTGTTTTTAAATCAAATAACAAGAATGAAGATGAGGTAAAAGATGTTTTCTGTATTTGTTTTTAAAAAGTATCTGTATATTTTATGTGCCATCAATTAACAGAAAATCTTTCCCACTGTCTTTTCATAGATCATTAAGTGGTTGAAAGATGCTGCTGTTTTCTAGGCATTGCTAAAAGCTCTTGAGTTCCATGAGGGAGGGGAGTATGCCTTATTCTTTTTTTGCATTTTCTCACTCCACAGTTTACATCATGTACACATACATGTAAGATCTTCCATGCTGACAGCCAAATCAGATTATTCTTGCCTGGAAGTAGAAAGTGGGATTTAACTTACCGAGTTTGACTATCTTGACCAATGAACCAGGTAGCTTTCAAATTTGTGACAGCAATGTAGCACCTTAGAATTTTATAGTATTTGCATTTATGTGCTAGAGCTACATGAAACTCCCAGGAAAATCAAGAACAAAAAGATAATTATTCTGGACTCAAATTTAAACATCCACATAAGTATATTAATAGATAAAATATATTTGTATGACAAGTTTCATCTTGTGTATCTCATCTCTTGGGGGTACCTAAGAGACCTATGCTTTCTCAACCTGAAAAGAACACGTAAGAAAAATGCTACAGGGGACCGAGAGTGTTATCTTGAGGACTGTGCATTAATTACCCAAGTCAGAAAACACTTAACTTTGCAGCCCTGTTCCATCACTTATGAGAGTAATTTCTAAAAAGCAGAGAAATAACCAGTCTCTTGTAAATTTGCACAAAACCAAATTGGTGTCTCCACTTTGATTTCTCTTCTGAAATTAATTTCCACCTCGGTTTTCTTTTGCCTCTAGTGTTCTGGATGATCATTTTGTAGCATCTGGATAATTTTTTGTTAACATCTGGAATTGAGTTTTTTTTTTTTCCACTTGTCTGGTGTATATAGAATGCTCTGTAAGAAATATATTTTTCCAGCTGCTGTTTATTCATTTCAAAAAGACATGGTTAAGTGAGTGTAACAGCCTCTAAAATTCCCAAGGAAACACAAAGCATGTTTAATACAAAGCACTGCCAGTCGACTTTCTCTCCTACCAGCTTTTCCCATGGCAGAAATGGTTGGGATCCACGGAGAAGGAAGAGTTTTTGAATAGTAACAGGTGGTGTCCTTGAGCACACGGGCTTTAAAACCAGCCCTAGTTTGGAATCTTGGTCTAGCAGCCAAAAGCTGTGTAACCTTGGGCAACCGTTTGGAGTTCAGTTTCCTTATCTCAAAATGGAGAAGTATAAATACCTGTTTTCTAACATCGGTCATATTAAATGAGACGATTTAGGTAAATTATCTGGCTCAAGGTGGGGACTCAAAAGAGGCATTGTTATCATTAATTTTTGTGTATTACAGAATGCAGCTTAGACTTTCTTCTTTTTCTGACCTCCTAGGGCTTTTATTATATGATGAGCAGTTTGGCAATTTGTACAAGATTTTTGAGAGCTGTGATGGAATCTTTTCTCTTAAAGAGTTGCTCTTGGAGTAGAAAGAAAAGGAAAGAATCAAACTGGCTACAGACATTATTGAGGAAACCAGAGACCGCTTCCTTTCTAAGCTTCTGTAGCACAGGTCATGATGTGTGCTTGCAAAGTAACTTGAATTTTTAAGCAATGCTTTGAAATTCACATACCAAAACAAAATCTGTAAGTCCAAGCTATTGTGATAGGAGGTATAAAAGGATCCTATAGTCATTGTCATAAGTGAAATGTTGTTAAAAATGTTTTGGAACTCTTCTTGGAGTCTGTTGTTTTTATATTGATGACTTATTAACCACTTTTGACTCTAAATGACTTTTATTCACCCTGCCCCAGAAATATTCATCTTCAAAGATAAAGTTTTATAATACTGAATTAGTCAAAGGAATGTACTGAAGATTTTGAACACAGCTCTAAAGAGTCCCAAAATCTCCTGAGTGTTGTTGTGATACGTGTAGGCAATTAATTTAAAGCATTTTTCATTCATTTAGTTGTAAGATTTTTTTATTTCTTTGTAAAAAAATTAGTAGCTTCATTTTACATTCACAGATTAGAAGACAATTTTTAAAGGAGCATGAATTAACAGAGGTTCAGAGAAATGATTTTAGTAGCATGAATTTCACATATTGATTCTAAACACCCAATGATTTTCTTAAATGTATTCTTTCCCATGCTCTTATGCTACAGGTTTACAAACTATTTAATTTTTCATTCTTTCTCAGATATTTAGCAGATGTTGGTGCTCAATTATACTAGATAATACTAGAAGAGCAAATGAATGGAGAGATGATAAAATAAATGAATGTATTACCATTGTTTATTAAAGAGGTATCCCTTTTTATACCTCTTCTAATTTCCAAGAGCAATGTCAACAAAACACAACTTTAAACTCATCAAAAAAAGAACATTTAACTGAGCAAAAAAATTGAAAAGAAGTCCACATTTACTGTTCATCTGGAATGAGTTAGTTATTGCAGTTGAACTCTTAATTTAATTCAGAATTTTCAGACAATTGAGGTAAAAAAAAGAGAGAGAGAAATGTTAAATTATACAGTTTCCTTGTCTGACAAAGGAAAGCTTCCAAATTATGAAGACAAACATTTTCTTGGCAATGAATTCTCAGAGAGCATTTTATGCAGTCCTTATGCAAAGGCTTCAGACAGCAGAAGTGCAAGATTTTCAAACATAGCTAGTACTGTTACTTACTTATTTCTACCACATAAGAAAGTTAAGGATATAAACTTAAAATTTTCACTCAATAATGCTGTATGTGTCTCTGAAGAATTAAGATAATATGATTCAACTTATAACTTCCTGATAGTATTACTTAACCCAAGGAGGAGCTCTGGAGATGGATAGGTAGTATGTCCACCTTGATGTCAACCTCAGATGTCAAGTGCACAGGCATATCTGCAGGGTTGAATTATTTGACAGACTTAAGCACCCATATTTGTTGCTGGATGGTCTTCTGCATGGTTGACATAAAGAATGTACTCCTAGCCAACTGGAGAGCCAGCCCACTGCCACACAGAAGTGCACTGTCAGGTGGCCTGTGATTCGAACTAATATATTTTCCCCAGCGTATATTTTGAGTGGGAATAGCTAATATCTATTGATTACTTGACATATGCCAGAAACCGTTCTAAGTGCTTTGCATCTCTTAACTCATCAAACTTCCACAGTAACCTCCTGCGCATGCCGTGGACATTATCATTGCTCCCATTTTATGAATGAGGGAATTGGTGGATGGTATCACCTTGTCCAAGGTCATACAGCTAATAAATGGCAGAGCCAGGATTTGAGCCCAGGATGATGTTGTAGCCTGTGTGCTTAGCTACAGTCATGAACTTAACCTCAGCCTACCTAGAAATTTATATTATCATGTAGACTTGACTGAATGGATAACTTCAGACTCGTTCATGTAATACAGGAGGAATATTGACATGATCAATGATAAGGGGAGTAATCTAAAAATTTCTTGCCTTCACCATGAAGGAGCATCAGTGTGACTCCTTGTCCAGTATCTGATTGTGGAGAGAATTGCATTGTCATCAGCAGGCTAAGATGCAGAAAGTAAGAAAGGTGCCCTGAATAGTCATAGCCAAATGAATGGATCCACCTATTGCATGGCTTCAGTCTCAGAAAGAGTGCTCGTCTTATGAAAGTGGTCGTGGTCTAATGGGCAGTGCATTGGATTTGAAGTAAAAACCAAAAATAGAGTTTCATTTCCAGGTCTGCTACTCATAGTCTCTGTAATCTTCTAGACTTTACTTTTTCTGGGGCTTTTGATGTGCCTTCTTAGAAGCTGTGTTCTTATCTGTAAGTTGGGTAAAGAGTCCTCCTCCCTCTACTCACTAGCTTTGCTGTGATACCAAATAAAATACTGGATGTGCATACCCTTGTCAATTCTAAACCAATCTACAGATGCACAGCATTCAGACATGCTTGCCATAGGTGAAAGGCATGCATCCAATTAATGAACAATCTGTACCAAGTTATTTTAGTTCAATTAAAAAGACAAGCAACTTATCTATAGGCCAATTTCATGGCATTTAAAGCTGGAATTTTGTCTGTTATATATCTGTTCTTAATTTCTCTGATTCTGTCTTTGAGGAAATTTTAATAGACTAGAATAATATGCCAAGAATATATGGAGTCAGAATCTCTCTAAGAATTGAAAACTGATGAGAAATTGCTGAAAACTGAGAAAACGTGTTATTGTTTTGAAATGCTTTTCTTAAGAACGGAAGAAGTGAAGCCAGGACAAGTAGTGGTGCTAATAGGCTCTGTGGGTGATGCGTAGGAGTGAGAGACCCAGTCCTAAAATTCCTTAAGGGAGCAAAAATTTTATAGAAAACTTAAAGTTTTGTTTCAATATTTTTAAAATGCCAATTTAAAAATAAATAGTACAAAATTATATAGAGTAATTATATGAGGAGAATTGCACTATGATGAATAGCCAAGATGAAGGAGAGAGTCCTCACTTCTTGCCCTGTTCTTTCCACTGCTAGCAACTATTAATGGTTTGGTATGTATCCTTCTAGATATCATTTGTAATGCATATATGAAACATGTATAATATATGTATTCTTGCTTTTTTCACAAATAGGATTATCCTCTATGCGTTATTTGTGATTTGCGTTTTCACTTATGATACTGTAGGCATTTTTTTCCATTTCACTATTGGTAGATTTACAATGTGTTTTTAAATTTTAACTGTGATGTATGTAGTACTTCATTAGAAAGTAGGTGTCCTACAGTTTATTTAACCATATGCTCATTCTTTAAGTTATTTCCAACTTTTCATGATTATAAAAATGCTGTAATGGACATCTTGTACAAATATCATTATTGTCATCCATGAATATTTCTGTAGCGATATAGAAATTCATATTGTTTTAATTAATGGAAAGTTATGTATCACTTATACTGGCTGTAATTATATCTGTGATATAGCCAACTTAAGAAACTTTAAAATATAATTTCCAGCACTTGTATGCTAATATCATAAAGAAGTTTTATTTATAACCAGAAATATCCAGATTTCATAGGAAAATCAAACATGTCGAGAACATATTTAGTGTTGTCAGAGCAGATTTCAGCATGTCCCAGCCTGAGTCCCTCAGATACATATTTTGGTTCCTTTCAAAGAAAATCAAAAGAAATTATTTAAATATCCAAATTTCGATTCTCTCCCCTTCTCCTTCTCTATCCTCAAGTGTCTCTATATCAGTGAGTCATCACTGACACAGTAATGGAAAGTTAAAATTGAAAACTGAGTTTTAAATGTTTGGGGATTTCTAAACCCAATCACTGAAAAATCCTTAAATAGATTACCATTTTTAAAGCTTTAAAAGTATTTTATCCAAAAAGGAGAAAAAGAAGAAACTCAAATGAAATAAAACAATGAGCTTTGTTCCATGAAACATTGTCACACGTAAAAATTGACACGATTAGACTAGTAAAGTTTTGAACTTACAAGATTTTATGAGAATCATACTGAGTAAAAATGTATAATGTTTTGTAAATAAAAATATTATGGGATTTCTGATTCAAAAAAATCAAGAAAAGTACAATACTTTTACAGTGTTTACTAAAACATAATGATTAGTATACCATAAAACGTCTGGATTTTAGATATGATTTATGACCTTATAAGTCAAACCTCTCTCCACAGATGACTTCACTGTTGTCTCCAGTGTTATTTTGTTTAAAGGCTTATTTATCCTCCATCAAATGATCTTTCTAAGGCTTTTCAGCATGTCTTTTCCAATTGGTTGGTAGATCTTCAAGGAAATTAGTATCCTCACAAGTCCACACAGTCTTTGGCTATTGCATTTTCCATGACTCAGAACAAAGGCAAAATGTACAGGGAAATGCAGAAGCAAGCACTCTGGAAGAATCCAAATGTACCTAATGTTTTCTCATGCTACTTCTTTATTGCCTTTAATAAAAAATAGCTTTTGAATTGCAAGGATATTTTTAAGCCGCATGAATCAGTATGTGCCTTTGGCTGGACTTTTCAAGGAGACTTTTTGAATGCTGAAATGATTAACAATATCTGAAGTGAAATTGCATAAACTGTGTGGTGTGGTAATAGTGGGTGGGAATACATATTAGTCTAGAGGCTCCTGCTGAGTGCAAAACCTCCTTCCCCATTGTCCCTCACCGATGGTGGGCCTGGGATTTCAGAAATAATTACTTACAGAGCACTTACAAAAACAAATGACTCAGCCTCTTCACTGTGCTTGTTCCGTTTTGGGAAGTTCGTCTACCAGGCTGTTAAGTTGGGAGACTTACCAATTTAATAAAAATATTTACTATTTTATGAACACCTCAGAGTTTTCTGCAAATACACTTTCAATTTTTATTACAAACCTCCCTGATACTGTTGTTTACCATACATTTTTACTTACTTTGGATATTTTAATTTAGCGTGAGTTATTTCTGTAGATTAACAACTTTCCATTCTAGCTTGATTTCGTCATTGTCTACTGTGTGTTTTCAGTAGTGTGTCTGCTATTCCAAAGATCTCTCTGAACTTTACAGATTAGAACTGGCAGAGCCTCATGACACCTGGAGTAAAAGCTAAGAGGTCTGGAAAGTGGTGCTCACAAATAACCTCAAATCTGGAAACTGTATGCTTTAGAAAACTAAAATCATTTTGTCAGTGAAGCTCTAGATTAGACCTTCTAAAAATCTTTATAAAATAGGTTTTAAGAAAATTATATTTGGAGCCTCTGAAAACCATGGAAAAGGCTGTGGATCAAAGAAATCAGAAGGCAGGAGCAAATTGTAAATACTATATTTTGAAATGATGATTGAAATAAACCAGAGTTAATTTTCTGAAGCATTGAGCCATTAAAGATTTATGAGTTACCTAAAATCTCAAATCTTTCTGAGGTAATCACTTCAGTTGAGATAAAGGGAAGGTATCTTATTTGCTGCTTCACTGCTTAAACAAGTGCAAAAAAAATCAAATTTATGATTATTACTAATTATTATGTTCATTGCAAAATTATGGTTAATGCAACATTATGTGAGAAAAAGGACCACTAAATGGTGTTTTAGTCTTTTCTTAAGGCTTACAAGCAGAACTTACGAGTTCCCTAAACCGATTAATCTTTGCTTGAATATGCAGCTAAATGTCCTATGAAATTTTAGGCTTAACTAGGTAATACTTTCATTATATTAATTGATAATCTATAAATAATTAGCAGAATGTTGAAGGAAATGGATTTTTTTTCCTAATCACATTTATACAATCAACATTTATAATGTGGTTTTTGAAAAAAATCTTATATGGGAATTGCTTCCCTGTTTGTCACGTGTCCCCTCCTGAGAGGGCACCAACACAGACTTCTGTGTTTCCCCTTGGTGACTGGATTTCATCCTGGGGAGCTGCAGTGGGGAGCTGTGCTCATTATCACAAACAGCACCTTATTAATATTTGTGGTCCAGAGTGAAAATTCAAGAAAGACTCAGAACGCCTTCATGCTATTCTTTGCTTCATGCCTTTGGAAATCTTTGGGAGGCCTAATAGCAATGGACAGGATATTGGGGAGCAGGATTATATATGAAGTTTACAACCTGGTTTTTCCTAAATGGTGCTTGTATGAACTTTTGTAAATTGTGCTTTTGGGGAGATTATATGATCTCCAGGTTTGCAGGGCTGAAGTTGTGCAGAGCAGTCGTCTGTGGCAGGGTGCGTTCCGCCTGGGCCGCCAGTTCCAGCTCACCCACATGGCCCCACCGCACACACTTACTGTTGGGCTGTCCAAACTCTGTCACTTTTAACCTGTCTGCTCTTGGCAAGTTCTTTAACCTCCCTGAGCCTGCTTCCTCATCTGCAAAAATGAGGAGCATAGTAATTCCTTTCCAACCCTGAGAATTAAGTAAGATGAACTTAAATGATAAGATCAGCTCATACATGCCTTTTTTTAAATTATTACAACTTAAAATCTTCTAATTCCTATGGTGTTTTCTTGAATAGTTGTATTTTAGTTAATAGTCAAGAGTCAAAAGCTTATGTGTAAATTCAGATGACAAACCTTGGTAAATTTGGTTATAAATTCTGAAACCAGAAGCATCGATCACCTTTGTTCCAGACTACCTTTTCAAGTCTATTAATAGAGTGAACAACTTTAGAAAGTAATGATAGTGTCTTCTTGTGAAGCCAAAGGCAGGTTTTCTTACAGCCTTGGAAGATATAGATGGTGTCTGTATCCTCCCAGAGTAAAGATTTGATTTCCTTATGCTCAGTGTTCTTCAGCTGTAACACAACACACCAGAGTGCAGGTATCAACTGGTCCTCGTTGTATCCTTCTGTGTTGCAAAGTGAGGCTGGTATCATCAAGTATGCTGATGCTCGTGCTGCTTCCTGTGCTGTGAGTGATAAAGACCCCTTTCCCTGTTCTTGGAGTCTCATATGTTCTGCCAGAATCTATGAAACGGTGTCAGTCTAACTTATTATCTTGCAGATTAGGTAAAATCCAAAATCCCAGATCTTTCACAGTTTTTAAAAAAGGCTTTATTAAGGTACATTTCACATATGACAAAATTCAAAAATTGATAGTGCACAGTACAATTGTATTTTGTATATTCACAGAGTTGTGCAAGCATCATCACAATCTAATTCTAGAACATTTTCAACACTTCAGCAAGAAACCCCATACACATCAATAGTCATTCTCCATTTCTATCCATCTCTCTCTCCCCAGTTGTGTTGGGTTGATCTTAGAACCTAGGAGAGCAGGGTAGAGTCAGGAGAGTGGTTAGGAGAATTTTGTGGTACTTCAGGGGATAAATGATAGTGACTGAGAGCCTGCTGGTGGCAGAAGCAGAGGTGGTGAGAATTGTCTGAATAAAAGACACTTTTTAAAGTAGTGCCAATAGGATTTCCTGACCAGTTGGATCTGCCAGGAGAATTTGCTGATGGATTTTCCAGGAGTTGTGAGATTATGAGATGAGTAAAGGATGAGTCTGCAGTTTTTGGCATGAGCAACTGGAAGGATTGGGTTGCAGTTAAATGAATTGGGGAGAACTGTGGGTATAGCAAGTTTTGATGGAGAGGAACAGGAGTTCAGTTTGGGGTATGTTAAACTTGAAATGTCTTAATAGACATTATGGAGAGGTTGACTAGATAGTATGTAGTATTCTAGGGTTCAGATGAGAAATACTGCTGAAATATATGAATTTGAGAATTTAAAACTGTTAAGTCTATATGAGGTCACCCAGGAAGTGCATGAAGACCAAGAAGAGAAACAAACCTAGGACTGAGCCCTGAGGCACTTCAACCTTTAGAGGTCAGAGAGAAGAGGTAAAACTAGTAAAATCAAAGAGCAAATGCACAGTTTTGGACAGAGATTTCTCACAAGAACATTGCAGGCATTACACATTCTCTTTGTTGCAAGATGTGAAAATAATCTTCTGGGAAATGTACAGTCAGACCTTGGTGAAATTTATATAATAAGCAATGGATTATTTGCTAATTCCATTTGATTCCTAAGAAAACTAAAATGTTATTTGTTATTTAAAAAACAATATCGGGGAAGGGGCTGGAGGCTCATAGAGAACTTGATTGGATTTTCCAGGAAAGGTGTGGAAAAGCCCAACCTCTGTTATACATTAAACAAAAGCAAACAAACTAGCATATACTGTTTTATGTCCTTCAAGATTCACATTCCAAATTGTTATATCAGATCTTAAATACCATGTATTCAAAGATATATCCCAATGGTTCATTCTTCAAATAATATCTGAAGGATAAACTCTGAATTTAGAGACTTGCTTTGAAAAAAAATTATGATATAAATTACTGAATTAGTTTTTGCTTCTGGCTTTTGGCTGCATTGGTAAAACTTTGAAGGACATTTAGTTTTAAGTACAATTTGACTTCTACATTTTAGCCAGAGAGAAGCCTTGCCAGTCAAATTTTACATATTGAGAAAAAAAAAAAAAGAAGCACGCACTGCATTATTCACATTAGTTTCCCCTCCACTATAATGTGCCAGAATTCAAGAAGTACTTAATGTTTTTTTGTAAAACAGAGGGAGTGTCTTACGTGATGCCAAACATCTGAGTGAAAAATATAGTTAGCCGCCAATGTTTATTACTATCTGGATATTTGGTGTCATGGACATGATAAGTCATAATTAGCATTTCAATTTGTCAAACAGATGTTCACTGAATCACAAACACAACCTATTCCACAAGCTGGAAGGACATTTTAGATGACCTGTAATTGTTCTTCTGCTTATCAAAGTTAAAGAGGAAAAAAATATTAACATAATCCATCAAATGATGTGTAAAGATAAGTTATGTTATTTTATAAATATGTGAATTTACACTAACATGACAATGTGTTGAAATTAACTTAACCTGTTGTGTTTCAATGACTGTGGCTGAAAACAGCAGCAGGCAGAATTATAAATCATCTTTAAGGCTCAAGCATAGTGTCTATTTTTTCAGATTTTCTTTCTTTAATTAAGTTTTTTTTGTAAGTGACATTGACATAAAAAAATTCTTTCCATGATGAATGATTATTTGTCTTCAGTGGGCTACAAGGGTTTGATTTGAGGAGTGAAAAGATTTCTCAAGAAAACTATCTTTGGTTAAGAGTTTCTTTCTTAAATGTTTAATATTCCCCAACAGCTCCCTATAGTTGATTCTTTAGGAATATGAAAGTTGTAAGGAGTCCTGGAATTCTGGGTGGTGGAGGAAATATGTCAGCAGGCTCTGCGAGCTGCACCTTTCTCTATTTCCAATTTGAGTTTTTAAGTTTCTCTCCTGATCTTCAATTTATGTGACTTATTTTTCTTTTCCCCAATAGCCTTTGTTTTTGAAATAGTCTTCCTCCCACCACTTAAAGAAAAATTTCAGGAATAAAGAAAAACACAAGGAGTATTAAAATGGTTAAAGAAAAAGCATTATTGTTGTAAATAGAACACTCCAAAATAATTATTTTGAAAGAACAGCATTCATTTGGATGTATAAACTCTGGAATGCTTATTTAAAAATTGCTCACTGGGTTGTTGACCTACATATGCATTGTGTTTTTATTTGAAGGAAAAATGGGATTGCTGGTGATATATGTGCACTCTGCAGAGATTGTATAAATTGATGATGATATTTATGTTATAAGAGAATGTTTTCCTTTCTCTTTGTCAGTGCTATCATTTCTTAAATACACCACTGGAAGGAAATAGGGATTTATAGGTGTGAAGGAAGTGATTCAGATAAGAGCAAGGTGGTAAATTAGAATTGAGAATGAGTTAAATTTTATTTAAAACATAACATACTTTTGAGACCCATTGAAGGAACTTTAAAGACGCAGGGGTATAAACGTAGCAGTTAAAAGCAAATTCTATTTCAGTTAAAGTAAATACCCAGAGGATGGAAAGGTCATGAGATAAACCAGTGAAAGAGCTTAATTATGATAGAGAAGAAAGAGTTAGAAACAGAAAAGAAGGTGGATTATCAGGGAAGAAGGGAATGAAAATTGATTTTCAGAATAACCTACAAATAAACCTTCATCAATAATAATGCCAATCACAGGCCTGAGATTTTTCAAAACCAGCTCTCTAAGAATGTACTCTAGTTCATTGTGAATAAAGGTAGGCCTGGAGCATGGGGCATGGTGATCTCTGGCCCTGTGCTATGGAGTGAGATGACCAGGCTAGGACAAATCTGTACATCATCTTTTCACATAGGTACTCAGCCCATTGGAGACACCTGTAAATAGAATTTCAGAGATTCTTACTTGTGTCTCTCAAAAGACTGCCATACCTAGGCATCTAATAAGGAATGTCCTGGCCTACTGATGAGTCTGTGTCTCTAATAAGCACCTTATCAGATTTAGAGATACTGAAGATGGCAGGGATGCTGAGAGTGGTGGGATATGGTAGGCCTAGAGAAAAGATACAGGGAAGTCTGAGATGAGAGAGAAAAGGTAATTTTGGAAGTGGAGAGACTGGAAGCATTGCATTCTGGTCAGTGAGCATTCACTGAACTTACTGTGTGCTTTTATTTCAAGGAACCAAGTTCACAGCTGTTAGAATTACAAAAGCAACATAATCATATTATATGCTTTCTTTTAATAATTTATGTGTCATTATTATAAACTACCTCAAAAAAGAGGTTAATGTTAGCTTTTTATTTTGGAAATAAACATCATAAGAGGAACAGAGAGATAAAACAATCTTATTGCCATTTCTCATTGGAGCCAGTTTAGAAAGAAAACAAACCAAAAAATTCTTAAGCCCAATAGTGATATTCATAACAATTTTCCTAATTTAACTCCTTTTCTTTTTCACTAAGGAGGAACAGTTGTATTTTTGTCATTAACAGAAAAGGGAACAGAGCCTAAACACCCTATTATGAATTCTTCTGGGAAAGCATATTACAAATAATTGAAAACAAACGTGATTCTGTGAACTTGGCAGCAAATGTGTAACAGAAAGCAATTCAGCCCTGGCCCCTGGATGATTGATTAAATGCTTTATTCACTTTACCTTTCATTCATGCTATGTTTGTCAGAGGAAAGAGAAAAGGGAATGTTGCAAAACAAAATCCACTTTAAACAAATAACTTACAATAATGATCAGTGACCTCAAATCAGCCATTTATTCATTTTTCTCAAGTTTTAATGTTTCTGAATGTTTGCTACTCTGCATGAGTTCCTGCAGAAAATGGGGCCTTGAATTTCGGCACGCCCCCACCCCTAGCCAGCTAACCGACAACACAAAAGATACTTGAGCTTCTTTGAGGGCATGGCCCTGCAGCTTCCTGTGGTCAGTTATTAGTGTCAGTCCAGCAAAGGAACAAGAACACTGTGTACTCGGTGAATCTACAGAAAACTTCATCTTCTGGCTGTGTGGGAGGAGAGGTCCCTTGGTGCATTCTGTTTCTTTGAAGGGACTAGAGATCTGTTGGTGCCATACAGATGTCAGGGGTGCGCAGAGCCAACATCTTATAAACCTGGTAAATAAATGATTATGATCCAATTCTGTACAGAATAATGGTAAGAATGTGAACTTAGGATACTGTTGACACAGATCATGTTTGTTGTCGTTTTAGTTGCTCGATAAAGCATGTAAAATTAACACCGAACCTTTTCAATGAAACACTTCCTTAAAACCTTTATATTTTCTAATGATACCTAGCCGTCTGGGCACATCACAGGACTGTGTTGCAAACCTGGTGACTCCAATGAAATTTTAAATATAAAGGCAGGTTTACAGAGAATCCCTTCCTATATCATATCCTTTTCCTTTTCATCTCTCTCTAGTCACAAACCACTGCCCAGATGTTGCTAATTCTACAACCTCCCCTTCCTGCAGCCCTTGTGTTGGCACTTGGTCACCTACTCTATCCTCAGCCCCAAAGGCCATCATGTCAGGGAATGGGAATATAGGCCATCCTCAGAGCAAATCCCAGCACATAGCTGGAGGAGGTTTGAGCTAGGGACCCTTCTGACCTTTCTTTTTCTTAATTGCTTGTGTGAAATTGAATATGAACGAGGAGGCAAAACGAGGGCAAATGTCCTGCTCTCCTTCATGCATAGTCTCCTGTTGCAATTTGACATCCTTAGCCCTTCCAGAATCACCCTCCATTGTGGGTGAGAACTTTGTCACTACTACTTCCATTGTCTGAGGCTGTCCAGGTTGGTGACAGGTAACTCCTGTAGAGGGGGCAGCACATCTTGCTTAGCAGGGAGACACCCAACCATTTGTCTTATTTTTCTTACTCTTTCGAGAGTAACAACTGACACTTCATAGTTTTTCCTGTGTGCCAGGCATTTTTCCACTCAGATTGCAATAAATTACCTTTTTAATCTAGCAAACAGCATACTAAGTAGGTATTATTATTATTGCTTGCCTTCTACAGAGGAAACTGTATCCCAGAGAGATTATGTCAGTTGCCTAAATTCGCATAAGGAGTAAATGGCAGAGCCAGACTTTGAACTGAGGCAGCCTTCTTCAACATATATGATCTTCAACTGTGATTAACTGTCTGAACACATACAACACACATGCACACACACAATTATACAAAGCACCAGGAATGGTATTAACCTAAATTAGAAAAGCATATATATACAATTGTCTTTGTAGTCTTACTTGCAGGCTCATAGGTACTCAACTTTACAAGCCCACTGAAATAAAAATCCTTCAATTATGGAAGTATAAAATTTTGTTCTGGAAAAAAAACAATTCATTTTGTTAGTTATTTTTACTCTTTGTGCAATCTTAGGATTGGAGAGGTAAAACCTGTAGTTTCTTCTTACACAGCTAGGCTAGAGGCCATATTTAAAGAAATAGAATGCATGATTTCACTTGAAAGCCTAGAAACTTGATAAACTGTGGATGGGAAATTTCCCTCTAAAGATGAAATAAAACGAAGCAAGATAAGAATAAAAAATATAAGAGGCGATAGGAGAATGAGCAAAGATATGAAGGAGACACCAAAAAATTAATAATGTGAAAGCAAAAAAATAAAGAGGCGAAAGAAGGGAACATTCAGAAAATATGTTGTCATTATATTAGTGCCAGTGGGCAGTTGGATGGCACATGTCAAAAAGTGGGGGTGTGGCCACTCAGCAAGGAGATTCTAGTTTGCATACACATATGTTAGGATTATTAGAAATACGGCTAGCCTGGTGGGGAGGTGGTGCTCAATTGTGAGAACCTTGTGCTATATTCAAACCCTTCTCTAAGTCTTACTATGTCTCTGTAAGTTAAAATCTCTGACATCTTGTTGTTTGAAGCTGAAAATTTCTGAGCATTAAATTAGCTGTGATTACCAGTAGCCATCCCAAAATACTATTTTCTATAAATGAGAAAAATCCAATTAATGTATTTTTACAGCTTTCATTTATTTACTTGCAACACACACACACACATACACACACACACACATGCATTTCTCTCTGAGGAACCCTTGAGTCAGAGAATGAGGATGGAAAAGAGACTGCATTTCTCTTTCAAGTGCACATCTAGGTTTAGTTCCAATCTACTGACACAGGATCTGGTGCTGTATTTAGACCTCTTGCTCCAAGATTTTATTTTAATTTCAAACAAGTATTCCCATGCGGGGACTGAAAACAAAACAGGAAAATGTTGCTTAAGTTTTCCTTTGTGCTGTTATTATATGTGTTTCAAGTGTACTGATTGTTCTGTCCTACCAATGTAGGTCACTGTACTCTCAGTGGCTTTTTTTCTATTTGGAACTTTCTCTAACAACTCTCCACACTAAAGAAGAGCATATTAATTTCACAGATATTTACTTCCGGTATTAACATATTATTTTTCCCTTCTCCCTGTATCTTGAGGTTTTAGTCCTTCCTACTTAGTAGAATTTGTCATAAAGTAGAAATTATTTTTTTTTGCATATCAATGCATGGTTTTTACTTACTAAAATGCTTACGTACTAAACCTGTCATAACCAATTTCATTTATTTTGATGTTAGTAAGACTTTTAGGGGTTGGTTCTTTTCTGAACAATTGATGCTTTAGCCTTCAACTCTTGGACAGGTTCTGGTTCTGGTTTTGATTAGTGTAGACCTTTGCTTCCACTTACGAGGAGGATTTCTACTGATACGGATCAATGCCAGGTGGTGTTAATCAGGTCTAGGACTATCCTTGGCTTAGTGATCCTCTGTTCTTTAGTATGCTTCATTCCTGCCCCTTCACAGGAGGCCTGTTTAGCATCTGGGTGGGTGGTGGATCCTGGGTGGTGACCTAGGGCATGGTAAACAATTTACTCAAGAGAGTCTAGAACAGACACAACTAGTAGGATAAACCTGACCCAAATTCATGAAGAAAAGCCAAGAGCTGGGGAAATCAAACAAGCTAGATAATTCCAGAAGAGCAAGAGCAGGATAAATAAAGAAAGAACGAAGTTAAAATACTAGTGTCAGTAACATATGGGATTGCAATGTAAGTAAGGCAGGTAAATAATGGAAAAGTGCATGGAAAAGATGATCTCACCAGTGGTAAGCTTAATGTTGTTAGAAGTCTTCAAATAGTGCCTGGATGACTGGCTATTATTCATTCAACAAATGCTTACTAAAACCCTGCTCTATGAGATGTACAGTGGTCAGCTGAGTAGCTCAACCAATGAAGTCAGACTAGAATTGGAACACATCTTCGCTATATGAACTTAACCATACTTGTTAAAATTTCAGTGTCTGTTTTCTCTTCTTAAAAGGGAGACGATAATAACACTAACCTCATGAGGTTGATGTAAGCATTCAATGAGTTAATACTATATGAGTTAGTATACACAGATTATATGCAAGTATGCCTAATATCCAGTAAGTATGAAATCATAACCACCATTGTTTTTACGTGTTAAGTGCCTGTGTATTGGAAAGAAATTTCTAAAATAGCTGTGAGGTTGGAATAGATGACTGATGATTTATTCTCTTAGTCTGTCTCTGGTTGAGGCACATCCAGCAAGTGTCTAGGGATAGTGAAAGAGTTTTTCTTCTGGTGATTTTTCCCTCCTGGTCTGCTCTGAAGCTACTCCTCTTAGATTCTTTCCTTGCTATGAATTTCAGATGATGTCTATATCCCTACACAGTCTTCGCTTGACAGCACAAAGATGTAGTAATGACATCTGCATTTAATAAAATTTGAATGAGACACTCCTAAAAGAGACTGAGAAAACCTGTTTTGACGACTCTTTTTTTATCCATGCAAATATTATATATGTTAACTGAGGAAAGAAAAAACAAATAATAAGTGAAAATTTTCCAACTTGAAGTACTTTTAAAAAATATCATTTGAAAATAATTACAAATTTAAAAATAGATATAAAACGAGCTCATGTGTTTCAAGTCCTTTTAGAGGAAAAAGGGGGTGATGTTTGCATTCAGTAATTATTTCCTCTTTTGAAAATTTTAGGGACTTAGTTGTCATTGTTTCTTTTATACGTCATGACCAGTGAGATCTTCCATTCAATTATGATGAAATTACATGTCACCCATCTGGACATGTTTCAGATGAAACTAATCTAAGCTCAAGGGAAATAAGTGTTTTGCTGGATGGTTTTGACTTGCACAAAGGAAGATGACCACCAGAAGCTTTTTGAAAAGAAGGACCATACCAATTTTGAAACTGAGAAAATTGAAACTCCTAAAGCAGCTAAGATTTTGCTTCTATTTTGATCTTTCCAAAACACTTAGTTAGTCCTTCTATGTGTTAATTTCATAGGAGTTAGAAAGCACTGCCACATGAAATCTAGTATTGGTACAAAAAATAAATAACTGAGTAACTCTGATACAGAGAGAGAGAAAGACAGAGAGAGAGAGGGGAGCTACACAACCTTTGGAGCACAATATTTTGATCAGTTTCACTCAGAGAGAAGAAAAATAAAAACATAAAAGAACAAATACTCATTGAAGAAAACTGAATTTCTTATTCTACTATAATTTATTAATGACCTTTGCTTTGACAGTGATGAATCTGAGTACATATTTCATAGAAGGAAAAGCTTTCATCCAGGAATAACAAATTCAAGAATTATAATTCTAAAGAACAGGAGGAAAACAATCTTAAGTTTCAGGGGCAGTTGGAGCCAAGTAGGTATCAAAACGGAAATACTGTCTCACAGGAGTGTGAAAGACCTGCCAAGGCTAAGCTCGGGGTACAGTTGTCAGTGATACAGTCGTATTTGTTAAGTAGTTCATTAGGCTGACATTTCCTTGTATTCTTGGAATAGATTAGTTATGGAAGTTAATGTCATGGACAGTCTTTGACATTTTATATGTTAAAATATTACTTTTCCAACAGCACAATAGTCATCAACCAGGGAAGAGTAGTAGTTGCTTTGGTTGAGCTTGTAAATTCTAATGATAGTGTCATGTTTATTAGGGACCTTCTAAAATAATTCAGTACACTATACTCTGCATGAAAAGAAAATCTTTCCAGTTCTGGTAATGCATCTAAGGATATACACGTGTATCACATTATTTTTATCTTCAAAAATGCTCTGTTAGTGTCTTAAATAACTTTTTGTTCATTTATCCAAATATTGGAGGCTACAAGGATACCCATATAATGTTTTTTAGGTACTTGAATTATTACACCCCTGGTGAGATGTACTGAATTATGGCAAATAAAATGTATGCTAGAATTCTTGATGTATATCCAATAAATGCAATTAAAATATAGGTAAAATATATACAAAGTCAAAATTTAAATGATATACACAGTACAAAAATTGTGAACGTGTGATTTAAGAGCTAATTCACTGGAAGTTCTATCACAGTCTGTAATATCTGGGTATTGATGCTGATTCATTCATTCACCAAATAATTATTGAGAATCTACTGTGTGCTACTCACTGTGTTAATCACTGCGACTACATTGTAAATAAGATAAACTTCCTATTCTCCTGGAGTCTACAGTCTGGTAGCAAACACACAAGCAAGTAAATAGGCAAAGATAGTAGTGAAGCTTGGAGAATTCATAGGAAGAACTCCTAGACAGGATATGGAGGTCTCTGTGGAAGGAAGGAATTGCCACCTTGGATGAGACTTGAAAGATGTATAAAGTATGTCTGTGCTAATTGAGAGCAGTGGGGAGACATAAAAGGTACTTCACAAAGGGCCCAAGAGGAAATTGACCATGACACAAAAGGGGCAGTGAAAATTAGTCAGTGGCCTAGAATAGAGTAGGCAGCCAGTAAAGACTTTTGAATCAATGAGTGACTGACAGACTAAATGAATGAATGAGAAATACTGAAGTATGAAAAGATGGATCAGAGATAAAATTTTGTAAGCATGTGTTTTAAGCCTTCAGAGTATTTCATTTTCTGGATGTGCAAATGAACAGTATTTGAATTAGTAAAAAGACATCATAAAAACCATCATAAAAATGACAGTGATTAGTTGGAGGAAATAACAAAATACGGGGAAAGGAAAAGGAAAGAGGACTTCAATAAACTGTGCCTGATATAACTGGAAATAATGGACTGGAGAAAGATTCATTTTATAGTACCCCATTTCCTCATTAAGAACCTGAAGATTCTTGATAGGGAAAATCTCCAGTCTGAAATGTATACATATTTTATTAACTTGCATTATAAATGACACATTATGTAACTGTTATTATTTATCCAGTGTGTTTTATTGCCCATGAATTAATTTTCACATATTAATGTATTTTCATATTTTAAGACTAAAAATATCACATTGATTTGGAAAGGTTTTATAAACTGCGGTGAAACTTTTTTGATAAGATAGGAAAGGTTATTTTTCAATAACCATTCAGTTACGTTTAATAAAACTAATGACAATCCATAAAGATGATAATATTTAGTAAAAACTTTTCTTCTAGAAGCTGCATACTTTGTAATTGTTCTTTAATCTTAGCAAGTCCATAGGGTTTAAAGAATCTACTCTATGACTTAAACATATTCTACGTGCTGTCATGAACTCTTGTGTAAATAATATTACATCAGATTTGAGGGTTGGACAATGAAATAGAATATGATTTACACCAAGAAGGAACTAACCAATGGGTAAGGCCCACTTTGCTCTAGTTAAAATTAAATTGAATAGTTCTTAATTTGAAATACAATGTTTTATGACATTTGTGTGTCCTTCTCAGCTGAAAATAGCCTGTCTAAATGAAACTTTGGTGTAATAGAGAATAAAGTTAACTAATATTTAACTAATGTTAACAAATGTAGTAGACCTAGATGTAAGGAAATCATGGATCAGAGCTGTTAATTCCTAATTTTCTCTAAATCAACTTAACTCAAAATGCTTGGGTAGAAAATTATATGAGGGATTACTGAATTTAATTTCATTATGTGGAAATACCATACTCAAGGATTTGCTCATATAATAACAGAAAAATGTAATTAATTATTCTGTGAAATTGCTTTCCATATAGGAGGCTGGTTGAATTTGCTACATATTTAGAATGTACATGTTTCCTTTATTCAAAATTTTTTACTGAGTATTCAGGTTTTGCTAGGTACTATCCTACGTGCTGGGAATTCTGTCAGTTAACAAAATAAATAAACCCCTGAATTCTTGAAACTTATATTCTAGTGAGTGGAGAGAAATAATCAACAAGATAAGTAGGTAAATCGTATTCATGATATATTGGAAGAAAAGTACTGTGGAGAAAAATGAAGCAGATAGAGGAAGTAGAGAGTGCCAGGATGAAGTTTGCACTGTAATTAGATATGGAAGGACTGGCTGAGAGGGCCTCATCTCAGCAAGGTTTGAAAGAAGTGAGGAAGTAAGTGTTGCAATACCTAGGAATAACATTCCAGGCAAGAGACCCCAAGTTTAAATGTCCTGAGGTAGAAGCCTATCTGGTCTGCCCTAAAAAAGATGGCAGCCTGGCTGGAGCAATTGGATGAGGGAACAAGTAGGAAAAGAGCTCCAAAAAGTCATTGTTTTCTCCTGTAGCATAATTAGGGAGTAGGGGTGGAGGGGTGACATGGAAGATAGTATAGGATCTCATAGTTCACTATAAAAATTGTGGCTTTTATTGGTAGTGAAGTAGAGAAGCATTGGAAGATTTTAAGGAAAAGCGTGATATGACCAGAGTTGTATGTTACAAGGAATATTAAAGAATTCCCTGAAACAGAAGCTGACCTCAAGAGAATTTACAAGTCAGTTGTTGAGGCACCAAATAATAAGGAGAGAGTAAAAATTACTACTCCCATTCAGGAAATAATGACTTCTGTGCAGTTTGCTAATGATGAATGTGATTATGGTGTAGGGTTTGAGATGGGAATGGACCTCTTTTGCTGTGGTTTACACTATTTTCATAAAGTTGAGGGCAAATGTTTACCTCTTGTATGTAACTTATTGAAGAGAAATCTTTGCAGAGATTATTGAAGATCATATGGCAAACAGAAGTAAAGAAAACACAGATACAGACCAACTTAGAACATGAGTGAGAGTTGGCTTTGGTCTACAATATTTTAAATTATTAATATTAAACTTGTGATCTTTGTTTTTAAGGAAAACAGAGAATAAAATGATGGAAGTACTTACTAAAAACTTAAAACAACCCCCTCCCCAAACAGCTGCTATGTTGTAAATAAATCCTAAGGAGGTAAGAGTTATAGCTGGAAGAAATGTTCAGATCCTTATCGTAGTGCCCAGGTGCAAGAAGACGAAAGCTTGGACGAAGATTATGTTAGTGGAAGTGGTGAGAAGTGTTTGGATATATTTTGAAGGTAAAGCCAACAAGATTGGCAGACAAATTGGTTGTAGGAAGAAGGAAAACTGAAGGATGCAAGCCTGACTCCAAGTTGCTGGGCCTGAGTAGTTGAAAGGATACAAGTATGTAGTGAGATTGGGAACACTGGGGATGGAGAGCAGGAACTCAGCTTGAGATGTAAAGTTTGGGATACTTGTTAGACAGCCACATAAGTGGATCAAGAGGGCAGTTGGATTCTGCATCCTGACCTTCAGAGGAGAGATCAAGCCTAGAGATATAAGTGTGGGAGATGTCAGAATAGATGGTATTTAAATCTGAGAGCTTTGGTGGGATCACTAAGTGAGTAAGTGTAGATAGAATAGAAGATAAGTCCAAGGACAGAGCACCATGTATTAGAATGTTAGGGAGGAGAGAAGATAGTAAGAAGGATTGAGAAGGGGTAGCTGGAGAGGTAGGAGGAAAGCCAGGACAGTGTGGTATCCTGGAAATGAACAGACAATCAGTTGTTTCAAATGCTTCTGCTAGATCAAGTATGGTGGAGACTGAAAATGGATGACTTGCGGCTTCCTATTTATCACCCAGAGCCAGAGTCAAAGCCTTTGCTGTGCTAGAAACAGAGGGAAAAGTTGCTGCACTGTCACCTTTTCCTTAGTTTCCTACAGTTCACCCCCTGTCTCCAAACATTTGCTTTCTTTTCTTTCTTCCCCACGTGCTGGGTAAAATATAAGTGATTAGGTTCATTTTTCCAAGTTCTCATCGTAATCTTATTCTTCCTCTCTGAACTAACATACTAATCATGGTTAGATTTAAGAGGTTCCCACAAGTCTCAGCCACTCATTTACATATACGTTGTTTGACCACACCAGTAGATAGCTAACCTCATCCTACACATATGGATTTTATTGTTCTATCTCCTGTGGTCGCCTTACTACCAAATTGTTATAACAGTCACACTTAGAGACTGATAAATCAAAGGGGACTTTAAAATATTCTGAGAGCGATTCAAGTTGTCAACTCCATTTCCACTACTGATTTCAAAGTTTCTTATTCTTATTAATGATCCTTAAGTTACTTTCATCCTCCCATCCATCCATTCACTCAATAAACTTGTATCGCTAGGAAGGGCATTAGGAGTATGCTGTTTCAGTAATCTAAAGCAGATGTAGCAATATAAATAGAAAAACATAATAAGAAGGGACCATTATCTGTACTAGAGATTTGATTATTTGCTGTATAAACCATCTTTAAACTATATTCTTATCATCAAAGTAAAAATGCCGTAGAGGCATCAAGATCTTCTCTATCTACAAGGGAAAGATGATTTATATAGTATGCTTACACTAATAAAAAATAATTATTTGGATGGATAGAGTATAATATTGGTTTAGTCATTTGGTCATAAAAAGAGATCAATCTCATGAGGTTTTTTTGTTTTCCTGTTTATCTGTGAAAACTAATTTCAAAGAAGAGTGTAATTGTAAAATCTAAAAAAAAACGGCTGTTAATCAAGCTGATATTTTCATTTGGAATAAATTCGTTTGACAGCATGAACATATATCCACCAACATGTCTGTAACGGAAATCATTTCAGAAGACACCAGACTGCCCCAGACTTCCCACGGCCTCACAGCAAGGTAGTGCTGGTCTTGAGGACTGATACTTTTCTTCTTTTTGAAGATAGACACCCTCCAGTTGTCACTCCACAGGAAATCAGGAAGTATGCTAAGCTATCCAGTGAATTTGGAATTACACAGCAAAGTGCCAGTGGAAATATCCTATCCAATATTATGATTTATTTTGAAGGAGAGTTTAAAAAAAAAAAGAAAAGAAAAAAGAAAAATGAGGAAGTAAGCTGCACACAACATGTCCAAACAGCTGTCTGGTTTTCTATCTCAGAAACAACTTGGGACTAACTATACTCACAAGATCTCTTGGCGGAGTAGCTTGATGAAAATACCAAAGCTGTGAGGAGAAGGGTTCTTTTGCTGAATCCTTTCTGCAGCTATCATATGGTTTATTAACCTAAATGAGAACTTGTACACCATTTTTTTTTAAAGTTCCAGTATGTTTATGTGAGACACTTACTGATTCCGTGTATAGCACAAATACAGTTCACGGAACATTGACACCAGACAAACCTTAATGATTTTCAGAAACTTGAATCCTAGACATGTAGTCATTTTCTCTTTTTGAATAGCATTTTTAGGAGCAGTCAAGGAAGAGCTTGATAAAACTGAAATTTAAGCATGAATTCAGGGCACTGATGATTTTGGGATGCCCAAATTAATCTCTAAGGGGAATTAATTTTAATTGCTTCATGCATCTATGAATTAATTTTTAAACATTTAATTGAAACCTTCTTAAGTAATAGAGAAAACTTGATTTTAAACACATTTCTTGCTCAACTGCTAGATGCCATAACTATGGAATATACATCTACTTTACTCTTTTAGAATATTCTGCATTAGACGGGAGATAGTATTTTGAGATTCAGTGTTTTAGGAGACCTTGTATTTTTTCATCCTCAAGTGTTGATTAAGTGAATTTATTCTACTAAGTATCCAAGGAAGACTCGATTAGCTGGGAAATTTCATATTTTTATCATGAGGCATTTTGAATCAATTCTTTGTGATATCAGAATTAGTTTCTCATCTCGGAATTTGCTATATTTATTTCTCTAGTGACTCAGTAGTTTATTGGCAGTCAGTTTGTAAAATGCGCTTGGGGATTATCTAAATACAGGATTTTAGGAATGGAAACACATATTGCCTCTCCTGTCAAAAAGCACAATTAACACACATGATGTATCATCTTGCAAAAGTGGATGAAAATTCCAGTGGGTGACCTCAAGTCACAGTTTCCAGTGCACTTATAGACTGTCGTGTTCCTGCATAGCTTCCAGCCCAGTACAGGACTCCTTTCTTTTATTCCTAACTCCCTAGCCTCCTGTGCGTGTGTATACGTGCTTGTATGTGCATGGATGTGTTCAGTCAAAAACCTACCACCCAATTCCAATTTCTTCAACAAATTTAATTCGATTTAATTTATTGCATAGGTAAAGCTGCATTCACAAAGTACAAAATAGTGGAAGTACTTCTTCCTATAAGTATATTGAGAGTTTCCTCATTCTTTTTTATGGCACACATAATTCACCATATAGATATATAATTTATTTAACCAGTCATATACTGATGAACGTTAGATTGTTTCCAGTCTTTTGCTATTACCAGAAAAATGCTGTAGGAATTATATATTTTTATATATCACCAATACATATTAATTAATGATAAATGTAACATCTGTGGGATAATTTCCCATGAGCAGAATTTCTAAGTAAAAAATTCTATGCCTTTGTAATTTTGATGGTTACTGCTAAATTCACCTTCAGAAGGGTCTGTGCCACTTGGCACTCATGCCTGTCCTAAGTGTGTGAGAATTCCTGTTCCCTCTCGATCTTGCCATTGGGGAGTATTACCAATATTTTGGGGTTCTGACAACTTGAAAAAATGGAAAAAAAGATTTTTAGAGTGGTTTTAATGAACAGTTCTCTTATGAGTGACGTTCTCTATCTTGAAAGTTTAACAGCCATTTATATTTTCCTTTCTTCGAATAGTCCTCTTGTATCTTTTGTCTGTTTTTGTGTTTTGTTGGTATTTTTTTTCTTGATTTATAGGATTTCTTCAGGCATTAGAAAAATAATTCCTTTGTCTGTGATACAAGTACTTCTTATTTTATTAAATGGTTTATCCCTCATTAGAAATCTCTGCTCTCATGAAATCCCTGTGAGAGCATGTGGGCATCATGCACCTTTGGAGGGTAGGTCCTTGACCATTTTCCCATTTTTTACATGGGAAATTATATGATTAGCTTTGATTTATTCTGATGTCAATTGTGCTAAATTATTTTCCTGAAAAATTTACCATTCCATCTAGGTTTTAATGTATTTTCATAGAGTTGATTTTTCATAGAATGTGTTATAGCCTTGGTAAATTTTTGCCTTCTTGATCTATAAATTACTGTAAAAACAACAACAACAAAACCCCACAACATATTGAAATTTCTCACTGTGATTAGAGATTTGTGTAGTTTTTCTTGTAATGTGTCAATTTTTGCTCTCTATATTTTAAGCCTATATATTTAGATACTTTCAAGTATCTAAAATTCCTGATGGTTTCTTGCTTTTGTCTGATATTTTGTAACTTTTTAAAACCAAGTTTTCTGGTTTCCCATGATATACCAGAGTCTTAAATACTTTAAGGGGACAATAATTTTCAGAAAAGAAAGATTGATTTAAGAATTTATGGTAATCCTTGGAAGGTCAAGAAGATGCAATGCCTTGGAACAGAGAAATATGGGGAATTGCAGTGTATAGAGAATGTCTAAAATATAAACAATAAAATGTATTAAAACATTCATAAAATTCCTCAGCTACTCTCCTCTATTCCAGTAAAGTACTTACTCGCCTGTATCTGCCTGACTCACTGGGAGAAGGGGAGCTTAACTTTATTTTTCTAAGAAAAATCAAACAAAATCAGGTATTTAATTTTTGGTACCCTTAATTCTTAAATTATTTCCCGCACTGCGTAGATTCACATCTCTTTGATCAATGGGAGACCGAGTGCTGATGATCCTTCTCCTGAACTGCTCGAGTTTACCTCCGCTCGCTATATTCGCCTGAGACTTCAGAGGATCCGCACCTTGAATGCCGATTTGATGATGTTTGCTCACAAAGACCCGAGAGAAATTGACCCCATTGTCACACGAAGAGTAAGTTATGATGAATCATATTGGAGCCTGTGAATGATCTTGCACTTTTCATTTTAATTATCTGTTAAATAGTTTTAAAAGATATTTTTCAGTGATTTACAGGAGTGATTTTTATCAAAGACTTAAAAATTCCAGAGACTTTCCTTTGCTTAAATCCCAGCTCTGCTACTTATTAGACGTGTAACATTTATCTAACTTTTTAACATTTCAAAACTCTAATTTCCTCTTTGATAAAATGAAGATCATAATGCCTAGTTCATAATCCTGTTTTTGAGCACTAAATTCATTTTTTGATACTTTGAGTGATCTGTGCTACTATTATAATTGGCTTTGGGAAGTTGCTACAGGAAGTGTATGGTCTTTGAAACATTTATGGTTGCAACCCACACTCCAAAATATATTTTATATCATGAACTCAGTACACACACATACACACACACACACAAACACACACACACACATCACATCACATCACATCACATCACAATATATCTTAAACTTTAATGAAAGTAGAATCAGCTGGTGGTGTTGTGGAAATGCAGATTCAGATTCAGTAGGTCTAGGACAAAGTTGAGAAACTGCAGTTCTAAGTTCCCAGGTGGTATTGATGTCACTGGTTTGTGGACCAATTTGTCTTATCAAATCATTTTGTTTTATGCTTCATTAATGAATCATAAGGCATAGTTCATAAAAGCCCTGCTGTAAGAAAAAAGGTGATTCTATATACTATTTTATTTTACTTTATGAACTGAATATCAGAGAAAAAGTTATAGCTTCCTTTCGACAGATCATTGATAACAGAAGCTAACGGAGGTGTTGTTTTCCAATGTTAAACAGGAATTTGAGAGATTATGACATAGACGATCAGCCCAGGGTTCTGTGAGTGACAATCGTACTCCCTCCTAGCCGTGCCGCACCACAGTCACTGGTTTATGTCATCTCCCTTATGTGCTGCTACACAGCCAAGACATTATTACCAAGAGAGTCAGTTCGGCTATAAATCCATAAAGCAAATATGCTAACAGAATATCTGCCTGTATGACTAGGGGAGGAGGTGAAAAGAGGATTGTGGGGAGGAACTGAGATTATGAGACAAAACACTGTTCTAGAATGACCCTACTAAGGTTAGACCATTGCCACCAATTGTCAAATTGCTGAACCTGCAGGCTGAATATTGAAGGACAGCGCTTTTCACAGTTCCCGAGTACCCCTCACACGTGTTCTCTTCTCATTACTTAACTTACTCACACCTAACCTCTCCATCATTAAAAAATAACTTTTAAAGTTTAATTATCCCCATGCAACACGTTAGATGTTTTAGTGCGCTGTATTTTCCAAAACTGAAATAATTTGACCTTGACATAATGTTTCAGTATATTGTAAATTGTCTTATGCAAAAGTAGTCATTATTTTACAGCAAATCTAGATTCTTCACTTGTTAAAAAATAACTTTTAATTATAATGTTGGCATGACTTAAAAATATACACCAAGGAAGACTGAATAATTTTGAAGTGAAATTTAATCTTTCTTGACAGTGTATCTATCAAAGAAAAAAATCAATGAAAATAAATGTATTCTTTTTTTCATCTTTTGCAGAAGCCATAGATGGGGTTGGGATGCACATCTATTATTTATAACTTCATTGTACATGAGCCTTCAAAATAGTGCAGTGAAATTCAACATATAAATATGATTTTTGAAAGTATTCAAGTTCAGTAAACACTACATGTAAATTTCAATATATAAAAATAAGATATTGAATTTTAGCTCCATTTTGTGACTCAAAAATGAAGCATTACACATTTATATTTAAAACAAATTTCCCAATTTTAAAAGCATCTAAAAAACTACTGTATCAGCTTTCTGAACTATTATCCCTATTTGTATCTGTATTATTAGGTGATGAAGTTAGTGAAAAGCAGACTTTTATGTTACCTAAACTTCCTAGCAAGTTACATTACTGTGAGGTCTAAGTATATCAACTAAGATAAAGTAACAAAAGTAACAAAAATATTATAAAAGAGACTATATGTAAATAACAAAAACATACGAAAAGAAAAGAAAGAAGTAAATGGAAAAAGGGAATTTGTAGTCAGGGAATTCAGATTTGTGTCCATCTACTTATTTTTGCTAATTTTTTTTTATTGTTGTTGTTGTTTTGTTTTTTTAGTGTAAGTAATTGGAATAATAGAGCTATCTTCCACTGAGATGGTTATTTGGATTCCAAAAGATAATGTGAAATATTTGCACAACTATAAAATGTTATATACAAATTAATTAAAATTTAAAAATAGTCCAGTTTTGTAATTACAAATAATCTTTTCCAACTCGCTGGATAGTTGAGAGTAATTAGAAACATAGCCCTATGTTAACTCAGATAGGAAAGTAATTGCATGGATATTTTAACATAATAATGAAAAAAAAGCATCTGGCACATCTAGTTTACTCTTTACATTATATTAAATCAATCTTGTAGTTAATTACTTTTTATTTCCCTCTTCATATGGTTAAGAAATGTGTTGTTATGAGCACAAATTCCCCTAAATTTGTTGATTCTTTCCAAATCCATCAAGTAAAACAATGCATATGCTTCACGAATACTAAAGTTCCTCTAATGACAATTAAAGAGGCTTTCTTTCAAGAAACTCCATGAAACAACTTTTATAAAGAATTATTGTCCTTGCTGTCCTTACCCCCAACCCCGTAACAACTTGCTTTCAATAGTAAGTACTCCAGCACAGACTTTGTACTGTCTGTGAGAAAGAAGTTTCTAAAATGTCCACCTAACATAAATTAGAGGCATTCTGTCCTTGGGCTGTGATTGCAACGTGAGGAGTTACTTGATATCTTTGTGAGCCTTCAGTTTTTCTGCAGTGCTTCACACTAAGGATACAAGCAGAAAGCCAAGTTTTTAACTGAATGTTCCCTTTTGTACTTTCACCTTGCAGTGGTCCTAACAGGATTTCTCTCTGGATTGCTTTTTGCAGTATTACTACTCGATCAAGGATATTTCTGTTGGAGGGATGTGCATCTGCTATGGTCATGCCAGGGCTTGTCCACTTGATCCAGTGACAAATGTATGTATATTTATACGATACTTAGGCAAAATGAAGCTCTGAACTGTAAAATGGTTCATGAGAAGCTTTGCTGACACGGACACTGTGAATGGGTGTCAGGTCCCCACTTAGACAGCGTAACAGAAAGCCATGCCAGGGTGAAATAGAGCTGGCAGTTAGGATGATAGACTTTGAAGGCAGCCATCACAGTATTGGAAAACAGATTAGGTTTTTTTTTCCAAAAAGGCTTCAAACTGGTCTATCTATTTTGAAACCTCTCTAGCTATGACAGCCTGCTATATGATTTAGCTTTAGAGAATACCTGCCATCCATCAACCTGACCATTTCTTTTAAGAGTTTTCATAAGAAAAATTAATGCAAACAAATGAAAAATGTGCATGGAAGTAAATATAAGTGACTATGGAACAGGAGGCTGAGCTGGGACAGGGGCTATAAAGAGTCGAGTGGAAGAGAGTATTCAAGAGAGCATTGAAACCACCAGTTCAGAAAACACTGGAGTGGTTTTGGGTTGAGTTTTTCATTAATGACAATGTATTAAGTGAACATAATATAAAAAAAGAAGATGAATGAGCATCTGTTTTACTCAGTCATAAACAAACTTGTGAGATACAAAATCATCTACTGTATAGTGTATGGAAGAAATATATTGAGTAGTAAGATCAGTGAACAATGTAGCTACCTATGTAAAGTTTTTTTTTCCTACTAAAACTATAATACAAATGGTATTTCTCTCAAAGCTAGTTTTCTGACCAGTGCATCCTTGTGTTACTTCCTAGGGAACAGTCAAATCCCTGGCAGATTTTTCTGGGCAAGATGGTGGTGCTGCTTTCTGCAGAGCATGAGCACCATCTATCATGCATTCTGATAAGCAATATTTCCCAAACTTTGAGAGCCCACATGATGGCCTTGAAAGGCCAGCTCCATGCAGTGAATTAAGACTGTCCTCAAAACACACACAGACAGGAGATTCAGGCTTAGGGTATTAGATTTCTGTTACTTCCACGGCCCCCACCTCATGCCTAGGAATCTACTCTTTCCCCTCTTCCTACACCAAATGTTAATGATACTTTTAAGGAAGCCTTAAAATAGATGCGTCCAACTCTCAAAACCTGTAGATCTCGGGAATCACAGAGGGGATTTCAGTTTTCAAGACCACCCCCTTTGGACCTCTTCTGTCTTCTACGTCAGAGCCTGGTGATTGCAGAACCAGCCTGGACCCCCCTTCGCTAAGCTTATGTTGATCAAATATACCCACTCCCAAGGCTAGCACCTCTTTCCTCCTAGATTGACAGGAGTTTTATATTTTGGTACATAGTCTCGATGTTTTCTCTTCATTCTACCTTTCAGGGAAAACTTCTCATTTATGGTTCCAAAGGATACTGAAAGTACACTTTCCCCCAATTTTTTGACTAGAAATCCCGCTGTGAATGTGAGCATAACACGTGCGGTGATAGCTGCGATCAGTGCTGTCCTGGATTCCATCAGAAACCTTGGCGAGCAGGCACTTTCCTGACCAAAACTGAATGTGAAGGTATGTTCCTGAGAAGAAAGGCCAATAACATGCAGAATACCTCCTTTTCTGGGACGCAGGTGATATACACATGTGCTGATTTTGGGTGGGCGCCTGTTTTCAGTTTATATGTTTTACGAAAGGCAGTCGCTGGTAAGCTCTTTTACCCTCCTATTTTAGAGTTTTCAAGTTTTTTTTTTTTTCACTTTGACAAATATTTATCAAACACCCATGAATTTACCACTGTGTGAGGATTATGAGAAATAGGTAAAATCATAGTATACACTTACTGTCATCATGGTGAAGCTGAAGCTTATAAGATATATATAGAGAGAGATATATATAGAGAGAGAAAAATGTAAATAAACATTCAGCAAATCCTACCGGATATTGAGATTAGCCTTTTAAACATGTATGTTTATAAAATGGTTCTGAAACCAGTCTAGCTCCAGATCCTCTGCCTGTTCCCTTTGTAGTCCCCCTCCTAGTAAATAGCTTTTGAATACTATCATCTAATAAATGGAGGAAAAACAGAGAGGAGAGATGATACCCTACAGGTTAGAGTCAGTTTATTATCTGGAAAAAAAGGACTCTGTTTCATTCACTATACTTATTAAATGGTAGTGTTTCGGGGCAGTAGCTGGGACGAATAGGAGAGTATAAAAGGTAGCAGAGAATGCAAGAAATCAAATTTGTGAAGAAAGAATATTTATTTTAATGATAAGCATTGATCTCTTGAAGTATGGTTTCACATTAATAACAGTATAAAATGCTAATATTAGAAACAGCATCAGTGACAATCATTAGCATATTACTGTGCTATAGTAATTACTAGACAGTGACAACCAAGCAAAAAGCCAGTAACGAAAAATAACAAAACAACTGGCTATGCAAACATGTGCCAACAAATACTCATTTATACTTTAATATTATTGCTTTTGAAGACAACCCATGTGTCCAGTTTTTCCCAAAGGGAAATGCCCAAGAATGGTAGCAGGTGACTTTATAGCCTAATATTGGCAACTGTCTCAACATAGTGACAGAGATGCTAGAGAAAGCCGTGTTTCTGGAGATCTGCTCAGGACAAGATGAGACCTAAAAACAAGTACTTGGGCTGAATTCTAAATCCAAACTAGCTATGAAGTCCAATTCAATTGAATTCAAATATCAATATTTTAGTGAGTCAGTCCTAACTACGTTTTTCAGTTCAGTAGGTATAATATGAGGTATAATATAATATAATATAATATAATAATAAGAACAGGTGTAGTAGACATTTTGCACTGTTACCAACTTTATATATTTATTGAATAAAATATATTTATCATGTATCAGTCATGACAGGTCCTTAAAATTACTGAATCATAGCAGACTTTAATCATAAAATATTCCCCAACCATAAAATACATTTTCTTTTCAGTTTTGATTTTGCATATACTATAGAAGTCTTGAGTCCTTTCATTTTCTGCACTTACCTTTATTGCTTTTTTATTTGTATCTGTGTGCTTGCGAGGATATTATGGTTGAGAAATCACTCATTGCTTCTGAGATGTATCTGAAGGAATGGCCACCACTACCCACTGTTGTAAGGGGGTTATCAGAAGCCCAGCTTTTGTTTTCTCCATCTATCCCAACACCATTCCTGATCATCCCTCAGGGTTTCCACAGCTTCTCCCAATAAGAGCAGACATTCATTCCTAAGAGCGAATTTCAGTTAAACGACACCATGAATATTTCTTCTCAAATTTCCTTAAATTTAATTAACTTCTTTTCTGCTGTGGAATATCAGCACTCACAAGTGGGAAAAGCATTTGAGGGTAGGGATTCCTCCTGTAGACTCTGACATTCTATCACATAGTTAGAATGATGTACTATTAGGTAGATATGCAACATCGTTACCATTCTCCACTTGTGCATATGTGTTTAAACAAGGACACAGAAAGGATACATCAGACTTAGCAACAGGGATGGAAAAAGCAACATAAAAGGAGATTTCCACTTGCTGCTATATACATGTTTTAAAATAGTGGATTATAAAACAATTTTATCTTTCTTTGTGGGAGAGATGGGAAGTTATATTTCCAACTTGAAAAAAATATGTGTTTTTTAAATCCACAAATTAAAGATGGTGTCTTAACCATAAAACCTTGTATAAATATTGTGTTTTTGGCAATGCATACATTCTTAAAAGCTTATATGAAAATTTTCTTTTCCAAGTTGAACTGTATTCCAGTCACCTTAGCATGTAGAAAAATCCTGTAACATGACAAATCCCTCTATGAAATGAATAATTGCCTTCAAATTCATTAGAGTTTAATTTGAATTTTCATCAGTCTAGCTTAGTTGAGGCAGATTGTATCTTCAAAGTGCAAAGAATATGTATTCCATGGCTAAGCCCATGTTAACAGACAGTTTCGCGTGCCTTGAGCATTCTGTGAAATAGCGAACTGCTGATGACAGAATGTAACATGGCTCTTTGTGAGTAGGTACCACCCATGTCTTCTGAGGCTATAGATGAAAGCTGTGCAGGCCCAGGGCCTTTAAAAGCAGCCAGGGCAGAGGGTCCTCACCGCGTGGAATGTGAGAAGGACTGCTCCTCAAGCATCAGTGTTTACCTGCATTAGCTCATGTTTATACATACTGTCAGCAATACGAGTTCTAAATAATGTGAGAATAAATTTATATTTCTCTGTGTTTCCCTCTAGCTATACTGGTAGTAGAAATCTTGACTATTTCTTACAATATATTTTTACAAGACTTTTAAGAATCCTTGTGCATTGTCCTAAAGATGTAAAACTCCTTGTAATACCTAATGACATATTTGTGACCACATATTCCCCAGAATAAGGTTGGAAAACTCTCTATTAATATAGAAAGAATACCACATCCTATATCAAAAATCCATAGACTGGGGAAGCTATTTGCAACAAATGAGACAAGGAGATAATGCCCTTAGAGATCTTCTGTAGCAATAAGAAAAAATATATATTAAAAAAACTGTTAAAAATGAGCAAAGTTCAAAACAGGCACTTCTCAGGAAAAAATATGACTTATAACCATATAAAGATTATTATTACATTTATAATTAAGGAAATATTAATTGAAACAATGAAAATACTCTTTTTAACTTACCAAAGTGTTCATTCATTCACTCAGCAAATGCTTGAATGCTTACTATGTCCAGAAACTGAATTGAAAGTGTTGATAATGAAGTGTCGGTGAGGCCATGGGAAAACAGGTTTCATCATAGCAATTGGAAGGAGAGTAGTCTGACATGGCATTTTTGGAGGGAAATTTTTCAAGTTAATTAAAATTAAAATTTAACATGTTCCTTGCCTAGAAATTGTCCTTGCAGGAATTTAACCTATAGATGTACTCAGATGGCTAGACAGGACACATTATGAGCCTTATCATTGGTACCTGGTCCTTCTGCTACTGACATTTACGGGGTTGAGTATTTACTGTCCCAGGCATTCTGCTAGGTAATTTGCATTCTCTCAACAACCTAAGAGTTAATGAACTAAAATGGCACTAAAACTTGAATTTCCTCCTCAAATAACTCAGCTGGCAAATGGGAAACTGTCTATCATCAGAACCCCGACTCTGACCTCCACCTCCATTGATCTCCTAGTAGGTACTCAGTGTTATCTATAAAGAAGAAATCTGGAAACACTGTAACTGCCCATTAATAGGGACCTGATGAATACTTCCATTCAAGAAGTACCCAGTGTAACCTTAGGGAGAACATATACCGTTAGATAGAGAACTATGCTATTTACTATTAGTAAAAAGAAATAGTTCAGCACAGTATGTAAATGTCCCCCTTTGTGGAATTAAAAAAAAAAAAGATTGAGCAGTGTGCCACATACACGCATGTGCACATGCACACACTTGCAGACGTACGCACGCACATATATGTGTGGAAATCAATACAAAGATACCTGAGAAACTCAACATCAGAAGAAGATGTCACAATGTATCTTTTCCCTGGTTCCCACCCTAAAATAAATTCCATCATTTTTCAAAGCCTTAGTTCTCCCTGGGGAAGTGATTTTTCACTTCTCTGAACTGCTGTAATGTGACATGAAAAAGAAGAGGAGAAGAGGGTAGGAAAAAAAGGAGGATGAAGAAGAGAGGAAGTGGAGGAGGAAAAAATCAATTAAGAACTTATTGACAAGGCATTATGCTAATGATTTTACATGCATTTTCACACCTAATGCTTTGAAATATCCCTATCTGCTAATTACTATTGACCACTCCACATTTTATATGGAAACTGAGCCTTAGTGAAATTAAGACTTTCTCTACTCCCATGACTTCTCAGTAGTGAGAGGACATGCCCATCCAAGACTGGCACAAAATAGCCAGCCACTAGGTTACTTGGTGGTTTTCATCCATCTTTTTTCTCTTACCAGGTAACTTGAAGGGACTGTGGTAGTGGTGAGCCCTGCAGACTCTGGAGCCTGACTTCAGAGTTTGACTTACAATACTGATTTGGATGAGGGACCAAGGACAGAGAGGGCTAACTGCAGAGTTCTACTCCAGCTTTCCACTGCGCAAAAGATTGGTGCCCTTAATACCTGCATTATTCAAGAGTCAAATGTATATACTAAACATCCTTTTTTACCCATAAAATCTAACACAGAGATTGACATATAATAATTATTCATTACACATTACATGGGTATTAATCATTCGGTGCCATAATTCAATAATTTGTCATAGTAGGAGATTATAGGTTGAATTATATGAAATATCAGTTTTATTAGATAAAATCAGTCAAACATTGGCAATTTCATATGATTCAGCTTAACTTATGTTTCAGTTATTTCCAGTTCCATTAAAACATGTGAACTTAATAATGTATCTAATAAATCCAAATACTTCCTAGATACTTTTGTATTGATCATATGCACATAATGTAATATAATTTTTCATATGGTAAAAAAATCTCTTGTGCAATAGAAAATAATTTTTAAATATATCTGAAATCTGAATTTAATGTTTATGAATTTATTTTTCCCTAATGCAGCCTGCAATTGTCATGGGAAAGCTGAAGAATGCTATTATGATGAAAATGTTGCCAGAAGAAATCTGAGTTTAAATATACGTGGAAAGTACATTGGAGGGGGTGTGTGCATTAATTGTACTCAAAACACTGCTGGTGTAAACTGTGAGACGTGCGTTGATGGTTTCTTCAGACCCAAAGGGGTAAAGTTTACTTTTCCTTTTATGAAGTGTTATTTTGGCTTTTTCATACAGAAATGTATTAGAGAGAAAAATAATTTTGATAGCTTTTCTAAACAGCTGGACTTCAAATTTTGAAAGGTGATGAGGAACATTTCAAAAGGAGAAACTGATATAAATCTTTGAGGATGTGATGTAAAACATTTCTATCTGTCCAGAAGTTTCCACTGTGCCTCATTCCAGTCAATCCCCACCCCCAGGCAAACTCTGTTCTGATTTTTAGAACATAAATTAGTTTTGCCTCTTAGAGAATTTCATAAAAGTGAAATCATAAAGTACATACAATTTTTAGTCTTCCTTTCACTCAATGTTAAGATTTATCCCATGTTGGCCATGTCAATTATTAGTTCTTTCTCAAAAAAAAAAAAAATTGCTGAGGGCTCCTTTGCATGAACATACCTCGAATTTTAATCTGTTTTCCTGTTGTTGGATATTTGGGTTATTTCCAGTTTTGGGTTAGTTCCTACAAAACAATTTTATATAAGTCTTTTTGTGGTCATGTTTTATTCATCTAGTGTAAACATCTAAGAGTAGAATCCTTTATTCACAGGCTAGATATGTGTTTGCCTTTACAAGAACTGCCAACATTTTGCCAGATTAGTAATACTATTTTGCATATTCACCAAAAGTGTATGTGAGTTCCCATCCTTCTGTACCATCTCTAATATTTGGTGCTGACTATCTTTTGGAATTAGCTGTTCAAGAGGATGTGGGTGTAGTGGGCATGGCAGGTGGGTATCAGGCAATAATAAGTCGTTCCCATCAATGCTTGGTGCTACAGCAGATCTTCTGTTATGAATTTACAGCAGATCTTGTGGATTAAATTTTCATTTTAAGTGCTTATTGACTACCCCTAAATCCCTTGTTATTCCTTTAAAGTCAGTAGTATTTATACTGATATTTCCTTTTAATTCCTAAAATTGTTAATTTATGTTCTCTTTTTTATTGATCACTTATGCTAGAAGTTTACCAATTTTCTTAATCTTTTCAAACAAACTTTTGCTTTTTATTTTTTCTTTATTTATTGATTTCTGTTCTTTATTATATTATTCTTTTAACCTGTTTTGGGTTTAAATTTCTTTTCTTCAATTGTCTATCAATTTGGAAACTTAGATTATTGACTTTAAACCTTTCTCTTTTTTTCGATTGTAAGCACTTAAATATAAATTCCCTTTTAGTGAGAATTTTAGCTGGTTCCCACGAGTTCATAAGTGCTTTACATACATTATCATCTATTTAAATAATTTTTATTTATGTTGTGATTTGTTCTCTGTTGTTTAATTTCCAAATATTTGGGCTTTATTAAAATATTATCTTTTTATTGAGTTATACACTATCTTATGGTCTGAGGCATACTCTCTAAGATGCCAGACTTCAGAGGTTTCTTGAGATTTATCTTATGGCTCAGTTCATGGTCTTTCTTGGTAAACCAGCATGTGCAGTTGAGGAGAATATTTATCCTGAAGTTGATAATGGCTATAAATGTGGATTTGTCAAATATATGATTGTGAATTCTTACCTTTCATTTTGTCAATATTTCCTCATGTACTTAGAAGCACTGTTTTGGGGTGCATACATATTTAGAATTTTTTCTATCTTTATATATTCTATGTCTTATAAAAATTATGAAAATCTCTTTATCTCAGATAAAACTTTTTGTTATAAAGTCAACTTTGTCTGCTGTTAGTATAGCTGTACCAGCTTTCTTATGCATAGTATATATTTTCCCATTTTTTAGTTTCAGTCTATTTGCATTTTTATTTAAAAACAAATATAAACAGTAAAATAGCTGGGTGTTGCTTTTTTATCCTGATAATCATTGTCTTTTAAACCGCATGTTTAGTCCACACATTTAATGTAATTAAGGGGTGGTTGGGTTTGCTATTTATTTTCGGGTTTTGTTCCAGTTCTTCCTTTTCTGTCTTCTTTTGTGTTAAACAAACAGATCTATTTTATTTTTTTTGGTTCCATTTTATTTGTTTACTATCTTTTTGACTGTAGTCCTTTGTATTATCTTTTCAATTTTTTAGTTCATGCTATAGAGATTATAATATACCTTCTTAACTTGTCACTGTCTGCTCAGAGTAACTAATACAATACTTGCTTAACATACAATCAAAATTTTATTTAGTGTAGTTCTATCTACACCTATCTTTTGAGCTGATATTTCCATATATTGCATATAAGTTCTAAGTCTCCAATACAGTGTTGTAATTTTTGTTTGAAGTCACTTTTCCTTTAAAGAAATGAAGGGGAGGAAAAGATAGTTTTACATTAACCATCTATTTACCATTTCTAGTATTTATTTCTTTCTGATTAACTGGGCTCTGTCTGGTATAATTTCCCTTCTACCTGAAGAACTTCCTTTAGGTATTTTTTTATAGTACAAGAACTGCTGGTGACAAATTCTCTCAAGCTTTATTTTATCTGAAAATGTCTTTATTTTTTTCCTTACTATTGACATATATTTTCATTACGAGGAGGGAGATTTTAGTTTGTTTTTCTTTCAGTACTTTATAGATACGGTGTTTTCTGGATTTCATTTTTTCTTATGAGAAGGGAGCCATCACTTGTATTTTTGTTCTTCTACATATAACAGGTTTTTCATTCTTTGATCGATTTCGAGATGTCCTGTTTATATTTGCCTTTTAGCAGCCAAACTATGTACTGGCAAACTATGGCCTCTAGATCAAATTTGGCATGGCCTATATTTGTATGGCCTACAAACAAAAAATGTTTTTTTTTTTTTTTTTACATTTGTAAGAGCTTGTTAAAAGAAAAAAGAGAAGGAGGAGAAGAAGAAGAAAAAGAAGGGGAAGGGAAAAGAGAAGGAAAGAGAAGAAAAAAGAAAAACAACATTAGGAAAAAGAAGAACAAAAACAAGATGAACAAGAACTTGGAGGAGGAAGCAGAGGAGAGGAGGAACTGGGAGAGAAAAAAAACAGACCTTATGTGGTTTATAAAACCAACAATTTTACTATATGGCCTTTTGTAGAAAGTTTTCCAGTTTCAGAGTTAGAGACCCCATGTGCCTAAGTGTGACTTTCTTTGTGCTTATCTTCTTGGTTACTGAGCTTCTTCTAATTATAAGTTAATATTTTATACCACATTTTGGAAATTTTAGGACATTATTTCTTAAAACATTTTTTTAAAGCTTGCCATCTCTTCTCCTTTTGTGACTCCAGCTACATGCAGGTTAGGTTGCTAGACTGTGTCCTACAGGTTCCTGAGGCTGTGCTAATTAAATTTTTTTTCTTTTTTTTCTTCTTGGGATTGGATAACTTCTGTTTGTCTGTGACTAGGTTACCATGGTTTCTCCCTAGCATATCCATAATTTTTTCATTGAAATATTTTACTTTTCAGCTTTCTAGAGTTCTTAATTTTTTATTTCTCTGCTAAAATACTACATGCATATCACTCATTATAATAAATGTTATTCCCTTTATGTTCTTAAGCATGTATGGAGTACCTGTATAAGTCCTTGTCTGCTAACTTCATTACCTGGGACAACTCAAGGTCTGTTTTTATTGACTTGTTTTTTTTATTTTTTCAGGAGCACACCTTTGTTTTTTTCCTCATGTGTAGTAATTTATGACTTACACAGGATATTGTGCATGATACAGTATAGAGACAAGATTTTGTTACCTTCTTCTGAAGATTTTTGATTTTTTTAATTTGGTAGTCAACTTACTGACTAATCATTATGAAACTATACTTTGTTAGAGCAGATTAATAGAAAGCTCTGGGTGTTGATCTAAACTTCTAACTTGGTTCATAAACTTTAATTTCAGTTTACTTTATGGTGTGTGAACTGGAAATTTCTACTCAGGCCAGCTGCTGCTTTCCACAGGACTCCTTGAAATTTCCTGAATTAATGTACAATTAAGGGATCAGTTAATAATTGAGGGGTATTTATACGCAGATTTTGTTACCCTTATACAAACATGGATCTCATCTAGTGCATTTTTTCTTTCAAATCTCAGTTCCTTCCAGTTTCTGCCTGCTTTGGATTATTCTCCCAAGTCCTCAAATACTTGATTTTTATATTTTATCCAAAATTCATAATTGTTACTTGAGGGTGTGCTGGATCTGTACCAGACACTCTGTCATCATCAAAACTGGAAGCTTGATCAAGTTTTTTATTAGGACAAGTTGTTAAGTGAATCTGAGCTTAGATTTTGATATTTTAACCCATAAAAATGCTTATGCTATATTGTGTTAAAAGATTAAAATCTTTTAAGTGCTTAATATTTGGGTAGAAGTTCATTGTGTTTTTATGAAGATAAAGAAAGAGAAGTTTGTGCACTGCAAATTTTATAGCTGAAAGTTATCTCTGATAGTCTTAAAATTATTGCTTTATAATCTAATTTTAGATTTATCTGCTAAATATGTGTATTTAAGAGTTAAAACAAATATATATGTGTATATATTACATAGTTTACTTTGAGGACTAGTTAGTAACCTTGTTATTTTAATAAAATTCAAAATCAATTATAAAGTAGATATATGTATAGAATCTCATATGTTAAACATTTTTCTTGATCAGCACTCTGATTCAGGCAGATTTTCCCAACTACCAGAAAGAAGGATAAATTAAGAAGATTTAGTTTACTGAAGCTCATCATTGGAATCATAAATCATATTTATAAGAGCTAGGAATTTATCTGAAGAAGTCCCCACTACATGCCCACAGAGGGTTTTGGGGTTTTTTTTTTTTTTTTTGGCTTTTGTCTTTTGGGTTTTTTTTGTATGTCTTGGTGGTTTTCTCGGGGTTAGAAAGCCCTTGTCCCAATTCCACTCTCAAATTGCTACTCATACTTCAAGCCCCAGTCTAAATGTCACTTTTTCTGTGAAACATTGCTTGACTTCATTGTGTTATTATTCCCTCCTCTTTTGCCCCATAATGCTCTGCTCTGCTTATGTGTGTTTTATCACTTGACACATTCTATTTAATCAATATCTTTCAAGTCCTTTATTCCTGTAAGCTTCTTTAAGTCAGGAATCAGGCATTACCTATCTGTGCTTTGTAGGAAGTAAATGAATATGTCCTAAACAAATGATGATTTTTGAAACTGATCTGTGGACATAGTTGGTTGATATTCTATCAGATATGTAAATATTTCTCTCCTTATGACACTGACTTATATTAGCAAACAAGTTTTTATTTGTAAATTAAGCCTAGGTATATACATATATAAAAATTGATTTTTATGGGGGAATTATATATATTTATATACATACATTTATATATGTATTCAGCAGTATTTCAGTATTTCCTAGGCAAATAATTTAGTTATTTTTTTGTTGTTAGCCTATTGTATCAGGAGAATATTGTATATATGCTACAGAACAGTCTAGGTTTGTTTAATTTAAATATTCTAACATTGAGAGCTTCCAGCTGTATTAAATATTTAGTATATATGAGGAACCTTATGAGATACTTTATGTTATTCCTCTTAATTTTAATTTAAGAACATAACTATCGTTGCTATTACTATCCTCATATTACCAGGGAGTAAATGAGTTGCAGGAGGTCGCATAGCCAGTAAGTGGCCACACTGGGATATGAGCTCGAGGTTTCCTAGTTATAGAGCCTACACTGTTTTCCTCTAGATTATGCTGCCTTCTCAGAAAATCTAATTTTTAATCTAAATATTTAACTTTATCTTTTTTCAAGCACCAAATACAAATTTCTGCTTAATTAATCATATCATGATCAATGTGAAAAAGTTCTTGAAAAATAAATTTGAGGAAAATTACTAATTTTGAGCTCTTTTGTAATAAAACAAAACAATGAGGAAGATTTTATTATGGAATATATATTTCTCTAATATTCTCTACATACGTAAACATTTTTTTTGTTATGATAATACTTTGGATATAAAAGAAAGAGATGTATAACTGAAATGTGTACGAATTAAAAGGCTATTTGGGGTTTTCTTTAAAAACTTCTGCAAAAGATAAAACATGATGAAACTTATGTGGCAAAATCTTGATAATTGTTGAATCAATATAACATATATAGGAATTTATTATACAATCCTCTTTATTTCTGTGTATCCACTTAGAAGAAATGAATTTTGGAAATTGCAAACATATATTAAAGAAACTTTCTTATATTATCATTTCTCAATATAATTTATTACTGTATATTATTAAAATTAGTTTATCTTTAAATGCTTGTGGAATTGAAAAATATTAATGTTTTCATTACACTTGATTAAAAGCATTTTAATATTTTTGTTAGGTATCTCCAAATTATCCAAGACCATGCCAGCCATGCCATTGTGATCCAGTTGGTTCCTTAAATGCAGTGTGTGTCAAGGATGAAAAACATGCTCGACGAGGTAAGAGTGGCCATAGAGGATCATTGTTCTGATGGAAGGACAGCTAAAGCCAAATGTGATTATTTCAGGAGAACATGTTGCAGTTGATTTCATTCGCATAATAAATGTATTCTTATATCTATCAATATCCTCTCCAGAAAGCCATTTTTAATTCATCTCAATAATTATTTTTGTGTTTAATTATTCTTTAAAAGCAAAAAGAGTTGTTTTGCACTAGATACACATGTATGCATATATATACACATATTTAAGTATCTATGTGTATATATATATTTTTTCTAGTCAATTACAAACCTGTGATGTATGTAATTTTTTGATGTCTTGTTATTTGTGAGATTGTTTTGTAGCCTCTGTGGTTTCTAAGGTGAAATGACAGCACTGAGGGATGTGTGTGCATAATGAGAAGAGCAAATAGAGATCACAGATGGAAATGTAGTCAATAGTGTAGAAAGTAAGCAGTGTACATAAAGGACCACAAAAGATAGTAGTCATGAGTTAATGAAGGGAGGATGGCTGACTTTAAGCCAAATACTTTATTTGAGGATTGAAGTTCATAATGAAATCCAAACATTAAGAAATCAAATGTCAAAATAACTCCTTGATGTAAAACATTTAGTAGCTACTTTCAGGAAAGTTGCTTGCCAAAGTTAAGTAGGAAATTCATAGAATATATCTGAAACTGTTTCTTTATATTTTAAGAGGGGATTCTTCTCGTCTTTGGAAAGACTAAAATAAATCATGGCTATAATACAGGCTTTTCCCCCACCACCCCAAAGACTTTTGAGTTAAAAGACTGGTAATGTTTCTTTGGCACAGTTTAGCTTACCTGATTTCTTCACAAAACTATAGGATTATCTATTTATCCTTAGTCTTAAATCTTAAAAGATTAAAAAAAATGATAGTTTTAACACTAAGATGGTGAATTATTGATGTCATTTTTCATTTTATGGTCCCTTATCTTTTTATGATATCAACTAAATCATATTGTTTTTAGTAGTATGATTTAACTTCCTCCTTGAGTTTAAAATGGTATTTTGTTGTTGAAAAGGGATAAAAAATAGAAAAGTGGAAATACAAGTATATGATGTAATGGTGATTCAGCAACAATACAGCATATTTTTACTCCCAAAGTAGTTTCCCATCTTGTGATAGTCAAAGGCGGTTTATGAGTCAGTTAGAAAATATTGATACATGTCTCATCTTCCGTTAGGTCTGGCGCCTGGGTCCTGCCATTGCAAACCTGGCTTCAGAGGGGTGAGCTGTGATCGGTGTGCCAGGGGCTACACTGGCTACCCAGACTGCAAACCTTGTAACTGTAGTGGTGCAGGAAGCACCAATGAGGACCCTTGTTTTGGACCCTGTAACTGCAAGGTATGTTGTTTATTCCAGTAATGTCTCACTTGTAAGACCAAAGGTCATTTCCCTTGACTTCTCTCTTATGTCTGCTGGCATTAAGCAATTGGAATAACTTTTGTAAATGTCCACTCTCTATTCTATTTGTGGTACACCTATAAGTGTCTTTAGAACCAGGTTTATGGTAACAAGACACATGCCATTTGTTTAAAAACCTACAAATACACAGAAGATATGTGACCTTAAAAATGTGTTATTTTGTAACAAAAACACTTTTCCCCCATTACCTTTCTAGTCTGTTAATTTAAAAATATACAACACTAAATCTCGCAACCCTTTGAAACAGGTATACACTCAAATCTACTTTACCTTTGTATCTAATCCTGAAAATAATTGTCAAGGTTTTTTTCTAGATTTTTAAATAATCTTCTGAAGTTTGAACCCAGATAGATCTGAAAATACCATGTTCAAACTCCTCTGTTTAATTACTAAATATGTGAGAAACCCTGGCAGAATTGATTAAATGCTCAATATTTCTTCCCACTGCTTTCAGAAATGCAACTTTATTTCTTGTATACACTCAGATAATAGCTCATCATGTTAGCACCAAGGGATGCATTACACCTGCAGCTTATATACATTGAGGAAACAGAGAGGCAAGCACAAGTCTAAAATGATAAAACTGATTTCCTCTAGCTATAGTAATCAGTTCCAAAATGTTCAGATCAGACAGTATTAGCTACATTAGCTGAGAGAATAACACTCCACTGAAAAAGTTAGCGTTCCATACTGATGTAAAAATGAATGTTACTTCTTTTTTTCCTTTTTCTCAATCATAGATGAAACCTTATTAAGAATCTTTCCTTTATTAATGCATTAGTCTTACCTAGGCAGCTATAAATCATGTGCTTACAGTTGTTATATGGATGTGCACATGTATACAAACATTCAACCATAAAATAAGAAGTAAATATTAGTGTTGATGTTGAGTATATATTTATTGGGAAAAGAATATCTGAAATATGAAGCTAAATATTAGAATAATTATATAATAAGTATATGTTATATCAGGGAAATTTAGGTACCTATCTTGGACCACCAAAACAGTAAAACTGTCTACATAAATAGGCAGAAAGTCCACAGTACATGTAAAGAGTTGTCATGTACTGAAATATAATATATTAACTAGACCTATTACCTTTTATATTAATATTATCTGAAATGAAAACTTGCACTTGTCAACCTACATTGTGTAGTAGTCTGTGGGTGATCACTTTGTAAAGGATGTCACTCTTCTTCATCCTGTGTGTCTTTGGGGGAAATCCTATAGGCTTAGTGCATTTTCTGTAATATTTACCAAATATATTCCCTGTGTGTGCTTTATTCCTTTTCCAAAACTCCACAGAAATCTCTAACCTTTATCACTTGTTCAAATAAAGGACAGGCAAAGCTGAGCTTAAAATGAAAGAGAAACCTCCTGAATGTCTAGAATAAAGGAAATCAAACTGAGAAAAAGAAAGGAAGTGTTTTTGTACACATACTATTCATAGAAAGGAGATGCCGGGTATTTGCAAGGAAAGAGTAACAAACACACGAGGGATGCAGGCTACATTTATTTTCTTTGATAAATGCAGCCAGAAAGACTAGAACAGGAGAGCTGTGGCCATTAGCAGAGCTCCAAGGGAAAGTTCCTTGAGCCATCACCTGCTCTCTGCCTGCCTCAACATTGTACCAAGAGTGATTGTAATCCTAATAAGAAAATTGCCTCCTACAAAGTCACTTGAAGGAGAATGAAAAATTATGTAAGCATCATTAAAAGAGTTACCTTTCAACTAAGTGATATTTTAAATAGATGGCTATAAACTCTTATAAACTGAATTTTTTAGGGTAAAACTTAACAGAAAGCAAGTGTTATCAAATATCTACATAATTTTAAAAATCATGAATTATATGCATGTTTCACAAAAACAATATTTGACATAGAAATGTCAGCTGATTATTCAAAACAACATAGATCAGAATGCCATTTAACATGTAAAACTTTATTGACAAGCTAAGATACTAGAGAGTTAAATTCAAATAAAATGACATCTATATAAGCGTTCATCTCCAAAATGTGTACTAACCAGTAAACATTTGCATGTGTATTATTTTATACTGTAATATGTAACAGTTTTCCATAATTTTAATCAGAAGGAAGTAACTTACAAAAGTTTGTGAACATTTTAAGAAAGTACTTTGTCATAAAGTCTTGGGCCTAAATTTATTTCTATTAAAATTTTTAAATGACTGATGTTCTAGTAAAATGCTGTACTGTGAAAAATGGACACCAGTCCCATTTCTGCCATTTTAAATACAAGTATTCTGGATAGAACAGAGGAAATAAATTTGTAATCATGTAGATTCAGGAAAGAAAGGAAATTTCCTAGATGTCAGACCAAAGAACAAAGCCTAAGTTAAGCATAAACGTAAGCAAAACCGTGCAACTGAAATCATGGGGTACGGGATGGAAGGTGATCTTAGTCCTAAGATGAGGATTAAAGTTTAGAGTTTTAATGGCTTCTCTAAGACAACGCTAGGATTTGGACTCAAAGAGGGAAATTGAAACTGAATTCACTTAAGCTTGGACTCTAGAAATGCCCCCTGACAGTGAAACAAGCAGGCACTTGTAAATTCCACCTGCAAGATGGGAGTAGCAGCTAGGAAACATTCTCTTTCCTTTGGGGCTCTAGGTGGGTAGAAATTAGTGCACTGTCAAATCTTCAAATTTGTGTGCCACATGGGAATGGCATTGGTTTTATTCTCCCTTTATGTGCTGGAATTCTTCAACAAGTCAGGCAAATGATATTTCCACAGGAAAGAAACTATAGCCTCAACTGACTATGAACCCACCATAAAGCATAAAGCAGTATACTGCACAGAAGGAAAATAACTACAAAAGGAAACCAGAAGCCACAAGAGTCAGAATATTTGTACACCAAGAATTGGAAAGAATAGAATAGTCTGAAAAAAATGTATAACCTAAAAATATGTAAGCATAATTTATAATATCAATCACAGAAGTAAAATATATAGAAAATGTATAGTCATAAAACATGATTGGAAAATAAAAGAATAAAGAACAAATAGGAAAAAGTAACACAAAGTAGGGCGCTATATTAAAAGAATGAGCAGGTTTGGAAAAAAGTCAATATAATTTACTGCTAGAAATAAAAAATATATTTAGTCATTGAAATTTAAAATTCAGTGAATGAGTTGAACGAGAGATTAGAAACTGCTGGATAGAAAATCAGAAATATAGACCCAAGGAACTTACTTATAAATTGTTGTAGGGACATAAAGAGATAAAAATATGAGATGCTAAGTGGCATGGCTGATAGATGATAAAATGTAACATTATTCTAGCAGCAGTTGCCAAAGAAGAGATCATATGAAATTGAGAAGAAACAATATTCAAGAAATAATGGAGTAAAGAATTATGAAAAATTAAAGAAAGTTATATATCCTCAGTTTGAAGAAGATAAAGAAGTCCATCCCCAGTACTTATAGTAGAAAACTTACCCAGCAGTCAAGACAAAGATTAAAATAATAAGGCTAGAGACAAATATCAGATTATTGTGTTTACCACTAGCAGTTCAACTTCATTGAAAAAACTGCCCAGTGAGATGTGTACTTTAGTAAGAAGAATATTGAACCCAGAAGAGTCCCAAGGGATTGCAGAGTACAAGAATCAGTCTATAAAAAGCAGCAGCATTTATATGTACTAGGGATAACCAATTAGGAAATGTAATAAATATATTTAGAACAGTAACAAAACTATGTGGTACCTGGAAATAAATGTTCTCAAGTAGAGATAATTTTTTAAAGGTTATGAAATATCATAAAATTATATTTTAAATGGGTAGATAGCTGCTAATATCAAGTGCTGGTGAAAATCTGGGGTAATGGAAATATTTACTGCTCCTGTTAGTAGGATGATTAGTACCACAATGTAGGAGACCATTATGGCATTATGTAGTATCACTGAAGATGTTAAAAGCCTGTCAGCCAGCAACTCTATATCTAGACACTTACCCTAAAGAAACTTTTACAATATGTACAAAGAAGCTTACAAAAGATGTTCAAAATAGACCGACTTGTTATAATAAAAATTATAAAAAATCTAAATATCCATAAATAAGAAAAATAAATTATAATATATTCATATAATCTGATACAAGAAGCAACTTAAATGAGTGAAACAGGTCTTACATGTAAAAACACTGATAAATTAATTTCAGGTGAAGTGAAGAAAACAAATGCCATTATGTTATCATTTATGTACATTCTGTGAACACACACACATATAAATTAAAAAATGTAAATACACTGATATGATGTGTACTAATTTCAGAATAGTAGTTAACTCTAGAGAAAGACCAAAAGGAATAGGATGGAAGTGAAGTGAGATTCAAATGTGCTTAAGTTTTATTTCTTTAAAAATATAGCTAAAGCACACATAGGGAAATGTTCGTACTTTTTACCTCTAGGTTGTGGGTAATGGATGATTATGATATTACACGTACTTTTCTGGTGCTTTAAAATAATTCCAAATTTAAAATTTATTTAATTGAAAGAAAAAAGGATTTCTTGAGGTGAATAAAATTTTTACTTAATACAATATCAACTACTTTTATCATTACGCAGAAGATTTTCTGTATATCTTTGTTTAGATAATGATATTATTGAATGTTATCCTCATTATATTTCAAAACATGAAAACAGTGCAGCTCAAGACTCAAAAATATTTATTAATTTTTAATGCATTATTTAAAAAATTTTAAATTTCTCTCTCTTCTGGTAAGTTACAAGAGACAAGCCAATCTCAGTTATGCCAAGTCAATTAAATATAAATACTATTTGACTCTTGATATTTGTTTATTTTAAGTACAACATGCTAGAAATTGGCTCTTTTGAAGTTGGGTGTCATGTTATCTACTCAAAGTCAGTTGAATTATAGGCTCTGATAAATAATATAACTAGACCTTGATCTAGGTAGGAACATGTACTTTTATTTTTATCAAAGTCTTATGATAGAAAGATAAATAGTGAAATAAAAGACTAGAAATCAAAGTCTGTATTTTCATCTTGCTTTGCTTTGGGATTTTTATTACACTTTACAGTAAGTCCTTACTGGCGCAGAAAATTATGTGATCTGACCTTGGTTTATCTCTCCAGAATGTTCTTGAGCTTTAGCCACTGTCTTCCAATCTTGTTTAATTTCTTGAGTCACCAAGTTCTTTCTAATTCTGGAATGTTACAGATTTTATTCAGACTGCTTGGAAAACCTAACTCTGACGTTTTACCTTTGCTCAGCTAGGCCGTTTTCAAGGCTCAGTTCCACTTAGCAAGGCCGTCCTTGCTCACCCAATATAAATCATTCTCCTGCCATAGTCGCTTGACACCTTTTTCTTTTCCTTTATGATCTTTTCACATTTTGCAATCCATTTAATGTTTATCTCACCTGTGATGACATTGATTCTGTATATTTTATTCATCATTAAAAAATACGAAGATAACATAGTGACTCATGCATAAAAAAGAAGGAAAGAAGAAAAGTAAAAATAGTGTGAAACTTTGACAGTTGCTTAAACTGACTGATTCACATTTCTTAGTCTGTAAAATGATATTAAATCTTTCCCACCTAGCTCTCAGTAGGTGTAATTATAAAGTTGAAGCCCTGTGCAAATTTAAAGTATAATCATAAATACCTGCTAGATTAATTTTTTGTTTATTTATATATTTTTTTAAAGTAGAGGTAAGTTTCCATTCTTTTCCCCAATGGGATTTTTATGGTGTGTGCTAACATTTTATTGGTTTGAGTTTCCCTCTTTTCCATTTATGTACAGGAATGATTACCTCATTAACTCATTAGGCTCAAACCCCAGGCATTTTTACAAAAGACATTCAATTTATATATCTCATCCAAAATCTAAATTATAGATGTAAAATTTTTAGTATTAAAAGTACGTGCCAGAGTTTATCTCTTGCAACAGCTACAGTTTCAAAAATATTATGTTAATCAGATTATTTTTAATACTGAAAGCTAAGGTTGTGAAAAGTGAGAACTAATTTTCATTTATTTTCTTCTCTCTGTCTTTCTAACCCACCAGCTATTTATTACATAGCCTTGGGACACTGTATTTAAAGAGTAAACACTCAACAAATACTGCTTATTACCTAATTATCCTTTTGTTAACTTCTTTTAATACTAGGGATGTATTAGAATGAAGGCCATAACAGAGGAAAATTTGTAATTGACTACAAACACCCCAACAAACAGGCATGACTGCAAAATTTCTGAAGCAATTATCACAAAAATAACTTAAATGTCACTGGAGATATTTCTGGTACCTTTGTCAATAGAATTCCCAGTCGGCCAACCATCATAGTTAAACATGTACTGCTGCAGTTGTTCCTAATTTATAAGAAGGCAGCTTCATGAGGAAGAATACAGGGAAATGACTGTGATTCTATTTCTCTAGAGAGAACCTGTGCTGAGGAAACTATAGCAAAAAGAAAACTGATGTCAACCCAACGCTATCTGACTTCAAAAAAAAGGAACCTAGTCAGATTTTTCTACTGCAGCTTTGTTTTTAGGGAAAAGGAGCATCAAAGAAAAAAAAAGGCAGTTATTATCATTTTTTGTAGGGTAGGCCACAAAATACCTAATTAGATACTCAGCTAAATATGTTCAATAGAAATATGTGTCCAAAACACACATTTGTCCCTGTGGGGATGAAAATTGGTTCTTGAGGGACAAAAATATCATATTCACTTTATGTATAAGGCCAACATATTCACACAGTGCATCAGCATATACAGTATATCTGTAGAATTAAAATTTCACAGTAGGAATGATTATGAAAAAAATGACTACAGAGGCTCCTTAGGGACATGATAATGAAAACTAGGTTGAGAAACACTGGTCTGAAGTGACACTTTTTATTATCACAATATATAAGAGAATAAAAATACTTATTACATGGGTTAATTTTTGACAATGGAAAAATAATGACTTTTATTTGTTCCTATTTAACTTTTGTTAATATAGCCAACTGGAATCATGGTTTAGAAACCAGGAGACAAGAGTATTCATTTTTAGGAAAGTATGGTGGTATAAGGGAATGTTTGTCTCTAGAGTGGAAGTCTGGAGCATTCTGGAAATTACCAACTTCATAGGCTTACGTGTAAAAATAATTATTAAATTTGCAAATTAGAAAGAAGCACTATTGAACTCTAAATAAATAAAATATTAAAATTACTGGATTGATGAGAGCTACCCATTTGAAATGCTGAGAGAGAGAACAGATTGGACCCCATTTTGTTTAGATAAACAGTTAAAATGACTTTTAAAATTTTTATTATATCATATGTTAACAACGCTTTTGAAAGTGGTTCCATACTAAGAAGTGATAGAATAACAGCTAAAAGAGAGAGAAATCTCATGACTAAGATAATGTTTGGGTTAGAAGTTGCAGACTCTCGCCTTCATTATTAGGCATTTAGAATCAGTTATTTTCACTTCTGTGCTTTAGAGACTGAGTTGGATGGTGACAAGTTATATGATAAGGTATTTGCCCTTAAAGACCTTAATAGCATAAATGGTAAGAAAAGAACAAAAACAATAGTTTTACTGTTTGGATTTGATTGATTTAAATGACCTTTGGTAGGCATTCTTATATCTGTAAACATACCAATTAGGAGAACAGTGCTGCTGTGGCCTATTTTAATCCTATCACGCAAACTTTGGGATAACATCTTTTTCTCTCAACCTTGTGGCTGAGCTGTCTTATTTTCCTTCAAGGAGTTGGAGCACTTTGGTGATAAATCTGGTGTTAGATCCAGAGCATGTACTCAGTATCCCTCTTAGGGCAGTGACTTCTTACTGCACTGTGCTGTATTTATTTGTCCATACTCTTACTTGCTTTGCTATAATGCTCTTGAGAGCATTTTTTTATATCCCCTCTGGCATTTCATGTAATGCCTTGTATGCAGTAGCTCAGCTATGACTTGGTGAATGAATAACAGTAGAGACTAAAGAAACTATGAGAAATAATATACAGAGCATTTATTAATAATTTGATATTGATAGTAAAGAAAATTAAAGTATTCAAATAACCTACCCATAAAGCAAATGGTTCATTCTCATTCTCAAGCTGAAAAAGAATTAGGAATACAATCAGAGACTGCTTCATAGGTGACAGTTGTTGATAAGTCACAGATAAGTTTTGGGAAAGCATTTATACTCCTGGAAACCCATAGACAGAATTGAGACCCAAGCTGCCAAGATGGTGTGTTTTAGCAGACTACTAGAAGGTGGGGGACCTCTGTCTCTGTGAAGGTACAATGAAAGTCCTGGAACACCATGCTTCTGTGTTTGAATCGCACCACTCTAAAACATCTGAAATATGTTAAATATTAAACTATACTGTTCTCTAGTTATCATTGTTTTAAAACAAATATATTTTAAGAGAACTCTAGAAACACAATCCTTAAATAAGAAATTACTTATATATATACTCTCTCAAGGGAAATTAGGAAACGAAAAAGGAAGTAGAACCTGATATAACTAATTAATTCTATACATATTGACACATGTCCAGAAAGCAGAGTTCTGGTGAGTTAATAAGATGTTCTCCCCAATTCTTCATTTTCCTACCAGCCTCAAAATGCTCTTTAACCAGTCCATAAGGACACGCATATAAGTAAGTATGCTATCCACCATATTTATTATTTAGTGTTGGCTTAATATTTGACTGTGGTAGACCTTGAGAAAAATCAGAACCAAGAACATTTGAATTGAATGACCCTAGCTCAATCTGATTACAAGCTATATTCACTAAAGAAAAAGCATGGTATAGACATGGTATACAAAGACACTCTAATCAGGCAAGATATTACAAGGATTTACAGGTTACCTCTCAGGAGCTGGTCAAGTGACAGTCTTCAATTTAGAATGTGTAGCCTTTGAGTACTCCAAGCCCACTGAACTAACCCTTTACTGCATCATATAGTATTGAAAGATTTCTTTGTTACAGAGTCTCACATTTCATGAACATGTTACCTGCTATTGCCAGCTTAAGTGCCTCAAGTATAGTTCTGTTGATTTATCTCCTGCTCAATAACTTTTAATGACTTAGTCAATTCCTAAGGGACAAGACCCATATCTCTTAGGGTAACCTTAAAGATATGTAATATGAGGTCAGGGGCCCTGAAACCTAAGTACCAAATGAACTTTCTAGCATACAGGAAATATTGAGTACATTTGTTTTGAAAGAGTAAATAATGAATGGACATGCTATTATTGAATTATTTCTTATTCCCAATATCTTTGCTAACATAGGTCTCTATTCAGAATAGTCTCCTCCAACAGGTCAAATTTTTACACCATGCTCCAAGGTTTAGGTCAAATTCCACTTCTGTCATAAAGCCTTCTCAAGCCTTCATAGCAGAACCTAGCCCTTTCTCCCCTATGTTCCCAGAATTAGTTTCTGAGATGCACTTTTCATGTTCCACCTTGCAGTATAGTTGCTTGTAAATCTGTCTTTGTACCCAACTCTAGATGTTGGCTTTTAAAGACAGAGACCTTGACTCACACATCTTTATAGTCCCTAAAATTTCTACCCTAATGTGATTCTTCAGTTTATTAAATTAAGTTGAATATGGCAATTATTTAATCATAATTTTTTTCAGGGTTATGTTACCAGGCGAAAATGTAACTAATGTCTAAAAGTTACTAATTGTTGAATTTAGTCTGAATCTCAGAAAAATGGTATTACAAGCTTTCAAATTAGAGTAAATGAAAGTAGATTAGACCAAGCACATAAGAACACAGTGTACCAGGACAGCTGTACTGTGTTCTCAAAGGGATAAGCTAAATTATAATTATTATAGATATGTTTCATCTTTCCTGCCTGTGCACTCTTCTGAAGATGCTCTCAACTTCAGGGTTTTGGGGATTCATCACCATAGGTCTGAAATTAGTTTGATTAGTTTTGCTGACATCTAGCATCTCAAAAAGTCTGAAATTTACCTTAGAAATAAAAACTAGCAAGAATATCAGTGGCAGTCATTCAATTTGTGTACATACTAGGATAGTAAATTATGACATGTCAAATGGGTCTAGAGACATCTCTTTGTTTAGGCTCCAGACAATGTAGAAATGGTTGAGGTTGTAAATAGGTCATAGAAATTAAGAGTTCAAAAGTAAATTTCAAATGAATTATTCTCTTGGATACAAGGAGAACTTTATTTGTTCATTCTTACAAATTTCTGTATTTTTTCATGCTATTGTTCTCTCCTCTTCTACTTTCCCCCTATGTTCTCAGATTGTATCACTCTTATCTTCTGCTCAATCTTGGTTTATTCAAAAATGTTTTTATGAAACATCTACTAGGTGCATAGCACTTCTTTATGCATGCAAAACACAACTACCAAGAGATTCACTTAAACTTAATAAAATTTCATTAAGTTAGTACCCAGTGTTGTACCAGGAACCCTGTCATTTCCTGGTACTTTAAAGGTAAGACAGGGTTTCTACCTCTGAATAGTTTATGATATATAGCCAGAGAGAATAATCTTAGAAGATAGAGCAATACTTTTTGTGGTTATAATAGAGCAATGTATAAAGGGCTATGGTAACACCCTTGAGAGACAAATTAGTTTTTTAAGGAAAAGGAAAGCTTCAGAGTTGAAGTAATAAGTAAATTCAAGGAAAAGGGAATGTGGAGCAAATTCATGTGTAAGAAATATTGAGAATCTGTTTCCTGGGAGGTAGGGAACTTTCATTTAGACATTGGTCAAGATTAACCATTCTTTAAATTGAGACATTACACCCTTCCAAGTTTTTCATTATATAGTCAGCTTTCCCTGGCTTGAATCCACATTATAGGTCTACCTATAAACAAATAATTTTTCAGTATATTGAGCCTAGGATTAATGAAACCAATCTGGAGAGCAGTCACCGAATGAGAATTATTTTTCCTATAATATTGCTATATAATTAACTGGCTATACCAATGTGTTGGAGGAAACACTGTGAAAATTGACCAGGGAAAACTTTCCTCCTTTTCTACTGCGTCTCATCAGGGAAATAATATGACTGTTCGCTCCAGTTTCTCTACTGGTCAGGTTCTTATGCTTGCTTCAAAGACATGTATTTTTCATATTTTAATGTGAAAAGTATTTTTACCATCTGCATAATACCAATGTTCTATTACACATCCATGTATTAGCATAATATCTTTCATTTTATCGTTTATCATGCATTCTAAGAGGAAGAAGTTCCCCAACATAGTACAGTAAGCAGTAAACTAAAAGTCTTATTTATTGCTGTATTTATCATGACATTTACTCTGGACTCTTGACATCGATGAAGATCAAATTGTAACTTTTACCGCGGTAGGTTAGAATCCAATATTCTTTCCTGTCAGTGTGACTAGTTAGGACAGGATATAGCTTAATAAGAAGCTTTTGAGAAGTTTTTAAAAAATATCATTATACTTTAAATAAGGTGGAGAGGTAAAATGAAGAATATATGGCATATATTTTTCTTCAACAGAAATAGAGAAAATTCTCCATTTTGAATCCACCTCTCTATTTACAGGAAAATGTCGAAGGAGGAGATTGTAGTCGCTGCAAATCCGGCTTCTTCAATTTGCAAGAGGATAATCACAAGGGTTGTGACGAGTGTTTTTGTTCAGGGCTTTCCAACAGATGTCAGAGCTCCTACTGGACCTACGGCAATGTAAGCAACAGCCTTTGACTCCTACGTCTGCTCCACGGGGCTTCTTGCTATTGTTGTCTTTCTCTAAGAAACCAAAAAAATTGTTCTTTCTTGTAGTGAGCTTCTACTTAAAGGTATCATGAAGAAGTGATGGAATTTTCTTTCAAATGCTATTTGTGTCTCTTTGACAAAAGCCTTTAAGGTTTTATTGGTACCAGTGTGTAGACTGGAACCTCTTGGAGTAAGCCAACACCATCCTTTTCAGTATCCATGACTAGTAGGTGAAGTGGTAATGGAGTTAATGTTGTTTTAGCCTCAAGGGATTCAACAGAAAAAAACATCAGATTGTGATATGAACTACATATTTCACTCACCAGTGTTTTTGGTACACACTTTAAGAAGAACTCCTTTAACATCTATATACGTCATACATATTACCCACCAGCCTTTAGTTGCCAGGACCCCTTCTTTATTAAAAGGACACAGTAAATTTGAACAATACCTTTATTCTTAATTGATTTCAAAAGGTTTAAATTATGACCTGTTTAGTAGTTACTGGTGTATTCCTCCTCTAAAATAAACATAAACATGTTGTTTACCTTCCTTCCTCTACTGCCCGTCACACTCCCTCTGCCTTTTCAACCCTTCACAGATGGTAGTTTGTCTCCTTTATAGAAGAGGTAAGAGAGGAGAATGAGACCTTTGGGGAATTTCGAATAGCTTGCTTGACAGCACTTAAGGGTACAGGGTGGCAGGAAACAGGCTGAAGAAAGAGAAACCTAAAGAGGGAATGAGACACTATACCATATAGGGTTGAGTTTGCTAAGAAGTTGGGTCCTTATCCTTGGAGAGTCATTGAAGGATTTTAGCAGAGGAATGATATGATCAAAGTTGTGTATTACAAAGATCACTATTTTAGTAAACTGTCTTCCAAACACTGCTCCTGCCTTTCAATTTTAATCAGCTAATTAATCCTTAATACAGCTATGAAATATTTTTTGCTGCCTGTACTGCCTTTAAGTCAAGTCTGGAATATTATGAGTAGTTTCTTTTTTCTTTTTTTCCTATGGTTTAATTTTTTTTGTTGAGTTATACTCAGTTTACAATGTTGTGTCAATTTCCAGTGTAGAGCACACATTTTCAGTTACACATGAGCATACATACATTCATTGTCACATTCTTTTTCACCATGAGCTACTACAAGATCTTGTGTATATTTCCCTGTGCTATACAGTGTAATCTTGTTTATCTATTCTGTATATACCTGTCAGTCTCTACAAATTTCGAACTCCCAGTCTGTCCTGTTGAAATATTATGAGTAGTTTCTGATTATACTCTCATATCTAAATTTCAATCTGTACATACTTGATCATAGGCATTACTTTTGGAGCAGATTTCATAGAACCAACAGCAAATTGACATCTAGTCTAACTTCCTCCTTTTGTTTGTAGAGTCTCACCTCACCCTCTAGATTGCCCCATTAATGTGCTTAAGTTTTATGGCTAGCAGAGGAGCCAAGGTGGCACCCAGCCTTGTTCTTCAGAAACTAGGTCCAATGATATTTGCATTTCAGTAAGTCTTCTGGAATGAACTTCCTCTGAATCTCACTGGGCTGTCTCAGAATGCCTGATGCATGACATTGGAAAGGGAAGAAAAGAAAGTAATGTGTGTTTTGTTGGCTGGCTGTCCAAAAAGCTTGACCTGGTCTCCCTTTTGACCAGGGCAGTCCCAGCAATTCCACAGCTTTGGGAGATATAGAATCAAATGATCTCTACATGAAGACATTTAAAAAAATGTCATCCTCATATTATTACCATTGCATTTCTGCTCCCCATCACCCACAACACTGAGCAGCTCACACACATCTGGGGGGTCCCTGATAACCACAAACCGCAGTGTTCCGTGTTTTGTCCTGACTAGGTAGGATGGTTTGAATTAGAATTGTAGCCGTATGCCCACCTATGGCTGGAGTATAAACATGGAAAAGCAAATCATCATGTATTCCCTAATTCCTCCTTAAAGGCTCTTTCCTTTTCTGGGTCACGGATCTTGGCTAGGAGTTCCTACAACTCTTCTGACCTTATGGAGGGAAATAGGTACAGTATTGTGAGCTGGTGGATTTAAATGTCCTTAAGCCTCAAAGTTGAAATTTAAATACGTGGAAAGGAAGGAAACACTGAATGAAAAGCCACCTTTCATATCTTATTTTTTTTCTTCCTCTGCTTTATAAATACATATGTAACACCTTTTGAAATAATTCTTTTCATAAGCAACAGGAAATTACTAGTGGAGTAAAAAATACAAAATTCAAAGTTCAGCTGTTTGATAATTTATATAACATCATGTGTAATTTTGAATAAGTTTCCATTTTTGAGAAAGAAGTATTTGGAATCATAATTTTTCAAAAAGCATTCTAAAAACAGGTTACTATATAGTACCAACTAAATTCCTAGAAACATCAAGGAAAAAAACGAGTACCTACAATAGAGTATCTATGATAAGTTTAATGATATTCACAACTTTCATATTTTTCTAAACTTTAATAGCTTTTTTTAATTAAAAAGAAAATGAACGCTTCAGGAATATGAAAGAGAAGAGAAGTGGATTTGTTTTCCTAAGTAAGGATGATTGTATGTTTCCTTTAAGATACAAGACATGAGTGGCTGGTATCTGACTGACATTTCTGGCCGCGTGCGAGTGGCTCCTCAGCGTGATGACTTAGATCCACCTCAGCAGATCAGCTTCAGCAGCCTGGAGGCCAGAGGAGCCCTGCCACAGGACTACTACTGGAGCGCGCCAGCTCCATACCTGGGAAACAAAGTAAGTCCAGACGGTGTTCCTTCTTGCTACTTTGCTTTAATTGATCAATAAGGTGAGTGGGTTTTATTTAGTCTTTCTTTAAAGGAAGGTAAGATCAAGTATATACTGTCTTGGATTGTTGGAAGCAACTGAGTCAGATTACATTGGACATTTCCACCCTGCCCCCTCGGTCATGGCATCCCTACTTCATACAGCTCTACATAGTTGCTGTTCTGTGTCAAATTTTTGAATGAACAAATAAATTAGTGAAGCCTCTAGGGCATTTTTTTTGCAGAAAAATTATAGATATTAAAAGAAATATAGATATTAAAAAGGTATGTTTTCTGTAATAACTTTTTCTAGAGTTGTCTATGGTGGAATACTTAGTGAAGTTTTTCTCATCTGTTTCTATTTCATTTCAAAACTGATTTGCAAGAGAGCTACTTTTCCTACCTTGTCTGGATGTTAATTGGAAATGAAATTTATTACATAACTAATTTAATACTTGCCATGAAGCTTATATAAACACCATATTTCCTGGAGCTCAGAAAGAGAATTACCCTAAAAGAAGTGTCAGATTGAAAGCACACGTTTGTTTTAAAACCCACTCACACACGTATAAAAACATACACAGATAAACAAATGTAGCAATTTCAGAAATGCAGGTGCTTTTCCCCTCCTTGTTGTGGATTAACTGTATCTAGATAGTTGCCGTGGCTTTTTTCCTTTTGTTTTATTTTGTTAAACAATTTATTGGAAACAAAATTTGGTATAGTCATTCTGAATGGGAATACCTGCTTGTTCTGTGGAATTTAATACATCAGGTAACAGTTAAATTCCCTAATCACACCAGAAATTGTGACGGTCACAGAAACATCCCTTAGCAAATTGATTCTATTTAAGCCTAGTTTTCACCCAAAAAAGTAAAGTGTTACTCTTGAAGAAATCTTCATTGATTACACAGATAAAAATATATTAATAGTGATCCTCTTGCATGGCATGTGAATATTACGATAGAGAAACTTACTAGTCCATATGAATGGGAACTGATGGCTTCAGCTGATTGAAAAAAATTTTAATTTATGGCCTGTTTCTTACTTTCATAGGGTTCTAAATGCCATTATGAAAAATGTTTAAATGAATAAAACAGGTTTTCAGTGAATATGTATTTTTAAAGAGACAGTGTATGTTGCATAAAATTTTCTAGGTGTAATAAAACTAATTAAATTTTCACTTCAAAGCCCTATAACAAGAAGTCATTCTATCCTGTTCTATTTAGGAACTTCCTGAATCCCTGACAAGAATGAAATAGCACATGCAACTTGAATGTCTGCAGCTTAAAATTGCAAGAAAAAAAAAACAAACAAACCAAAAAAAAACCTAAAAAACAAAACCCCATAAACTGTCTTTTTTTTTTTTTTTTTTTCTTCCTGCTCTGAGGAGTTTAAAGAAGAGCCATGGGTCAAAATTGGATCGGTTTCAAAAGTCTTACTTTTCTTATAGTGTTGAAATTTACTTAAAGATAGTTTTTTTTTTTTAATAGACTATTCTTTGCCATATTTTCCATCATTTCTTCTTTGGTCATATGCTTTTTCTTTCCGTTGGCTGAAAATCAAAGTGACAGAAGGAAAGCAAGCAAATGGGATATTAAATAGCATCAGAGCAAAGAATTTGGACATCCTGTTCCTGGTTGTTGGTTCCCAAAGATAACTTCCCTTATCCTGGCTGAACTGCTTCTTGTAACCACCCACAATGAAGCACTTCATATCCCCCACAGATTATTTTCACATCAAAAAGCTGTGCTTGCCTGTGCTTCAGTTTCCATTCAGTGAACAAAATAATGGTAACGGGGTGTGCAAATTGTTTGAATATGGAAGACATTTTTTAATGTAATGTGGAAACCCTTGGTGGTTTACTGTCAGATTTCTTAGTATGAATGAAACAATTCGCCTTAATAACTGAACCATATAAATTTTTGATACTACAATAATACTGCAAGCTCTCACAAATTACCACAGTACATCTTAACTGTCATGTCACATCATGTAAATTATAGTCATGATGACATGCTTAGCTTGGTTGATTTAATATCTTGCTAAGGAAATGGAAAATTGTAGGTCCTTGTTTATAAATCCAATAAAGCCACTTTTCTAAATAGTTGAGGCTAAGTTCTTTACTAGTAATTGCTGTTCGAATCAGAGTCGTTGCCAGAATCTGACAGAAACACTAGTACATCTGCTTAGATACTGAATTTCATTTGCATCCATGACCAGGAAGCTGCAGGTACATAATCCCTCCTCTGCTTTTTTTAGTGTTAATTCCTAAGTTGAAAAAATATTTATTAGGTGCTATTAGCTTTTTCTAAATGTTTACATAACCGATTTGAAAACATTTTCCAAGTTACTTGGTTATAAGTCTACTTCTAACAGAAGGGAGATGTGTTGTGCGTATTCTGTTATAATGAAACTGCCACATGCCAGTCGTCCTTTTTTGGGGGAACCTAGCCCCAAATAATAAAACTGCTCTCACTTAGGATACACTTTACTAACATAGAGCCCTGCCTGATTGTTATTAAACTCAAGAAACACTAGCCAGTTTAGCAAAGGAATACTTTTTATCCTAAGAAACATATTTATCAACTACAGTTCTTTGCGGAGTAATGAGGAATATATAAGTGAATATGGTTGTGTGTGTGGGTAATAGATGAGGCCTAGAAAAAGTCGACACATTTTTTATACCGTTCATTTAAAAGATTTCCATGATCTTCTTGTCGAATGCCAAGTTTGTGTGCCCAACACACAGTGAGGCCAAACAAACCAAAATGTCAGAGTTTGGAGCTAAGCAAGGTTTACTGCAGGGACGAGCAAAGAAAATGGGGCAGCTCATGCTTGAAAGACCCAAACTCCTCAATGGTTTCAGGGAAGCATGTTTAAAGGCAAGGTGAGGGAGGGGAGTTGCAGGGTGTGTGATCAGCTTGTGCACAATTCTCTGGTTAATAGTGAACAAACATGGTGGTGTCACAGGGGTTAACATTATTAGTCCTCAGGCTCCAGTAGGTCTGGGGGCTTTGTGCTCATGGTCATCAAGTAGTCAACTCCTTACATTTGGTGAAAGTTTTAGTATCTTTAAAACAACTCAGAAAATGTGCATCAGATACTTGGTACTTTAGGGAGGAACTAAAGATTCTCTGACAGTCATATGGCTGATTTACTGTTTAAATTCTTACCAGTTCTCCTGTACCCGATGGTTATTTTTGTCACTTCATGTTCACATCCTTTCAATCATTAATTCTTGAGCCAGGCTTTTGTGACTCAGGAGGGCCTGGGAGACTACAGCTTTTCTGCAGGCAAGAGGCAGGCAGAGGACATGGGGAGAGGGGTCTGTCCTAGGAAGGCCCCACAGGGTCTTGCTGGGTTAGTCTCGACTATGAGTTAATTCCTCAACAGCAATCTTGAAAATGTTTTTTTTTCCCTCATACGTGAGTATTTAGCACAATTGTCACAATCAAGTGTTAATTCCCCACCCCCACTCCATTCTAGATATTCAGAGAATTATGTGAGGCATCCATAGAACTCTACTAGGCAGCGGTCTTATTTTCAAAATGCTTTGCACATGTTAATGCCTGGTTTTAGGGCATTTGTTTAAGCGTGGAACTAGGCAGGAACAAAAGAACTAGAGGGAGTCATGCTGATTTGCATCAGTCTACAGCTATTCAGAAACAGTTTGAGTATTTCAGAGTTGGAATAATTTACTGGTTTAGTAAACTAAATGCTATTGGAACGCTGAACTAGTCATTTACTTAAGGTTACCCTAGTGGTCTGAAATAGATAGTGCAGCTTCCAAAAGCAATTCACTTCCCGTCTGTAAAGTTCCCTGAGGATCTGGCTTTGGCCTGACTACTGTTCCCGCGTTACCATTAAGGTTTGCAGTTTTGTCTCTGAGCATTACTAAATTAATCTCATGTGATTTGGTCTTTATAAAACAATGCTTATTTTCTACAACATTATACTGTCTTTCTGTTTCTAGCTCGGAGAAGCTTTTAAATTGTTTCATGCAGTTGCCAAGAATACCTGTAGTTCAGCTTAAGATGTAAGTGATAAGTCTGCTAAAGAAATAGCATCTGATTCTGAAAGTAATCTCTTGTATTTCTTTGTTGTGCTTGTTTGACTTTTAGTTCTACCTCTCAGATCCCAAATTAAACCTATTGATTTAAAGGAGACTGATGTTTGAGATTTATAGGACAGGATAGTTCTTGTCACATAAAAGGAGCTCAACAAATACTTTGTGATTAACGCTACATATTTTACTACAACAACAAAATAGTTTTGATTGGATTGCTCAGAAATGACTTTTTTGAAAGAGCTGATCCTTTTTTTTAACTTTTTATTATGGACTACTTTTTAAAAAATACATTTTGGGGGGGGTGGTAATTAGGTTTACTTATTTATTTACTTCTAGAGGAGGTACCAGGGATTGAACCCAGGGCCTTGTGTATACTAAGCTTGCACTCAGTGCTTGAGCTGTACCCTCCCCCTTAGAAATGACTCTTGAGATAGAGTTTATGTTAGAACTGAAAGATGATTTCAATCTTGGTTAAAAAAGTTAAAAACTCACTAATAAGCATGATCTACTCTCTTTTTAGCAACATAATTTATATTTATGACTTCTTTGCTCCAAATTCCTCAAAATTGTTCAAAAGTAAAGGTCAGAACTTCTCCCTCATCCTTAACATCCTCCAATTTAAGTGTTGGATTAAATAGATTAATTAAGAATGCATTATATATGTGGAGAATGGCATGGCCGTAAAAGTAATAGGATAAATCAACCATGATTGAATTTTTATTCCATAAATCAGATCATTTAAAAATTGATTTGGTAATGAAGTAGTACCCAGAAGAAGATTTGTTGTGAAGAATAACCATATGAATTGTTAAGGGTAAATGAGGAAACATATTTATCTAGAAATAAACAAACAAAAAAACTCAAGAACTCATTTATTGCCCGGAACTCATTACTACCCAAAATTAGCCCACCTGTGAGGACTCAGTCAAACATAAAAATCTCTCAATTTTACCCATTCTTTTCATAGTATTATCCTCATAGTTTTCCTAATAAAATTTATAAAGACATTTTAATGTTGCAAATTATTATATAAAATAACATTTTCATATTCATATGCATTATTCTGTTTACAGTGCCTTATAATAAAGTACAGTGGGAACAAAGATCAGTTTTTAAAGTTGATCAACTGAACAGGTACTAAATAGGGGAATATTCAGTCTAACAACAATTTGGTGGGAAAAAGTAAGGAGTTCACTTAACAGTATTTTCAGTCTGAGTTGATTTTGTGCTATGGTTGCAAACAAAACTAATGTAATCTAGGCTACATTGGTGAGAATTTACTGGCCATGTCAAGGGAGGTAAGGGTTATACATATTCTGCACAAAGCAGGTCACCTAAAGTATTCAACTTTCTTGTGAATTTCTGTTTTCATCTATGTTAAGATATATTACCAAGTCATCAGCTAACAAACCTAAATAAACCAACTAGTAAGAGATAGAACCAAGATTGGAATTCAGATATTTCTAGCTCTTTCTAATTAATCATTTTTTCATTTAATTATGTTTATTAATTCTTGTAAGGCATACTTAGCTTTGGAATAGAGATCTTTGAGCCACTTAGCCAAAAGAAAGCTTAAGAAAGAATCCAGTAAAGACATGAATTTATACAAATGCAAATTAAGAAAACCTAAAACGAATATCAGTAAAGAGGACACGAAAACAAAAACTTATTTTTATAAAGATTACAAGCTCTAGCAAGATTAATAGAGAAAAAAGTGACTATAGCAACACATAGTTTTAGAAGTATAAATCTAGATGTAACTAAAATTACTTCAGAAAATTAAAAAGTAAGAAAAATCATGAAAACTTTACACACAATAAATTTATTTATAAAAATAAATTTCTAGAATAATGAAAATTAATAAAACTGGCTCGAAGGAAAAAATCTGAAAGTCATATGAACATTAAAAGCAAATGAATCAGTAGTCCAAAAATATCTTCTCATAAAGATAACACTAGGTCTATTTTGTTTACAGGTGAGTTCAATCGATATTTAAACCTTAAAAAATTTCAATCTTACACAAGCTTTCCAGAGAACAGAGTCATGGGGACTACTCAAGTAATTTTATGTGGCTTGATATGCTTGATATCAGGGAGCTATAAAAAAGGAAATCCCTGTCCAAACTCACTCATGAAAATAGATGCAAACATCCCAGCCAAAGCATGAACAATCAGAATCCATAATGTAAAAAAAATGGTAAAACTAAATTGGCTGCTTTGCTTTTATCATAGGAGTTCAATGTTCGTTCAATATCAAAAAATCAGTGTAAGTAATTGACAATATTGACTGATTAAAGGAGAGGGAAAAAAACAACTATCTCAATAAGAGTCAGCAAAGGAAATAGGTAAAATTAAGTAATGATTCACCATGTTTTAAAAAAAAGTTATTAAACTAAGATTGGAAAAGCACCACTTTATGTTAAGAATATCTACACAGAAATGAATAGTGTATGTCTTATTTAGTATAAAATATTGAAAGAATTCTTTAAGATCACAAACAATTTTCACTCTGGCCACTGTTACTTAACATTGTACTGGAAGATTTGGACAGCGCAGTAAGATTTAAAAAAAATAAAAAAATAACAGAGATTGAAAAGCAAGGAATAAAACTGTTGTTTATAGGTGATATGATTATCTACTTTGTGAACTGAGAAGATAAGTTATTAATATGTGAATCTAGAAAGGAACTGTATACAAAATTAATATATAAAAGTAGATTGTGGATTTTTACATCAGCAAAAACCAGTTAAAACAACACTTTAAAAATAAGTCCTTTATAATAACAATAAATAATAAAAGTACCAAAGATAGAATCTATATGGAAAAACAAAGGGCCAAAAATAATCAAAGGAAATCCTAAAAGAAAGATGGAGATGGAATTTTAATCAAAACTTACCTGATATAAAGGGCTCATTTTAAAAAAGAAATAATGATTGAGACATAATGCTGTTGGTGTGAAAACAGCTTCTAAAAGATCAGTGGAACTGAAAAAATAGTCCCATGCATATATGGATTCTTGACTTTTAACAAAATAGATATTTCAGATCAATGATAATAGAATAGACCATATAATAAATGCTACTGGTACCACTGGTTATCTAAAGAGAAAAAAAAAACTATCTCTGTATCTCTACTTCATATTATACATAAAAATAAATTCTAGTTGAAACAAAGACTACAGTTTCAAAAATCATACTAAAAAAATTTTCAAAGGTATTACCTTGGAATTTTTGCTTCTGACTGTTATTGAATAAACCTTTCTTAAACAACAAGAAAACTTGAGGGAAAAAAAAAATAACATAAAACAGTAGTTTCACTACACAGCAGATAGTGTATGACTGTGATCCCTGAGGAAAGAGAAACAAATGAGGTGAGGCTTACAGTTGCCCAGGTTGTTGGCTGGGTGCAGTTTCCAAAGTGAAGTGCATTGAGGGAAAAGCCAAACAGCACTGTCTGAAAGAGGAGGATTGGAGCTCAGGGAGGCCCAAGAAGCTGGAAATTGTGGAACAGCATATTAGAGAAGAGGGAGCTAGAGAGAGAGAGAGAATCAATCCAGATATCTGGAAAGGTGTAAAAGGCACCTCCAGCCTGGCTGAGTATTGAGTTGGATGGGAGAAAACTACCTACCTACCTAAGACTGGTGGGAGAACTACCAAAAAGTAGTAAGAGGAGCAATTCCTGGAGCTAACACAGAGCTGGTAATAGCGAGTTTTCCCACCACCTAAAGGGGAACAGCTTCATAATAGAGAGGACTTCAGTAAAGTACCCGGAGAGTTTTGCCCTAGTAGAGGGGCTAAATTAGCCCGGACTGCAGCCTGCTCTAGATTCACCTTAACAGATCTTAAAAGTAAGCCTTAAAAGAAACCGATTTTTTCCAAAACTGCATGCCAGAACAAAATCTGGTACTCCTTAATTAATTACAACAAAATCGGGCACCCAACAATGTAAAATCCATCATGTCTGGCAATGAATTAAAAATGACCAGCCATGTAAACAAGCAGAGGTATATGAACCATAGCCAGGAGGAAAACCAATCAATGGAAACAGACCCAAATTGACCAGAAAATCATACCCCCACCATCAAAAGGTACATCAAAATCAAATTATTAAAAAGGAAAACAAACAAATAAACAAAACAGTGGTAGGAATAAAGAGAAAATCTTAAAAGCAGCCAGAGATAAAGAAGACACAACATGTACAGAAGAACAAAGATATGAGAAATAGAAGAATCTTGTCAAGCATCACATAAGCCAGAATGCAGTACAGAAATATTTTAAAGTATGGGGAGAGGGGTAGAAATGACAACAAAAACAAACAAAAATTAGTAATCTAGAATTCTTTTTCATGCCAAATATCTTTTAAGAAATGAAGGCAAAACAAAGAGTTTCTTAGAGAAGTAAAGGCTGAGAAACTTTTTTTACCAACACAGGTAGACTAGTAGAAATATGGAGTTCTTCTGGTAAAAGGAGTACGGTAGCCAATGGAAATTCGTCCCTACAAAAAGAAATTAAGAGTAACACAGAAGGCAAATAATCATGCTTTCTTCATGGATCGCCGCCTACCACAGGACCTCAGGCTGGTCTCTTCTTCAGCCGTAGGGCTTCTGAGCACAATAATTATCGTATGAACAACAAAACACACAAAGTTAAAATAGAAATTTGGATACTCTGTATGAGCATTTATTTGGAATTGTAGAATGGAAGACCATGCAACCCCCATTCCTTATCCCAGAACTAAAGAAAGCAAAATCGACATCAATTTAAAAGAGTTTCAATCAAATCTTAATGTAAAACTTTGCATTCTCAGTATCCTTTTCAGTAACACTTTACAGCCGTGTTCCACGGGCAGCACAATGGAGAGCTATAGGCAAGTAATGGATTGCTGGTTCTGACGTGGTTACTAGCCCAAGTCCTTGTGGGACAAACCCCCAGTGTGCTGGCCTCTGCCACTTGGAGTAGATCAGACCCGCCAGCTGCTGTTTTTGTAGTTTATTGGGGCAGTATTATGCCATTTCTGAACCAATCATGGCCAGAGTGTTCTTTATATACTGGGTTTTTAAATCTCACCTAGTGTATATGTTGTTTAATTGTTGTTGGTAGTAGGAAAAGAGCAAGATGGTGGGGAAGGATGGGACACAGATATGGAGAGAAGTAAGGTGGCCGTCTGTAAGCCAAGGAGAGAGGCCTGGAGCAGATCCTTCTCTCATGGCCCTCAAAAGAAACCAGTCCTGTTGCCAGCTTGATTGCAGACTAGCAGAGATATTATTTCCTCTCTTCATTTTCATGAGAAGAGATTGAAAGCTGCTATTTGTGCAAGGGGAGGCCCTAGGCAGTTGTTTTCAGTTTTTTGATCCTTATGCCTTTCACGGATCTGATTCAAATGCTGGATCGCTTCCTTATTAGTTTTGTAATCTTGGATACATCCCATAATTTAGCTGAGTCTTACTTTCATTATCTGCAAATGGAGAGTTCCAGCACTTCATCAGAATTGTGCAAAGCCCTCAACACTGCCCTTAGCGCACGGAAGCTGTTCAATAAATGCCAACTGCCTTGTGAATTTCTGTAGTTGTATGCTGCAGTAATTTATATCAGAGGTAATCTTTATATCAATGAAAGACATGTGTTAAAGAACACTTTGTTCACTGCTTATTATTGCTATCTGATAGAGCATTTAGTGATGATAAGGACAAGATAGCATTAGAAATAAAAATGGACAATCAGACAGTTAATTTTAGCAAGTAAGTAGATTATGTGACTTAAACAGCAGCTTTGCAGAAATGTGAAAATTTTAAATCAGTTATCGAGCTTCCTGAGAAACCTGCAGAGTGTTTTGCACTTTATCTTGAGGGTACCAAAATAAAGCTAACGAGCATCACTTCATGTCTTTCCAAGCACATTACGTGACAAGTATCTAACTATTCCTGCTTCACTAAAGACCTGGTACTTAAAGGGATTTAAGATTTCTGCCCAGCAGTAACTGATTGGAGAAGTAAATTTTATAGGCATAATAAACAGCGTCAATACCCTGAAGCTCTAATGGGGCGAGTTAAAAATGAGCTCATTAAGGTGGACCCCAACTCAATCTGAGTAGTATCTTTATAAAAAGGGAAAATTTTGGGACAGACACTCCTACAGGGAGAACATCATGTGAACATGAAGACCATCTACAAGCCAAGCAGAGAGGCCTAAAACAGATTATTTTCTCATAGCTTTCAGGAGGAACCAATGGTGACAGCACCTTGACTTTGGACTTGTAGCCTCTATAACTGTGAGAAAATGAATTTCTGTTTTTTAAGACACTCAGTTTATGGTGTTTTGTTATGGCAAGCCCTAGCAAACTAATAAAAAAAAAACCTTATTTTTAAAATCCCATAATTTTCATTTTGTTTTAATTTATAGCAAACAAAAGGCTAATCTAATATCTAAAAAAGTTATAGAAATTGATAAAAGATCAACAGTTCAACAAAAAGTGGGCAACAGATATGAATAAACAGTTCATACAAAAGGAAATACAAATGTCTCCTAAGTATGTGAAACAATATGTAATCTGACTCATACATCTACACTGAGAAATCATTTGTCATTTATCTTAGGAAAACAATAGAATGACAAAATGGATAGCATACTATTACTGAGACTTTAAAAAGACAAAGATCCTTATATATTGATAGTGGGAATATATACTATAGATGCAATCCAAGAAAACCAATTCACAAATCTTCACCAAAGTTACAAATGCACATACGGTTATATATTTCTCCTCTGGGAGTTTTTCCTACAGGTGTATATAAACTTGTGAAGTACAAAATTATTATTAATAAATGTTTGTGATAAATGCAAAAATGTCTATCATGGAGAGATTGATTAAATGAATTTTGATACATACATACAATCAAACAATAGAAAGCTATAAATAAGGAAAGTTCTTTGTATACTAACATGGAATGATTGATTAAATCTAGAAGCAGAATAGTGTATATATGACCACCATTTTTGTAAAAAACAGTGGAGAAAAAGAATATGTTTGTAATTATGAGGTAACTTATCTGTTTAAAGTCACAGCCAGCATTTGATTTGAGGTGAGTTTGCCTCAGAGACTGTCTACTGCCCCACTTAAGAGCATAATATTGTCAGAGTTGGAAAATAAGATATTTTAAGTAGGACATCCTTTATTTTTTATTTTGATCTATTACAATTAGTTTTCTATTCTACACTTTGTTGTAAAGATTATTGCTTTGATGTGACCACTTAATAAGTATTAAGTGCCTTGATTCTATAAGCTAAAAATTGGTTGTTGTACTTAGTCACAAAGATCCCAATAGCACTCTTATCTTTCCATATAGTTTTAGGAAATTCTGTTACTATGAGCAGGGCCTGCTGGGGAAGCATAAAGCTTACATTTCTATTCCTGAGGTCTTCTCATCACTTCCAGCAGTAGTAGTTGAATCAAAACGACCCTCTCTCACCCTACTTTTTCTGAAGTTCTGCCTCTATTACCTGGGTCTAAGATTCCAAGTAGTTAAAATTCGACATTTGCCACATGGAAAAAAGAACTATGTGATAAGACTCTAATCGGAAATGTGATGAATTATTAAACAGATAGTTTGTTGGGTGATTGAAAATTACCTGTGAAAGAGTGCTTATCTCCTTGAGGCAAGTCAAAAGCTGATAGAATTGAGCCAATTAGACTGACTGTCTCTTCAATGAGTTGTGACCTCTCCATGGTAATAGCTTATTATGATGATAAATGAACCCATCTCTTCAACTGAAGCCTGAGTACACACTTCAGCAGTTTCCTTGAATCATGAGGCCATTACCTCTCGACTTCAGATCGACAGCGGTGACAGACACGAGAGCAGAGAGCATGCATGACTAGACACAGTTGATTGTTTTACTCAGATGAATATATTTACAGCTATTTCCAAAGAAACAGGACCTCCCCGTGCATTGTGTGTTCACACCTGAAATATTTACCATATGACATTTCCTTTATCAGGAAGAAGGCTACATCATTCTGAGATAAATCGTTTTATTTTGGTTTTTTTCCTTATCTCTTTCTCTCTCTCTTTTTTTTTTTTTTGTTTTGTTTGTTTTAGGTTTAGTTTTTGTTTGTTTGTTTGTTTTAGGTTTTAGTTTAGATTTTGTTTGTTGTTTTCAATGTTTAAATTGCCCTGTCTTGGTCTCCTGATTGTGTAAAATTTCAGAATAAAAATATTTTCTTACACTGAAGATGTTCATAATATACAGACAAGTTTTTTTTAATTTAATTAATCTAATCTGTTAAGTTCCACAGTTTATATTTGATGTGAGTTAGGGAAACTTGCTCAGTGATTTTTTTATTTGTAGAGAAGTTTTATAAAGATCTTTGCTTTAAGAATCACACAAGCATTAACACTTTAGTTTTTGGATTTATATTTTAAGAAAATGCCAAGAATTCTTTAAGTAGTTACTGAAGTTTGATATCAGTTCCCTTATTCAGCTATAGTGATATCTTGGTTTGAGGAGAATTAGAACAGATTGGTTTTTTTAAATTTATATTTGTATTAAAATACAGTATTATAATTCCTAATAACTAGTAGAGAGATATCAGTTGTCAACTTCCCAATTATATTCCTAATAAAACTTATTAACCAAGCAAAATTAAGCTTGTGGAGTTAGTGTAGTTAAAGGAAAACACCAGTCTCCTTGACAGAGTCTTAACAGTGTCTCAGAAAGTAAAGAAAGACCAGGGGAGGATACTCATGGGTTTTAGGGGAAAGGTTGGCTGATTTCAAGGCAGATCTTGCATTGCAGACAACTGGGCAGAATTTATGATGCCATAGCTTTGGATTTGTCACAGAGTCTTGAATCAAGTATTGAAGAGCATACTATTATAATGTCTATAAGTAAGCTAGTTGAGACAAATCACAGTCCAGGTTTTCTTGGAACTTATTTGCAGAATTTTTTTTAAAATAGAGATTGGAAATTATGCTTGTTCTCAGCCATAACACAAGAATAAGGAATTATGTCAACTGTAGATCTTAAAGACTTTAGCTCTGGGATCATAGTATACTTATCTCTGTGTGGCACTGTTTCCTCATGTGTAAAGTGGAGATAATGTTGATACCCATTTCAACAATTATTTTGATGATTTAACACATACACAGCATTCAATGTTGATTGATAAATAAAAAGCACTTAGTATTAGCTATTGTTAACTCCAGATGGGCCTATTTTGAGGTCAGACATTATTCCGTTGAAATTTTAGAAAGGCTACACAGGAAGGAAGGAAGGAAGAAAGAAGGAAGGAAGAGAAAAGGAAAGAAGAAAAGAAAGAAAGGAAAGAAAGAAAAAGAGAAAGAAAGAAGAGGAAAGGAAGAAAGAGAGCAGGAAAGGGAAAAGTAAAGGACAAATCTGCTCCTATGTATTTCATTTTTTTAGGGAATTTTGATTTAGAAAGTAACTGTCTATCAGGACATCTCTTTTTTAGCCCAAATCTGTCAAGAGGTGGTGGTCTTTGGGTAAATAACCTTTTTTTCTAATTTTCTTCCGGGGCTGGATTTGATGTGATCATCAGCCCCAGTGTTCCCAGAGTAAGTCCTTTATAATGAAAAGGAACTGGAAATAATCTACAAGCAAAAAACTTGGCAGGCCACTGAAGGTCCCTGAGGCCATTTACTGCCTTAAGCTTATTTTCACTCATCACAGGAGAAAAAAAATAAGTAAGGGCATTGTTCTTATATCAAATAGTTTTAAGTTAAGATGTGATTTTTAAAATAAAAGTCAAAACGCTTTATTTTGCCTTTTCTTTCAAAACAAGTATAGAGATAAAATTTGATTATGTTAATATCTAATCTTAATTCTGCTCTCCATCAGACATTCTTTTGAAACTTTACAAGGGAAACAACAGAGCAGTTTAATGTAGCTCACTATCTAACAGATATTTGGAGGATGAAGGATGGAGTAAGTGTTTTGAACAAGAAATAACTTTTTGTTGTGCCAAACACATGAACTTTGTGTCTGGTGAAGATATTTAGGCTAAAGAAAGTATAAACTATACTGGGAATGAACCCCATGACCGCTTGATCCTGTGGGTTTGATTCCGTGTCCCTGACTCATATGGTGCAGCATTTTCACTTAAAAGAGACAAGCCAGGTTAAGGGGTTCAGCAGAACCATTTGAATCAACGGATTCTTTTAAAATGTAGTTAGACCTTCAACAGTCTCTCCACTGTGGTACTCAGGCCCCTCCACATCAGAGTCATCTCAAATCTTTATTGAAAATGGACATTACTCACTTCTATCTTGTATTCACTCTGTCAGGAGATCTAGGGGAAATGTGTGGAAATCTACATTTTAAAAAACCTCCCCAGGTGATTCTTTACTATAACATTTTGAGAGCCACTCTTTTATGATTATTTTTTTAATTGCTGATGATTATTCAAGTATCTGTAGATAATTCCCAAGACTTAAACTTTCCAGGGCGTTAAAAACAAAAAAAATCCTGCAGCAGGCTTTAGTCTGAATTCAGAGGTTGACTTTTTTACACAACAGCAATAGTTTAGCCTGTGCAAGGGAACCCTAATATAGTATTTCCTTAGCTACCACAAAATCTGTAAATCCAAATCTATATATCAATCTCATTACAAACAGAAAAACACACACAACACACACAACCACACATATTCATATGAAGAGAAAATGAATCTGTTTTCTTTTTAAATAGGAAGTCTGAAGTGCACTGCCCATTAATATCTGGAATGAGGAAACTTGGCAAGACCAGAATATGACATGGGGATTAGGGGCAGTTTTAGATTCTAGAAGAGACTCCAGCTCTTCCTGAGTGTTAACAGATTTACTATTTGAACTCTGCTTCCCACTAGCTAAGTATAAACACAAGCAAGACCCTTAACTTCATTGTCTCCATTTTTCACTGGTGAAGATGGCGGAAGGTTACAATTTTAGCACCAGAACCTGTTTTACAAACAAAATCTTAGGTAGGACATGAAAAAACAAACAAACAAAAAAACTAGTTCAAATGGGGACAGAGCTGGTGCTGGTTACTGTGGGAGACAGGAATGGTGCTGTTCCACTGACTGACAGGGCCAGTTCTGGTTATACTGGGTGACAAGGCGAGGAGATCTGTCTTCATTTATCCCATAGCCTCATCTGTGGTTTCCCCCCAAAAAACCTAGGTTTTGGAGAAACACGCTATGAAAACAAATAGACCAAAATAATCAGAAAGTCTCTTGCAGAGTTAAATTATTATGATTCTAACACCAAATAGAATCATGCAATCAGCTGACTACTAACAATGAAACAGTAACTCTACAAAGCATGGCATAGTGACCACTTGATACCAATTGAAAAGAAAATAATGTTTCCCAGCTGAACTATTGTCCACATCCAAACGCCATGATGATACATAAGCCCGGCTGTGGAAAATGTGGCATGTGTCAGAGCAAAGCAACCAACATGATTTAAGATGTGAAACAGTTGGTGTTCAGCCCACATCATTTCTTATCTAAATTATAGAAAAAGCCGTCTAACTTTCTTTCTGCCTCCGATGTTTCTATTCTAATACTCTATTACATACCTGATGGATAAATATCTTTATAAAACTCAAATTTGATTGCCTTGGTCCCCTGTTAAAAAACCTGCTGTCTTAAGGATACAATGAAGTCTCTGAGACCCTTCCAGAGTTGTAGCTGAGGAAGAAACTCTGTGGTCCAGCCATCAGAGCGCCCATGTGTTCCATGCCCTCTCAAACTTTCCTATCTCACAGTTTCCTTCTTTCTGAGAGTCCCTTGTACCATTTCCCTGAGTGATTGACTACCCTGTATTCATGCTTCAAAATGCAATTCAAGCATTGACTTCTATAGGAGACTTTTCTGACCCCTCCCCCCTCCATCTCCCAGGACAGGCGGAGTTAGGCCTTTCTTTGTGCTCTTCCCCTGAGACTTCCCACCACTCAGCATACAGCAGTGTTTCTCCCTAAACTGTAAGTTCCCTGATGCAACTGGATTCTGTTCACTTTTGTACTTCTGGGACCTAGTCGTGGCTTAATATTGCTTAGAAGCTTAATAATCCCCTGTTGAGTGAATAAGTAGATGCTCTGTGTGAATAGTAATTATTTCTGTTTCTGTAGAAGATGAAGATGAGGAAACATAGGTAGAATTCTCCCAAAATTTTTTTGAAACCATAGAAGAACTCAGGATTTCTTAAGAAGTGCCTGTTTGGATTTTCTAAGTGTTTTAAAAAATAATTCTGGGATCATTTAAGGCCACATCCATTCAGAGGCAAGCAGATGACCTAAATAGTCTGCCAAATTCTTTTCCAGCCCTCAAATTTTATGAGCCTGAGCAGCATTGTTTGAGTAAAAGTCTTGTTCTCTGTGGATCAGGAGGAAGTTAAGATGTTTGGAATACTTACATAGAAACAAAGACTTTCAGAACTGGAAATAATTTGAGTCATATTCTGCTTCATGATTTTCACACTGTGTCCTGTGTGGTCATCCTGTGCTAGGACAGGAGGTAGGATGGAGCAGACAGGGAGTCCCTTTCCTTTTTAAACCAAAGTGTCTTTATTTGTTTTGCACGTTGAGAGTACCCAGAATGGAATGTGGAAACTGAGACTGTAAGAGATTTAGTCACTTAAACAAAGATATACAACTTCTCCAGAGACCATGCTGACATTAGAGTTATGATACCCTGTCTTCCCCTGTACATCTCTTTACATTTTTCTATGCAGCACATGTAAAGAGTAGGTTATTTACTTTATGGTAAGGATATGTTAAAATCATGACATTTGTTTTGAAACATCAATTTAGAATTCATGCCAGCCAATTTAAAAAAAGTTTGTTAAGTAAGTTTAATTTGCTTTCACTTAGGAAGCAGCTGGCTTTCAGGATAATAAAATAAACAGATATAATAATATTTGGTCAGCTGTAGCTTTTAATTTAAATGTTTGACTTAGTGCTGTTTAGTCTGCCAGATTCCAAAACACTTTGTGACAGAGGTGTATGCATTGTAAAGCATTTGAAATGTTTGCTATGATGTCCTAGGTCTGGCTGACTTTCTGCCATTCTGTATCCCCTGAGCAGACGTGACGCTGCTTTGGCAGCACAAATTTTCCAATAGACGTGTTACTTTCATAATTTATATTTTTTAGAAGTGGCAAAGATGGAATAGAACATTTTCTTCTTTACTGTCTCCACAGTTTTGTCTTTCAGAATATCACATAGTTAGTTAGAATCATATGGATGTAGTCTTTTCTGTTGGGTTTCTTTCATCTAGTAATACGCGTTTTAAGTTTCTGTACGTCTTTTGATGGCTCGCTAGCTCATTGCTTTTTAGTGCTGAGAAATAGTCCTTTTTCTGGCTATGCCACAGTTTATTTATCCATTCACCTAGTAGAAGACATCTTGGTTGCTTCCAAGTTTTGGAAAAAATGAATAAATCTGCTACAAATATCCACAGGTAGGTTTTTGTGTGGACTTGGAGTTTTTGTGGGTTTAAGTTTCCAACCCCTTCACATTATGGGAAGAGAATATTTAGTTTTATAAGTAACTGCCAGTGTCTTTCCAATGTAGCTGTGCTGTTTTGTATTCCCACCAATAATGAATGAGGGTTTCTGTTGCTCCACATCGTTGCCAGTATTTCGTGTTGGCAGGTTGTGGATATTAGGTGTTTTATAGGTATGTAGTGGTATCTCATTGTTTTAACTCATTATTCCCTAATGATGTATGATGCTGAGTATCTTTGCATGTTTTTATTTTTGCTATCTGTGTGCAATCTTTGATGAGTAGTCTGTTCAGATTTTTGCCCATTTTTTAAACTGGGTTGCTTATTTTCCTATTGCTGAGATTTAAACATTCTTGTAGACAAGTTATCTATGAGAGTCTTTTGAAAATATTTTCTCCCAAACAGTGACTTGTGTTCTCATTCTCTCGATGGTGTCTTTTGCAGGTCAGATCATTTTTAAGTTTAATAAAGTCCAACTTATTAATTTTTATTTCATGCCTTTGATATTGTATCTAAAAAGTCACTGCCAAATGTAAGGTCATCTAGATTTTTTCCTGTTATCTTCTAAAAGCTAAAAGACTGAATAGGGCCCCCAAGGATTATTCAAATTAGAATTTTTTTTCCCAGTAGATTCATAAAGAGTTATGACCCAATATCTTTTGATTTAGATCACTCCCTCATATCCATAAGTTTCTTTTTTTTTAAATTTGAAAACAGTATTTAATTTTTTTTACATTTTTTATTGAGTTACAGTCATTTTGCAATGTTGTGTCAAATTCCAGTGTAGAGCACAATTTTTCAGTTATATATGAACATACATACATTCATTGTCACATTCTCTTTTGCTGTGAGCCACCACAAGATCCTGTATATATTTCCCTGTGCTACAGAGTACAATGTTGTTTATCTATTCTACATTTTGAAATCCCAGTCCCTTCCCACCCCCCATCCCCCTGGCAACCACAAGTTTGTATTCTGTGTCTATGAGTCTGTTTCTGTTTTGTATTTTTGTTTTTTTAATTTTTTTTAGATTCTGCATATGAGCAATCTCATATGGTATTTTTCTTTCTCTTTCTGGATTACTTCACTTAGAATGACATTCTCCAGGAGCATCCATGTTGTTGCAAATGGCGTTATGTTGTTGGTTTTTAATGGCTGAATGATATTCCATTGTATACATATACCACAACTTCTTTATCTAGTCATCTGTTGATGGACATTTAGGCTGTTTCCATGTCTTGGCTATTGTAAACAGTGCTGCTATGAACATTGGGGTGCAGATGTCATTTTGGAGTAGGGTTCCTTCTGGATATATGCCCAGGAGTGGGATTCCTGGGTCATATGGTTAAGTCTATTCTAGTCTTTTGAGGAATCTCCATACTGTTTTCCACAGTGGCTGCACCAAACTGCATTCCCACCAGCAGTGTAGGAGGGTTCCCTAGTCTCCACAGCCTCTCCACCATTTATCACTTGTGGACTTTTGAATGATGGCCATTCTGACTGATGTGAGGTGATACCTCATCATAGTTTTGATTTGCATTTCTCTGATAATTAGTGATATTGAACATTTTTTCATGTGCCTGTTGGTCATTCATATGTCCTCATTGGAGATTTGCTTGTTTAGGTCTTCTGCCCACTTTTGGACTGGGTTGTTTGTTTTTCTCTTATTGTCATATGAGCTGTTTATATGTTCTGGAAATCAAGCCCTTGTCAGTTTCATCTCTTGCAAATGTTTTCTCCCAGTCCGTAGGTTGTTGTTTTGTTATGCTTATGGTTTCCTTTGCTGTGCAACCTTTTATGTTTAATAAAGTAACTTGGAAAGATAATATTTTCGTTTGTAGATGCTTAAATTTAGATACATATTCAAAACTTTAATCATTTAATTAAACTGCAGTTATCATTTATTGTTGAATATTTATACATAAGGCCTCAAAATGAATATACTTTAATAATGGCATAGTGATGAAAGTACCTTTGTTTAGTAAGGATTTGCCAATTATTCTTTCAAAAATTTTGGGTAATTTACTAGTTTTCATGAGTTTGGATTAAGAGAATGCCCTAAATATAATGGCTTAAAGCATGTGTGTTAAAAGATGTGGGTGAAAAAGTCATTCTAAATCAGTAGTCTTCAGGAACTCATGATTTATGTGCTCCATTGACATGTATGTAGGAGGAACATTAGGACTTCTATACACATATTTTATTTAATTTAAAAAATAAAGAATAAAGGCTTTTGTAATGTTTATTATGTGGATTAACAGTAGCCTACTCACTTGGTGAGGTATTATGCTCAAGCTGTTCTGAAGGAAAATGAGCGTTTAGAAGGTGGGAAGATTTATAGTGATAAATGTGTTATGGTGGTAAGTTGTTCATTAACTGACATATTATGAAATATTCACTTTAATTTTGCTTAGCTAAGTTGATTTATATCACCTAGTTTTTTAGCTAATATAAGCTTACCAAATCAATACACAAGTTTACTATATCCTTTCAAAAGAACTACAGTGAAAATAGTATTGACAGTACATGTACAGACAAGAACAAGGAAACACTAATGTTTACCATTACTTTATGTTTCTCCAGTCACAAAATGAGGTGAAAGTAATGACAACATCAAATGTGACAAAAAGTTGATCATTGAGTAAGAAATTAATTGTCTTGCAAAACTGGATTTTATTATGCACAAACAATTTTGAAAACAATTGTTCAGAAAGTTTCTGTCATTTTGTGGCTCAAATTAATATTAGTCTATCAACCACAAATACTCTTCTGTACTTGGGAATCAGAAAGCAGAATTATCTAACCTACTTTAAAGTCTTCTGAACACAATGTTTCAGTGAGCTTTGAACCTTTTTGTTTGTGTTAAAATGCCACATTTTCTAAGTAATTTTCAAGTACAACCAATTTTCATAAGGAAATGTATTAGCCAAATTTCAATCATAACCTAATATAATTGATGAAGAGGATTAAAATTAAGTATCATGATTTCGTATGCTCAGCCAATGATGCAATTCTTATAATGAGACCTGTGTGTATTTTGTTTGCAGGATCTCTTCTAAGTTGTGAAAATCACTACTGCTAAGTAGTAGAGTAAACAGAAAGAAACTAAAATTTCAATATGTAGTAATATCACTAAGTAGTAAGCCAAGATTTTTAAGAATAGAAAATCATGTTTAATTACTTTGCTCTTTCTAAAAACAGAGCCTTGTACTGTTGATTAAAGAGGAGTCTTACATCAATAATTAAATTAAACATTTAAAATAGTGCTTATTTTATTTCTCATACTTTTACATCTTTATCTTTGTTTTTAAATAAATTTATAATATATTAATGGCATAGCTATTATACCATATGTAAGTAAATATAAAAAAGAGAGTGTATAGATACATGTATATGTGTACATATGTATGTGTATCTGTATGCTCATGTATATGTGTATAGATACCCTAAAAATCATTTTTATTGATAAAATTATAAAACCAGTTCTGGAGACCCCTGCTTTAACTGAGTATTGCAGTAAATCCAGCTCTAAGAAAAATTCATGGAATAGATGAAATCTGTCTTTCATGCATAATTAATATCTTTCCAACTGTGGCTCTCATTCTCCTGGTGGTTATCTAGGATTCTTCTGTTGCTTTTAATTATACCATTATTTGGTTTTAAGTGCTCAAGATAGACAGTTAAGAGATTTATCATTGTAAATTACCATTGGATAACTGATATATGTAGTCATTTATCAGGAACTTTCTAGTCTCTGATCAGTGAATACAACAAAGAAAAACCCTACCCTCCTGGAGCTTATTTTTAGTTACAAAAGAGAAAATTGATTAGGCAAGTATGTAAAATATATTATGTTAGCTAGTTAAGGAGAAAAATAAAGCATGGAAGGGAATAGGAAGAATGATGGTAAGTAGATGGTTCTATAATTTTAGATAAAATATTTATTTAAAGAACTGAAGATGATATAGACACAAACTATATGGATGTCTTGGGCAAGAGGGTCTCATGGCAAGAGAAAAGCAATTGTAAATGCCCCAAAACATGAATATGCCTGGTAGGTTAAAAAAATGTTCAGGATGGGGTGAGTGAGAGGGAGTGTAGAAGCAGATGGGGATGAAAATACTGGAGACCTTTAGGTCATTATGATGTCTTTGGATTTTTCTCACAATGAAATGGGAAGCCATTGGGTGCTTTGAGCACAAAAGTTTAATTATCTGACATATTTTAACAGAGTCAATATGATTGTTACATTGAGAACAGAATGAAGAAGACAAGGGCAGAAATAGGGAGCCCAGAGGTTTTGTAATCATTGGGTCCGTAGATATGATGGCTTGGACCAAAGTGGTAGCAGCGAAGGTAATGAAGTGATTTGATTATAAATATATTTTGAAAGTAAAGTCAAAAAGATGTGCTGACAGTTTGGTTGTGGAACATTTTAGAGAAAGAGGAGAGTCGAGGATGACTTCAAAGTTATGGGGACTGAACAACTGAAAGAATAGAGTTACCATTTGTTTAGGTGAATAAGATGGGAAAGAGCATATTTTGGGAGGAAGATCAGGATCTCAGCCTAGCTGGGTCTATTACATTAGAAATGCCTTTTAGATATCCAAGGGGAGATGTTATAATAATTGTCATACACATCTGAAGTTCAGGGGGTATGTGTGTGTGTGTGTGTCTGTGTGTGTAGGGAGGGCGTAGAGGCATCTGGATTAAATTAAAAAAATGTTTTAATCTTCAATACAGATGTCATTTAAGCCAAGAGACTAAATATGATAACCAAGAAAGTGAGAATAGTTAGAGAAAAGAAGAGATCTGAGGATTGAGTCCTAGGACATTCCAACACTTAGGAGTTAGGAAAGTGAGGGGAAACCAGAAAGGAGACTAAAAAGGAGTGGTCAGAAAGATAGAAGGAAAACCAAGAGAGGGGTGTATCGAAAGCCAATAGAGTTAATCAGAAGCGCTCAACACTACTATTGATGGAGCAAATAAGGTACAGGATGAGAATTAACCGCTGGATTTACCAGTGGATGCTACTGGTGTCCTTGAGAAGTGCACTTTCAGTGGAGTGATGAATATAAAAAGTCAACTGGAGTGGATTTATAACGGAATGAAGAGAAAGGATTTGGAGACAACAATCATAGATTTCTGTTTCTAGGAAGAAAATAAAGATGTGTGCTTGGATGTGAATTGAAGTGGTTCTGGGAAAGGCTAAAGTTTTCTTCTGTTAGCCTTAATATTCTTAGAATAATAGAAAATAGTTGAGCATGAAGATATGGGAGGAGGATTTTTGAGTTTTGAGAAGAAAAAAGAAAATACAAAATAGCAACCAAGAACATGGGAGGGAAAGTGTACCAGGCAGTATTAAGGAGCCACATGAGTTTAGTACCCATTAATTTGAAGTGAGGTCAGTCAGCAAGGTGTTATGTGTTTCCTCAGATATGTCCAGCTCAACAGTTGCAGTTACAAAGATGGTAGAGAGTTGGATTTAACTAAGGTGTGTTTTCCCAAGGGAGTACAAGGAACCCAGAGAAAAGCCAAGGACACTGAATTCATGCAAAAGAGATGAAAATTATTGACCATGGAGTTCAAAAAAGAAAAAAAGGACACAAGTGAACTTATTTACAAAACAGTGACAGAGTCATAAACATAGAAAATAAACTTAAGGTTGCCAGGGGAGAAAGGGGTGGGGAGGGTTAAATTGGGAGTTCAGAATTTGTAGATACTAACTACTAAATATAAAATAGATAAACAGTGTCCTACTGTATAGCACAGGGAACTATATCCAATACCTTGCCTATAATGAAAAAGAATATGAAAGGAATACATCACTATGTTGTATACCAGAAATTAACACAACATTGTAAATCGACTATACTTCAATAAAAAAAAAGATAGTGATGGGAAAGTCTCAGTCCATAACAATTTCTCATTTTTCCCACTTTCTAAAATGCTATTGGTATTCCAGACAAGTCTTTTTTTAATGGGACTAGACAAGGCATTATAAAATGTTTAGTATCTTTGGCCCCCCAGACACTAAATATCAGTAGCCACTTCACCAGAATTAAAGGTACAGTAAGTGGTATGAGCAATTTTTTAACCTCAATGCCCTTTCTTCTTTTTTAAATGGACTTTTTTCAACATGTCTCCCCAAAACAGAGCTAGTTTATGTAACCTTTAAACACTTACACAAACATAGAAACCAAGCTCATCTGTTGTATCCAGTACAAAATATGGCAACAAGGATATTATAGGTTAATGTTTTAAAATTATACTTTACTGTGTACTTAAGAATGTTTACTATTTAACCAATTGTCTTATTTCTTAGATATTTTAATAATAGCAGTAGCTGAAATGTATTGAGTATTCATATGTAAATCTGAAATGTATTGTGCTCACATGTATATATGACACAGTGCCAGTTGTTTTACCTACATTATCTGGCTTGATCTTCACACAAGTGAAGTATATATTACCATTATTTCTATTGTATAGCAAACAGTATAAAAATATGTTTGTTACTTGGGGAAATGGAGGAATGTTTTGCAATACTATATGCAATTGTTCACTTTCCATCTTTGTGTGTTGACAGCGCCGTAGAGTGCATCCTTTTTTGCAGGCATAAACACACTTCATTCCTTTGTCCTTTAGTTACTCAAACTGTTCATGCATGTCCTTCCTTTTCTTTTCACATTGATGATTAAAATTGAGAGTTTACATTTTTTTAACAAAAAGCAAGCCAGTGGAACATATGCCCTCCAAAATATTGTGTAGTGCATCTTTAACATAAAATGATTCAATTGCTTAAAGAAAATATTCAGCTTCTGAAGTGGTTAATATCGTTAGATATTAGTGACATTTACTTATAAATGAATGGATGTCCTTGGCCTCTATGTACTTACCATCGCTACATCAGCACAGTATTTATATAGACTTCCAAATACATTGCAGAAAGATGATACAGAAATAATGGTGGTCACTAAGGTCCCCTTGATTGAAACTACATTATACAGTGCTCTTTCCTTTCAGGTCAATAATCTGAAAAAATATAGCTGTCTATTTAAAGAAGACATTTTCTTGTTTGGCAGAATATTGTCATCACACAGTTTATGTATAATATGGTCCTAATTTGTGTCTGTATGTGCTAGGCTTAGAAAAGTCACTTTAAGTTTTACTTAATTTATTTTGGAGTTTAACTCTAACTTTTGACATGATTTATATTTTAAGGAGATCTCAGCTTCTTCCTTCTTGAAACTCAGCAAAATGTCATTAGATACATAGGGAAAGTATATGCATTTATTATAGCAATGTCTGCTAGGGCTGCAGCCCTGTGGTTAGAAACCTGTCAGAATTTTCAATGTAAGCCTTCCTTTTCTGAGTATTATGATTTAATCTGTTAACTCCTATTGCTCCCTGAAAATTGTGCAGCCATTCTGTATCTTAGAACAAAATCTATAAATACAAATCCCTTTTTCTTTCTCCATTCCTCCCCTCCCTCACATGTCTCATTTTCATTATGTCAAGATTAATATCATAGCAACTGACTCAAAATGGAATTCTGGATCTGTTTGCAGAAGTGGTGGCTAGTGACCCTCAGGAATTTCTTTCTATTGACTTATACATGTGTAGGCTGAATAATGACCCCTCCAAATATGTCCGCATCCTAACCCCTAGAACCTGTGAAAAAATGGTATTTTAAATGGCAAAAAGTCCTTTTCAAATGTAAGTTTAAGGACCTTGAGATGGGGAGATTGTCCTGGAATATCTCAGTGAGCCCAGTCTAATACATGAAGTCTGAAAAGTAGAACAGGAAAGCAGAAAAGGATGTCAGACTGATGGGACAATGGAGGAAGAGGAAGGAGAGATCTGAAGCATGAAAGAGATTCTGTCCATATTGCTGGCTTTGAAAATGGATGGGCCCATGAGCCAAGGAATGTGGGTTGCCTTTTAGAAGTTGAGAATTGGTATTGGCTGTCAGCCAGTAAGGAAATGGGAACCTTTGTTCTACAAGCACGAGAAGTGAATTCTGCCAATACTCTGGATGAGCAAGGAAATGGATTCTCCTCTAGGGCTCCAGAAATGAGTGTAGTCCTGTTAACAACATGATTTTAGCCATCTTAGTCTAGTGAGACCCATGCTGGAATTCTCACCTACAGAACTGTGACATAAAAATTTTGTGCTGCTTCCAGCTGCTAAGTTTGTTATGACAGCAATTGGAAACTAATATAATATATATGGATGCTTATATTTTTGGACAGAAAGAGGTGGAAGTTATTATGTGCAAAAGACCTAGAGGAAATAATGATATTAGAAAAAAATTAATGGAGAAAATGTCATAGCATTTGTCCCTCGTTCTCCTCTCACCTTCTTAGAAGGCCTTAAGAAACTGGTTCGAAGTCTCATTTCAATAGAGGAAAAGGTGGAGGACCAGAAGTGAGGGAGGTATTTTTGTAAAAAATATTTCAAGACAAATCGTGAAACAGAGCAGAGGAAAAGCCCATTTTCCCCACAGCTGATCAAGAGCAGGTTTGATATCCTAAGGGTAAGAGCAGCTTTGCTTGAAGAGCACCAGCAGTCACATAATGAAGAGATGTCTTGATGAGGGACCAGAACAGATTTCTTTTGGAGATATACAGGGGCCTAAGACGATCTTTATTGAACATCGATGTTGGTGAAACTTCATTTCTGCCCAGAGGTTTGCAAGGCCTGGGAATATGGGCATTATATAACAAAGACTATATTTATCATTAGAAAAACCTGAAGTAATTAATGTTCAAATATTCAGCCATTTCGAATAATTTATAATGCCACTCTTATAGGTGAAAACCCTGAAAGTTAATCATTCATCCAAATAGTTCTACCAACCCACCTGTTTGTTATTATGTAGAAGTCCTCAGAGGAAATTGCTGACTTTTGTGTTTTTCACTTATATTACAGAGTCAGGATGTTCAAAATATAACAAAAATGGGAGGTAAATTGGAAAAAAAATGTAATAATGGTATTTCTTCTCTATACACATATTGTATTAGACCTATTTTTATCATAAGAAATCCATTAACATGATATAGTTTAAATTAAATAAGTAATTTTTATTAAAGCAGCAAAATGTTTATTTGGGAGAGTACATTTACAAACAGTTGAGAAATCAAAACTGCATTTTTTAAATTAAGCCGTATTTATGTGAATAAGTCAGAGCTAATATTCTCATTATTAATTGTGTATGCACTTTCATGCTATTTAGAAAATTCAGTTACATAGAATGTGTTTTCAACATTCAACTGTTAAACCACCGAGGTCATATACTAGGAAGCATAAAACTGATCATTGACTCTGTGTCTTTATGAAACTATAGAAATGAAAGAAAAATTTTTCAATAGACTCAACTGAGTTCATCTCAGTAACCTACTGCAAATTGTGGCCTGTGTGTTTGAGTGAACGAAATGTAGTAAATTAAGTTAATCATATTCTTCTGAAAGTTTATTTTAGACATAATATATGATTTTAAAGCTGGAAGTAAAATTTTAAACACATCTCTGAAATGTTAAAAAGATAATTTCATAATTCCAACCTTTACAAGAATGTACTGACTCATCTGAGCATTCACTATTGAATGCTCACGTTGGCATGGTTGACAAGCAAGAAAATTCTGGGGACTGGAAGTCTTAGAACCAATTGAACTGTAAGAAAATCAGCATTAGGTGTTTCAGTGTATAGAGTTTATGGGGGGAAAAATGAGTTTTCAATTATTATGCTCCTAGAGTATCCACAGTTTGGGATTGTTTTGTTTTGCTTTTATCAAGTCATGGCAAGAAGCCAATGAGCTTTAACACAATGATTCAAAGACCCTTGGTGCTCTTGCTTTCTCCCCTCCCTTACTGTGCATAATCAACACCTCTCCCAAAGAGCAAACTTTACTCCTCCTACATTTTTCATCCAGGAACACTGACAAAAGTTACCAGTCTTTTCTATCTTTCTACTTTGACATAAAAAAAAGATTAGTATTTTATAAATTGCACCAAAATAGTAATACATGATTCTTTTTGCTATATCCTTAGATTTATACATACTTTTGCATAGGACCAAGCTTAACACCAAACCATATGTAAAAATATGCTTATTGAATTACCTAATAATAATTCAGATTATAACAGAATTTTATTTGGTCCAGAAAAATGGTTAAATTTTCTTAAATGTCAGATTTATAAAATAAGATAGAAAAAGTTAATAAAATGATGAATGTGCTTGCCTGATGATTATGATACACATTAACATTTCTTCAATTCTCATTAGCTAAATATAATGTAACTCTAAAACTGTCTATTATGGCATTAATTTGTTAAAACTTTATTATGCAAATTACTATGCATAAAAATTACTTTTCCTTGATGTTCTTTTCTCTCTCATTTTTGAACTTCTTATGCATTTAAAGTGTATTGTCAGATTTGATAATGCTTTTAGAAATAGTGAAACTTTTTGTTTTACGTTTAATTATTTGATTTTTAATTTATAATTTTAAATAAATAAATCACATGGTTAGTATATTTTCTTAGAATTAGTTGCTACTTAGAAATGCTGCAAATGTTGCCTTATAACTGTGAAACTATACATACTATTAGTTTACCCCCGTCTTTCTTTGTTATAATTAGAACTGCCAATATATGATGAATTTCTTCTTTGAAGAAATACTCACTGCATATTCCTTGAAGAAATGCTCCTTCATATTCCATATTCCAGTAAAAAAGACATTTTTTTACTGATATGCAAGCAAACAATTGTAGTACTGATGGACTTTAATGCATGACTCAATTTTTGAAAGTTAAGGAGAGAGGATGTAAACATTTAGTAGATAAATCTTACTGAAAACAAAAAAAGTAATAGAATTCTGTTAATTTTATATTCATAAGCCTATACTGATGGAATGTTTTAAAAACTAGTCTCATGACAGACCACACATGCATACTCATGTACACACACATTTTTCAAAAATTCTAAAGCCAGAAAATGTTTGGTTTTCAGTGTCTGATCATGGTGTAGTCAAGTATAAACACAAGATAAAAAAATAATAAATAAAACACCATTTAAAATCTTAAAACGTGCTCTAAAATAACTACCCTGGCAATAAGAAATTAAAGTTACAACTGTGTATAATTTAGAAAATACAGTATCATAAAGCAAAAAGTCAGATGAGGCAGAAGCAGTACTCAGGGTAAATCTAAAGTCCTAAATGCTTTCATTATAAAATAAAAAGAGGAGGAAGAGGAAAATAAGGAGGAATAAATTAAGCAGCAACTCTCTCTTCCCACCTGCTCTGAAGAATAATTATTTTATTCTTTTCATCTCTATATCTTTGAAATCTATTAATTTTTATAACATAGGTTATATATTCAATACATATTTAGTGGATGAAATTTAAAAAGAACTTTAACCAAAAAGATGAAACAGTAGTACAAAGAATAGAGTACTGTTTTATGCTCATAAAAATAATATGCAAAAAGGTGGCAGAATTATAGCTCTAAAGAAAGATCACGTAAGAAAAACAAAGCTATATAACAACAAAACTTTTGACTGGCAGTTGCTGAACTTATACATACTAGCCAGTGTACTTAACCCAGATAAGAGAAAACTAAGATCTAAGAGTTTTCCAGTTATCTATTGCTGAGTGACAAACCACCTCAAAATTAGTAGTGTAAAGCAACTACTTTAATACGTTCACAAATTTTTCAGGTAAATAACTTGGACAGAGTATTGCAAGGATGGCTACTCTTTACTCAGTGATATCTTGGGATTCAGCCAGACAGACATGAGTGATTGTGGGTAAATTGAACAGCTGGAGGCTTCTTCACATGCATGTCTAGTGCCTGGAATGCAATAACCCAAAGGCTAGACTCACCTGAGACAGACAACCAGAAATCCCACACATTACCAATGTATGTGGTTTGGGCATCCTCCAAGCCTGGTGGCCTCAGGGTAGTAGAACTTCCTTCATGACAGCTCAGGGTTCCAATAGAATGCGTACCCAGAAAATAAGGCAAAAGCTTAATGATGATTTGTGACCTTACCTCAGAAGTTGCACACAGTATGCCATTGATCAAAGCCATCACAAACCCACCCAGATTCAAGAGAGAAGGCAAAGACCCCAATGACTCTCAATGGATGAGTGTCAAAGAATCTGTAACCATATGTTAAAACCATTATAACAAAATAAAACAGGCCAGAAAACATGTTGTCCTAAGTAAATAGTATTTGCGAACACATGTAGAGATGTAGAACTGAAACCAAGACTCAGAATCTCTGGCATTATCTTCACTTTGGCCTTGGGCAGGTCTCATACCTTCTCTAGTGTTCTTTATGAAAAAATAAGTGCTTGGGGCCTAAAAAACTTCTCAAGTCCTGTTGGAGAGGAAATAAATGAAGTCAGTAAGATTTCCATCAACTTCTTCATACGTGATTACTTTCAGAAATACTGCTGTAGACTCTAAAATGATGGGAGGCCATTCATGTTATCAATGTAGGCTTATTTATCATTGAATAAATGAGTCCTGAAAGTCAGACAGCTAGTCACAGAGGTTTGCTTTATTATCCACTTTTAGTGAATTTCTAAGAAATACCTAATATTTTAAAGTTAAATCTATCACTTCCAAGAATTACATGAGTGGCCTAAATGATTTGATTTAGGAGAGAAATAAAGGTCCATGTTTTTACGTCTCAGCAGTTAGGGTATGGATTCACTCAAAGAGGTGTTTTCCTTCTTCTCCCCCACTGGGAAGAGAAGTTTGCTGTTAAATGGACCAGAGAGCTTATGAAGTTTTGCTGTTGCCATTTACAAAGTATGTGAGGTACTACACGTTTAATTGGAAATGTTTTGTATTAGTCATTAGTAGCTGGAGATAGCCTTCTGTTTTAACTGATAATACAGATCCCGTGCTTTCCCACATACCCAGATATAAATGGTAACTCAATGAGAAAAACTGATGAGGAGCCTGAAAATTAATGAGACATAAAATCTTTTGACTCTGACCTTGAGGTGCAATTTGGTATTTATGATGTTAAATTACTTGCCTTCTTTTAAATAGAGAAACAGCTGGTCTGTGTGGGAGGGATGTTCAGTTATGATTGAGAAGAGAAACAGCAGAGATTTAAAAACCTTTAGAAACAGTATATAAAATAAAGTACATACTACAAAATTCAATGCAATATGTTAATGTTCAAAGGATGCATAAATATCACCCCCTCAAAAAAAAAAAAAAAGTACACAATTGCTGTGCTGATGTGAAAGTGTGTGAAGAAAATAAGTGTCCAAAGCTTGAAAAATATTTGCATCCCCGTGAGAGTGTGAGACAGTGTGTGTTTCATGTTGGGATTGATGGGATTGCTTTTATGCCCCTCTTTGAACTCTTAGCAGAAACTTTGGAGTGTCCTGAGGGTCCGTCTGCCTTTGTATGGCAGGAACTCTGTTTTCTTAGAAAATAGTAAAGAACAGTTTGTACTTCCTTTGTTATAAAATGGTACCTACAGTTTATGGGAATTGAGGAACTTGGTAGAAAAATCACAAACTTTCTCGTATACCTTATAAGAAATGCTAGGCTTTATTTTTAAATTTTGGGTATTGCTTTTCCCTGATTTCTGGGTTTTCTTTGTATTTCTTTTGAGTCAAGGAGTCCATAGTCTGACCAACTTTTAATATATGACTGATGAAATTTGTAGACTACTAAGGAAATTTTCGTCTAATGATTTTTCTACAGAAAACAAAAAGAAATGAGGTGAAGGCAGACCTAAAATACTGTGTAATATATTTACCTGAATGCAATTATTTCTGCAGACTAGAGAGTTTCATGATTGGAGCAAGAGGTCTTGAACACTTAATTACATTATTTCAGTCAGAGAATTTTAGAACTAAAGGTATCAAGTAGTAAAAGTGTACATATGGGTAGCCTTCCAAAATATGGTCATAAATACTACTTCATAGAAATCTCAAACTAATACAGTAAAATAGCAGGAATATTGTTGAAATTTGCACAGCAGAGATGATGATTTTAAAGCTCTTTCAGGTGAGTATTTGGAAAGTCATAATTCTGCAGAATACTCAGGAGCTGAGACATGTCAGCTCTTTTCGCTTCTATAATCCAAGTTTGGTCTTGGTTTTGTTCTCCAGAAACTAATAATTTTTTTTAATTACATGTCTGATTTGAGCAAGGCTGGCTAACAAGTCTCCTGACTGCCTTTTCTTTACTTTTTCTCAGTATTGCTCTTCCAGAAACTTTCCTATATATATTTCCAAAGCATCCTTTATAAAATGCACTTTCTAACTGAATTACTAGGACCATTTTCTCATGCTTGAATCCCAAATATTTGACTTCACTCAGGTATTCCAGCTAGTGATGCTGATTGATTAGTTATTCCATCTGATAAATTAAGAGTAAATATTATCAAAATAGTAGCTGCCATGTATTTTGGGGTTAACTCTTATTTTCCCTATTTCTGTATTTCTTTTTATGTATATATATTATACATGAATATATATATATTTTTTCTCATTTTACACAAATGGTAGCATGACATATACATTATAAAAGCACATTATAGTTTTTATTTAATATAATGAAGATAATTCCATATTAATGGGTAAAGATTTTTCCTGATCTATGTATAGAAATATATTTATTTATTTACTTTTGGTTCATTTTATTTTGTTGAACAGATGCACTTAAATTTGTTCAGCAGTCATAAGAGAGGTTAAACATCAACTCCAGTGCTAGGTCAGGAGGTTCAAATCTAGCTTCATCATCTACCAACTTTATAACCCTGAGAAAGTTATGTAATCATTCAGTGCTTCAGTTTTCTGATCTTTAAATGAATGTAACAATAATAACAATATGCCTAGCTCATAAGGCTGTGTGATTATTGTCTTGAGGATTAAAGGAGCCATATGAAGCCACATTGCAGTGGTTGCCATCTCCATGATGCTGCTGCTGCTGCTGATGTCTGTTAGCAATCACTGTCGATGGACAGGAGCCTATTTTCAATATTTTTCTAGTACAAACATTGTTGCCATGAATAATCATGTGCTTCCCTATATCTTACATGTGCAAGTATAACTATTGGATAAATTTCCAGGGGTTAAACTGCTATAACAAAGTGTATATGCGTTTGCACTTTAAATGGATATTGTCAAATTGATCTTAAAGAGCCTCAGTTTCCTCCTGTATACATCATCATCATCATCATCATCATCATCAGAATACAGTACAAGATTTTTGGAGAGTAAAACTGGTGTAAAAAGTGCTGTTGAAATTCTAAAGTTTCATACAAATGTTTGCTTGATTTTATAAGGCTTAGTTAATTGGGTCCCCTTAATTTTGGAGACCTACCATAATTTTATGTTATGTATATCTTGCTTAAAAATGTGGCAGATATTTTTGTTTTCAAGCTTAAAAATATCCAGATCATTCTGATTTGTTGCAATGAAGTGAAACTCAGAGAATCTTGCTCTGAATGGTTACAAAATTTTGGAGATTGTTTTATGCTGTGGCAACAAGAACAAAAGCAATGCTAGCAGCTAACCTTTATTAAACACGTGTAAACTGCCAAGCACTCTTCTAGATTATTCAACTGAATTCTTACAACAACACTATGAGGCATTTGAGGAATTTACTATTGTATCAGGTCCATTTTTTTGGATGAAGATTTGAGACAAAGAGAGATTAAGTAATTGACTCTAGTCTACACACCTAATAAGTGGCAGATCTGACTGTCTTCCCCCCAGGAGCCTAGCTCTAGAACATTTTCTTTTTCCCACTGTGCCGTGCTGTCTCTCTGAAACTGTCTATACAGGTAGTTTTCTCTTGATAAAATACGTTGCTTTTTTCTATAAATTCTTTATAAAATCACAGAACAAAGAACAGGTGTATATGATGCTCATTACCATTCTGGTGCTCTGCAGTAGAAATTGCGAAGGGTTACCCTGATATTTAATCAACCAGCTATTAATAAATTAGCTGTAAAACTTAGCATGGTGGAATTGCAAGTTGCCTGGTGATTTCAGGCCTAGTCCAGTCTTTCATCAGCATTCCTTCTCCATCATCCCAGACAGATGCACCTCTACTCATGTATCTTTGGGGATATGGATACCTTACAAGGTAGCTCATTCCATTTTCAACAGTTCGGGATATTAGAAGTTAATTTTCACACTTGATCAAAAATGTCCCTTCCCCCCATGTCCTTATTTAGGTTCAATTTGTGTGCTACAAACAGAGCAAGTTTTCTTCCTATCATAAATGCTAGACCTTCAAACATTCAAAGAAAACAACTATGTTTTCCTAAAGTCTTCTCTTTTTAAGGTTGAATATTCCCATTACCTTTCTAAAACTTTTGCTCATCTTTTAAAGCCATTGACATCCTGGTCACACCTCTTTGAATGAACTCTAATTTGTCAGCTACTCTCCTAAATGGCATTGTCAAGAATGTGCTCTGACTAGCTATGATCACAGATGGATCGCTGTTTCCTTTAATCTGTATGCGAGGTATCTTCTTAATACACAGAGTACGTTGTTTGCCAGTATATCAAAACTTATTGAAAATGTATTTATGACTTATAAAATATGCATTAGTGGGTGCTGGAAATTGCACTATTATCCTTGCATGTAGAAGCTGGTGAAAAGTAATGGCATATACTTGCTTCATGTGTGTAAATGTCTAAATGACATGAATATTGATTTTTCTCTTTAACTGGAGATCAAACTTCCCAATACTAAATGTTCCTTATTTTAAAACAGACGCATTTATAGTTTGCCAGTCAGCAGTACAGTGAGTTCCTGTCGTAAGCTCAAATCACCTAAGGGCTCAAATAGACATAGCTTCTTTGGTTTGTTTTTAGGACTGATACAGATAATAGAGAAACCAATAAAGGCCTACTTTAATAACAACCGCAAGATCTCATAGGAGTAGTACAAATTTGTCCAAGCTTTTTTATGCCTTCATACATTGAAATGATATATGATGTTGAATATGATAAAATTCAACACATATGTACCATCTAGCATTTGAAAGATACTTATGCAGAGTACCAGGGGAAACATTAAAATGTGAATAAAATCTGAATCCTGCCATCACTGTGATCTTTCAGAAACCCAAATATTTTCAAATGCATTTAGAATCATGAAATAAATATATTATAATTAGGTTTTTAGTGTGAATTGTGTATATATTTAATTTTGAAAATGTATTAAAGCAGTATGACTTACAATGTTTATTAAATATATACTTTGTGGTAGGTGCCAGATGAGGAATTTAATGTGTATTTTCTCATTTTATCCTCAGAACAAAATTCTTAGGTAGGTGTAGTTCAGCTCATTTTATTGAAAATTAACCAAGACTCTGAAAGCATAAATAACTTTCCCAAGGGTCATACAGCAATTTAAAGGCTGAAGCAGGATCCAGACTCAAGTCTGGAAAATCTGCAGGAGTGGATTTGACTTTTTGTGTGATTTATATTTGATTCCCATATTAATAGGCATGTCAGATAAGAAACACACTTTTTTATCTGTTCATTCTGGGAAAAGGTACTTGAATGTATTTTATTAGTCTGTTGATTCTCCTCTGGGATGTGACTTAGTTTCCTTTGAACATTTGGGAATCTTTTCTTCTAAAATGCATAATTAGCTTCTACTGCTGTAATAAAGATTCACCTACAGAGTTCACAAATGAGGGGAGAAAGAAAAGGGAATAGTGGTAGATCAATTTAGCATCAAATCACAGTAGTATTCCAAGGTGTTTGGCTTCGGCTTTTGAGAGAATATAAGTTGACTGCGATTTCAAAATAACCTCTTTAAAAATAATATAACCTAAAATTAATTGAGTTTATTTAATCACACAGCACTTCCAACCTGTTTAGTGTTGCTCAAAGTATTAACTGTTAGAATTGCCTTTAGGCAGATGAAAACTCTGTTTACTATACTCTTGTTGCTACTTTCAGAATAAGAGGGGGAAAGGCTATACAATAGCCATATACTGTCCAAAGTAGTGAATGTAATTATAAGACAAAATACTTAAGCAGTAAGAGAAATGTTAACTAAAATCCTCATTCACATAGAAAAATAGCAATACTGATAACTCTTTTTTACAGTGTTCTCATAAGTTTTCCACAAGGATTATATATTTTGTTTTTATTCATTTGTCATCTATGTGAAAATAGTTAAGTCTGTTTCTCTTTAACTTAATGGAACTTGGATTAAAATGCATCCTGTTACTTTAATCAGCATCAGTGTTGTATATCATGAGCATGCAGTTTTATGTTTTCTTGGCAGAGAACTTAAAAGAAAATTAAGCCCCAGTCAGTAAGAAACTTATGTATATGTAAAACCATAATTTGTGGTTTATTTGATTAGATCAATGTTTAATTATGTATTACATGTATTTTTTGTACTGAATATTTACTCATAAATTAATCTAACCCACAGCAAGAGTACTAATGGAACCTTCCATCCAAACATAATAAGTAAACAGAAGACAAACAGCTGTTGCAGAGATCTTATTTTTGAGTCTCAGCTTGATAACAAAAAGCAGTTGGGAGAATTTGGCTGCTACCATTTACTCACATCTGTTCAGACTTCTGTTTCAACTCAGGACTTGGTCAGTGCATGTCACAAAGTAGCACGTAGTTCTCTAAGTCAGAGAACTTTGAGAGAATGCAAAATGTATGGGATGTTGTATTTCTAAGCACTTCATCATCCTCTGTGTAATGTTTAGTAAATCTATCCATGAGGTGTTTTTTTAAAGTACCCCACATGGATCTAAGTGTTTGTAGAAAATATATGAAAACAGGAAAAACAAAATAAAACAAAGCAAAATTAACCCTTTCATTGTACTTTAAAAAAATTTGATCTCTCTACCTCTGGACTTCTTGTTATATGAGAACCACTAATTATCTGGTTTTCAGTGGCAACCGAAAACATTCTTACTTGATCAAACCCTTTAGTTCCATTTACTATGAATCATAACTGAGTATAAGGAAAGTATAACTGGGCCTTACTGTGTTACACAGGAGACAGAAAGCTTATGTTGAAGATAGGTTGGCATTATTCAAATGAATAAACAATTAATTTAACAAAAATTCATATGGGAAACTGATGTTGATGTCTCAATTCCTCTGGCTGTGTCTGTCATAATTATTTTGTTTTCCTTCTGCCAATCAAAATCCGGTAATAAATGCCTCAACATTATTAATAAGAAACATTGTATATAAATATTGGCTAGGAGGTAGGTTGTGAGAATTTGGAAGAGCAGGGTGAAAGTTGGGGAGAATAAATAAGTTTGAGTAGTTCCACCTGCAGTTGGAGGGCTGGGCTGCAAGGACACTGATTTGTCAGTTAGTGAGTGTTATGTTGAGGGAATGAGTCTCTCTGGTGGGTGGCCACAGAACTCTGTCCTTGGCCCTGTCACATTCATGATTTCCATCCCTACTTTGGATACTTATGAACTTGAGATGGTACCAAATACAAAGAAATGCAACATTATTTTATCAGTTTGGAAGTAGCCCAGTCTAAAAAGAAAAAAATCAGGAGAATGAAGAGGAGGAGGAGCAGGAGAGCAAGGAGAAGCGGGGAGATGGAGTGTCTAAAAGGAAGGAAAAAAGGCAGGAAAAGCAAGCAGATAGGAAGAAAAGAAGACAGGAAGGAATAAGGCGGGCAGGCATAAAGTAAAGTTCCTCAAGATTTTCTTCTTTCTATCTTCTGGACTACATAAAGCAGCCTCTTGCCTTCCAAAGCAACATTTCTAGAATAGATTGTCTCTGTTTGACACCCACAACTCCTAGCCCATTTTCTATGGGTAAAGATGATGTCCCTTTAAGACTGCCCATGTAAATTCTGCCTGTTCTTTAATTCAACATCCCCTTATATCTGTTCTAAGTCTAGTTATCAAGCTTTGAAAAGAGAGAAATCTGCTCATATCTCAATGTTATAAATATGTGGAAAAGTGTAATAAAACCTGAAGTGGAATACTTTTTCTATTTTGAAAGAGAGCTCCATGAATAGATCATTAATAAACACTTAAATGGAAGGGATGCCTTTTCAGAGTTTAAGGCTCTGGGATTTTGGAATCTAGAAAAATGAATCACTTACCCTCTTTGAGATACTAAGTTGAAATTGGCATATGTTTCATTTATCCTGCTCTTATTACAAAACCTCTTCCTCATTTGCTTTTTGTATATACCTCCTGAAATATTTGCTCTGGTAAGAAAAGCAAATATTAGGTTTTATACCCCATTTCGTGGAGTAAGAGTGATGATGTTCTGACATCAGAGAACCAAATATTCTAGGCTTATTTTTCTGAAGAGAATTTCCTTGCAGATACATTGTCCTTCATAGATCACCCATCCTTCACCTCTCAACTCATATTTCTTGCATTAGGGGGGAAAAAGAGAGAGGTTAGAACACACACAGCCTAATACAAAATACTTTTGTAAAGCTTAGTTTTATGAATTACCTTTAGCCTTTTCCACTCACGAGAGAAAACTTTCCTGCCTCATTAAATCTTTAACGCAACATGCTGCATGCACACTACATTATTATGTGTGACATTAGGTTGTATATTGCATAGTAACTATAATGTTACTTGCAAACAAGCTGTTTCTTTTCCCTGAAGGTAGAATTAAAACAGGTACTCATGGGAAACAGCTACATGCGTTGTTCTTTTCTTAATGGGGTGAACGTGAGGATCAGGAGTGTGGGGGGGGGCTTAGCACCGAACCATTTCCAGGAAGGGATGGTGGGTGCTGCTCTGTTTCCTTGAAGTGCTTTTGCAATCTGATACCTGAATCTCCCCAAAGAGAATTTTGCTTAAGATAAGGGGAAAGGTAAAAGGCTAGGTCTTTCGGAACTCTTATGGAATGAAATATTCTCATTAAATTCATTCTCTCTTTGTGTTAAAAAGGGATACAACTTTCATCGCTGGTAAATATAGTGTAATCCATCCAGTAGATGTAAGAATTGCCCTAAAGCAAACTGGAATTGCGCTTATTTCTACCTGAGGAAAAGCATATTTCTCAACCAACAGAATGATGACAGCTTAGTTCCTATCAGGAGAAAACAAAATGTCCTATTGGCTGTACATGCCATACTCTGTTAAAATTGCAGAAATCAATGTTGTCCCCCAAGTTGACTAATTTGAAAATCACACGTATAAAATTAAGTTGAATCCACAAAGTCAAAAGTTGTGGAGGGTTAAAGTTATGCACAGTACGTATAAATTATGAAGGCCGTGTGATGTATTGTTAGAATTCTTTGATGTTATTGGATGAGTTGGTTTACATAGAGTTCTGCCTATTCTAAAATCCTTTAGCCCTCTTATTTGTTGTGGTTGCCACTAACTCCTCAGTAGAATTTAATAATATTACTGAAAGAACTATTTTTCCCTTAGTCTTCTGACCAATCAAACATCAGCCAGGCAAAGAAATCAAAGTCACGTTTAAATGATCAGAGAACTGTAGGAAAGAATTTCAGCAGGAAAATTACTTTAAACAAATCTAAGTAGCAGAATAGATAGATATAAAAAGAGGTTAGATTGGGCGTTCCAAAACTTTTTCAATTTGTGATGCTCTTAGTGTGTCTCTATTTTTTTCACAATGCCTCCTAGACCAACTGAAATATGCCACAGCAGTTAGGGCTAAATAACTTAATAAATATTTATATTTTAACAACTTAGTAATTATTTTAAAGTGATATAAATTTAGACAATATACTAACTTCTTTTCTTCATAAATAATCACAATCGTACTAAGAGGTTTTTTCCTTGCTGGATGATACTCAAGTTCTCAAAATCTAGAATCAGATCAGGCACTGCTAACTTTATTTTCTGTTTCACATTGAGTTTTGTACAATACTTAGTTTTTATCACAGCATTCACTGGAAACTTTAACAAAGATATGACATGGCTGGAAGTGCAAGTAAACAAAAACATAGCTCAAAATTTTGAGAACATCTTTTAAAAGAGTATAGCATTATCTAATGTTAAAATTGTGAACTACCTCAAGCTAGTTGCGTGACATCCAACAGATATATAGTATTGCTGTATTTCCTTCAAACATTTACGGCATCCCACAGTGCCTTTGTGAGTCTACTGCAATGCCCTGGGGCGCCTCTGCACAGAGCTGGTGAATAGGGGGCTAGATAGATCCTAGAAAGTGTTGAAACTGCACAGAAACTTGAGTATTGCAGATCCCAAGGCCACTGGAGCTTCTCCATTAGGGAAGCGCAGTGACAGAAGTAATTGTTTATAAAATTTTCCCTAACAGGAAGACTGAAGTCAGAGAATTGAATTCAGATGCTTGATGAAGACCTAGTGAGTGTGATGTAGCAGTGAGAATGGAAAGTTAGACAAGAAGCATTTGAAGAGAATAGGATTGAGGCACTAATCTGATATAAATAAATAAAGTGAAATCATTATTATGTGGTACCTGTGGTTTCCAATTTAAAATAGAAAAACAAAGCAATTGGCTTGACCCAATCATGAAAGTGGGGAAATAATTGTCTGTTTCCTGGAAAGATCCAGATAATGAGATTAACTTTGGTTGTATCGAGTGTTTGATATGTTGTTGTCATTCAGTACAGGACTGTCATAGGCTGAATCATCCCCCCAAATTCATATGTCGAAGTGCTAACCCCCATAACTTCAGAATGTGACTGTAATTAGAAAAAGTACTTTATAGCCCAATCAATTAATTAAGTTAAAATGGGGTAGTTAATGTGGGTGGATTAGGGAATCCACTATGACTGTTGTCCATGTAAGAAGAGGAAACATTAGGACACAGACAAACACAGAAGGAAGACCATGTGAGAATACAGGGCAGAGATGACCATCTACAAGACAAGGATAAACCAACCCTGTTGGCACCTTGACCTCAGATTTCTGTTGTTTAAGGCCCCCAATCACTGATCCTTTGTTATGGCACCATGAGCAAATTAATACAGGGACACAGGATAGTTTGGAAGATACAGATCAAGGAACCAGGTATGAACAGAGTTCAATTCATGAGAGAGGAATGGAAAGACAATAAGAAAGGATAACCAACAAAGAGTAAGAGTCTTGGAGACATCCATACACTGAGTGTAGAATAAAAGAAAAATGTATCTACAAAGGAGACAGAGGTATGACTCTGTCATATTCCAGAGGAATAAGTATCAGAAAAGTTTAATACAGTAGTAGACTTAAGAACTATTACATGTCACATAGAGATTAAGAATAAAACTGAACAAAAGCCCATTAGTGATTGCTAGTTAAAGTTGATAAATGGCCTTTCAAGAAGCACTTTTAGTAGAGTACTAAGAGTGGAAGACAGGCTGCAAGTAGATAAAAAGGAGAGGTGGATGGGTAGAAATAAAGAAAATGAGTGTTAATACCCCATATCTCAGAGTCTGATAGTGAAAATAATAAATAACCATAGATAATAGCTAGAGGAGACAATAAAGTAAATTGATGACTCACAGCCCTGTGCACATTTGATCTGATGGAGAGAATGAAGGTTGGGTTACTGAAGGAATTATAGGAGAGTGGGGAAGCAGGGATGTGGAAGAGCCAAGTAAAGATGCATTTGGAATATAGAGCAGTAGATAGATGGAAGAGAGACAGAATTCTTCATCCAAAACTATATATAGGAAAGGACAATTTATACTCTGAATATTTTCAGAGCTTTTCCCCCAATAAGCAATGTTTCTCAGAAAAGGAGGTGTTGTCTTATAATTGGCTCATTACAAAAACTCTCATACGATTGTATGTACTCTTTGGGGAAGACACATTAGCTGGAAACAACACCAGGAAATGCTTGATTTTATTGCTTATGAAGAGATTATATTATGGAGTTGAAGGAAAAATAGAGACAAAGGAGTTTAATAGAGAATAAGTAATTATTCCTAGGAGGTACAGCCTCTAAATTGAAGGATGGTATCTTAAGCAATCTTTCTTTTTAAAACTTACTTAAATGAGTACTTGACTAAGTGGATGTATAGAGATGATCGTAAATATATACCTAGGGTGAATGAAAAATACAATGACTTTAATATTATGGAAATGGATACTTGTGGCTTGGGGAAAAAACATCTGGTAACAGTATTATGCATCTATTTAAAATTGTTTTCACAACTTAGGTGGAAGTAAAATGGATTCACTCATGAAAAATGATTCAAAAGCTTGTTCTAAGGATGCCAAAGCATGGATATTAGAGATGCATAAAATAGTTTTGAACAATTTGTTTTATGAAATGTGAATAAGAAAGCAATTTTTCATAACTATTACTATTATTATTATAAACCCTCAGGAGAATAGGCTGAATTAATTCTACTCCTTAGTTCATGTTTTATTTATTACCATTGACCCACATAAAGCCTCTTTTTCCATGGAGTTATTTGTTTCTTTTTTCCCTCATTTCCACTCTCATTACTCTCCCATATTATATTATTTTACATACTATATGACTTTATAACTATTATAAATTGGTATGGAAAATACACTGACAAATCAAATATTGTAACAAATCAAACATTTTTCTATTACATCTTAAGTCTTAAAAACTTGGATATTCAAAATTACACACACTGTGGCTCATTTTATTGGCAAAATGGGAATCACCTTTAATTCTAAGTTTCTTAAATTAATCTAAGAAAGTAAGAATTAATTTAAATTGATATTTTTCCTTTTTTATTTTTAGGGAAACATATTCCAGGAAAATAATAACATGTAATCCAAATTTTAAATAATCAAAATATATTTGGAAGCCCCAAAATTTGCAGTGTTAGAGATCTGTCCCAATGTCCTTCCCAAATTCAATCCCTACCTCCTACTAAATAAATGTTTTTTATTAATTTAGAAAATTCTGAAGAGTTCAGTCCTCTCTGAAATATATGAAGCATTCTTTTCTGCTGCATTTCCAGACTCCTCTCATTGAGAAAATGTCTGGCTGATTTTGAACAAGCATGCCATGTGAAATTTTGGAAGCTTATCTTAATAGAACCAAAAACCTTTTATATAGATTCACCCCTCATTACTCACAATAATGCCAAGTGCTATAGTCCAGGCAGATATTTATTATTTTATATGTGAAAAGACATTAGAGTAGGGCTATTTCTCAGTGGAGCAGGGGAATAAAAGTTTTCTGAATTTGAGTTCCTCATAGAGCTCATTACATGAGCTCTTAGAAGATGTTGAGTAGCTGCAATTTAAAAACCCTGTTTAATCAGCCATGGCAAGCGATGTTCCATTCCCTATGGAACAACCCTGAGAGGAATCCGGGTCCCTCCTCCTCCATCCAGAGCATCACCAGGAATTGCTTTGTGGTCAGGGTCCTCTGTGAGAGGCCACAGAGAGCCAACGGCTGCGAAGCTGGGTCTTTGCTTGTCAGCATGGAGGAAATGGCAGAATACAAATCATCAGCTTTGTTTTATGAATGTCTATTTACAATGCTGGGGTGGAATTTTTTAAAAAGCACTGCAGCATTTGCATTGAATCTGTCACTCAAGCTCCAGTGTTGATTCCTGTCCTGTAAATGATCTTGCTTTCCTATTATTTTTTTCCTTTCTACAAGGTTACTGTCAATGTCAAAAGATGTAAACCTCAAGCATATGTTGTATGGGGCTCAGCGTGCATATTGGAAGGAAAGAAGTTTGTTTAATGAAAAGTGATAACAACATTTATTCAAACTAAGCATATTTGATTGCATAGGGGAAAGTATATCTTCTTTAGGAGTTTTGATTGAAGTTTATCATAATAAAAAGTTTATGGTTTTCTTTTCCTTTAACCAATAACATTTCCCAGGTTAGCTTACAGACTGTGTAAAGTGCCTGTGAAAAGGAGTGTTGTCTTTGTTCAAAGCGTTTGGACCTGTAGACAATGAGTGACCCTCAGGGATGGGTAGAAATCTCCCAATTTTAACAAAGATTCTTCTCCATTTGGGAATTGTAAAGCTCAATCTATAGACTAGGAAAATAACAGGAGGGACTGTGTTTGGTTCCATGGAACTTAACCTATTTCAGCAAGCCCACAATACTGGGGAAAATAATACATGAATTCATATTTGTGTCAGGCTTGCCATTGATGGGTAAGGTTCGTATAAAGGTTACTCCTAAAGAAATATCTCTCATTCTCACTCGGCACACTCATGATTTCTATTTCTTCCAAATCCTGCCCTCTAAAACAATAAAATGATTTTAAAATAATAAGTAAAATATGATTTAATAGCCCATCTCCTGTCCTGTAATGATTACACATATCCTCTCTTGTAGCTTACAGCAGCTGGAGGACAGTTGACATTTACCATATCCTACAACCTTGAAGAAGAGGAAGAAGATACAGAACGCATGCTCCAGCTTATGATTATCTTAGAGGTAGCGTATGGAGAGCATCATTTATGTTATGTTAACTGCTTTACACTCTTACATTATTTGAGGTTATTCCTTACTTGGTTCATTTAACATTAATTTACATACTACTAGAGAAAAATATCATGTCTTGGGGATTTTTTTATGGCAGGCTTATGTTTCACTCTGAGACATACGTAGAAGACTGAGTATATTTATTGGGTTTTAATGATAAAGAAGATTTTTAGAGCAGGCTTGGAATTTAAATTTAAGATTTAATTACCATGTTCCCAAGAATATAAGGCTACTGAAAGTGTTTAGGCAAATAGCTGATGTATTTTTTCTATCTCTCCTTGCTTCCAAGTAGATTTTATTGTTTATTTCTTTTGTATTAGGCAAAAGTAAATGGAAAAGGAAACTTGTTTATTTAGGTGCAGTTAAATCTTGATTTCAAAACTGTTAGTTTAGGTAAGAAAGATACAGGAGAAGCTGCTTTCAGGATTTGGAGGGCCATAGGCAATACCCAAATGTTGGAAGCTTAAATTTATCATAAGGGCTCTCTTTCACACTTTCTCATACTGTCCCTTTCACATAATACACACCCTCCTCTCGACTCACACATACTCAAAGGCACACATTTTATGCACCCGTGTGATTCCAAAGGGGTCCATGTTGATTTAGCACCAGACTCTGTTTTTTATCTTGAAAGTTTCACGTATCTGAATCAATACCAAAAAAAGTCTTCCCTGAAAATGAATGTTTCCAGTATTAGATGAAGTGATATGGGTGATATATATCAGGAGGTTCTCTAAATGTAAAATTTTGAGAAATTATATATTATTAATATGAATGAACTAAGATAAAAGTTTAACCTAAATGATAATGATGGTGTTTTCCTATCGTGAACATTAGACTACAGGGTTTTCTCTTGTTTTTTGTTTTTTTCCCAGATGGAAGAATCCTTTAAAACAGTAGCTTAATACAACTTTGGGGGAGGAAAAAAAACTATAGTAGCTTAATACAATGTTATAAGTTTTCTTTCCTATTTTCCTATACAACCCACATTCACCATAAAATAGCATATTTGAAATATACAATTTTTGTGCACTTCTGTAAAATAGAGGTATCTGTAATCACATATTTGTATGAGTTGCCAAGTATTTTTTATTTTAGTTAATGGGGGAAGCAAAGTCATGAGTAACCAAAAAGCTTATACTTTGTAATTCATCTAGTTAAAGCTACTATTTAAATTGCTTTCTCTGCCTTTCATACATACCAGAAATATGCTTAATGACAGGGGAAGCCAACCTTAAATTAAAACCCTACTGAGGATAATCCACAAAGTGGAGAATCCAAATACGGATACTTTTTACCCCTTTATACCTTTTTTTTTTTTTTTTTCAGAGTTTTACCCTTTTTTACTTTCTTTTCCCTTTAGGGAAATGACTTGAGAATCAGCACAGCCCAAGATGAAGTGTATTTGCAACCATCTGAAGAACATATAAAAGTATTGTTACTTAAAGAAGAATTATTTACCATACATGGCACAAATTTCCCAGTCAGTAGAAAAGAGTTTATGACAGTGCTTGCGAATTTGAAGAGAGTCCTGATACAAATCACAAACAGCCTTGAGATGGGTGCCATCTTCAGGTAAGCTCAGGAACTGCATCTCCCAGTGTTTACACCTTTACCTTGGGGCAAACATACATGTGCTATGAATGACTTTGAAGATTCTTAAGGTTTACTGTCTTCAAACAGTAGATAAGAAAGGAGCACTGGTTTTCTGAAAAGTGTTTCTATTAAGCTTTTAAAATTTACCTACCCAGAATGGATTTGTCTGAATCCTTTTTTAGTATTGATTATTTTTTCACAATTTTGCCAGAGCATGCAATAAAAATGATCTCCATACTGAGAAATGCTATACTGGAAAACAGTTTCCTTCGTGATGGCTTAGATAGTGGGAAACTGAAGTGATGTAATTCCAGGGTATCCGTGTTCAGAAAGTGGTTTGTGAAATATTTTCTTCCATTAATTAATTCAATAGTTTCTAACTTAATAGTATATAGTTTGTAATAAGAAATATAAGCACCTTCACTTAAGTAACCAAAAGTCTTTTATAAAGCACTGTAATACGGTAATGATTGCATGATATAAAGGAAAGTATGAGCTTTGGAGGCAACCTGACTAGGAATTCAATTAGTTCTATTGCTTATTATGTATGTGACCTTTGGCAAGTGGTTGGTCCTTGGGAAAACTTGATTTCTTCAAATGTAAAGTGGAGATAATAGTGCCTACCTTTCAGGGTCGTTGTGAAAATCACATGGGATAATTTTGTGAAATGTTCATTACCTAGAACACTTTCAAAGGTTAGTTCCTTTTTGTTCTCCATTTTTTTCCTTAAAGAGATCACTCCCTGACTTGAGCCAAAGGTGGTCACGTGAGACTGATTGTCAGCTGCTGTGCTTTCCATTGATAAAACAGTGACATATTTGTCTGACAAAATGTTAACTCCAGCTGTTAAAACTGCCTGAATGAGCTCTTTCCTTTCGCTGTGTCTACTCCAGTAGTAAATAACACAAGCTATCATGGCAATCTTTTCCTAAATTAGATTGTTAGATGATCGAATATGAACCAAAACTAACAACGGATCATACCCATAATCAAAGCAGTGTCTTCAAAACTGGTTTATCTGCAAGAGGGTTTTTTTTAATTGCTGATGTCTCCCGCCCATCATTTGCTTGTGCTGCCTAGTTTGTCTTCCACTTGTAGTATTTCAACTAAGTGTAATCATCATTACGATCTCCCGAAGGAGGGAATTGCAGATTCATAAACCACTACCAAACAATGTACCTCTTTTGCATAGTCAATTCTGCTAGAAGCTGGGTTAAAATGCCATGAAGATGAGAAGCAATATTTAGGAATTAATTATGTTTTTTCACATTTAGTAAATAGAGATTGTCATGATGCTTAAAGAGTACAAACAGACTCATCCTCTGGCTTTCAAATTAAATGACAACCACATTGACAAAAAGTGGCTGGGGGCTTATTTATTTTTGTCAGCATTGCTTCTCAGACTAGTTAATCCAAAGGCATTTCCCCCTGATTCATGTCAGATAATTTCAGTGTCTACCCATCTTAATCATTAGTTTTCATTTGAGTCTTCTGAGGTTTTCCCATATGTGAGCGACGTGTTCACAGAGCATGGCTGTGGGCCCTGTCATAGGAACTCATCCAAGTAGATGTCACTTTCTGCAGCCTACATTACATAAGGCACAGTGGCTCACAAAGTAAAAGCCATGTCAGATTTGAAACTCCTACCCATTTCAGGTGAGCCAAAAGTCAGCATGAATCCTGAGTTGGTAAGCTTGTTATATTTTATTTATCTCTGATCTACTAGTGGATTGAGTCATGTTTGTAAAACATCACTTGAATTGATTTCAACTTGTCTTGCACAGTAGGCTTCCAACTTGGTACACATCTTGTGTGCCGACACAAGTAAATTGAAGCTATCGCAACAGAAATGCATGTTTAGATTTATTTAAGGAGGATTTACTTCCATGGTAGTTCTCTTGGCAAATAGGCTTATGTTCCCCCAGCCATGGAGGAACTGGGATTGAATAGTCGGAGAACTTGGCTGCAGGTCAGGATTTTGACTTCTGTTTTCAACTTAGATATTTAATAGTTGTAAACATAAGTGTCATTTTGACCTCTGGATTTCAATCACGTCGTCTGTAAAATAAGGAGGAGGAGAATTGCTTGCTAACTTCAAAAGGTCTCTGTGAGAATGGGATTAGAGGACTGAGAAAACACTTTGCTAGTGGCAAATCAGCACACAAATCCAAAACATTTCTATCTGACCTGCATCATTCCAAGGAATACCATTTTCTCCAAGTACTGGTAAGACTTGGAGACATCTAGAATGAAGCATGTACTGATATTTCTAAAATTGTGGCAGTTTTTGCTGTCATTCTTTTCCAGAATGCCAGATACCCATACAATAAAATTAATTGACCTCCTTCTCATTGTCCTTATTGATAAGATGAAGATAAAAATGGAAAACTTTTTATTCTTCCTTTAGAATGTAAGAGAAATCGACTTAACCTAACTGTGCATCTTTCTCCTTTAAATTCTCCAAACCTTAGATTTAGTAGCATCCTTGATATTCAGCTCAAGCCAGGAGCCTATTCATCTTTCTTAAACAGCTGTTAGATATAAGACTGTGCAAAAAATAAATTTTCCTTATTCTTTATAGTAGACATTAGTATAGTTCATCAAATTTTCAATCTCCTTCTTTTAGAAGATTGCATTTCCCTAACCTTTGAGGGTAGATGTGTTCGTTGGACTTGGTATGGCCAATGAAATGTGAGCGGAAGTGATGAATTACTCCTCTTCCCCTTCCTCCATCCTCTGGAAGAGATTGAATTGCCAGTATGAGGCTCTGTGGAGCTCACTCAGCTACCAGAAGATCAAAACAGCCTGAGGTATTGACAGCACATGGAGGTCAGCTGCCCTGAACAGTTACCCAGACCTGTAGAGGATTTTACATGAGTAAACTTTAGTTTTCTGTTTAAGCCACTGAGAATTTGGGGTTGTTTGTTGCCACAGCATAACTGAGCCCATCATGATTTAACTGTGATATACCCCCATGTGTCTTTACCACTTGTAAAGAAATATGGAATTTCTTCAAGGCAAGATGTTTGCACATGAGTTTTAAGAGTAATGTTTTTGGTATCAAAAATGTTACACAGAATTTATGTAATAAGTAATCTAGAAAAATCTTTATAAACAAAGGAATGTTTTGATGATTATAGAAATTGTGTTGATAGTATACTTCTGCCTTTTGAAATTAATGATACAGGTAATCACATTTTGAAGAAATTATTATAATGAGGGCTCTAGGGTTCTTAAAAAGATCTATGTAACTTGTTATTGGTGAGAAGTTGAACCAGAATTTATACCCACTTGTGTTTTCTCCCCATTATCTTCCACTGCTTTGTAAAGCTATTCTGTAATATTACATTCATTCAGACTGCCGAAATTTACTGAGTGCCTTGCCTGTGTGTGGAAGTCTCAGTTCCTTTTTTGGTAAAATGGCAGAAACAATATCTAACTTTCAAGATTGAATCCTCAGAAAATGATGTATCTAAAACATCTGAACTGCTATTCAGTGTATGTTGGGAGGCAGTGCAGGGTGACAAACTAATCATTGGTTTGGAGTTTGAGTCTGTGCCGGACCATTTGCTAACTGTACTCTATAGACAAGGCACTTGAATACTCTGAGCTTCAGGTTCTTCCTTTGTAAATACGGGCAAAAATATATTGGTTTCATTGATATTTAAAGGAGAGGCCTCTCATGTTCCCATTAGAGTGCCTAGAAGACAGTAGACACTCAGTGCACAGTAATTATTATGATGTGATAGTTCTAAGCTAAATAAAAAGTAGACAAAGATGGATAAATGATTATTGAATTCAAAGAAGACATAGTTCAATGTGAAAGGCAGACATGTAGGTTTGTGATAATATAATACACAGCGCAATGGAAGTGTGTGTGGTGCAGACTAAGGAGGACTCAGGAGGAAGAGAGGAATTCTCATATTAGCATTTAATATATTTTTTTGACGAATGGTTGCAACAGCAGCAAATTCTGTCAGTTATTCCCCTTATTTCTTGTGAGGTTGAAAATGTTTGGAGAAAATGTCTAGCTTGTCCCCAGGTGGCCCACTTAGGCATTGACTAAGCTAGTGAGTGATTCTGTTGCCTCTTTAGGAATGGAGTAAAAATGATCAAGTCTCACAAATTGAGTAGTGTTTTGTGGAACTTCCACAAGAAAGAGACTAAAGGAAGTTCTAAGTCATCATCTTATGTTTTGCCAAAAATGAAATAGAACAAAGCACCTGAAAAGCAATGAAATCTTTATCTCTGGTGACTAACCCAAAGTAGCATTTACGTACAATTAAATGGAGGTTTTCCATATAAAACAGATGACTTGAAAAAAATAATTATTTAAAAGAGTTTAAGATCAAAGTCTTGTTTAAAAAAGAATTTGTTTTTATTTTCTCCTTTTTTTGTGAAGCATAACATATCTAACTCTGGTAGAAAACAGAGTAAAACAAAAATATTTAGAATAATCTTTAAGTCATTGCCAGGCCAGTATATCTGATGTGATATCCAATATTTTCAATACTAGCTTATATAATTATGTCTTTTCTCTTCATCCATCATTTTATCTGTATTTTCTACTGATAATAATGAGAACTAGCCAGCTAAAACATTTGACTTACTTGACAAATCTTTGACAGTTCATGCATCTCCAAATTTTAGAACTTTATTACTACCGGTGTTATGTATTTAAATGAATGCAGCCTGTATCAAGAAAAGAAAATGACCATATTGAAGGGAAAAAAAAAGAGTAAACTGCAGCCTTCTTCATGAGTAACACATAAAACTGTTAAACGCATTAAAATCTCATTTAACAAATAGCAAAACCTAATGAACATTGGGACTGCTCAGTGAATACTAATGTGGAATATTGCTGGGAAAGATGTTAGAGCGTTGAAATTTCTCATAGCTCAAAATGGTTACATAGATTAAGGAGAGGAACATCTGTTGTTTCAAAAGACAAATGAAAGTTGACAGTTCATTGAAAATATTTTTGTTTTTGTTTTGGTACATTTTAAATTGTTTCTTAAAGTAATTTGTTACTCACTTTTCTATTTTAAAGCATTGCAATATTCTTTATTTTTTGCTTATGAATTTTATATTGAAAATCCTGGGACTCTATCTATATACAATTGACCAGGCTGCTACTGCGTAAATTGTACTAGTCTTTTGTATGGTAATCAACGAGCATAGTCATCATAAAATCATCTAATTCTTAAAGTGATCAGAAATATGTTTGTCATATGATAGTCCATTAATTGCAGACAATTAGATGTCACAATAAATTCAGATGAGTTCTGGCCTTTGGCTTCAAGTCAAACGCTAACAGTTTTCAATTTATTTTCTTTGTTAGATCTCACAAGTAATTCTTCTTCTACTTACCTGATTTTATTCATCTGAAATGTGGATACTAAGCTTTAGTGTATCGTTTGTTATGGAGTATGTTACTCATTGTAATATAACTACATTCCATTCATCTATCCATTTGTTTATTCATTTATGTATGTATTTAGTCTTGTATCCATCTATCCACTATCCATCTGTCGTTCTATCCATCCATAGATCCATCCATCCAACGAAAATGACTGAGCATGTATTGAGGTGATCAGGCTAGATACATAGACGACACAATAGAATCTCTGTTCTTAAGGAGTAGCTCATAAGCTCATGTCAACATAAGCAAGGACTCTATTTTAGTAACTCTTCCAAACCTTATGTAGTGTTAAGAATTGCCACATCTAGAAATTCCACTCTTAGTCATATACCCCAAAGAAATTAAAAACAGGTACTCAAAAATACTTGTACACAAATGTGAAGGCAGTACTATTTACAACAGCCAAAAAGTGGAAATAGTCAAATATCCATCAACAGATGAATGGATGAAGAAAATGTGGTATATTCATACAGTAGAATACCCATAAAAATAAATGAAATACTGATATGTGCTACAACATGGAAGAACCTTTAAAACATTCTGCTAATAGAGAGAAGCCAGACACAAAAGGTCATGTATTATATTCAACCATTAGTGTGAAATATCCAGACTAGGTAAATTCATGGAGACAGAAAGCAGATTTACCATTGCCAGAGGTTGGGAGAATGGCACTCTATCAAGAGTGGCTGCTTGATAGGCACAGGGTTTTATTGTCGGTGAGGAGGACTAATGAAAATGTTTGGAACTAGAGATGGTAGTCACATAACATTGTGAATGTACTAAATGACGCTTTCAAGTGGTTATTTTTATGTTATGTGAATTTTACCTCAATTTTAAAAAATTGCAAGTGACACTACATATACAAGTTTATTTGGTGGAAAAAAAAAACGACCACCTGAATTAAAAAACAAACAAACAAACAAACAAACAATCTAACCTGAACACTGAAAAACAGTGTTTTTTTAATTCTTCCCAGTTTAGGACGTTCTGCCAGGTTGTGTAAACTGTGCCCCTGATGAAGAAAGCATTCAAGAAACAGCATCAGATGAGTCAACCTGTAGCTAAAGACAATTCACTTGTCTTTAGAGAACACCAGCTAGCACTCAGCCAGATGCCTGTCTTCTAAGATTTCAAGTTTATTTTCCTTTTCTACTTCTTCTTGATTATGTGTAAAATCATACATTTTCCGAGGTACTATCAAGTGTCTAGGATTAGTAAATTCAAGGTAAAAACAATATTTTAGAAACTTGCTGCTGAAAAGCTTACAACTTGGTTAAAGTTTGTCACTTTTGGAGATACATTAAATAAGGCCATTGACTTTGTCCTCTGGCTCAATTATAACATACATTATCAAATTGGCAAGCTCTTTGGTGATTGTGAATTGCCAGTCAATAGAAATCTACCACCACTAAACTAAACAAAACTAAAAATGCACGATCTAGCAAAAGTTAGCTGCATCTGTTTTGGGCTAAAAAATGTCATATTGTATGTTACAGAGATCTATCAATTGTTTTAAAAATCTATAATTATCATTATGAATCAATTGCAGTCATTTAATTTTGTGCTTTTAGAGTTCATTTAAAGTTTATTTAAAAAAATTAAAATGACAAAAATCTAGTTTGGGGGATGCAAGCAGTATTTTTTGTTTTTTGTCGTATTTCTCATAGTCATTTTTATTCGATTTCAACAGTCAATGTGAATATGCTAGGCATTTTATTATTTCTTGATATAGCATATCAATAAATTTATCTTCATTACTTCATTTAATCCTGTAATCAAACTCATGATATTTGTGCTCTTAAATTATCTCTGTTACATAGATGACAGTATTGAGGCCTAGAGATATTTCTAGATAATTTCTCTTAGGCTGTAAGACTGGTAAATGTTGGAGACAGGATAGCAATCTTGGTCTGACTCCTGAGTTTGTGTTCTTAACAAAGAAGATTTTAAATTTTCATTTATTAAAACATGGGGGAAAGTCAGTAAGATGCCAATAACATTTATTTAAATTATGAATATTTATTGTTTGCATCATTTTTGGAAAGAAATACACACACACAGTATACATATATACCACTAGGCAACATTTTTCAATTTGACCAGACCCGCTTTTTCCAGAAATAATGAATGATGCCAAATCCCTCTGTTGAAATCACCAGATTGACAGAAATACCAATAAAATGAAGCCCATAAATACAGAAAACAATGAATTTAATTTAGTCCCAAAACAATATAAGAAAATAGTCCTAACTAAATCAACCAAGCATTTGAGAAAGTTTTACTTTTACCTACCAACAAGCAGATTTATTGCTGAGAAAAAGCAACCAAATTAACTTCCATCTTTCCTTCCATTCTTTATTTTTTTTTTTTTTTACTGCCATCTTTTCTTTAAATTTCAAAGCTTGGACTGAATGTTAATATGGTGTCCTTCCTTTTTTCTAGTGTAAATGTTAAAAATGAGTCAGTCAGATGAATGTTTTCTGATTTAAAAATTCCTTCAACCATATTTTAAACTCTTTATCTCAGGGGAAAAAAAAAAGGAGAAATCAAGAAACATAGCCAAAAAACAAGAAATGAGTAAGAACGTTCTCATATCTTTTGAGCATTTGAGAGTGGAACTGATTGTGAGCATTTTTACCTGGGCTGACTTCACCTAATATGATGAATGGCCAGAGCTTCAAGTTATGGAGATTCATTTGCCTTTTTTCTCAACATAGATAATTTGCTTATATTTAAATCATCGTTTCTTTGCTCTTCCCCAGGAGATGTAACACCTAAGAGCTTGTTTACTCATTTACCATCTCTTTTCCCTCTTGCTCCAGGTTGGGCTCTGTTGGCCTTGAATCCGCTGTCCCCCATCCTACTGACGGAAGCACCGCAGTGGCTGTGGAAGTCTGCCAGTGTCCACCAGGGTACATTGGCTCCTCCTGTGAAGTAAGTGCACAGGAGTAGAGCCTCAGTGCACTCTGAGTTCCTTCAACATGACTTTCAATAAACTAGTCTAAAATAAGCTTAGGTTTTCATCAATGACTGCACAAATGGTAGTGTATTACTTAAAGAAGAAGCTCTAATGTCTACCAAGTCATGGCTTTCAAAAAGAGTGTTGCTCGTATAATGTCATCTTGAAATTGTGTTTCTTTTGGAGATATTTTGCCTTATGACATATAGCTAAAAATCTGATGTTTCTATAAATATTCATTTTATATTTAATCTGTTGATAAAATAGGATGAATGATAGCAGAATGATATTTCAAAATATTTTTCCTTCATTTCCACCTTTGTATTTACCAGCAATTTAGCACTACATCTTTTCTTTTCTTTTCTTTCCAACTTTTCCTCCAGTTTTTCAGTCCTGTGTACCACACTCTTTCTCTACTTTATCCCTAAGGATACAACCAAATCACAATCATCTGAAGGACTCAATCTTTAAGATGTCAAGAACATGATATATGGAAGAAATACCTTAATCTGGAAAATTCCCTATAAGTCTTTAATTTGTTTAGCACCTAAAGTTTGAGATATTTATTGTTGTCTCAGTAGTCTAGATTTATAATGAGATTAATGTTTCTTCCTTAATACCACAATGTGTCATATTAAGGTAATAACTGTTTTTTTACTTTTATGTATTTTCTTTAGGTGGTTTGAAAATTGATTTTACTTGAAATCTGGTCAAAAAATGTAAACACTATTTTCCTGATAGAGGGCATGGCTTGCAAATAAGTAGGAGGTTAAATTCTTTATGAATGGTGCCTTTAAGGGATCATCTGAGTGTGCCAAGATGTTCCACTTCAGCACACTGCCCCATTATGCCATTTACAGAAATACTCTAGGCATTGCTTTGTCAGTTCTCTTGTACTTTAAAATAATGCATGCTTCCAGGGCTTAGAGTCATATTCGTGACAAATGTGTTTTATTTAACTGGGCTTTAGACTTACCTATCTAGAAATAAAAATAAATGTATTTCATTGAAGTACTCGCTTTTCCAAAAAATCATATAGAGAAGAGAAAAATAACTAAGGAAATGAATTAGCTCTGTCAACCCAAATTTGATTTTACATCTAAAATACATGCTGTGTTTTATGAAACATATTCTTTTATTAAGAACCTAGCAGTTTTTATTTCAAACCAGGAAGCTCTCTTTGAACCTTTAAGTTCTTATTTCAATTAGAATAATAAGTACCTTGATCCTATTCTTGCTTTAACACTTATTCCTACTTTGCTTATTCTCAGTACTAGTCATCATCTTTTATACAAATTTCAAATGCCCATTGAATGTAAAATTGTCTGAATATTAGAATTATTTAATTGGCTATGCATTTTGTTTCTTCTCTTTCTTCAAAACTATTTACTAAGACTCTTTGGTAAATTCTGCACTAGATTCCATGGGGATCATCAAGAAGATTACATCATAATCCCTGTCTTAAAAAGCAAACAATCTGTTTACGGAGACAGAATAAATACCTATGAAAAATTGAATCATAGCACTATATGATTAGGGCACCAGTAAGTGGTACAGACCGTAAGTGCAATAATCATTCAAAGAGGTGAGTGATTAGAGTGGAGAGAGATGTCACAGAAAGTCTCCTAGAGTGGAAAAATCTCACCTCGGATGCTAAATAATGGTGACAATTAGGTAGGAAGAGAGAAACAGGAGAGTATGGAAGAGTCAGAACAAAGAAGCAGAGGAGAGATGAGGAAAGCTGCCTGCGCCTCTCACACGATAATTGTTTGATAAATACAGTTACTTCAGAATCCATAAAAGAATTTAGTCGAATCAGGAGACAATGACTTCTGGAACTCAAGTTTCTCTCTGGCTTCTCCTCTTCATTTCTTCTACTGTCTAGTAATTCCTTCTTTTCTTTATCAAAATTTCCTATCCCCAGACTCACTGTTATCTATTCCTATCCTTTCTTAATTTCATTTGCTTTTTCATTGAGTTTCATTGAGTTTCATAAGGCCAAGCATCCTAGTTTTGTTCTCACTAATGCCCCTGGACCCTTTAAAAGCTGAGTAAACTCCAAAAGACCATTAATGTCTTAATTCTAGCCTGCTAAAAAAAGGTCAGGACTCAATTATAAAATCATTCTCTTTTGTTTTGTTTGGGGCTATGATATTGATTCAGAACCCTTTTTCTCATTTGTACTTTTTATAAATCCCTCCACAGTTCATCTTTCAAATATTGTCTTGCTTTCCTAGTGTCATCATAATTTATTTCACTTGACAAGTGAGACAGGTGAGGGAGTGAAAGCAAAGTTGGGTAGTGAAAAAAAGTGTTTTAAGTCGAATATCAGTTTCCTCTTCTCTATGATGAAAATATTAACCACTTCATGGAAGTGTTCATACTTTCATTTTAGCTAACAGATATTGGTGGCCATACATTTTGAGACAATCAAGACCCCTGACCTGGAGGATAATGTGATGAACCATATAGATATGGTCCCTGCCTTCAAGTGGGCTGGACAATATACCAGAAAGAAAATTTAGATAAATATGAAGAAAATAAACAGGGTGCTTTGAGAGAGGTACTGAGAATGAGTATAGGAAGATGAGATGAGAGGGACTACATTATGAAAGGTGGTCAGGAAGGCTTTCTGAGGTAGTAGCATCTAAACTGAGTTTCACGTCAGCTAGGTAAAAGGAGCTGAGGAGGAAGTGAAAGGGAGTTTGGAGTCTGCAAGGACCTGAGAGAAGGTAGGTATGGCTGGAGCTCAGTAGGCAAGGGGGAGAGTGGCACTAGCTGTGACTGGAGGAGTTATGCCTTTTCAAACTTTGCATGCACGATAAGAACTTGAGGTTTTATTCTAAGTGCAATGATAAATCATTAGAAAGCTTTAAACTGAGTGGTGCCATGATCTGAGTTACATTAAAAAAAAAACTCATTATATAACTACAGTATGAAGAATGTATTATCCGTGGCAAGGATAGTAGGAAGGAAAATGGTTAATATACTACTGTGGTAGAATGTAATGATGACAATGGTTTGTTAGGATAATGGCAGAAGATGTAGAAAGACATGTGTTTCTTCTAAGTATATTTTGGTAGTGGAACCAATAGGTCTTACTGATGGACATGCCATGGGAGAGTTGAAAGAAATAAAGATTTTAAGAATGAGTCAGATGATGAGCTTGAGCAATTGAATGTGGTGCCATTTACTGAGCTGAAGAAAATTGGGAAAGGAAAAGCTATGGTGAGGAAGATGGAATCAGCAGTCCATTTTAGAAATACTAGATTTGGAAAACCTATGACGTGTTTGTCAACTTTCACTTGAGAACATGCAGTCTTGAACTCAGAATATCTGTCTAGTCTAGAGATATGTATTTGGAAGGAATCATCAAGTAGGGGACTGAATAAAATGACCTAGGAGAAAGTGTGGAGGAAGAAAAAGGAAAGTAACTAAGCCCCTAGGGGTTCCTGACAGTGAGAAGTGGGTCGAAGCAGAGGAGACAGCAAAAAGATGGGGTGGAAATTGGGACACTGTCATATCATGGAAGTTTTGAGGGGAGGGCTTTTGAGGGAGATAGGAGTCAACTAAACCATATCTTGATGAGAGATCAGATAAAATGTCAATTGTAGAATTATCCATTGGGCTTGGCTACATGGAATTTGCTGACATGGACAAGAACAGTTTTAATCAAGTGGTGGTGGCACAAGACAGATTCGAATGGAAGGAAGCGTGAAGGGGATATGAGGAAGAACAGACATTTTAGAGCAGTCTTACAGAAAGGAAAAACAGATAGGTAAATGGAAGTTATGTGATATTAAGGAAGTAATTTTGTCTTTTTTTCTGGTAGCTAATTTTTAATTTTAATACAATACTCAATCGTATTTTTGAGCTGATAGTAATGAACCAATAGAAAAGAAAGCTATTACTGATGCAGCTCAGAGAGGGAATACTGGGAAGACAATAGATACTGGAGCACAGATTACAAGTGGAGTGATATTCCTTTGAGAGGATGAGAAATTCTGCACATCACCCCCATTGTTCCAGAGGGGAATATGCCAAATGGAGATACATACTTAGGCTTGTGGACTTCATACATATATATATATGGAGAGAGAGAGAGCACTTACTAATGACAATTCCATGAGTATTTGTCCTGTAAGCAGTAATCAGTTCTTTCCCTGTTATCAACCCCTTTAATTTCTACCCACTTTTGGATATGTAGCTTCACCAGTTTTTAGAAATACAGATTACATTACAAAAGCTCTTCTGTAATGAATCTAGAATGGCAAAAATTTTTAATGAGGATAAATTATTAGGAAGGGTTAGGAAATTGACACCTTTTTTTTGTACTGCCCAAATTAAGAGGAAAGTTGCTTTTGTTTTCCTTTCAGATATGAAGTATCAGCTCATTCTTTTTTTATGTGTTTGCTATAGATGTTCAAATTTAAGAGTCCTCATATCCTGAGGCAGAAGGAACATTTCCAGCAATACACAACACAGTTTTATATACTTTATTACTTCAGTGGCTTCTCTCTTGTTTCCATTTTCAACTGAAAAAAAAAAAAGGCCTTTTCATGATATATTCTGTTGTGATAACCCTCCAGAAATATAGTAAATAAACCACAAAATGCAATTTTAACTTGAGGGAGATTAGAAGCTCCTAAAGGGCAGTGATGTTTGTCCCCCTCACCCTCCTTATTTTGCATCTCATCCAGTTTGTGGGGACCCCCAGAGAAGAGAGACTTAAACATGATGATGGACTGAAGGCCAGCACTGATACATACATACTCTAAGACCCAAATATCCTTTTTCTAATATTAATTTTATTTTTATACGATAAAGTGTGTCAGACTTAAAAAGCAGAGTCCTAGTAGAATAATGCCATAAAATAAAATATCAAGAGAATGTATGGTAAATAAATCATAAACTACTTTATGTAACTTGAGAAAGCATAATAGAATGGAGGAAGTTGAGAATGAGAGGTATAAATTATTTATGTGTAGAAGACAGCCTTGTGTGTGATCAAATGTGAGAGCAGGGTGCTACCTTTCTTCCAAATGATTGCAAAGATTTTCTGAAAGTGACAGAGTTAAGGACAGTTTGTATGTGGGAAAGGGAGTATGTTCCAGAGGATCCACAGTCCTTGGGACGACATTAGGTGCTCTCTTAGGCTAAGGTTCTGAAGAATCCATTTATGTCAACTGCTTTTTTTCAGTAACTTTTCCTTCCATTTTCTTGTCTGTACTTTTTACTTTGAGACTGTCACGTTTCAACTCTTTATATCTCTGCTTTATTTTACTATTTCAGAAGAGACATCAAGCTAATGCTTCCTCTAATCTCATACCTGCCAATAATACTAAGGTCAGTACAAAACCCGCGTGTTAGGAAGAATAGCTCTGTAGCAATGTTTCAACAATGGCAGTGCTTTGACAAGCACATTTGCTGGGTTTGCTACCTAAATATTTTCCTTTATCTAAAAGGACAAAAAAACAAACTTTTTAAATATCCCTGAGACTAACTTGAAACCTTATGTTCCTTTCAGTCTTGTTGGCCTAGGCACAGACGCGTTAACGGTACCATTTTTGGTGGCATCTGTGAACCCTGTCAATGCTTTGGTCACGCTGAATCTTGTGATGATGTCACGGGAGAATGCCTGGTAAGTGCTTTCTCCTTTGGGGATGCTGATTGAGAGGGCTGAAATCAGCTCAATAGGCCCTGCAATTCAATTACTACCTTTGGGACCTAAAACACTTCAGTCAAGAAGTGATTTGATGAGGAATAGCTTTACATTGAACTGAGTTGGAAGCTGAGAATGTCCTTTCGTATGTGGTCTCCCTGACTAACAAGTATTAGAAAGCGTTTATTCATATTAGTCTGAGAATTGAATTAGGATCAGATACATCATAATGAAACATAACTAATGACTGGGATACATACCTACCATGAGTATATATGGTTTCCATCCCTTCCAAAAATCTACCTAAGAAGACTGTACTTACTGTATCAGGAAATGATGTGTATCCTCATAATACGAAAAGTATAAAATATAACCTCTGTAATAGGCATAATTCAGGTTTTTTTCACTTTGAAAATGAGGGCACACTGTATGTTTTTGGTTTTAAAATTTTAGCATTTAACTAAATAATCATATGTAGATTAAAAATTAATAAATAAATGTGGTACATATTCACCAGAGCTGCTTACTCCTACAATTAAGTCTCTACTTGAACCAGAAAAAAAAGCTTTGCAAAGGGCAAAGCGCTTTCCATCCTGCTAGAAAGCCTTTGGATTGGAGAATTACGCTGAATAGACCATTCTGATTAACTCAAGGGCATGTTAGTTTTATATTGCCTGACATGGCATGAAGCTTGAAACAACACTTCTCATTTCATTAGTCTTGCAGAAACACAATTTGAAATGGTGCCAATTTAGGAGGATATCATACTCTCATTTCCCTGTAGAATTTAAGGCAGGCTCTGTTATCTGTATTTCTTAATGTTCTCTCTTTCCTTTGCTCATTCTTTCCCCCCACCTTTTTCTTCTACTTAAAAGCTTCTGGGAAAAATCCAAAATGAAAATTCAAGGCTTTTGTTTCAGTGTGATTTGGCATTTAGGTTTATTGATGTTCTTTCTATTTTCTCTGTAGAAGATTTTGTTTAATTGCATTGCAGTATAAAGCACGATAGTCTTAACTTGTGAATCAGTAGATTTTTCAAATGGCGTTGTTATGAGTAGAAAGACTAAGTGATTTTTTTTTTAATTATACAATGAGTCTTTTAAAATGTACCTTGGGAAAAATATAGTTACCTTTAAAACACTTCACTAACATGCAATAGGAAATACTCAGCCCGGAACAGATATAGATGTGCTTTATTTAACCCTAAAAGACCAAAATAAATATATCACAATACCAGGCTTATGCTTCTGATAGTAACATTGTATGTCGAATTCATTAAGTCTAAAATCATGCTATTGGTTCATTTGGTTATGTGATATTTCTAAGAATGAAAGCCTGTTGTTTTAGAATAAAATAGTTTCATTCAGCATAATTTGGAAAGGAAGTAGAGAGAGGATCTGTGTTTATCTGAGGCTTTCTACTAATGAAATCTAGTTTATTGACTTTATTTCATGGACAAGGAGATAGGAGGCCACTTCAAATAACACAATGAATCTTACAGAAACTATTTAAATGTTGCACACCAAAGGCATTCATACTGTTCAGCTGACCTGCATTTTAGCTTCTTTTTAATTATTTATGTTTTTCCCTAAATTAAACAGAAAATTTATGAAATTTACAGATAAACTTCTTTTCAGTTTGGCTTTGAAATCTAATTAGAAATGAACTGAACTATTTTTTGATATTGGATTGAAATCCAGACCTCTGTCATAGTGTGGACCTACATAAGAAGATCATTTTAACTCAGGGTACATTTGAAGTGACCTAGGAAACATTCAAAGCCATAGGGGAAGATTGCATACTTGCTCCTTGTCACTGTTCTTGTGACGAGTGATGTGAACAGACATTTGAAAGCACTTTTGTAGCAGGACACCTGTAAAAATAACCAGCCCATCAGAGTGAACCTTTCATCTTTTTCAGTTTGGGTTTCCATTGTATTGCTGTCTAATACTGTTTTAAGTTTCAGTTGCAAAAACACTTGAGTTTTAAGATTAATTTTATTATTTCCATTAAGTGAAATACGACAGTAGGAAATGTAAGGAACTTCTACATGTTATTTTTCTTTTAAATCAGTAAAGAAAAGCGAGGTCTCTGGGTTGTACAAGATTTTCAGCTGAGTTTTAGAAAACTATTTTCAACATGGCTAAAACATAATTGGTTTTATGATCTTATTTTTTAAAATCCCTGTCTTTGAAGATATAATTTTGATTGTGTCAGTATGATAATGTGCAAAGAATAGTGCAAAAAACGAACTAATATGAAGGTGAAATGGAAGAGGAAAGCCAGTCATCAAACTGATCTAATGTGTTGCACATCCCATCCCAATTACTGTTATTTAGACAAGTGTTGGTAGTGAATTTAACATCTTTGCTACTTTGATAGAAAATTGCTAAATAAATTTGAGAGAGAATTCTAAATACCTTGAAGAAAAATCTATTTTCAAGTATCAGCAGATACTAAAGAATTACCTATTCATTTGTAGTTGATGAAACTGTCATGGGATTTCAGAACTTGAAAACTTCATAAATTATGATCTTTAGTTCCTACATTTTACAGAATGTAAGCAAGTGGTCCAGATTTAAATTACTGGGTTTTAACTTAGTATCTTCTACTCAATAAAAAGTCTGTCCCTTTCCCCAAGGAATTTAACAAGCTATGTTCAAAAGTGTTTACTTAATGTGTGTTTGTTATTAAATCCATTTACTAAATGTAGTTAAAATTGAGCTTCTTAAAAAATATGCTGAAATAAATAATAATTCAGAACTTTTATTAATTCAAGCTAATTATCCCACTGTTCATCCAGATTAATAAAATTTTATTTTATGCTTAAAATAAATTTATATTTAGCTGTTAGCTATTTCCTCCACATGTTTGGTTATTAATGATAAAGTTAAAGATTTTGAACCCCAAACTGTGATAGACTCTTTCAAAATGAGAAAAAAAATAGAATTTTATATGCTTGTAAAATTAGAAATGTATTTCAGTCACAATGAATCTATATTGTATTATATTTAATAGACAGTAGATACATTTCATTATATCATTGGCGTTTGAAGACGTTATGCCTACATGATACCAAAACATCATAAAAATTTATCAAATGGTGTTATTGGAAGCTTTCTAGACAATTTCATTGGTTGATTACCTGATTGTTCACCTTTACCAATCTTGATGAATTTTGTAAAGACAATGTTAGTTGATGAATATACTTTAATTAATATGAAGAAATGGAGATATAAATTGTTTTATTTTGATTTTTTAATTTTTAAAAAGGACATGGTTCCAAAAATATGTAATTGGTAGAAAAATGCCATTTCAATTTTAAAAAGCAATGTCTGAAGGAAATTGTTATGTGCCTTGTGGTTTTATTATATACTAGTATACATTTTTAAATTTTTCACTATTCTCATTATTTAATTATGCATCAAGCAAGCCCCTCACAGATGTAATGCATTAGCCCACATCATCAGAGACTTCTGAGGTAAGAGGGCCATAGTCTCAGAAGATTTGTGTGAGCCACAGTTCTCTAAGTCAGCAGTTTTAATCTGAACAATTGATTTTTACCTAAAATCAGGTAGTTTCCATGAAACAAATGTTATTAAGACTCTAGGACTGTATATATATATACACGCACTCACAGTCATGTATATTTCCTTAAGAAAAAAATTAAAAACCAGAGGAGGAAAGGATTGCATAAGATTTGCATAAGGAAAAAAATTATAATGAATTTCAGTCATCTTTTTGTAAGTACGCATATGCTGAAACTAGCATGTAGTTTATAAGCTAGATATTAAATTAACTTTCAATGCTATTTCCCAGCTGTAAAATTGACCGTTTAATGTGGAAAATTATGCTTCCCGGCGGGGAACAGACTAATGACTCTGTAGACCTATTTTTGGTAACGTGTTGATGCTTGAAATCAAAATAATAAACTCTGATGTGCATTTCTTCCTCAGAACTGTAAGGATCACACAGGTGGACCTTACTGCAATAAATGTCTTCCTGGTTTCTATGGTGATCCTACTAAAGGAACCTCTGACGACTGTCAGCCCTGTGCCTGTCCACTCAATATCCCATCCAATAAGTGAGTAACAAACTTCTCTCATGAGTTGGGAATCCAGTTCTGCAAGTGCATTTTTGATATAGAATTTACCCTTTCTCTTGTCACACATAAATAAATAATAAATATGTGCATGAATTTCTCGGGAAGATAATACGAGTTTTTCTAAATATAAAATATTTAAAGTTATAGCTGTTTACTCTACAGAATTTTTTATATTTCAGCTCTAGTTTGGGAGATTTAATATCTAAGACAGAACTCAAATAGAATTTCTAAAGCAACTCCAAAGAACAGACATATATTATATAAACATAGACGCGTATCCACATGCACACACACACAAACACACATACGCACACATAAATAATAAAAACACTGCTAATATAAATGCTACTCATTTGGGTCCCGGTCACATTCTATGTATTTGTGACTCTGGGGCAAGTCATAAACCTCTCAAAAAAGTAAAATAAGAGGTTGATCTAGTTGACCTTTAAATACCAATTCTATCCCTCAGTTATCATATGGTTAATCATAGTATCATATATGTTGTGTATATATATGTTTGTCATATTGAAACAGTTATAGTGGTTTTATATTATAAATTCTATAAATATTGAAATATGGGTGTAATTAGCATCTTATTTTGCATAAACTACAGCTTGAAAAAGTTTAATGCAAACTTCACACAATTTTTCTATTCATTCAGATTTCTTTCTTTGTTTTTTAAATTTTCTAATTGTTCACCTAAAACAACCTTTTGTAGCAGGCTTTTAAAAGTATATATTTTGTCTGCCCTTCCCTTTACATTTTAAGAGAACACTGTATTCTAGCTGCTCTAATTCGCTTTTCCCTCAGGGCAGCCATTCCTTACACAAATACATAAGCAAGACCCTGAAATAAAAAACATCTTTATTTTAATGAGGCATATTATGTTGAACAATAATCAATACTTTGTTACTAGTAAAAATTGTAAATAACTATAATTTTAAATCAAAGACTTTTTTGGAATATTCTTAAGGGTAAGCTTAGTGCTTAGTAAAATTCATATTATATTATGTTCTTTCCAGCTTTTTCTAAATACTGTAATAATGCTTGCAGAGCAATAATTTTTGTGATTTTTAATGGAATTTATCAGTGACAGTCTTTTAATGTGAAGGTGTTATCAAGTTATATACTCTGATGTCTTACTCAAGATATTCCTAACAAAAATGGATTTTGTTACTAGAGTCCAAGAATACTACAAACCAAAGGCTCTGAGAATTATTCTGTCATTAAGTTTAAAAGTCCTCATTAGAGCTAGGCTTTAGCCCACATGAAATCGTGGTCCTCTTCCCCAACCACCTTCCTCCATCAGCATTTTCCACCTTAGTCATTGGAAAAGAAGAGAAAGAACTAATATTTAATAGAAATAGACTACTACATTCTAGGCATAGGGTCAAACGCTGTATTTAGTATTATTTTATCTTCAAAAACAATGAGTGAGAGGATATTATTCCTCTCATTTTATAGATTAAGAAAAGAGTTTCTGAGTGGGACAGGGCATTATAGTGCCAAATCTGGAGCTACAATGCCTTGATTTACAATGTTGTGTTTCATACTTTCTAGCTGTGAAATTCTGGGAAAGTTACTTAAACTCTCTGTGCCTTAATTCTCTTCTCATTAGTTGGGATAATAGGGCTCTCTCATAGGGTTGTTGTGAGAATTACAGAAACTAAAATACGCAAAGCACTTGAAACAATGAGTGAACATGGTGAGCCCAAAATGAGGGCTCACCATTATTATTAAGTAATTTGCTCAGAGTCATAAAATACTGAAGTATCAGATTCGGAATTTTAAGTTTAAAGTCCATGTGCTTTCCATTTCTCTACAATCTGAGGGCTTCTTTAAAAAGCACACTGCGTTTTAAGTGATAACATTAAGAGACTTAAGTGGGAAATGGGATAAAGTACAATAGTGATCAGAAGTTGCACCTCTTGGGGAGTGATGGAAATGTTAGCTATCTTGATTGTGGTAGTGGTTTCATCAGTGTAGCTATCAAAATTCATCAAATTATACATTTGAAATATGTGTCATTTACTGTACAGGAACCATACCACAATAAAGGTGTTAAAAAATAACTTAAAAAATCGTGATCAAAACATTCTCAGAATTTAAGGCATGAGCCTGGGTGGTTACAAAACTGAAGCTCCTTTAGCAACCAGATATGTCAGAGAAGAGGAAGAAGGCGAAACAGAAATCTGGAAAATAATGAATATGTTGGTAATAACATGACACAAACCTAGCTCTCTGGTATACTTGTGAAGGGTTAGAGCAAGCAATGGAGAACTGACTCATGGCGGAATGGAATTCTCCAGAACCATCCAATTTACACAAAACCTTCACTGAGGAAAACAGAGGGGTGGCATCTGGCCTCTCATCTGCATTGCACTCCTTCTCAGCCAAAATGTCAACGGCATTAGCACAGCTGTCAATCCAGCAGAGCTGGCCATTCATAGCACCACATGAAGCCTAGCCTAATACATTTACAGGACTGTGTAGCTGAGGGAGTATGTAGGCTTTATAAATTTATCCTCAAATTGGACCATTACCATAAATGCAGAAGAGCTATCAGAGAGACAACTTTGCTTGGGTAATTACAGACATTTGTGACCCATCCTTCTCTGTTTACTGTGCTTCTCCTTTAAAATGGATTCTAATTGTGTTCCTGAAAGAAGAGAGAAAGTCAGCAAGTGTTAAAGCACCATCCATCAGTCCCAAAGGGATTGAAGTCTCAGTGTCCAGTGATAGTATTCTCTTAAGTACGTGTCTTCTAATGTGGTATATTATGCAGATCTTGATTCTTTAAAATAAAGACAACTCAATAATAACAATATCAGGTACACCAAATATTTAAAGATCCTTTAATTTACAAGGTGCTTTCACTTACATTAAATAATTATTAAATTATTAAGTAATAATTTTTTTCTTAGAAGTAAAATTGGTAATAGAGTGTAATGGCTTATTTTAAATTCCAACTTTAAATGTGGCATTTTTACAGAGGTTTATACCCGATATCTTGTAAAAACCTATAATGGAATATAATCTGCAAAAAAACTGAATCACTATGCTATGCACCTGAAACTAACACAATATTGTAAATCAACCCTACTTCAAATAAAAAGTGGCATTTTTATAAGTAGAAAGAAGGAACACTGATAATCCACTTTGTTTAAAAGTTCTAGAAGTTTGTGTTCAGAGGTATTAGGTCTTTTAAATTTAAAACAACTTTGAAAATTAACATAGTTTAGCTACACAGTTGTGATGAGGAAAATTCATTTTAATCTAATAACCTGATTTTTTATTCACTAAATAACGGGGCGCTTAATGACTTAGAGAAACTCTCCTTTTAAAAAAGTTCTTTAAAGGTCATTACTCTTATAATCTGAGTTAGAAACTCTGAGGAATAAATTGAATAGTCACATATTATCCAGAAGATGGAATTTGAATGTTCACAGGTTATTCAGGAAAAAAAAAATAATTCAGCTAAAGGTTGCTGCAACCTTCATCTAGAAGTGTTAGGCTTAGTGATAGTTTTGCCTTGTGATTTATCTATTTAATCCCTGGTCATAAATCTTATAAATCACAAGCATTTTGGCTCCAAATTTCTTAGATAATATTGCAAAATAAATCAAATGTGTAGGGAGATAGAGATAGATTGGTATAATTACTATGATGTATGAATACAGACAAGCACATAATATTTAAATTATACGTATATATCAACTGCATCAACTATATACAGTGTCCACTGCTTAGCCTTCTCATCTTGGTGATGTATATATTCTAGCTATAGATTGTAACTAGGTAGTGAAATTTATTTCTAGAGAAGCAAATAAAAATGTAAATGTTTCAAATGTTTTATATTCATTAATTTCTGGCATCATATAGCTTATAGAGTAAATATAATGTGAAAGAGACACATGATTGTCTGGCCTTGAACACTTACGATGTGTTTGAATAAATAATGTTATTGAAATCATTATAGACTTTCATCAGTTATATAATAAAATTAGAGATATTCTTGGCACGAGACTGGACGGAGGGTAGGCCCTTAAGTTCTATCTGTTAACATCATTGTGAATACTACTTCTTTCTGTGCATCATAAATGCTAAAATTTAAACTTTTGAAAGAATGGGCCACTTCTAGAGCTGACTCTGAGGCTCACTCAAGGGGCCACACTGAATTATTGTTGTTAAATTAGTACTTGTAACAGAGAAATATAAATATTCTAAGACAAAATAATATTTATAATGAAGTTTCTTCAAAAGAATATTAAATAGTAAATTTAAGGAAACATTCTTTAAAAATTTTAGAGTGTGTTAGATATTTCAGGGCACTTTACTACATATTATTTTGTGTCCACATAGGTGATTATCATGCATTTTACTAGTCCTGTATACCAGAAAGGAAACTAAACTCCAGAGAAATTCGAAGACTTGATGGTGATCAATCAGCTTGCTTGTGGCAGAACCAATATTAAAACCCACATATTCTGATTCACTTTTCTGTGTTTCTTCCAGTGGGGCTATAGAAATAGAAACAATTGCAGAGACATTGAAGAGAAGAAAAAAAATAGAACTTAATGTTAGACAAACCGTGAATGTCCATTGTAAAAAATTGCTCTAGGGTTTGGCAAAGCTTTGCTTACTCAAGTGTAAGAGACTAGAGCAAGATGAAAAAACTGCCACTTTGAATTACTAAATTAGTAACTAAATACCCTATGCTACTTTAATTACTAAATGAGTAACTAAATACCCTAAACATTAAACAAATCAACATATATTGGCAAACATTTTTAATTGTTATTAAATTGTATCTATAATTTATTGTGGCACTTTCCCAAGTATTTGCCTTCATACTTTATCAGCATGAAAGGCTTTACTCAGTAGATTATATGATCCCATTTTACAGAATGAGAAACTCAGGTTTAGAGACAGAAAATAACCCAATTCTAATTTACAAGATTCATTTATGGACATTAAGTCAGATTTCATATTATTTTGCAATGAAAGAAATATGTGTTTGTTTAATGGTTCTACTGAAAATAAGTAGAACGGAGATCATTGAACTGAAAGATGAAAAGACTTATGGAGAAATTTCAAAAATTTATGTGGTTCAAACCACAGTGATGAAGTCAGATGAGTTTCCCCTTCATTTTCCTCCAGCTTAACTCACAGTAGTCCTATAAAGATTTAATAATTCTTTTATTTATTTATTTTTAATTGAAATATAATTGATTTACAATAGTGTTTTAGTTGCAGGTGTATAGCAAACTGATTCTGTTATATATATATATATTTTTAAGATTATTTTCCATTATAGGTTAATACAAGATAATGAATAGAGTTCCCTGTGTTATACAGTAAATTCTTGTTGCTTATCTATTTAATGTTTGATAGTTTGTATCTGTTAATCCCATATTCCTAAGTTATGCTTCCTTTCTCCTTTTCTCCTTTGGTAACCATACATTTGTTTTCTGTATCTATGAGTCTGTTTCTCCTCTGTATATAGATTCACTTGTATTATTTCTTAGATTGTACATATAAGTGATATCATATATTATCTGTCTTCCTCCTCTTTCTATCAGCCCTCCGTTCCCTCAGCAGTTACGCTTGGACATTCTCATGACCCTGCCCCTAACTTCCTCACTCACTGATGCTTTGCAGCATCTTATCCCTTTTGGTCTCTCTTCCCTACCCATGTGTTCCAGGTAACAATTTAACTAAAAGGATTTAACACTGCTCCTGTGTTGTATATGCAAACATAGAACATGTCCTGATTGTCTAACCCGTAATAATGGAAATTTTATGCCAATGATGAAAGAATTGATTATTTCATATCACATCACAGAAACCAAGAGGAAATTCAGTTCCCTGTTGACCTGCCACTATCAAATGAACATACTTAACAATATATACACATACACATAAATACACATATGTATATATGCATTTTCTTAAATATGCATTTTGATTTTATCTTTAGCTTTTTTCTCTTTAATCTTATTGCATCTTTTATCTAAATATACATATTTTGATAGATGGGATTAAATACTTTCTGGAACAAACCGAATTGTATCTGCATTTATATATTCACAAAGATAAATACATATACATATGTTCACATACATATTCATATATATATACAAATATATACTTACTTATAAATGGATCATTATAAATATAAGAATCTATGCTCAGCCATTAAGAAGGACTATTTCCACATGCAGATCCTTACTGTTTATTCCAGCAACAGCTTTCCTTCCTCCTCTGTTTGCGGAAAATGACTGCTGTTCTTAGATCTTGTGTGTCTTCTGTGGCATGGAGTGGATAATCCAGGAAGCTGAACCCTCCCTCTGCCAGTGTAGAGCTGGCCAACTAGAGTTGGATGACATAATCTTGGAATCACTTGAAGTCAACAATGATCTTACAGTTTCTTCTTTCTGTCACAGCACAGTTAGCGTCATATATTTGCCAAAATCAACGTTAAATTGCTGCATTTGCCCATTCAAATTCTAGAGACATTTTTTATTGTATATGTTTATTTCTCATTTTAATTTTTTTTTTTTTTTGCGGCTGAATGCTGTCTTCCCCATAGCTATAACCACAGTTACAGCAGTAAGGAAGGGAACCCTTCTCAGTTATATTCTTTATAGAATATTGAAGCACACGTACAGATATATTTTATGAGAAGGTTTTGTTTAGATTTATCATGTCAAGTAGCTATATTATTATAAGTTTAGACTCACTTAATTCTTACCAATAAGTTGAATGCCAGTATTTGGTTATTGGAGAAAGAGAGCGTCAAGTTAGAAATCAAAAGTTTTGGATCCTATGCTAAATTCTCCTGGAAATTAGCATATTGTTTTGAACAAGAAAAATTATGTCTGCCCCGAACAGTTCACAGGACTTTGTGAAAATATGATAGAATTATTTGTAAAAAGCACTCTAAAAATGCAAAGAGTTAGTCAAATCTGATATATTGTTATTGCTTAATTTTTTTCTGAAATGACATTGATTTTTGTCAGTGAGTACATTTTACTTTACTTCTGTATATTTAAGAGTTTGAAATCTATTTTATAAATAGTTTTAAAGTGTAGAAAGCCTTGTCAAGCTCTTTGGACGTGACTTATGGTAAACTAATTTAGGATTTTAAAAAAAATTGGTAGGGTTTTCTATCAATCATTTAGTCCCAAATGAGTGGAAAACGTAGGGCTTCTAGTTAAGTCACTTTCTCCATAGCCGATTAGGTAGTTAAAAGAATGCCAATTTTAAAAGAAGACATAGGTGCATCCTAGAGATTTGTCAAAATCCACTCCTTCCTTTTATGTCTAAAAACAATAGCAAATCACATGATGGGGGTGAAAAAAAATTCTGTTCCTTTTCATTTTTGTATGTGCCTCTTCTCTTCAGCGCAATCATACTCCTGCCAAGAAAATTGCCCATGGGGACTTCCCTTTGGGTCACGGGTGGCTAGCCACAGGTTGCTTTCTGAAAGGTGGTTCTCCTCCCACAGACCACAGGCTGGGTGTGACTTGGTTTTGCTGCTCGTGGCAGTTACTAGAACCCCTTACATGAAATCTTTTATCTAAATAAGATATGTAAACTCAAGATACCTCAGACCAGGCTCTCCCCACTTAACCTCAACAGATTCACTTAAACTTTCCACTGCATTGAAATTTTTTTAAATTATGAACTATGTAGTTTTAATAGCTTGCTACTAAAACAAAAAAAAAACCTAAGAATTATTAAATCATAAAAAACAAACAACCCAATCAAAAAATGAGCAGAAGACCTATATAGATATTTCTCCAAAGATGACACAAATGGCCAACAGGCACATGAAAAGATTCTCAGCACTGCTAATTATTAGAGAAATTCAAATCAAAACCACAGTGTGATATTGCCTCATAGTAGTCAGAATGGCTATCATTAAAAAGTCTACAAATTACAAATGCTGGAGAGGGTGTGGAGAAAAGGGAACTGTTCTACACTGTTGGTGGGAATGTAAATTGGTAACTACTATGGAAAACAGTATGGAGGTTCCTTAAATAACTAAACACAGAGCTACCATATGATCCAGCAATCCCACTCCTGGGCATATATCCAGAAAAGATTAAAACTCTTATTCGAAGAGATAAATGCACCCCAGTGTTCACAGCAGCACTATTTACAATAACCAAGATACAGAAACAATCCAAGTGCCCATCAACAGACATTGTTTTAAGAAGATGCAGTATATTATATATTATGTAATACATAATATATATATATGCAATGTATACATAATGTATAACACACATTATGTATATATAATGGAATATTACTCATCCATTAGAAATGAAATATTGCAGTTTGCAGCAACATGGATGAACCTAGAGAGTATCATACCAAGTGAGGTAAATCAGACCAAGGAAGACAGATAATATATGATATCACTTATATGTACAATCTAAGAAATAATACAAATGAATCTATATACAGAGGAGAAACAGACTCACAGATATAGAAAACAAATGTATGGTTACCAAAGGAGAAAAGGAGAAAGGAAGCATAACTTAGGAATATGGGATTAACAGATACAAACTATCAAACATTAAATAGATAAGCAACAAGGATTTACTGTATAAACACAGGGAACTCTATTCATTATCTTGTATTAACCTATAATGGAAAGTAATCTGAAATACCTGTATATAACAGAATCAGTTTGCTATACACCTGCAACTAAAACACTATTGTAAATCAATTATATTTCAATTAAAAATAAATAAATAAAAGAATTATTAAATCTTTATAGGACTACTGTGAGTTAAGCTGGAGGGATATTATTCTAAAGCAGTACTCATGATCTGATCTGCACAAATGTTAAGAAAGTATTCCAAAGTCACGCAAGTGCCAGGAGCAGAATGATCTCAGGCCTTGCAGTGTTTAATTTGCTGTTCTCTCTTTAATTCATTTAGCCATCAAGCAAGCCTCTACTGAATTGTCCTGTCATATGTAATAGAAAATAAATTTAGGGAAAACATAATGGGAGAAAGATTAATTGGGGGCATTTCCTTTTAAAATGGCAGAGCTGCAGAACTTACAGAATTCAAAACAGTTGCTGGCTCTTCAGAGAGCCATTGTGTTACTCTTGGGGTAAATATTCATGCATGAGGGGTGTCTCTCACAAGGCAAAGAAGTATGGTCCAAGTCAAACATGTTGATGGAGGCTGAAACTAGCACATAATTGACCTGCTGGTTCCTGACTTGATGTTCAACTCTGTTATTTCAGACCCAAACTGGAAATATGTGCAAAGAGAGAGGTAAACTTTGGAATATGCCAGAAGATATGAAATGACAAGATGTTTGGTTTTATTATAAATTTAGGCAGAGTATGCATGAAGGAATCTCATCTGAGAGCTTTTCTGAGATTCCATTTGTGTAGACAGCGTACCCATGAGGTCCCCACGGGCAGCAGCCTGTACACACACATACACACACACACACACACACACACCAGTGACAGGGGTACTGGACAGAGACACCCCATCACCACCACCACTTCCACTACCACATACTGAGTTTTCCAAAATCTCTAACAGATTTCTTCGGGCTGCTTCAAATTCGGAAGGATTTGGCTAGAGAGAAAGTGCACAAGGCTGTATTCTGCTCGGCCTGGGGAATCCCTAATAAGCAGTTGTACAGTCCCACTTGTAACCGATGATCACGGACCCAGAACTGTCAAAAGTCAGTTAATAACATGTCACAGGGATACTGCTCTCCACTGGGCTGTGTTCACATCTGCAGAAGTAGCACTGCCGTTTCATTCTCCATTGGCCAGACCCTAATCTCCGTCTGTGAGACGAGAATGACTAGCTCATACCCTTCAGTCACAGCAGTGTTGGAAGAAGAGAAATAAAAATGTGCTGCTAATGGCTTTGTACCTGTGCTTCTTCCTTGTCCCTGTCATCCCCCAATGACATCAACATAGCTTTAGCCCTACGTGCCACTTGGACCGAAGACTTGGATTGATCTGTGATGAATGTCCTGTCGGGTACAGAGGACCACGCTGTGAGAGGTAAGCACATACTACACTGTCTTTCAACGTGATTTCCACCTTGGGAGTTATCAAACCACAGGCGTTATCATCCTTTGCAGTAACCCAGAAAAGCCGCTACACTCAGTGAGGTGAAATAAAGTTTCTCACCACACTTGTCAAGCAAATGCATTATATTTTTATAGTTTATTTATTCTCTGGAAATTACTCTATAAATCTCCATTCGCTCAGAGAATGTTTGATTAATGTTTTAATCTTAAAGGTTAGGCATTAACCTGCAGTCTTTCTAGAAAGTATTGCTCAAGTGGAAAGTCGTGCACTTTAAGATTTATCTTACTGTCTACATTGGCACCATTTATTTTTCATAATTAGCTTTTTGTCCTTAAAATGTGGCTTAAATGTGTAGTTCATAGTTCAGCAAGAGGTCCATAATTTACCTTACATATATTTGAAAATCAAAACAAAAGGTAATTTATTATCATGATTTATATCCTCTTCTAATTACTTCTAAGCCAGTATTTTAATTTCTGTTTATTTTACTAAGTTACTTTGCAGTGGAACCGTGGATATTATTTTATGTAATTTGTGTGATTATTTTTTCTTCTGAAATCTTTTGGAGGAAAAGATTCTTCTGTATTTTGGTCTCACTGAAAATGGTCAAAGATATCGCTGACAAACACCACAGCATCTCTCTGGGTTTAGCACTGAAAACATTGCCCTTTGCTGCCATCACTGGGGGTGGGGGGAGCTGGCAGAGGAAGTGACCTGCTTTTTCCCAGGATCACCAAGGCTGACGCCACAGAGGGCTTTTTCTGCCTATATTTTCCCATCCTCTTGGCAGCCATCATCCCTATTTCAACCAGGCTGCATAAAGTTAATGAAGCAAGAGCCAATCACCCAGAGAGAATTTAGCCAGCAGCTAGCTGGCTGTGGACAATGTGCCAATGACAGCTCCTAGCAGCAACGAGTACTACTTGTGAGTATGGCAGCATCTGTAAGTTAATGATGGAGGAACAGAACTGAAGTAAGGATTTATTTGCAATCAGGAAACTGGAAGTCTTTGATTGTGTTAAGAAAAAATAAAAAAGGAGGGCACGTGTATATTGCATTCCATAATAGCAGGACATCTCATTGCCAAGACATATTTACATCAAATGCCTAATCCCCCTGGCTCACTACAGGCAACCTTTTTTTTTTTTTTTTTTTTTTTTTAGCAACTGGAAAATGACAGCTGCTTTGTCATACAAGGCCATTATATCCACTTTTCTAGGTGAGCTTAGCCTCTGATGTATTTATATTGCTTTGCTTCATGATACGTATTTTTCTATACACATTAAACAATGGTTTCTGAACCATTTGAAATTTACAATCCTACATTTTATTTAACAGACATTTGTTTTCCAACTACCATGTGTTAGGCACGGGGCTAGACAAAGGCTATAAAACAGATGCATTCTACCGTCCTTGCCCTCAAGCAGCTCACATTTTTAATGTGGGTGAGAATAATTCAGTGTATTCTGAAACACATTCTAATATGAATAATAAAAATCACCAAGGAAAGAAATACCTGACAGGCAGGATGATTTCCTGTCTAAAATCTTCATTGATCTGATTTTTTAAAAGGTGGAAACGTGCACATGCAGCTCATCAAAGGGCCTATGTCGTCTGATTCGAGGGTTTCCCTCAAAATTAGCACCACATTGTAAATCAACTGTACTTCAAAAATAAAAACAGAACTCTGAAGCTATAGTAGAAATAACAGTAATAATCTAAATCTATTATTGTGTAGAAGATGTGATATTATGTGGTCTTATTTTGCTAGCCAAAATTTGGACTAGGGTTTTCCCGGAATATTTAGGGTTTATCATTTCTCTGTATTTATATGAGCCAAAAAGTCTATTAGATGGATCCAGAATATTAAGAGAAACATTTTTTAAGATGGGCAGGCTGAAATGGAAGGGAGGGAGAATAAGGGTCAGGGTAAGAAGAAGATACCAGTTGCATTGAAAATCTTGTAATCAGAACTATTCTGTGAATGATTGGTGTAATTAGTTTATGCACATCATCGACACAAAATCAGCATTGGAAAACTAAAGCCATGTTTCTCGAGCTGTAAATTATCTTGGAATAGAGTTCTGTGATCACATAAGTTTGGGAAGCATCTATTAGCATGTTAAAATTTCTGACCATTTCTGGAATGAAGAAAATCACTTCAGTTTGTTTACCTCAGCGTTTTCTAATCTTATGTGACCATAAATCCCTACTTTTATCATATAGCAAGAATGCATCTCAGACTATGGAGCTCAGGTAGATGGGAATTATAAATTTATATTTTTAATCTCAATTTAATTTCTATTTTGAGATCAAATTTATATGTAGGAGCTGTGAGAGCTTGGACACATAATCTCAGTCAAGTACACTTTAAACTTATCCAATGTTGTATGTCAGTTATATCCCAATTTTAAAAATTTGTTTTAAATTTTTTTCTCTTCTCTCCCACCCCCACTTCCCACCTCTAACTTTGGTTAGAACCAAAGTTCAAGCAAGCTTACTTAGTACCAAGAGGCTTGAACACTCGAGTGAGTGTGTGTGTGTGTGTGTGTGTGTGCGTGTGTGTGTGTGTGAGAGAGAGAGAGAGACTGTGTCTGTGTTTAGGGCAATGGACATATGGTGGGGCCAACCAGTCCTGAATACTTCATCCAAACCTGTTTCTGCTGACCTCTTCCTTTTTCCAGTGCCCCTGATTACCTTTCCCCTCAGGTCTAATAACTCTCTGCAGTACTTTCCTACCACCTGTGGGGGCACAGGGCTCGTTCTGCTGGCTTCCTTCCACACTGGGATCCACTGACATCTCTACTCTTATCATTTCTCCTCCATCTGCCTTTCTAACTCCATCCATTTCCTGTTCGGGGATGAACTGCAGGAGGAGGTGCCACATTCACATAGATGGAGGCCAAAGTCCAGAAGGTTCCTATGTTTCTGCTCCTGTCCCTGTTGGATCCCTTCCCTCAGCCACGCAGCACAGATGGCCTTGCTGCTTAAATTGAGGGAAGGGAGAAACATCGTGAACAAGAGGGTGGCAAAACAAGATATGACAAAATAGGGATCGATAGTCTGTCACAAGTAGGACACTAGTTACAGTTTCCAGAAACTTTTGCTTAGGGCCAAAGCACTCATACTTTGAAATATGACTGCTTTCATCTTACTGGGGAATGGTTTAAACAAAAGTAAAAGAAGAGGGCCAGGGGTGAGGGGATGGGATATTCATCTTGACACTTGGCTAAAATTCTAGGCTTTTACTGTCTAGAGAAGAGGAGTAAGAGAAGAAAAAGTAGAAAAATAGACAGTATTTTGAGGTCAAAAAGAGATGAGTGTTGGGGCTTCAAGAGAAATTAAAAAGGACATGGAGTAAAAAAGTGAGCGGTAACTGAATCACTACGCCATACACCAGAAACTAATGCAACATTGTAAATCAAATATACTTCAATTTTTAAAAGTTTTTTTTTTAAAGTGAGCTAAATGCTGATAATACTTGCTGTACTGGGCACTAAGCTACTTTCTGAGTAAGTTCTGAATATGGAGCCTCAGCCACATAATCACATTTCATGGAGAAAGACGTTGACTGTGGCAAGTTCACCCAGCGAGATCCATAGGACCAGAAGAAACTTACTGGGATACGTGGACCCCCCTAAACCCTGTCCCCTCCTGGGGTGGCCAATTTTAAGTCCTCCCCAAGTAAACAGAGAGAGGTCAAAGTCAACACTAGCTTCACAGTTGCCACTGAGAATGCAGAAGTTATCTGGGCTCAATTGGTTAGTATTTTGGAAATTCACCTACAGTTTTATCTACATGCTTTATGTTCAGTGTCAGAGAAGTTCCTTCCTGTTTCTTTTAAGTTGTGGTTCCAAAATCCAATTTAGGTATTCTCTGCTTCAGAAATTGTCTTGATGCTGAATCAAGTTTAATTGTCATCTGATCACTATGCTGGTGAGAATTTCTATTCATGGTTGAGTCCCCTTGAACCCTGAGTGCTGGTTGCAAAGCATGGGGTTTCAGAAATAAGAGAGACGGTTATACTTACTTGGTAGTATCATTAGTAAAATTGTGACTACACGTGAGGTTTCAGAAATGTGCTCGTCTGTAGTTGTGCATTGTGTACACTGTATAAAGGTACTCAACCAAGGGGGAGACTGAGAGCTTGAATCCAGCGTGTCCTCTTCTTGCCAATACACTACTGAGCTGTGCTTGGGTGCCCAGCCATGTCCACTTGTCTCTTCATTGTTCTGAATATGCCCACCGTTTTTTTAATTTTCAGAAAGGCACCATATAAGCAGCCACACTCCCTCAGTCTTTAGCTGGTTCGGTCAAATGGGAGGTAGTAAGAGTACAGCATTGCACAGCCACTCCCATTTATATTCCAGTCACCTCCCCTGTGCCTTTGCCAATCCTGTTCCCTCTGCCTGGAAGACTGTAGCTCTTCTACCCCTCTGTCTAAGACTAACTCTGCCCGACTCTTTAAATTCAGCTCTATTGTCTGGAAAGGGCACTTAATGAATCCTCATCTGAGTTAGCTGCCCTTTTCTGTGCTTCCTTAACAGTATTTGCATGCTCTAATAGTTCACTGCGACATTTTTAAGTACAGGTGACCCTGGAACAACGTGAGGCTTAAGGACACTGACCCTTGCAGTTGAAAACCATGGAAAGTTTTGTAGTTGGCCCTCTGTATCCACAATGTGGCATCTGAGGATTCAACCAAGCTTGGTTCATGTAGTACTATAACGTTTACTGGAAAAAAAAAAAATCTGTGTATAAGTGGACTCCTGCATGTTGTTCAAGGGTTGACTGTGTATCTTTCTTCTCCGTGGGCTGTAGTTTGAAGACTGTACCTTATTTATATTAATATCATGTAAAAGTGTTCAGTAGATGTTTAAGGAAGGGTGGGAGGGGAAAAAAGCAAGAGCCTTTCTAATTTGCTTAGAGAGATTGAAACATTGTGTTCAGTGTATAGATAGTAAGAACCTAAGCCACAGATTTTAGCCAAAAGTTACTGAAAAAATGATGGAGCAGAATGAGGTAAGAAAAAAGTCTCGCCAATTTCCTTTCTTCCTCTCGTTGTTTCTTTGCACTTCTGCCATTTTCTCTCAGAGAGAGAGAGAGAGAGAGAGAGAGAGGTTCCTAGGTTATCAATAGAAATAACCATATTACATAACTAGATGTGTTACCTACATTTAAAGGGTCTTTTTCTAAAATATTACAGTTTGATTTGAAAATAAGTTAGTGAATGTGTAAAGGAGCAGTGACTTTGCCATGTCAAGTTGTCCATCTCTAGTAAAAAAATCAATAAACTCTGTTTAAAAATGTCATCCTTCTGCCTTACATATGAAAATGAGAGGATTTGAGATTTCAAAGTACAATTTGTTTTGGTAGAGTGAAAATCTGAAAAGCTGGAAAGGTTTAAAGGACTGTGATTTACACCAATTTTAATTAGGCGAATCCAACTTGATCAGACTATAAAACACTATTATTGTTAATAAAATATGATTAGCAATATTGTATTCACTGACCCTAGAATCACCTTTTAATTTCTATTGAAACATTTTTTAAGTCTCTAAGAATACTGTTCTGTGTATAAATACACAGAAGCACATACTTACGCATTTGCACACATACACACACTAGTAATAAAATCTGAACGCTCACTTTAAGTGAAGTGGCGTATAAATGATGCATCACGTATATTCAGTAAGTCTCCTTACATGTCCTACAACAAAAAATAAAACACAGATGCTTCTTCACTTATTCTATTTAATTGTAGTTATTTTCTCCTGGTTTGAAGTGATTTTTTAAAATTATTATTATGAGAGAATTTTGAACTTATTAATTGGTATCTACATTAAAAAAAATTCCCAGATCTCGTTATATAGTGTCATCTCTCCTGAGGACACTAAATCATTTTGAGAAAAGTGAGATGAAAATAATGGGGTTTTGTTGTCTGTGATAATGATCATTTTATATTGTTATTCTAGCGGACCAAATTCACTCTCTTAATGGTAAACAAAATGAGATGTGAATATATGTGGATGTGATCATAAGCCCTGAATATCAAGTAAGGCAAGAAGAATTGGGTTAAAATTCAAAAGGATCTTATTATCTTTATTGAATATCACTCCCGAAGTGATTGTGGGGGAATTTTCTGCACCAATATATTAGTTAATATTTTACAATAGAGAATTGATAAGCAATTATATTTGTGGGTGGCAGTATTCTTCCAAGCAATATTTATACAATGACTTTCACAATTTATAAAATATTTTGTTAAAATTAAAACTAGTAATCTCATTAAAAATTATGGTAACAAGGTAATTCTACAAGCTTATTATGGCACCTATAAATGTCTTAGAAAACTTAGAATTATCAAAGTACTTTACCAAATTAATGACATTGCTCCACAATCATGATGCTATTAAAGTATCCTCGTATAATTTAAGCCTTTTCTATTTTGAATGGTAGAGAGCATTTCTTTCTATACAATGACTTACATATCTGTAAGTAGATGAACATAAAAAAATACTATACTATTGAAATTATATTCTCCCACATTGTTTTTATTGCCCTTCGTTTTTGACTCTTGCTGCAAAAGACTCTATTTTGCTACAATGGCACAGATCACAGAGATCACAGAGCTAACCTAAGGATAAGACTTCAGATGCACTGTTTCATTTCTCCTTTGGCAAGTGGAGCTTAATATGAAGCATGAGCAAATGTAACTGAAAGAGAAGACAGAGCAGAATATAAATAGGTGCTTGCATAAAGGTGTATCTGTGCATCTGTCACGTTAAGTAGCATTTTAAAACAAAACATGTGGTTAAAGGGAAATTTGATACTATAATTTAAAAAAACTCTCCTATACCTCATAAAGAAATGAGCTTTCATTTTTCCAATAATACGTAAAATAGTATTTAGTCTTAAAAAAAAAAACCTAGAGTTTGTTAATAAGAGTTGTGGGCACAATTAAGCATCACCTTACGACATGTTACCATAACGTGCAGGCATGCCTGCTTCTCAGCAAAGATTCTTCAGTGGACATCTGCCTCTGTATGGATATGCAAATACATAAAAGCCTGTTATTATTTCAGAGATACTCACAGCCCCCACACAAATAATGAGAATCTTTCTATTTTCTCTGTAATAAATTCTGAATTCTCACTACTGAATTTCCTTGTGAGCCTGTTTCCTCATAATAAGCTCTTGCTGTAACAACAACAAAAAATGTGAACCTACATATTTGCACAGAAAACAACCAATTGGAGTAGATACATATGATGTGTTGTACTACAAAGGCTTTCCAACATGGACCTGGATTCCTCCAGAGTGCCAGCAGCAGATTTCTTATTATGCTTTGGTCTCATCTTCAGTGCCAGTGACAAGATTTTTTTTTTCTGGCTGAAATCTAATTACTAGTGGGGCTGGCAGGATTTCATCTTGTATCTACACTGCAGTAACAGGAAACATTTTTTTAAATCACCTTGCACTTGAGAAAAGGAGCACTTAAAGGGAAAACGTATCCTGTGAGAGGGGTAAAATGAAAAAAATATATAAACATAGCCCCCAGTGGGTTTCATGAGTTCCTCCCAAATATTCACTGATGAAATTTTTCACCCTAGGTGTGCAGAAGGCTATTTTGGACAACCTTCTGTACCTGGAGAATCGTGTCAGCCGTGCCAATGCAATGACAACCTTGACTTCTCCGTTCCTGGCAGCTGTGACAGCTTGTCTGGCTCCTGTCTGATATGTAAGCCAGGTATAACGGGCCGGTACTGTGAGCTTTGTGCTGATGGATATTTTGGAGACGCAGCTGATGCAAAGAACTGTCAGCGTAAGTCCTGAACTATTGATGCCCCTGACAGAATTGATGTATTGCACCTCAAGGAGCTGATGAGTGCTTGAGTGGGGATTGGAGAGTAGGAAATTATGTGTAATACATGTAAGGTAGCTGCACAGCCCATCCATAGAGTCTGAATATTCAGGTAGATTTCTTTGTGCTGAGATTAAATCCTTTCAAAACTGCTGCACTGTTGAGGTGTCATTGTTTTTCAAATGATACACATATTTCCGTTTACATGTGAAATGAAGATTTTTAAATAAATCTACGTCTATGACAGGTAAGAAGAATTTGAAAATTGGGTAGGCCCTATTTATCCTTATTGTTTATCTCAGTTCCAATCATCTTCTTGAAATAAATTTATCCGCCCCCATTATTCCATTTGTACCTGTCAGTAGGTGTTAACCTGTTATGCTTTCATATGTAAACTTCATATCCTTGCATTTCATAATAGGTGTAAAAATCGGCCAATATTCTAACACACTGGCATTTGTGATTGTTTGAGAGATTAACTATCACCTTAGGACTGTTCATAGAATGCTACTTCTGTGTTTTCTTTCCACAAGACTAGCTATATTGTAGGGCTTCATCCATATTAGTTACATTCCCACCCTAACTGTCATCTCCTTAGCTGTGTTATTTAGAGTTGCATAGAATTTATAAATGCTCTATATTAGTGATAATGTAATATGCAAGGGTGATCTCGTGGAGAATCAAATGGAGTGAGAATCCATGTTAGTCCACGTTAGCACTGGACACTGCCATCAACTTCACCTGCTGTTATAATCTTTAGGCAGAGCAGGTTCACGTCTGCTGACTTCATTATCTAAGATGAGACTCTTCTAATTATTCAGTTGAGTCCCAAGATCTGCAAAATTATGGAAACCACTAGGAATGTAGTGCCTGTTATTGTCTTCCCTAAACACCAAAGACCTGATAGGGCCCCCAATTTCAATAAGAAATGTGTCTTTCTCCTCACAGGTTTGGAAGATGCGTGCCAACTTTTTCTCATTTAAAAATGACAGTTTGTTGAGTCAAAAACAAATCCCTCTCGGAATAGTCAGCAACTATTAATATCACCCATAAATTGTCAATTTTTTTAAAGCAGTATTTCTAGGAGGCTTAGAAGCACGTTTAAACACCGTGGATTTGTGGCATCTGTGTAAAATCACAGGAAGCATAAGAAATTTTCCCATTCAAACACATCATCTAGAATCTACACTTTCTAGCTGTGTGAGCTTGGGCAGGACATTTGACTTCAGTGAGATTCGGTTTCCTCATTTACATAAAGGGTCATAGTTTTCTGTGGGGATTAAAGAATCTAGCATATGAGAGCATCCCGGGAGCTGCCTGGGGCCTGGGCTGCTCACACCTAGTAGCTCAGTAGCTCCTTTTGTGGAGATGCTCTTAGCCTGTATGAGTATCCACACCTCACTAGTTTTAGGGCTGTGTTACTCGTTGAATGACCTTGTTTACTATCTTCCAAAAACCCTCTCCATAAAATTGAGGAGACAGTTCAACTATTTTTTTATTGTGGTAAATTCAGGATCTGTAGCATGAAGTCTTAAGAACACATAGAAGAATTTAGTATAAAGACACTTTTGAACCATCACCAATTTTTATATCACTTGCCATGAGGTATAGACATGATTATGTTTTTTTGTATATATATTTTTATTGGAATATAGTCAGTTTACAATGTTGTGTCAATTTCTGGTGTACAGCACAATGCTTCAATCATACATGAACATATATACATTCATTTTCAGATTCTTTTTCAGCAAAAGTTAAGTTACTACAAGATATTTAATATAGTTCCCAGTACTATACAGTATGAACTTGTTTATATATTTTATACATATTAGTATTTGCAAATTTCAAACTCCCAATTTATCCCTTCCCACCCCCTTCCCCCTTTGTTTTCTATGTCTGTGAATCTTTTTCTTGTTTGTAAATAAGTTTGTTTGCCTTTTTTTTTTTTTTTTTAAGATTCCACATATAAGTGATACTTATGGTATTTTTCTTTCTCTTTCTGGCTTAGTTCACTTAGAATGACAATCTCCATGTCCATCTGTGTTGCTGCAAATGACATTATGTTATTCTTTTTATGGCTGAATAGTATTCCATTGTAAAAATACATCACAACTTCTTTATCCAGTCATCTATTGGTGGACATTTAGATTGTTTCCCTATCTTGGCTATTGTAAATAATGCTGCTATGAACATTGGGACATGATTATGTTTTTAATGCTCTTTAGCATATAAAAATATCAGAAACTTATTTACTGTCCATTTTATGATATTTCATAGATACAGTGGCTCTTCTATGCAGAGTTAGTAAACCCTAAAGAAAAGAAAATTCACAGTAAACTATTAATTTAGTTGCCTCTAGATCTGTTCCTGAAAAGCATACTACTATAAAAAATGTATTTTGCCTTTTGAATTTATCTATATTGTTTGTGTCATATATTTCATTTTTAAATACCAATTAAAGTTCTATATTGTTTTTTATTATTTTAAGAAGATTTTATGGCATATAATCTGGTATTCCTTACTCTAAGAAAAAGTGGCTTTTAAATTCTAGATTTTTTGAGATTTTAAAAATTGATTTATAATGTATGTATATAAGAAACTTGTATAAAGAAACTAAAAGTATATACAACAATTCTAGTATCCAAATGAAAGGAGTATTTAAGGAAAATATTTTCTTCCACCTTTTCTCACATACCAGCTATAGACTCTCTCTCTTTAAGCTATTACCTAAAGATAACTGACTGGGGTCAGTTCCTCAGGGGCCTCCCAACTAGTATCAAGTTAGCAGACACTGAAGGCCACACTGCTGGAAGAAAAATCAAGCAATTTTTAGGAAACAGTAAAACTAAATACAACCCCTAGCCAAATGAACAGAAAAATAGCATAGGCTCGTGGAGTAGGTATTTATAATTTTTTATAAGTTGTGCTTAAATCAAAATATTCAGAGACATGAAATAGTGTACAAAATTTACCAAAACCATCTGTGAATAGTCTCAATTCCCATGTCATCTCCCCCTCACATTTTTATTGTGGTATCAATGCAATTATATGTACTATAAAAAATACACTTGTAGAGTACAGAGTGAACCATTCATTACTGTTCTTTTTGTGAAAAAGCTGCTTAATTTTTAGACTGATTTATTATATGTTCCCAGATAACATTGGACAACTGCATAACACAGAAATGACAAAAGATTACTGAAACCAGATACATTTTCTATATTTAGAGACAGTATAAATGGTAAAATAAAAATGATTTTTAAAAATTATAATGCTATTCTCTTAATACACTTGAAAAAAGTTTTTATCTTATATACATTTTATTGAATATGTTTGACGTACAACATTTTATAAATTTAAGGTGTAAAAACATGTTACTTTTATACATGTATATATGGTAATGCGGTTGCCATTGTAGTGATATTTATCCTACCATATAATTATGGTACAATATTATTGTCAATATTCACTATACTGTGCATTAGATCGCTATGGCTTATTTACTACTTGTTGAAGTTTGTACCCTTAAACAACATCAATTTTATCCCCTCATCCCATAGTAACCACCATTTTACTCTGTGCTTTTTATGAGTTTGACTTTTTTAGATTCCATGTATAAGTAAGTGGTATCAGTACTTGTCTTTCTCTGTTTGACTTATCTCACTTAGCATAATGTGCTCAAGGTCCTTCCATGTCATTGCAGATGGCAGGGTATCCTCCTTTCTCATAGCTAAATAATCTTTCACTGTGTATATACACCACATCTTTTTATCCACTCACCCACTGATGAGCATTTAGGTTGTTTCCATATCCTGGCTATTGTGAATAATACTGCAATAAACAGGGGAATGCATATATCTCTTCGAAATACTGTTTTCATTTCCTTTGGGTATATATCCAGATGTGAGATTGCTGGATTATATGGTAGATCTATTTTTAATTTTTTGAGGAACCTGCATATTGTTCTTCATAGCGATTGGACCAATTTACATCCCCACCAACAGTGTACATAAGGTTCCCTTTTCACCACATCCTCACCAGCACCTGTTGTCTCTTGTCTTCTTGATGCTAGTCATTCTACAGGTGTGAGGTGATATCTCATTGTGGTTTTGATTTGCATTTCCCTGATGATTAACGGTGCTGAACATCTTTTTGTGTGCCTGTCAGCCACTTTGATGTCCTCTTTGGAAAAATGTCTACTTACTGCTTTTGCCTTACATAATTTTCTAATCTCAAAGATTTATGTATATGTGTATATATGCGTATTTTATCTCAAGCTCATTTTTTGAGCTTAGTACAAAAACTGGCACATAGTAAATAATCATTACATTGAAAAAATTAATTAATTTTGCATCATTAATAGTGGCATTAATATTATGCCATGCATACTATTAATTTTGATAATTTCTCAATATTATTTCAGCTCCAGAGTCAGTATGCATTACTTGTAAGGAGACTATAAAATGTTTAATGTCACCCCAGTGTACCTATGGAGAAGCAGAACAGCTGGAGGAGTGATGGAAAGAACATTTTACCTGAAGTCAGGGGACTGAGGTTCTGGACTCAGCTGTTTCACCTGCTAATCACATGGCCTTATTTGAGTTATGGCTACTTTGAATTTTAGCATCTTCATTCTCAAAATTGGAGTAATAATGGTGGCATTAATATTTTCAGAGCATATGATGTGCCAGGAACTGTGCTGCAGCTTTACAGAAATCCTTTCTACAGCTTGTAGAGTTGTAAAGATCAAATACTATAATGCCTAACAGAAAACCTATCAATCAGAAAACATTCTATTCTAAAACTTTGTGGTACAATTACCATCTGGAGGCCATTATTATTTAACAAGCCTGTTAAGACTGTTAGAACATTTTTCCCAACCACAGATCTCTCTTCTCTTTGCAGCCTGTCACTGTAACACCAACGGCTCCTTCTCTGAAATTTGCCATGCCCGGACAGGGCAGTGTGAGTGCAAACCTAACGTGCAGGGACGGCGGTGTGATGAGTGCAAGGTAAGAAACAGGAGCTAATCGATGAATCACTTCTTTCTTCAAACTTTTCATTGGCTTTCAGTGACATACACCTGAGTATATTGAATGATGGGTTCAGGATTATCTAATTCTACACGTAAAATCACTGTGATCATTGAAATGTTTTCTTCAAAATAGAACAAAATTTGCCATAAACTATCATGTGACCTTAACCTGTGTTTTCTTGGTAGTGAGTTTGTGTAATATTTACTGTAATTCAGATATTTCTGAAACAACATACAAATTTAACCTCAGTCTATGGAGAGTCAAGGACTCTTTGTTTCTATGTTTTTGGCAAAATGAAATGTCTCACCCTTTGCTTTTACCAAACACTTTGTTCTAGTTCCATCATTTAAAAGATCTGGAGAGCATTCTATTCAACACAAGCTTTCAGTAGAGCAGCAAATCATAGTATTTTTTAGACACCATTTTGTTACAATGAAACACAAATCAAAATATGTTGCTCTCTGTTCCTGAACGTATTGCCCTGCCTTCAGCTTGGTGAGCACCTTGACATTCCTCCATGAGACTGCATGGATTTGCACTCTCTTTCACATAAATATGTAATTTTGGGGTGATAGACACTGTTAAGCAGAATCAAGCACTTCTCAGATGTCAAACTGGCCTTTCTGTAGGAAGCTTGAAAATATCATTTGCTTCTATCTCTTGAATAACATTATATGCTCTTTTTTTCTTCTGTTTTTCTATTGGTTTTTAAAGCCCACTATGAGGTGGGACCCTGAGAAGCAATTCTGTGTGTTATGTGGCTGCAATCCCGTTGGCTCTGTGACACCGCAGTGTGATATTACAGGAAGATGTGTCTGTAAATCAGGCTTCGTAGGGAAACGATGCAACCTCAGCAGGCAGGTGCACCGACAGGAGCAGCAGCCCCAGAGAGCACAGTGGGTGCTGGGGTCCCCCCAGAGGTGGGGCTTCAGCAGCTCCGGCGGATGTCCTCGGGGAGCCCATCGGCCTGTGGCCCCGGTAATCCCAGAGGCGCTGCATGGCTTGTGCTTCGGCATGCTGTGTTCCGCGTGCTGCTGCTGGCCTGCCCTGATGGTGTCTTACCAAATAATCGTCGCTAAGTGTGCAAATTGCAAGTGTGAAAACTAGGCAATTCCTGGCTGAAGTCTTCCTTGTAAAGACAGCTGTCAGTATGTTTTTAAAAGTATATTCAAGTTCATAGGTTCATAAACGTTTCAAATGATCACAGATTCGTAGAAAACAAGGAGAAATTTGTTTGTAGGAACCTATAATCTTAGAAGTGGAAGGAACCTCAGGCATTATTTGGAGCAAATGAAGGGAACAAATGAATGAAAAAATGAAGGGAAATCTAGCAAAGAAAGTGACTTGCCCAAGAAAATCAAGCCCAGGCTGACATTTCCTCATATTTATGATTTTGTTACATTTCCACATCATAATTTTGCTCATGTATACGACAAACAACAAGCACACTATAAATTTTCAACACACTATAAATGTACAACATATACAAAGTAAAGTAGCATGTCTTCTACTACAAAAGTTTGGTCCTCCTTCTCATAGGGCAAAACAAAACAAATGCTGGGAGGAAGGAAGTTAATAAGAGAAAAAGAGGGAAAGAAAGAGAGGAGGGAGGAGGAAACAATAGGTTCAAGGCCAAGTTACAGAGTACCCAGAAAACGGGACTTGCTAGTGTAGACTCAGAGCTTCTGGGAGAATTAAGAGTAAGGGATAAAAGAAGGATATGGAGAAGGAAGAGGAGGAGAAGAGGAAGAGGAAGAAGTAAAAGAAAGAGAAGGAGGAGGGAGGGGAAGAGGAGATGGAGGAGGGAGGGGGAGAGGAGGAGGAGGGAGGGGGAGAGGAGAAGGAGGAGGGAGGGGGAGAGGAGAAGGAGGAGGGAGGGGGAGAGGAGAAGGAGAGGAAGAGGAAGAATGAATAGAAGAAGAAGGAGAAGAAGAGAGGAAGAGGAAAGGCAGAAGAAAACAAGTATGATTTTATTTCTTGGCTGTTTATTGACATTTTGATGTCAGTAAGAAAACTACTTTTGATATCAAACTGCCTCAGGTCAAATCCCAGCTCCATTGCTTCATGTAAACTGTAAAACGGTTTCTGAAATCTTTCTGTAATTCAGCTTCTTTATCTGTAATAGGACCTACTTTATAGGGTTTATGTTTTCTTGGATCCTCCAAGGAGGAAATGCCAAAAAATGTACGGGGGGATACTCCAGTGAAGGATGGCTGGGGAGAGAGCATAGTATTCAGGGAGCCTTTGGCTAAAATGCAGGTCTGAGCATGTGAAAGGAGAGAGGGAAGGAAATATTGGGTAGAAAAGCCTCATTGGGTGCATTCTGCCCAAATCTGAAATTCTTGGCCAGGTCAAGGGGAAATGCCCAAGTAAAGTTTGCCCATTAGGGGATTCCTGAATTGAGCAGGAAGATTTTGGTACTTCAGTGCACCAGTCATTGACTAGGAGAAGTGTGACTTGCTCTGAGCTCCCTGAGTGGATCCAAAAGAGTGGAAGCAAGCTGGGCTTATTAATCAGAGACACTCCCACTGCAGGGACCAGTCCAGGCACCTCCATGGCTGTTTCTGAGTTGTCACGAGAACAACTCAGAAGACATCCATCTGCAGAGTTCTTAGTAAATGTTGAGTGTTATTACTGTTATTATTACTATTGTTATTCAGTGAAGACATCTTTAAAAGAGAGTATGTTTTTCAGAAATAAATGCATACATTTAAAGTAAAAGAAAGGGACAGTAACGGATCAATGTGTCTCCAAAATAAAAATTTGGCAGAATTTTAACCCTGATTCATGTCCTTTTCTTACGTATCCTACAGCGCTTATGTATGGAGTGCTGTTTTGTCCTGAGACCATTTCTCCTGTGAGGCAGTATATGTGAGAGTTAAGAGCACAGACTCTGAAGCCAGGCTGGCTGTTTTGGAATCCTGACTCCACAATTACTTGACCTTTCTGTGCCTCAGTTTCACCACTCTGTAAAATATTGTAATAACTAACTTCCAGGATGTCTTGAGAATTTAAATGAATTCATATTTGTAAAGACTTTAGAACAGTGTCAGGCACACAGCAAGCATAACATGTGCTAGTTTTTATTATTACCCCAAATGAGAGTAAAACCTTACCACTGAGACTGAGCAGGCACTTCCTTCCATGTATGTTTTACTTTGTTAATCTCAATTAATAAGAATGTTTGTTCCTTAAATTTGTTTACTACAGGGCTTTGCCTAATCTGTGAAATAAATTTCTGAACACAAATTTATTAACATTTTATCACTGGATTCTTGTAGAATTTGTTTTGGTGTAACTTAGGCTTTAAAACTGCATTAGTTAAATATTTGAAAAGTGTGGTAAAGACATTACTTCTTACATATTTCTTTACATAATCAGCTGTGGAATTTTTAAAATAAGTAATGATTTGGAAGTTCATTTAATATTTTATTGATTTAACCATTAAAGGTATATGTAGATTTACAGATATGCTAAGTGAGGCAAATTTAGGAAATAAAGATGAATGGAAACTGCTATCTCTATGATTCAAATACTAAATCAGAAAATTTAGGATATAAGGACAAATGCACAATACTACTTAAAAAATGCTTTAGTATATAATGTTCTGGTCTTCTTTCTGTGCATATATGTTCCTATTTGTGTGTGTCTGGGTGGTATGTGTGTCTTTATGGGTATGTAATTAGAATTGTAGTATAAATATAATTTTGTATACTACTTATTGAGATTTTACTTAATGCTATATGCTAAGCATATTCATATTGTTAAAACTGCTTCAAAAACAGGAGTTTAATGATTGCATATCATTTCATAACATGAATGTATCATAATTTAATTTATTCAACTTTTTCTGTAACATTGAACATTTAACTGCCTCTACAGTTACTCACTATAATAAATAATATCATAATGGGTATGTTTGTACTTTAGCCATTTTCCCAATTTCTGATTATTTTTCTAGGCTGGGTATTTAGAATTGTATATTGAATTGGTTTTTAGGAATAAAAATACGATGTTTTATTTTTTTTCTTATAACTAAATTTAATTTCAAAAGCAAGCGTTAGGTCATTTATTAGAAGTGATGCACACCTTCTTCTTCAATTATATAGTGAAATCAAAATTAACTAGAAATAAAAATAAAGTCAACAGTAAATATAAAGATTAAAATGATTATCAAACTTAATCAACCCATTTACATTTGAAAAACAAAACTATTCTTAGCTACAGTCATTTAAAAAGACTAATTTTCAGTGTGATTTTGTTTTCCAGGACTTATTTTTGATACTGTTAAAAATAATGGCAAAAATGCATAATGGGGCTTATTCATTTCTCTTTGGGTGGCTCACATTAAATAGCAAGATTTATTTTTACCAAGAAGTAATTATTAAGTCTAATTTTCCAAAATAGGAATTAGTTTTACAAAGAAGTAATTACTGAGGCTAATTTTCCAGATTAAAATATCATAATAATGTGACAGACTTGTTTAAAAGACAGCCCTGACATACTTTAAGTAGGATATGTGCTTTTCATTTTTCTAGCAGGAGTGATTTTTAATCCATCAGCATTTTCTAACATATTCACTCTAGGTCTGATAACATGTATTTCCAGAAAGTCAGCCAAGGCCAGTAATGCATGACCATGGAAGGTTATTTCTTACAAATAGATAAGATATGTGCATATGAATAACTCATCAGAGAATAAAAGTTCTCCTTCATCTACCTAATCTGGTACTTTGATATGTGCTCTCACAAGTCAGTTTTGGTTGTTAGGTTGAAACCCAAGAAACTAAATGTTAGTCAAACCAATTATTTTGTCAGTATAGGCATAAGCTAAGAGTTATATTTACAATGTGAGCCCGATAGAAGTAGTTATGGATGTATGACAAAAAAATTAGATCAAATATTTAGAGGAAAAATGATTTAACTTTAGGCTGCTGGCCAATAATACTGAAAACATTTTTACCAAGTAAAAGAACTTAATGAGATCTGAAAATAATCGATTTGGATTATTAAGAATGAAGCATGAAAAAATTTTAATTAAATAGAAATGCCATCCTAGCTTACGTACACACTGCCATTAGAATCTTGGGAAGTATAGGGCAAGGCTGGTGAGAATAATAAGACTGAATGATAGTGCCCTAGTTCTGCCAGTAATCTCAAAGAAATTTCAAAGTGAACTTTTCTCGTAGACACTGTAGAAAAGGCCTGTTAGATTAAATGACAATCCAATTGTCGTCACTGAAGCACCTTGATAACCCACAGGCTCCTCTTTTCCCGCCTGATCTTACTGTGCATCTTGTTCCATTGTGAATTATTGATTTAAATGTAATTTTTCTCCTGCCTTTTCTGTGCCAGCCTGAAACCTTTGGCATCCAATCAGCAACGGGGTGTGTTCCCTGCAACTGCAACTCCTTTGGGTCTAAATCATTCGACTGTGAAGAGAGTGGTCAATGTTGGTGCCAACCTGGAGTAACAGGAAAGAAATGTGACCGCTGTGCTCACGGCTATTTCAACTTCCAAGAAGGAGGATGCACAGGTCTGTAAATAAGAGTAAGCCCTACGCATTCATTATCGGGTTTTGGTGTTTAGGCGTCCATAACAGCTTGTTATATAGGGTTCCTGGAGATGGAAGGAAATGCACCTTGGCAACAAGCGTATGATACAAAAAGTATTTAATCTAACATGTAATATGTATTTATTTTAAATAAACTACATGAAATACATCACAATTTGAAACATTGCCCTGTAAATAACTGTGTTTGCAAGTACTCTATAAAAACCCATCAGCAGACCCCAGTTCTGCTGTCTCCCTTCCTATCTGTGACCTCTGTTCAGTCATTCATTCAAAAGGCTACTGCAGCTTGAATGTCAGATGTTCAGTTTTTCTGGTGCCAGTGTTACCTCAGTTTAAACTTTAGTCCCAAGCTAATACAGTTCAACTTTTCCTTTTCCTATTGCAAAATTGGTACAAGGATCAGGGAACTTAATATCTTTTTCTGGTACCAAAAAATATGTATGTTTTCATCTACTGCCAGGTGCCTTGAAAACTGTGATGTTCTGAGAGAAATAGATTGGCTCTAGATACTTGCTAGTTCATGGGAAAATGCAAGCAGGGGTTTCTAGCCATGATTCCCTCAAGCAGTATTCTCATGTCCAGCCACAGTCTTCCTACAACATCCTGAATTAAGAAAATAGAAATTAGCATGCTACAGATGAAAGTAAAGATTGAACATTTGACTTAACTTATAGTCACTAATTTGGAATTGACCCCTATTCCAACGGCCACTAGATTGAATGTTACCCTTGTTTACTAAACTCACTAATTCAACATTGATGATACTCCCACACTCTCAGCACCAGAATAAATAGACAGCAAGATTAAGACGTTATTATTGACTACTGCAGCAAATTTATGTGAGAAGTGGCAAGAATAATATTTAAACTTATTTTAAAAACCAGTGCCTTTCAGATAGTCTCAACCACTTTTGATATACGGTTTTTATATAAATGAAGCCATTATAAGTTATTCTGAATGTTATAATTGTAGATCTTCTAAGAATCTATGAAGGTCTCCATGCCAATATTGTATATATTAAAAATTTTGCAGCTGCATTTTAAAATATATTTTGGTTTTTTAAATCCAACTCTCACTAACATTTTCACTTCATATGAATTGATGAGAAAGTACTATACATTCAGATCTATCCACTACCAGAAATTATAAATAACAAAAACATTATTTAAGATTATTAAATGGTGGGAACATTTTAGAAATGCAGACTAAGTAGCATTCTAACCCAGAGAAGCAGAACAGAAACAAAGTACAAAACAGGCAGGATAGCATTATGGTTGAGAGCATGACTCCCACAAAGAGCTTGGATTTGTTTAGTGACTCCACCAGCAACTAGTTATGTGATCTTTACTGAGTGTCTTTGTCTCACTGTCCCTCTGCAAAATTCATCTATTAAGTCAAGAAAATAATAGTATCTACCTCAGTGGGTTTTTGTAAGAATTAGTTGAGTTAATGGCTGTAGTATACTTAGAGTAATGCCTGGGACTTAAGTGCTAAGTGAGTGTTTATTATTATCATCCCATTTCTTTATGAGTATTATCAGTTGTGCTAAGCATTTCATTTTGGCAGGGAAAACTAGCTAGTTACTCAAGTCTTCTTCCTAGTCAGTGTTATGATTCCATTGAGTAACTAATTAGAGAATTTCTGTTTGCAAGTAATGACTGTTCCAAGATAATTTTTAGCACATAAATTTAAACATAATGTGAACAATTTATCTTCTTAATAAATGGTGTATATAAAATAAATCCTTTGGCTTAAAATTACCAATGATAATAATGAAAACAATGGCTAACATTTATTTGGTGTTTATGTCAAATATTGTGCTAAACATTTTTCACAGCTGGGATGTAATTCTATAAGCAATGATGATTGTGATCCCTTAAAAGGTGAACTTAACCAAATAGCCTAAATGTATTTTTTAAAAAGATTTAATCGTCATATAACTAATTAAAAATTTTCTTATAACATTAGTCTCCTATTTGAATCTGAGTGTTTGATGGTATTTTCCTCTTTCCCTTTTTTATTTGAAATGCTGCTAAAATATACTCAGCAACTGAGTCAACTACAGCTAATAAGTCGCATACATTCCTTGTCTTGGATGGCTTTGAAGGTCTTCTCAAATCTTTTTTTTTACTTTCTTCAAATCTTATTTTTGCATTCTTTAAGGAAGTACAATGAATAAGGATGTTTGTACTCTTCATATATTGTATCATAGCTAAAAACCAAAATCCATTGAAAAGAAATAAGGCAGATGGTAAATGAAACTCAAAAAAAAATCTTTTTAAAATACACAGATGAACTTATTTACAAACTAGAAACAGACCCACAGACGTAGAAAACAAACTTACGATTACCAGAGGGGAAAGGGATGGGAAGGGATAAATTGGAAGTTTGAGATTTACAGATACTAACTACTATATATAAAATAGATAAACAACAAGTTTCTACTGTATAGCACAGGAAGCAATATTCAACATATTGTAGTAACCAAAGACTATGAAAAAGAATATATATATATATGACTGAAACATTACATTGTACACCAGAAATTGACACAACATTGTAAACTTACTATACTTAAATTTAAAAAACAACCTTTATATATATATATATGTATTATATATATATTTTATATATTATATATATATTTCTGTGATTCAACTATTATAAAATATTTGCAAAACTGAATGAGTGTCATTTATAACTAAATACATGATATACTGAATTTAGGAAGCTTATTAAGCTCATTGGTTTTATCGCAAATCTGAGTCATCTACAGGAATGAAATATTAATCTATACAGCACAGAAAAATTAGTTATGAACTTGAAATAAATATAGAAACAATATTCTAACCTTGATGGTATCTAAATATAAGGTAATACAGTTAACAGGGAATCTGATACATCAGTTCTCTTTATCCTTAGTTGAAAAGCTAAAAATGTTTTACCTTTTAAAATTTTAAATGAAATTCAGTATATCTTTATTGAACAACCCTTCTGAAATACACTGTACTATGATATAAAAAAGAATGAGTTTTTATTTTCGAGAATCTTTAACCATAGTATGGAAAATAACACAAATCACACACACAAAAACCCACAAATATAAAACTCAACACTTTATGTCAAATTTTAACTTTTTTTTTATCCTTTCACCTGTGAAGCTTGTGACTGTTCCCATCTGGGTAATAATTGTGACCCAACGACTGGTCGATGCATCTGCCCTCCCAATACCATTGGAGAGAAATGTTCTAGATGTGCACCTAATAACTGGGGCCACAGCATTACAACTGGTTGTAAGGTGAGAAGATTGCTTATTTCATCTGATAATGTCTTTTAGGGATTTCTATTTTGGTAGGGCTCTGTAGTCAAGGATTTCAAAAGCCAATGTTATATTATAAAACAATATAGAACTATCGCTATAGAGTGATTGCACGTATTGATCAGTATCTTACATTTTACTTGCAGGAAAGATGGTAAAGTATGTACACATTTATGCAGCTTCATCCATGACACTTAGGAAACAAAAGGAAAAAGAACAGAAAGCTCTGTAATAAAATCAGAAACATCTGTAACTTCATACCTACACACAATAAAATTTACCTACAAAGTACAAGGAAATTAGGAACTAATTAAAGGAATTTGCCAAAAATGTATAGGAATTTCCCCCGAATTATACCTAGGTCTCAGTTTTCAGGAAGTAATTGAGAGGATTCTGAAGAGTCATATAAACAACCTTTACCTTACACGAAATCCCCATTTTTTTCCCATGAGTGGACCATAGAAAGTAGCATGCCCACACTCACATTTAGAGAAATCTATATAGCATCAGGGTAGAAGGTTACTTGCAAGGCTGTTGCAGAAATATTGGTTAGAGGTGACAGAAGTTTGGATCTAGTCAGTGATCATTCACGAACATTTAGCATTTAGGGGGCAGGCTAAGTTATAGAACTTTCATACTGGTATGGCCTGGTGAACTCATCTGTTTAGGGGATAGGAAAGAGAAGGCTTAAGGAGGACTGCCAAGTTTTACTTTACAGCAGAGTAGGCGATGGTGTCATTTACTGTTAGAGGGATTATAGGAGGAGATGCAAGTTCAAAAAGGAAATGTAATAAATTCAGGGTTTTTGTCAGCTTTTTGCGAGACGTTAGTGATAGACAGTTCACTTACTTAAAGTGACGAATTTTGATCAATGATTAGAGTTGTATAACCACCACTTGTGCTCCACTGCACTCTACTTACCCCCTACCCTACAAAACAGTGTCAAGAAACTACTCTTTTTCAATCACTGTAGTTTTGCTATTTCTACAAGTTCATATACACATTTGCCATTTCTGCAGTTCATATCCATATTTTCTCCCAGTATATGGCTTACTTTGTACTTCTCCTACAATACCTTTATCTAATTTTATAAAGCCTAGTTTATTATCTTCTTCCATGGTTTGTGCTTTTTATGAATACAATTATACTCCATGTTGTTGTTTAGAGGGTTTTTTATTTGTCGGTTTTTGGGGATTATTTTTAGTCTGGCTTCCTCTAGTTAGTATAATCCATTTGTAGTTCATCTGTACTGTTGCATATATCAGTAGTTTGTTCTTTTTAAGTGTTTAATAATTTTCCATTGTGTGATATACTATGACTTGCTAATTCATTTACCATTTGATGGACATTTGCATCACTTCCAGTTTGGACCTATTATGAATAATTTTGCTGGAACTATTAATGTAGAAATTAAAAGTATATATGTAGATATGTTTTTGTTTCACTTCCCAAGAACACTGCATCCTTTCCAATACTCAGGATTCTAAGTCTTTATAATTTTAAGCATTCAGTTAGGTTTGTATTCATATATTTGCATTTCTTTAATGTCCGATGACATTGAAAACAATTTTATTTATTTATCATTCAGATATCTTTTTGGGTGAAGTGTCTATTCAAATCCATTGCCCATTTTTATTTTGGGTTGTTTGTTTTCTTAGTAATAAGTTGTAAGAATTCTTTATATATCCTGGATAATAGTTCTTTAATAAATCTAGTTCTGCAACTGTTTCCTTCCAGTGTATGGCTTACTTTTTACTTCCCCTACAATATCTTTATCTAATTTTTATAATGACTGGTTTATTATCTTTTTCTTCCATGGTTCATGCTTTTTATGTTCTGAGAACTGTATGTTTACTTAAGTTAAGGTCTAAAGATATTTCCCCTGTGTTTTCTTCAAGAGGCTTCACAGTTTTATGTCTAAATTTTAGGTCCATGTTCTATTTTCAATATTAATTTTTGTATATAGTGTGAAGTAATGTTCAAAATTCACTTTTTTCTGGATATCCAATGTATCCAACACCAGTTGTTGAAAAGGTTATCTTTCTCCCCCATTGAGATGCTTTGAGCCCTTTGCCAAGATAAACTGGCCATGTGTGTGCCCACACATTTCTAGACTCTAGTCTGTTGCACTGATTTATGCCTATCCTTGTCTTGAACACGAGCTTTCTAGAAAGCTGTGAAATTAGGTGCTGTAAGCTTTCCAACCTTGCTCTTCATTTCCAGTAGCATTTGACTACATTAAATTCATTGCATTTTCAATTGCAAATTTAAATCATTATATGAATTGACAACTTAGCTTCTCAATTTCTTTATCAAAAAGCCTGCTAAGATCTGATTGGGATTGCATTAAATCTGTAGGCCAATTTGGAGGAAAACTAGCATTTTAAGAACATCAGATCTTCCAATGTATGAACATGGCATAACTTTCCATTTAGTTAAGTTTTTATAATTTTTCTCAGTGATGTTTTATAGTTTTTGGTATGCAAGACTTGCGTATGCTTTGTTAAAGTTATCATTAAGTATTTCATATTTTTTATGCAAATGCTACTATTTGTTCCATTTCCGTTTCCAGCTGTTTGTTGCTAGAATAGAAAGAACAATTATTTTTATACAGGAACCTTCCACACTGCAGTTTTGCTAAGCGTATTAGTTCTAGGATTTTCTATGTAGACCATAGTGTCATCTGCAAATTGAGTTCTACTTCCTCCTCTCCAATCCATATAATTTTTATTTCATTTTCTTGACCTATGCAGTCAGCTGTTAACTAGAAGAGGTTGGAGCAAACCTCTTTGCCTCATTCCTTATGTTAAGTAGAAAGCATTGTCTTTAATTAAAACATAAGTAAGATTGATATTAGCTATATTTTATTTATAGTTGCTCTTTATCAGCTTGGGGATGTTTCTCATGTTCCTAGGTTGCTGAGAAGTTTTATTGGGAATGTGTGCTCAACTTTGTCAAGTGCATTTTCTGCATCTATTGAGATGATCATATGATTTTTCTTTTTAAGCTATTAACATGGTGAATCATATTTATTGATTTTCAAATGTTGATCCAACTTTGTAATCCTCAGATAAATCTTGCTTGATCACAGGGAATTATTCTTTTTAAATTATTTTGGATTATGCTTGCTAGAATTTTGTTAATGGTTTTTGGATCTATGTTTATAAGGAACACTGGTTTATATTTTTGGTAGTATTATTTTCCAGTTTTTGTATTGGGGTATTGCTAGCCTCATGAAAGAGATTAGGAAGTATTCCCACCTCATAATTTCTGAAAGAGTTTGCATAATCAATGAAATAGAAAACAAAAATACTCCAGAAAAGTCAGTGAAGCCCAAAACTGGTTCTTCAGAATGATTAATGAAGTTGATAATACTCTAAGATTAATCAAGAAAAAAAGAGAGATGAAACAAATAAAATCACATAAAAGGGACATATGTATAGATCCTATAGACATTAAAAGAATATTATAGGAATAAACTGAACAATTTAATAAACTTGGTAATGTATATTAAATGAACTGAATGGAGGAATGTTTTTAAAAGGTTTAACTTTCCTTCCTTTTGCTTACTTTGAAGTTAATTTGCTCTTGTGTTCCATGTTCCTTAAGGTAAAAACTTAGATAATTGACTTGAGATCTATCTTTTTCACTGCTATGAGCACTTAATATTATAAATTTCCTTCCAGGCACTATTTTTATTGCTTCCCACACATTTTGGTATGTTGTGATTCAATTTTCATTGTTTAAAATATTCTTATTTATTTTATTTTGATCCATTGATTGTTTAGAAGTATATTGTTTAATTTCCAAATATTTAAGAGTTTTCGAGATATCTTTCTGTTACTGTTGCCTAGTTTCATTCCGTATTGGTCTGAGAACATAATTTGTATTATATTAGTCCTTGTGAATATATAGAGCTTGGTTTTATGTCTCAGAATTGTGTCCATTTTCATTTATTAACATGTAGCCTTGAAAATAAAGTATATTCTGGCATTGGATAAAATCTTCTATAGAAGTCAATTATCCTTCATGATTTTTATGTCTGCATATTCTCTTAATAACTGAGGGTGCTGAGCTATACTTGTGATCTGTTTCTTCTTTCAGTTCTCCCAGGGTTTAACTCATGTATTTTGGAGCAGTGATATTAGGTGTCTACTCATGTAGGATTATTCTTTTGGAAAAGTTGCCTTTATCATTACAAAATGTACCTGTTTATCCAGGGTAATAGTCCTTGTTCTGAAGTGCACTCTTTTCTGATATTCATATAGCTATTCTATCTTTTTTCCCAGTTGGTAGTTTTATAGAATATATTTTTTAAAGTTTTTTTTGGCAGGGGCAATAATTAGGGTTATTTATTTATTTAGCAATTTAGCATAAGAACCTTACAAGAGTAAACCTCTAATTTTCTTTTTTGTCTTTATGTTATTGTCATATATTTTACTTCTGTGTGCTATATATACAGCAGTATAATCATAAGATTTTGATTAAATTGTCAATTTTTTTTTTCTAAGGGGGAAAAATTATTTTCTGTTTTTCTATAGAAGTATCAATTCTAGTGCACTTGACTGCTTTGGTACAGCCACACTTCTATTTCATAACATTTTTCCTCATCCATTAACTGCAACTGTAATAATTTAACTACTTTCCTAAATATTGTTGTTATTTCTGATATTTCAGGTCTGCTTACAATGATTCTTTTGATTTTTATTATAAAGATCTCTATTTTCATTTCATTTTTCAAAGATACTGTTTCTGGATATATAATCCTAAATCCTGTTTTTCAGCAATTTAATAATGCTGTCTTTTTGTGATTTTCTTATATTTATTTCTCATGTCTTAGTTGGACGTGTTGGATTTGTGGGGTTTCAGTTTTCATCAAAGTTGGAAATTTTTCATCCCTTATATCTTTGAATATTTTTTGTTCTTCAACCACATTGTCTTCTTCTGGAACCCATTATGTGTGTGTTGGACCACTTTATTTTTCCACAGCTCACTGAAATTTTGTTTATTCGTTCATTCTTCTATTTTCTATACTCTTCATTTGTATAATTTCTGTTGTTAGCTGTTCAAATTCTTGTTTTCTTTTTCTTGTGATATCAAATCTGTTAATTCAGTTGCTAGTATTTTTTCATTTCAAATATTATCTTTTTCATCTTTAAAATTTCCTTTTGGATCTTTTTATATCTTTCATTTCTCTCCTCCTTATATCCACCATTTTTCATTTATCCTTGAGAAAATTTGTTTATAACATTCATAAATACTGGTTTTTGTAAAGAAGTTTTCTGCTAATTCCATCATTTGTTTTATTTCAACATTATGCCTATTGTGATTGATTATTTTCCTAGTTAGGAATTATATTTTCTTGCTTCTTTGCATGCCTGCTGATTTTTATTTAGATGCCAGATATTGTACATTTTTATTGTTGCATCTTAGATTTTGTTCTATTCCTTTACAGAGTTTTAAACTTTATCCTGACAATCAGGTTACTCACTGATCATTTGAGGCTTGCTTTTAAGTTTTATTAGGGAAGGTCCAGAGCAGCCTTTAATCCCGGAATCATTTAGCCTTACTACTAAGAGGTCAAGTACTTTGAGAACACTATCCAGTGCATTACTATTTATTCACTCTGGCTGTTGGGAATATGAATTATTAAGCTTTCTATGAGCCCTAGGAGTTTTTCACCCTGTGGCTTTCCAATGCTTTTTCCCCAATTGTAGAATTTCAATCCATGTATGCACATATCAGTACTCAGCCAAAGACTCAAGGGAACCCTCTGCATATCTCTAGAATTCTCTCTCTGTGTGACTTCTTCCTTTTTGGACACATATGTTATTTGCCCTCCATAAATTCTAACTGTCTCAGCTTCTCCAGACTCTACTCTGTTTCTCAACTCAGCTATAGTATTGGACTTTATATGAGTTTTCCCTCTCTGGGTTGCAGCCTAGACACAGCCTTTGTGTTCAAGCTCATTTGTTTTCCTTCTCTCAAAAGTCACAGTCCTTTGCTTCCTGTTATCCAATGTCTGAAAACAGTTGTCTCTTGATTTTATTTGTTTGCGTGTTTTACTTTTGGTCTTGTAGTTTAACAGATTAAAAGAGAGGAGATAAACCATGTAAGTGCTATAAAAACTAAGAGACTGTTTAAAAAGAAGGAATATTCTTTAGTGCCTAGTGCAACGTAGAGGTCAGGTAGTATTAGGGCTGAACTTTGTAAATGTAAGAGCATAAATGCAGGCATTTTTGATGTTAGTGAGAGCCATTCCAACTGATCACGTTAGATTGAGAAATATTGAAACATGATGACCAAGTGTGACCTGTTTGACTCCATCATAGTGCTTTGTAGAGATGTAAACTATTTTTTTCCACTGAGTTAGTTCACAAGTAAGCTATAACTATTCTTACATATATGATAAAATATTTGAATACACTGGTCTAGAACACACTGATTTAGAAAAGAGTATTGGTGATTGTTCAAGGAAGTTCAAATACATTACTTCAATTAGACATGTGATTAAATAAACACTAGGCAGAACACCCATTTTTTTAATGTCAACAGCACTATTAAATTTTTGAAGGTCGGTAGAACTACATTTTGGAAACAAAAATATCTCGGTAGTTTCAGATTTTTGATGAGTATGAACAATGCTGTAAGTTTCTTTGACTGACATTTTTACACTTCCAACCTCAAATTCAAGCAACTGCCCTATCCCTTGGACTTATGAATTAGTCATATAGAAACTTGTGAGGGCTCCATGCTACCTACAGAATCCTATGATGTGGACAAACTCTAATGAAACTCCTGAAATTGAAGCTGATGACTAATGTTCAGGATGTAAATCAGGATGGAATGTAGACCAAGTTTTTTTTTAAGTATTTATATGTTTGGTATCATTACATTTACTAATCTTTGAATAAATATTATGTTGACTAAAGTTGACTGAAATTTTTTTATTACTTTGAACCACTGTTAAAAATCTAAATTTCTCAATAGCCAGACACTTCATATTATGAACAATTAGAAAAAAAGAATCACAGAGCCCTCACAAATATTTATGAGCATTTATCTACCATTTAAAAAACTTGAATGACTTTAATCTAGATGAACAGTGATTTGAGATTTATAGCTTTCCTTTCTCTGTGTCATGGATAATTTCTCTGTGCTGAGGTGTGAGCACACACGTCATTTGAGCTTTTATTGAAGTAGAATACAAAACCTGCCATCTTTCACTAGCAGGGGAACACTGCATAAATCCTCCATTGCTAAACAAACATTACATCTAATTATGATTTAAGTCTGATGTTGGCTATCTTGCTATCTAAACATATGGTTAATGGTATCATTTATTCTCCACTATATCTTCCTGAATAAGCTTCCTGATTTGGAGGGATCCCAATGTCTATTTGTATTGTTGACTGGTCTTTAAGAATTAATGCTTCAGTTTTATATAATAAATTGAGTAGCAGACATTTCGTATTTTAGTTAAAGTCTAAAGACAGCTATTTTAGTTAATAAAGTCTAGGACATTTATTTTAGTTAAATATCTCATAGAACAGTTTTTAAATTTATTACATGATGAAAGGTTCCATAACATATCATAATTTTCTATTTCTGATTATGACCAACTTTGTTTAAGTGAGTCAAGGAAAAATTATATAAGTGAATAAGTCAATCTTCCTTATTTTGAATTCTCTTTCTACATCTGATGTTCTATGAGGACAAGTTAGTTGGGGAGATGGCAATGGTTTGTTCTGTGCTTTGGAAACCGTGGCCATGTTTGTAGTAGAATAAACAATCACATTTTAGATCTTTGGGGTTAAAATAATTTTTAGTAGCATCTCCTATGGCAGGCCTTTTTACTGGGTTGCAATGAAGACATAGAAAATATTTCATCATAAAGACACCAAAAATAAGGCCAGGTGATATTTTAATATCAGAATCTGGAAAACTACTTCACCAAACATTTGGACAGGAAAGAGGTAATAGATGAGAAACTGGTGATTGTACATCATATCCTAGAAACAATTGTCCCATAAGTAAACTTCTGTTGGCAGGAGCAGAAGCAGGAATATCCCTACTAGTGGTGGATGTAAGAATTAAGCTGAGCAATGAAAATGTGAGAAATGCGAAATGAGATCCAACCATACTTGGAGTCTGGCAAGCTGCTATGCCTATGAGCTGTAGATCTGAGAAGGGTAATAGGACAGCACCCAGAAGAGTCAGTTCATAGATTTGTGTGGTGACAAACTCAGACACACAGAGAGGTGGTACCCACTTGATTTAAACAGGGAAAGTAGAATATAAAGAATTGTTAACTGGTAAAATGCTTTTAGTTACTAAAATGGATAAAAGAGGGATATTAAAACCCTACCACTTCTAGGGTGATGGAGAGTGGACAATAAAGGAACCAAGGACTAGGAGAGGGTATCCCCCCACATCCTACTGCTCCGCACTCCCAGCAAGGCTTAAGTTCAGACACATTTGAACAGAGTGTGGCTACCACTGGAACACACCACCTGCTGGTAGTAAAATAAAAACAATAATAAAAACTTGCCCGAGGTTGTGGGCAAGTGCGGGTCTATAAAAGCTGCCCACCATTGTTGGAGGATATGGGCATACTGGACCTACTTAGAAGCAGCCATGGCCAGAGCTTGTGTGGAGACCTAAGCTGCTCAGAGGAGACAGTGGCCTGAGGGCATAGCTGGAATTCTTTCTGGGCTTCTGGGCTCCTGTGCTAAACAATTAAATAATAATGATGGTGATGGTAATGAAGAGCCAGAATCTAGTACCAAAGTGTCTTCCCATCACTATGGCCTTATTTGGGTCTCTCCAGGACACTCTGTTGACTAAGCCGAACATTCTTCTGCTTGGACAGAGGAACGTCCATAGGATCTAACTATGATATCACAAAGCAGGGCAAGGAGGAGTGAGTTTAGAGCTCAGAGACAGTAGAGTGATCACTGGCACAGCTGATCTCTGAAAATGATTTATTTAAAGATCTTAAAAAACATTTTAGAAATCCACTCAAGTTTTAATTAGATTGCAAGGAGCCATGAGCTCTGTAAATCAGAAGCAGCAAGCCTTAAGGATCAGACGACGAAAAGACGTGGATGAGCAGCAAGTGAAGACTGCTGCTGAGATGAAATAAAGAAATTATTGAAAAGAAGCTAAAAATGCAATAGTGTAATTAAAATAAGCACTGGTGGTATATACATACAACAGAATTTTCATTTTGTCAAATAGGAGGGATAAAATGGAGAACAAACTTGAGAGACAAATAGGGAAATGACTACAGAAGACATTAGTATATTATAGATTTGGCAGACAGACAAAAGTGGTGTACTTTAAGAATTATATGTGATCCTGAAGAAGAAAATTGAAAAATTAGAACAGAAGATCAAAAACAAAATCAAAGAAATAGCATTGAATTAAAAAGCAATTTTGTTCTCAAACTGAAAGAACTCTCCATATCTCAGTAAACTAATAAAAGGACTCAAACTTTTAAAAATTCTAGCAAAATTTTAAATTACATAAAGAGAAAATTCTATGTCTAGCTAGGAAAAAGAAAAAAGATTAGCAGCAAAGCAGTTCAAATCGTGCTTGTCTATAAAACTAAATTCTCAAAAACAACATGCTAGATGTCACTTCTCTTCTAAACTCTCTCTGGTTTCCCCACATCTGATTGGGTGCTTTTTATGTTCTCATAGCATTGTGCAGTTCCCTTATTATATCATGCTTATTCCATTGAGTTATATTTACATGATTACTTCTCTTCTTCATTATAAATGCTGTAAAGATGAAATGATAAGGTAAAATGACTTACTCTAAAGTTCAATCTTTGAAACAAGAAGTGTTTAAAGAAAACCTATACATAACTCGTCCTTGCTGCAAAGACAGAGAAAACACAGTTTCTTTCCTATTCAATAGCTTTATGCTTTCTGGACACATATATTTTAGTAAATGCAGGAAGCAATTTTAACATTATGTTCACTGATGTTTCCCAAGTGACTAACCCAGAACAGTACAGAGTATATAACAGACACAGGATTAATATGTGTTTAATGGAAGCATGGAAACATTAGAGTTAAAATTTAAAGAGACTTCCCATGAAATGGTGTTAAATCATTGCTGTTTTTATCTCTTCCATAGGCTTGTAACTGCAGCTTGGTAGGATCTTTGGATTTCCAGTGCAATATAAACACGGGCCAATGCAACTGTCATCCAAAATTCTCTGGTGCAAAATGTACAGAGTGCATTCGAGGTCACTGGAACTACCCTCACTGTAATCCCTGTGACTGCTTCCTGCCAGGGACTGATGACTCAACCTGTGATTTAGAAACTAAAAAGTGCTCCTGTGTCGATCAGACTGGGCAGTGTACTTGTAAGGTATGTACTGCCAAAATTCAGTAAGGAAAAACCTCACTCAATTCTATTTCCATTGCTGAGTCTTAACTTCATTCAGTTATTTATTCTTGTGTCGTTAAGCCAAACAGACAGACGAATATTCATTGCAAGACACAGAGTTTTTATCTGGCATACAGATCAGCACTGCTTTTTAAGAATATATTTTCATCCAAAACCCAACTATTTTTCTAGCTGGTGTAAATGATTTATTTTCAATAGTGAAGTTCAATTTGCCTATACATATTCACTTTGCTTCAACAAGAATAATTAGGGAGGGAAAAAAAAGACAGTTCTCTTAAGTATCATCAGAGAAAATCACTGCTAAATAATAAGCCATATTAAAAAAAAATTTCTCCTCAAATTAATCCACAATTGCTGTACACTGAAAAATATATTTACTGCTGTGGAAGTTTAGTAAAATTTCATCATGTATAAACACCGACATTAGAAACAGTGACTATATGCAAATTTCAGCCCTCATTAATATTGTTAAATGATGTAGAAAAACAGCCAATTAAAAAGGATAAGAAGGATTTTTTACCCCTTAGATATTTCTGAAAAATCAATCCCAGGGAAAAATGCAGTGAAGACTGTCTCAGAGATATCTTTTCAAGAAAAAGTCTATGCAAAGAGGGACAGAGGAAACAAGAAGATGAAATCTGAGGAGTGATTGTTAAATAGTCTTGAGAATTTAGGAAAACAGCAGCTTCTGCCATTAAAAGTCCTGGACAAAACAAAGTACAATGCTTCATTATTGCGTATTATAATTATGATTATAAGTCATATTTAATACATGCTATATGAGTGTATGCACAGTATTCATTAATAATTTTATAAATCTATATTTTGATATCCTGCCTGTATTTTTTACAACTTTGCATCACACCACTGTCTAAGAATCAGTGTTTTTATTCTACTTTTGAAATTCTCATGATTCTCATACTCCTCACAGTGCAATAGTAGGAAACAGGCTGCTTAAACTTAAAAAACAATATACAATATCCTTAGTCATAAAGCATTTTTATTCCTTCTTGAGTTTATTTCTCTCATAACTTCACCATATGGACTCTGAGGAACTCTCATCCTTCTTCAGGTGAATGTGGAAGGTGTCCACTGCGACAGGTGCAGGCCTGGCACATTCGGACGTGATGCCAAGAACCCACTTGGCTGCAGCAGCTGCTATTGCTTCGGTGCTACTACTCAGTGCTCTGAAGCAAAAGGACTGATTCGCACGTGGGTGAGTAAGGAACTGGTGAGCCATGTAATGGTATAATGTGAGCTCCTGCTGGCGTCTTTTAGCCAGGCACTGAGGGGCAGGAGGCAACGGCAAAACATTTAAGTAACCTTTTCCCCTGTACACATTTAGAACTGCTGAAGGAGCCATGTGCCATTAGACAGTGGGGGTAAATACCTTTTATATTCTTCCTTAAAAATAGTTCACTTATTGTGGGTAAGGAAATAGACACCAAGTGAAAAAGGAAAACGTTATGAGGGAAACATCGTGTTTTGGGGGATGGGAAGAAGCTACTTTCCAAAGCGCGAGGGTGCCCGTGTTTGAAGGTAGAGATGTGCTCACGCAGTAATGAAAACCAGAACTTGTGCACTTATTCCAACCAGCCTTAGAGAATCGCTGCTTTTTAGGGTGGAAATATGTTCTTTTTTACCTTAATTTTCCTGTAACTCTTTCTACTTTTAAACTCCACTTTTTGATAGTGTGACAGACCAGTTTCACAGATGTTGTGGATTTCACTACGCAAACATGTCAGAATGGTTTCTCCCCTCTGACCTGCTCATTGTGCATGAGTTCTGGTCCTTGTGAGAACACTTCGTCAGAAGGGAATGGGGCTGCAGGTAGATGTGCAGTCTACAGCTCAGTTGTAAAGGAGGCTACCTGCTGTGTTTTGATCCCTTGCAGGTGACTCTGAAGCCTGAGCAGACTATCCTGCTCCTGGTGGATGAGGCATTGCAACACACAACTACCAAAGGCATCATGTTTCAACCTCCAGAGATTGTTGCACACATGGATCTAGTAAGACAAGATCTTCATTTGGAACCTTTTTATTGGAAACTTCCAGAACAATTTGAAGGAAGAAAGGTAAGGACAACTTTGAAGTCGCATGAGAACAAGATAAAATATGTTTTTAGAATAATGCTATTTGCAGACTTATCTAATGCATTATTCTCCATTTTATTTTGTCAGTTGATGGCCTATGGTGGCAAGCTCAAGTATGCAATCTATTTTGAGGCTCGGGAAGAGACAGGTTTCTCTACATATAATCCTCAAGTTATCATTCGAGGTGGGACTCCTTCTCATGCGAGAATTATCATCAGGCATATGGCTGCTCCTCTAATCGGCCAACTGACAAGGCATGAAATTGAAATGACAGAGGTAAGGTTGTTAGTTGTTGGGTGCCGGGATGCCAGTGGTTCTGCATTCAGTTTTGTCAAGGTGGTTTCCTTTCTTGTTAACAGAAAGAATGGAAATATTATGGTGATGATCCTCGAATCAGTAGAACTGTGACCCGTGAAGACTTCTTGGGTGTACTATATGATATCCATTATATTCTTATCAAGGCTACCTATGGAAATATCATGAGACAAAGCAGGTAAACTTTAGTAAAAAACATCCAAGTATAAAAGGGAGAAAATTGATCGTGCCAAAGATCAAGGGATGATTGTTTAATCTGAGAGAGAAATAAGCATATTTATATACCATGGAGGAGGGATTAGAATTAGTAGTAAGATACACATAAAAAATGATAGAATAAAGAGAAAATAAACAACGGAGAAGCCGGGATACTTCAACACCGTGAGTACACGTGGTCATGTCCCTCAAGTGTAAGGGACAACTTATCCAATGAGATCAAATGAGGCATTGCACCAATGTAGCTAAGTTTCATAGATTGGAGGCAGCAACTTGTTGACTTCATACACAGAGTCTCAATTTCTCTGGCATATCAGTTTCTCTGTTATATCCTGTAAGAATATGAAATCAATGAATTAAAAATTGTCTTATATCATAAAATAGATCAGTGCAGGAAAACATAATTATGAACCCTCTCACTGGCAAACCAATGAATATAAAAATACCATATTTCAAATGTTTACATTATGCCAAACATGCAGCAGAAAATCTTTTCTTTGTTGCAGAAGATCCATATTGCTCTTCTGATTCTACCAAAAGTAGGGACCAAATCAAGGACCGAAATTCACTTTCAAGTCTGTATTACTTTGATTTCTTTTCTGTATTTCTCATTTCTAACAGGAGATTATTTTTATGCAAATAATAAAAAGCATGTCCCAAAATATATTGTCAGGTATATTGTTAATTATTTTAGAATATCAGCTATAACTCAGGTGGCAGAAGTCAAAGCAGGTTTGCATGTCATAGAAGACAGCAGGTACCTCTGTGAATGTGCAAATATATTATTTTGCAAGGTGTTCTGTGTTTCAGTAAAAAAGTTTGGTAGTACACAGAACATTTTGTTAGAGGATCGGATAGAAACAATCTTGTCATGCATTTTTCATTATATTTTCTTTGCCTCTCCCACGCAGATTCCACCTTCCTGTGAGGTTGCTTTTTTCCCCATAAGTCTCTTTCTCTTATCACCTTTCACATACCTCACTAAATAATATCCTTTGGCTTAGGAGTTTATTTTTTGAAACATTAAATAAAGACAACTTTTTCTAGGTTCAGTTAAAACTAGAGTGAGCATCAAGCAACAATAAAAACAAAGCCACGGATTGGCACTTGATTTTGTAAGACAGTGAAATTATGAGAAAGGTCAAAAAGATGCTCATTTTCCCCCCGAAGTAGTTAAGTCATAACCCTACTAAGATGCATCTTTATTCAGTTACAAATTTAAAGTCTCAGAAGAAGAGATGTTAAGAATTATACATATGATTTGAGATTTGGACTTTGTACATATTGTCAATGCTGAAATTAATTTTTTCTTTGCTTTTGTCTTCTCTTACACTTATTTGAAGAACGTAACAACTTTGTTTTTCAGTATTCACTTAAATAGAAGCCTGAGTTTGGCTAAATCCCTGATTCAGGCAAAACAGTTCCTCTCTGATTCCCTGAGGAAAAATGATGTATTGCAGAAATATCTGTTGCTGACACCATTTAGATTTCTCTTGGCTTTTAAATCCTCACTAGTCTGCTGTGTGCATGCATGTACAGTAGATGGGAAGGTGACTGTAAAATACCACAAGATGCCAGCAGAGATGACTTGTCAACAAATACCAAGTTACTTTCTTACTTCCTCAGAAAATCTAGTCTTCCTTATAGGAGGGGAGAGGTGTGTTTACAGATGACAACTACCATGCGTCCTACAGGGAGGACAGTGTGAAATCTGAATTTTAACTGAACACGTGTTTCATAAAGGTTGGCTGGTCGTCAAACTGCAGATTACATTGTGAGTGGAGTCAGAATATGCATTCATAATTCAGTGTCAATAAAACCTACCTATGCTTGTTATAAAGTTTATGACTCAAGCTCCTTAAGCGATTGGAGGTGGCTTTTATTGAAGCAAAACTATTCATTGTCTCATTTAAAAGTTTATTTGCAGAACATTTCATGTTACCAGTTAGTCATGAAATAGTCTGAGTTTATGGACTGTGTATATTTTAAATGTATAATTTCAAATTAATGAAAAGGGTATCACCATGTTCACTATGAATATTTTTTTTCAATTATAAAGGCCTTTCTACCAGTAGGAAAGGTGAGTTAAGTTACTTGAAGAATTTATTCAATAAAGTTAACAAAACACTAATTTGAAAGGTTCTCTATCCTCAGAAAGACATCAGTATTATTAGATTATTCTCAATTGTTGTTTCCTAGATGGTTTTCTAAAGTTCTTGAAAGGATATTCAGAGATTCAAGAGCAAGAAATTGGGGCCGTTGCAAATTAAAAGCAATTTCACTGGTAACTCCAGGAGATACTCTAACAGGGAATCACCCTGGGTTATCTGTTTGAAAGACTGTAAATGTCTAATTAATTGGCTATGCCTACCTGAAGCCACTCACATTTTTAAAAGTGGAGGAAAAAAATCTTTATAATAACTTCTCAACAGGACGTCAGATATCTAATTTCCTAAATGCTTTATGATTTATGTGAAATATTTACAAATGTGTAATCTCACCCTTTGAGGAGGCAAAGATTCAGGAATAAGATGGGGCACAGAGGCTCCTGGAATTCAGCAGCTTCAAAACAACAGAACAAACTGAGGTTATTGACAAAACCCTGAGAAGACTCTTCTTGTAGGACTGAGTGTTTCCTAGGTGAGCTTAAATTACTGGTCCATCTAAGCATCTGCTCATTGTTTCCAGGATTTCTGAAATCTCAATGGAGGTAGCTGAACAAGGACGCATAACAGCAGTGACGCCTCCAGCTCACTTGATAGAAAGATGTGATTGCCCCCCGGGCTATTCTGGCTTGTCCTGTGAGGTAAGCTGGCTCTAACTAACCTGGTTAAGCTCAACTCACTTAACCAGCCAGATGGGAATCCTCCCAGAACTACCTTTGCTGCAATCAGTTTTACTTTGATGCATACCCTCAACCTATTTTATGTGATCTTCCATTCATTGTGTGAGACACCGTAAGGAGATGTTGAAGTAGGAATCAGAACTGAAGGGAAATATTTAATAAAAATTAAAAAATTTGTAAAAATATAAAACAGGAAATTAGAGTTTTCCTAAGGCCCATTTATTGTATCTGATCTGTTTTCTTGGCACCTTTCCTGAACAGTTAGAGACATTTCAAATGCAGTGATTATGAGATAGGATTATATCGGGTTTTGAAAGACTGTTTTTATACAGAACATGACAGAAGTTAAGCACCAAATAAGAGACTGTTCCCATCAACATAAGCTTCTCAGAAGGACATATATTCCTCCGAAGTGCCACTATCGCTAAGTCATTATATTTTTGAAACTATAGGGATTTTTGATTGTTTGTTTTTTACTTTCTGGGATAGTCTTTTGACTATCTTCAGAATTGGTCAATTTTCTAGATTTTTATTTTGTAGAAGCAATTTAACTTTTACAAATAATATCTTAGTGAAGAGATTACGGGGATAAAGACCTATCTTTTATAATAAGGTACCTGAGGTTTTCTCCACAACCCATTGCCTCTAATCCATTATACATCTTATTTATAATTCATCTTGATTCTAAAGTGTAATTACTCAGGCATAAAATCTAATCATCAAAGCAAGAACTAAGGACAGTTTTGAAATAATACATCCCATTCTAGTAGCATATGTGTATTCATGACCCAAAGCAATTCCTTTACAATGTTTTCACCAAATTTAATGTGTTCTAGAGACATCTGCATTTACAAGCTACTCATTTTGTGTTTCTATCCAGAAATGTGGTTGCAAATAAACAAAATTAAGTGTTGGTTACCGCTGTAAATATAGCCAATTGTGAAGACACTTAGCTTTTGCCTATTACCTATAGTGTTGTTTACATTGTAGCCCTATTTATTGAAAATGTGAGTTCAAGAAATGCCTTATTATAATTTATGATTTCAAGTAGAGACTAGGTTATCTTTAGAAGTCAAATAAAGGACACAGTTTCCTTACCACATTTGTTGGTGTGGGAGCCACTGAGTTTACCATCCTTTACCTACACTCCTTCTCACCACATCTCAGTTAACATTTGTTGCCTAAACTGACCTAAACTCAAGTTAGATTGTATGTAGAAATGGGAACTACTCAACACTGAGTATGTGGTTCTCTGCAGTAAGAGCATAGAGATCACCTGTGAGTCTCTGATTTCTAGACCTAGAGATCATTGTGAATTTTGCTCATTTCAGCTGCTTTCCCCTTTTACTCTTTTTAAGGGGGCTTCTAGCTCACAGTTGAATGGCTAGTGTGTAGTGGATCACCACTCACAAGCTGTCACTTGGCCATCAAAAGTAATTTTTTAATAGGGACCTACTGTATAGCACAGGGAACTGTATTCAATATTTTTTAATAACCTATAATGGAAAAGAATACACACACACACACACACACACACACACATACACACACACACACACATATGTATGTATATATGGCTGAGTCACTTTGTTTTACACCTGGAACTAACACAGCATTGTAAATCAATTATTCAATGTTTTAAATTCTCAATTTATACCTATTATCAACTCAAACTGAAAAGACAAAATAGTGAGAACAGACTTTTTTCCTTACACATGCCCATTTCTAGGAATACTCTTTACTGCTTCTGTTGCACATGAAGATCCAAAGACTCTTTCCATGTACATTAAAATATTAAGAGACATGCATGGGTAAGTAGTATCCGTTGTGATTTTGTTTCCCAGTGCAGTGTAGAACAATCACTGTTGCTTTTGTTTTTAGTGTATTCTCAGTAACTATACTTTTTAAATTATGTAGAATAAAGGCACCTATGTTGGTTTATTGTATGTCAAGCACCACACATACATCATCTCATTTAATCCGCAACAACCTTATTAGAAAAAAACACAAAATTGGCCACTTATTGAGCACTTACTGTATCCTGCACAATGCCAAGTACATTCTTTAATACACTTACACCAACATCATTAAGTGTATATGATTCCCATTTTGTGAATGGGAAATGGAAACTCAGGCAGGTTAGGAAACCTGCCCATTATCACACAGTTCGGAAACAGCCAAACTGCAGCTGGAACCTGGCTAAGTCTGTTTCAAAACACCTAGATACACTTTCACTCAACAAGTAAGTTATAAAATATCCTTATGTTGCAGATGAGGAAACTTCAGCCCACAGTATTTAAAACCTGTACAAATCATAGGTTAGTACGTGGTGGAACAGGAATTAAACCTAGGATTGCCTGATTACAAAACCCACGTAAAGATACAAGATCGTGCTTTTACTGGCAACAACACAAGTATCTATTTTTATTGTTAAACTCTGAGGAGGGTAGAGGGGATATTGTGTAACTCCGCACCTGGAACATGTTGGCTCTTTACTTTCTTTGTCTCCCATCCCCTTCTCTCCACCCTCCCACATTTTTGTGCAATTTAATTCTAACGTTTTGTTGGGATACCATGTTATGAAAATAAATTAAAGATAGAAGGAAAGCAGAAGAAAATTGAGCTATGAATAATTTCAGCACAAGTGAGGAGAGCTTGGAAAAGTTTGAGTTAGAAAGAAAGGGATAAGATTAGGACAGAGTTAATTTACTTGCTTTTCTGTAATTCTTCATTTTGTTCCAGAAATGACTTTAGGCAGGACTTTAAAAAGTAGCTATCATCTTTCCTCTTTTGTTCCTGACTCAAGCATTATCATTCTCATGAATTTTGTCCCAGACGACTGAAAAGGAAAACATCTGATTTTCAAAAACATCCTCAAAAAATTAAAAAATGGAAAGAATAAATACCAAAAGAATTCAGGAAAGGAGGGGATTAAAGAGGAATAAATGCATCTCATTCCTTTACAAAATGCATTTTAAGTTTGTAACTCCTATGTTACGGAATAGTCTCTTTTTATTTGCTCTTAGAAATCTATAAAGACACAAAATTAATCTAGAATGTTAGAACTGTAGAAACTTCAGAAATCAGCTGAATTGATACATCTGCTCATTTGTGGGATGAGGAAACCACATCTCAAAGATACCGATCGATTTGCCTGTATCCCCAGGCAAAATTAACTTGTGAAATCAAGGCTTCTGTCTTCATTTGTGTCGTAGTACCAGAGTCTGTGTGCCCTTCAAAGACACACATTCCTAGCATAGAATGAAGAGCATGCCAGAGATTCTTAATCCTGGCTGCTTGTTAGACCCTCCTGGGAGTTTTAAAACAAACCCTGGCCCTATACTCCACCACTTCTGCTAGAATCTTTGCGGGGTGGAGTCAAGTAACAATATTTAAAACTCTCAGATGATGCTAGGTACAGCCCGGGTTGAGAATCACTGAGATGCCCTAGAAGCTTCCACACAGAGCTTGACTTGAAGCCCAGGCTTGTACTCTCGCTAGGGGTGCGTTTCTACTTTGTCCCGCTATCCTTCCAGATAAGAGCCCTAGTAATGGGAGAAATTGGGTGTATTACAGTAAACGTCTGCAGTGCTCCTTCAGATTTCAGTCCATATCATGGAGTTTCGTATGATTCCTCAATGAAAAGTACTGTTTCTTAACGTTGTTCTTCCTCTAAGACTTGTTGTAAATGTTTGTTTGATATAAAAAGGCAGAGGTAGGAACTCTCAATTTGTGTGATTTTTACAACAGATACACACACACACACACACACACACACACACACACACACACACAAGTAAATAAAACAGTAAAAGAACAATAATTATATAGGTATCCAAGGATAAAATCTATGTAAAGAAAATCCAGTTTTATTCTATAGTCAGCATGCTCAAGATGGAACAACTCACACTATGTAACATTTTAAAATACACCTTGGATTGTTTCTTCTGTTATGCTTAAATGAATTCCTCAGCCATAATTTTCAGACCTTATTTGGTAACGATGACAAAATGAAGCTGGTTTTAAATAATATGAATAAACTTATTACATGATTAGGTCCAGCATAAGACAAATACGAATCAAAATATTTTGAATACTATTCCCGGTATTATAAGCTTGTTCAAAGCCAGGACATTATTAAACCTCATTAGAATTTCTTACAGACTGAGATAAAAGCAGAGAGACTCTTAAGTGCTTAATTGAAGAACTCTCACATTATCCAAGTCAAAACAAACAAGGAGAATGCTGACTATTGATCGTTTTCTCTTTCTAAGGAACCTCTTTACATACTCCACTCTGGATGACCTAGTCCAGAACCCGAAGGATGCAAAGGCATTAAGAAGTTCTTAATCCAGTATTTTTTCCCTACTTTTTTTTTTCCAATCACTTTTCTCATCAGTGGGACCAAGATACCATGTGAAAAAAATTCTACATAGCTAATGTCCCTTTATAATCTTCAGTGGACTCTGAAAAACTAACTCTAACCTCTTACTCATAAATCAAACAATGGCTGATAAAGGCAGCAACTTTGCATACTAAGGTTTGAGCCCAGAACACAAAATTGTTCTCCTTCTTTCTTTAGAGCTGTGGGCTCTCTTCCAAAAAGCCAGAGATGTTTCTTGACACATTTACATAATAAACCCGAATGAAGATGGAGTCTTGATTTTGCATATGTCAGCTTTGCTAGCAGTTTCCTGTTTGCGCTCAGATTTTTATTGCAAAATGAGAAACTGGATCAAGGAAAGATACATTTTATTGGTGGCCTAATATTCCCAAGACATGTAGAGGTTTTATTACTTTGAATTTCTTACTTTTATAGTCTTTAAATTATACTGATAAAAATAACGCAACCAAGACACATTTTTATTTATTTAATTTTTTGCTGTGTCTCATTGGACATTTGCTAGTTACTCACCAAGCACAGCAGAAGCAGATTTTAGGTTGTCAAGGACATTGGAACTCTCACATTAGTCCATATGACAGTTTTTTTTTTAAAAACGAACTTTCTCAAGAAAAAGAAGACTAAAGTTTGTTCAGCCTGAGTGGTATTTGCAAATGACAGCTTTCCTTTGCTTAAATCTGATGACACAGGTGCCTGTGTACTCCACAAACCAGGCAGAAATACACATTAGGAATCAAAAGTGACACTAGTGTTGCCTTTAACGCTGATGGGGGTTGGGTGGAGGGTGGGAAGAAATCCTTCTTTTTAATTACTGAAGAACCCAAGTGTTGCTAAAGAGAGATTTCTAACTTGGCTGTCCTAACTGGTTTCCTTTTCTTTCAGGCATGCATGCCAGGATTTTATCGACTGCATTCTGGGCCGGGAGGCCGTACCCCTGGACCAACCCTAGGCACCTGTGTTCCATGTCAATGTCATGGACACAGCAGCCTCTGTGACCCTGAAACCTCTGTATGCCAGGTATTCATCTAAGCCTTTCTAGAACAAAGGCCACGTGCTCATTTCTCTTTACATATATTCATATGCTGAGTGCAGAGGCCAGCTAAACTGCAGGGAACTTAATTTGTGTGTGTGTGTGTGTGTGTGTGTGTGTGTGTGTGTGTGTGTGTCTGTGTGTGAAATAAAACGTGGGAAAAAAGACATTTACTATATTATACATTTTTAGAAGTAATTTAAAAATTATAACTTGAAAAACCACTACTCATGTCAAGAAATAGCATATTCACAAAAATAAGCTCAAAATGATTTAAAGACAAACATAAGACAAGACACCATAAATCTCCTAGAAGAGAACATAGGCAAAACATTCTCTGACGTAAATTGTAGCAGTGCTTTTGTAGGTCAGTTTCCCGAGGCAATAGAAGTAAGAGCAAAAGTAAACAAATGGGACCTAATCAAATTTATAAGCTCCTGCACAGCAAAGGAAACTGTAAACAAAATGAGAAGACAATCTATGGATGGGAGAAAATATTTGCAAATGATGCAACTGATAAGGGCTTAATTTCTAGAATATACAAATAGCTCATTCAATTCAATAACAAAACTAAACAAATAACCCAATCAAAAAATAGGCAGAAGACATAAATAGACATTTCTCCAAAGAAGACATACAGATGATCAATACTGCTAATTATCAGAGAAATGCAAATCAAAACTACAGTGAGGTATCACCTCACACCAGTCAGAATGGCCATCATTCAAAAGTCTACAAACGATAAATGCTGGAAAGGGTGTGGAGAAAAGGGAACCCTGCTACACTGTTGGTGGGAATGTAGTTTGGTGCAGCCAGTATGGAAAACAGTATGAAGATTCCTTAAAAAACTAAAGATAGACATACCATATGATTCAGCAATCCCACTCCTGGGCATCTATCTGGAGAAAACTCTAATTCAAAAAGACACATGCACCGGTGTTCATAGCAGCATTATGTACAATAGCCAAGACGTGGAAGCATCCTAAATGTCCATCAACAGATGACTAAATAAAGAAGTGGTGTGTATACACACACACACACACACACACACACACACACACACACACACACATATAAATACAGTGGGATTTTACTCAGCCATAAAAAAGGAATAAAATAATACTATTTGCAGCAACATAGATGGCCCTAGAGAACATCAAACTAAGTGAAGTAAATCAGACAGAGAAAGACAAATATCATATGATATCACATATATGGAATTTAAAAAATAATACAAATGAACTTACAAAACAAAAACAGACTCACAGACATAGGATACAAACTTATGGTTACCAAAGGGGAAAGGAGGGGGAGGGGTAAATTAGGAATTTGGGTTTAACAGATACAAACTACTATATATACATAATAGATAAACAACAAGATCCTACTGTATAATACAGGGAAATATATTCAATAGCTTGTGATAACTTATAATGAAAGAGAATATGAGAAAGAATATATATATATGTATATGAATCACTATAATGTACACCATAATCTAATACAGCATTGTAAATTAGCTATACTTCAATTTAAAAAAAAAGCGAACAGTAGAAAAATGTATCAAAAAGAAAAGAAAAGAAATAGTATGTTAATATGAGGGGCATCTTAGACAACACCAGAGGACACAACTTAAAAATCACAAGTCTTTTTTCTGATTATAAGAAATTTGGAAATTATAGAAAAGCAGTAAGGAGAAACTAAAAGTCACCCAAAATTCAAAATAAGATAAACATTTAATATTCTAGCTATTTCTCACCAATTTAATGCACGTATTTGTAAGATTTATATAATACCATAAGTGTAGTTCTATGTTCTGCTTTTTAAATATACCTATCGTGAGCATATTATGTTGCTAGATAGTCTCTAAAATCTTTACAGTCTTTGATTGGATATCCCATAATTTAACCATTTCCTTAGAATTTCGACTGCTCTTTTTTTTTTCCAATGTTCCTATGTTTTTTATGTTCCTTACTCTATCACTGCTGAAACAATCAGGACTATGGATAAATTCAGATTTCCTGTGTCACTACTTAGGGTCCCCTAGACTCTAGTTCCCACATACCTCTGGATGTCTCCTTTGCTGAACTCATCTCCCGCCTCTCTCATCTTCTGAAACCCTTCCATGGATCCTTGTGGAACTCATGATCAGATATCAGCAAAATCCCCTACATAATCTCCCTCTTCCCTTAATGCTTTCTTCTTTTGCTCAAACTGAAACCTAGTTTTCCAACAGACTGCTCCTCCTGTAGCACTCTCAGTGGTACCATTGTTTTCTCTCACTCTCCATTCCCCTGAGCCTGAAGGCAGGGCAGTGTCCCTGCTTCTCCTTGCCACTTTCATACCATCCTTCTTTTCTCCTCCATAACAACACCCAGATTTGAATCTCATGTCCCCACACATCTGCCCTCTATACCTGCTTATTGAAGCCATCTACCAAACCACAGGTCCCCCTCTCATTCCTTGAAGAGTTTTCCTCTGTATCATTGCCATTTTTTCTAGCACTACTCCTATCATAATTCCTGGTGATTCTGATGCCTATAAAATAAAATGCTCCATACCCTTCACTTCAGTGTCTGTCCTGACTCCATGATCTCATCCTACAACTTGTCACTCCCAGGAGCTGCATTGCCTCTGCAGTGTCAAGGTCAACTGTCCTCTCCTTTGACTGCGGTTTCTTTTCTGTCCAATTCACTTCTTCATAATACTCCAGTGTCACCATTTTTAGTCCCATTATCAATGCTCACAATTTTTCCTTGTTCCTTATCTCCGTCATGCCCTCACTTTCTTAACCAGCTAATATTCATGATCCTTTACTGTCATTGCTTTGTAACATTCATTCTCTTGCCACTCCTTTACTTCTGCTTACTCAGTGAATTCCATCTCTGGTTAAATCCTCTTCTGCCAACACCTGCACCTTCTAAGCTGAATGTGGCTGTTGAAAAGCAGACAACTATTGCTGACTAGTCTCACTATCTATTTCTTATCACTCACTTCAGATGGGACCTTTGTGCTTTTCTTCAACCATGCCACTTTTCTCCAGTCCATTTCCCTCCTTACTCTCAGTTGATCCTTTGTCTTATTTCCCTGAGAAATTAGAAACAATCAGAAGAGAACAGACCCAGGCACACCCACCTTTCTGCATCTATGCCCAATTACCTGATTCTTCCATTAATTTGGATGAATTGTTCTTATTTCTAGAAAAGACCAAGCTGGCCACTTATGCTGTAGATTCCAGTCCTCCTTCCCACTCAGGGACATTAGTCTGCCCATGCCCATCCGCCCCTCCCTCTGAATCTCACTTTTTGACTCTTCTTCTGTCTTAAAAAACAAAACAAACAAACAAACAAATAAATAATGAAACCAAACTCTCTTGACTCCACTTCCCCTCTTGATCTTTACCACTTCATTCATCTCCTTTCATGTGGAGAAGGGTTTCTACTCTGAACCCATTTCTCTCCCACCATTCTCCCTTGAGCTACTAAAATCAGGCTTTACCTCCATCAGTACATACACCAACTGCTAGTGTTCAGCGCTCAGTCTTCATTTTACTCAGTCTGTCAGCAGCATTTGCTACTCTGAATCACCCATTGCTCTCAAAGCTTTCTGTTCAGTTTGCTTTTCTGGACATGATGTTCTGGGAATTTCAAACTTGAGGGCTGCTCTGTCTTAGTCTTCTTTGCTGTATTCTCATTACCTGAAATCAATACTAAGATTCAGTCCTTGGAGCAGTTTGCTTTTCTCACTACACTCATTCTCATGGTGATCTCACCCAGGCCGTGACTTTCAGTATCTGTGCTGGGATCCCACAGTATTACCTGTGATTTCTATTTTAGATCCAACTCTTTAATCTTTTCAGATTATTTAGTAATGTGGGGAGATCAGTTTTCCTCAAATATACTACTTTAAAGAAACATTTATTTCTTAATATATCCTTTTCTCCTTGACACATCATGGTATCTGAATATATACACGTTTGTCTTATTTATATTCAGATATGGCTAAAGGATCATCTGTTCCTTTATACTTACATTTTAGCTCTTATCACAATGCTCTGATTACATTTATTTTATAGTAAATTGTAATATCTGGTAAAGCAAGACCTTTTACTACTTACTCTTCTTTTTCTAATTTTCATACTGTGATGTACTTATATGGTCTTCTAAATGACATTTTGATTCACTATTTCAATCTCTTTCCTAAAAAAGATTGCTGAAATTGTTATTGGAATTGCATCAAGCCTATTTGTAAAGAATTGCTGTTTTTACACTATTCAGTTTTCCTCCCTCAACCCAGGAACATGATACTCTTCTCTGTTCAGACATTTTATATCTCACACTAAACTGTTTTTAATATGATCCATATAAGCTTATATTAAAGTTGTTCCTTGTATCTTATATTTTCTTTTCCATGGTGAACATTATATTTTTTTGTTTCAGTATATTTACTAACTGATCATTACTGGTAAATGTTGACAAAATAGATTTTTTTTACATGTATTTGACATGCAACCACTTTTATGTTAGTTCTATAAGTTTTCTTAGTTGATTCTTTCAGTTATTTTTATATTTTGAATAATTTTATTTACAAATAATCATAATTGTGTTTTCCTTGCCAGAACTATATCTACTTTAATTTTGTATTTTTGCATTGATTAAGTCTCCCAAAAAATGTTAAGTAGGAGGTAGGTTAGCTTCCTGTCTTATTCCTGATTTTAATATGAGTGCTTTTCACCACAAAATATGCTGGTGGTTAATTTAAAGTAAGTTTTCTTTATCATGTTAAGAAAACTTCTTTTTATTCCTGAATTCTTAAAATATCTTCTTTCAATCAAGGATATTGAAATTTATCATATGCTTATTTGTGAGGAGTGGGGTGGAGGAGAAGATACATTTGAGATAAAATCATATGTACTTTTTTTACCTTAAATAGAATGATGAATGATATCGACTAGATGAATAACTGACTAATATTAACCATCCCTGAATTCCTGAAATAATCATTATTTGGTTTCAGTGTAGTATTTTTTCACCAATCTGCTAGCTTTTAAAAGTCAGTAAGTAATTTCAGGAAAGGGGGTTGAATTATACATTCTTAAGTGGGAAATAAATGCATTTTTCTTTCTTATGCAGTCTTCACTGGAATTTTTAATGGTTTTGTCACTTCATATGATTAATATAGAAGCATTAATAAAAGATACCATTTAGTTTCAGTTTTATTTAGAATAAAAATTATCTTTGTACTGTCCTCTTGACCAGTTGGCTATCATAACTATTTTTGTGCTGTAAGAATCTTTAATACAGGTCTATTTTCTGAAGTATCCCTAGATGAACTAAAAAATAAATACATAGGTGCATCAAACATGCACAGCTAGTATAAATTGTTGTGCTCTGAATTTTTATATTTCCCTTCAGGGAACTTACAACTTTTGAATTTAGGCAACTTTGTTCATCTTTGAAACAGCCCCATGAGGCAAATAGGAAATAGCTATTATGTACTGAGGCAACTGAAGCATGCTAATATTTCCTTACTATGTGTAGTGTGCTTCCCAGTTTAATATCATGTCCACTACACAGTGCAATGCCCTCTACTTTGGTATAGTGGTTATAAGCATGCAGGCTGCCTTGACTCAAATCCTGACTTCATCCCTTGTGGGCTGTGTAAGCCTAGTCAATTTATCTAACTTCAATGAGGTCTTAATTTCCTCATTTATAAAATGAAGATAATAATAGTTCCTACTCATGGAGTTTTTCTATGGATTCAATGAAATACTAGGTAAAAGGGTTAGAACATTACTTAGCACATGATAAATTTATAGTAGAAATGACAGCTGTGATGACTGATGATGATAAAGATGATAATTGCCATATGTGTCATCCACCATTTATAGTCTAAGAACCAATCAGATGAAAACTAATCAAAATTAATGTAAAAACCATTGTTATCTCCAGTGCTATGCTAGATTTTCTCAACTTTTTTTTTCTTCTTTATTGCTTCCTTAAAGAATATGGGGAGAGAAGAAACAAAACTATAGAAAACTACACAGGCTAAGCATTTTAACTGTTATATAAACCCACATCACTTTGTAACTATTCCCTTCATAATTCCTAATGACACTTACAAGAGAGCTGTTGCTTCTTTGTAGGTGTTAATAAATCCTACATTGTAGGCATGTTATTACCAATCGCTCAGTGACCATTGCCCCTTAAGGAAGATTTTCCTCAAAATGAAAGAGTGAAACCTACATGATACTGAACCTCAAACCCAAAGGGGGCGAGGAGGCAGGTGAGTTAATACTAATTAGTACACACACACACACATAGATTAGATAGATAGATAGATAGATAATCTTCAGAGTTTACATAACACACACATCTATATCTATATCTATATCTGTTTATTCACATATATATTCTCATTTAATTATCTCTACAACTCCATAATCAGTATTATTTCTCCTATATTTCACATGGGAATATTGAATTCTCAGCTAAGGCAAATAACTTTCTTTAAGACCAAATAGTTTGTGAAAATGTTATTTTCACTCTATTACAATTCTTATTTTAAAATAAGGATTTTTAAAAACTCCATCATTAATCTGTCTTGTTGTCTATAACACCATCAGTATCTATGGTGATGCAATTAGTCCTGTTATCAGTAAATAGACTCATAACTGGAATCTACCATATTTAATGTTTTCTGTAAACCTTATCTTATTTAATCTATTTAATACCTTACCAAAGTTGGACCCATTAGCATTTCATTACAGCTCTGAAAATTAACCCTAAAAAAAGTAAGACGTCTACAGAGCCTTGGCTAAAAAGTGTTAGAATCAGATTTCAAATCCACTGTAAAATGCTACCTGCAGACTGTGACAGAGAGTAAACACACTTTAAGCTGATTAAATGAGTTTGATTTTGAAGGTCCAGGTGAATTATACCCTAGAGTACTGATAGAATATGCAGTGTGAGTAAGAGACATAGGAGAAAAATATTTGCAAAATCATGAAAATATGAAATTTGTCACAAGATGGAAAGCAGTGAAATGTCATTCCAGGTTTTATAAAGGAAAGTAGAATGTAAGAAACAGATTGGTTTTGATCTCCAGTGAAACATAAATAATGAATATTAGGAATCAGAATAGGTTCCCTCAAAATAAAACATATCAAACTAATGAATATCCCATAGTTCCCTGAATCTTAGTATAATTTCAAATTCATCATACAGTGTGATACCTCATATGTCAAATTTAGCAAAAATAATGGCAGCTACCATGTGTCGAAACCTATATATGTACCAGAGCCAGGGCTTGACACTTAGATGGATTTTTTTCTCATTTACTTTTGCACTAAGCTTATGAGACAAACCAGATAATTCTTTCTGTTACAGTTGATGAACTGATACTGAAAGAAATTAAAAATTTACTTAAGTCATAAGCCAGTAAGGGTCAGATTTATGGTTCAAACTCTGGTTTGTTTAAATAGGCATTTGACATTATGTTTCATTATATCCTCACAAACAAGGTTGAAACTATGGACCAAATGGTAATCAGTTAACAAATTTGATGGGTGTAGAAGTTGCTGAATAGCATGACCTAGAATAAGCCCTAAAGATGTCCCCAGTGATGAGGCACAGGACTTGTGTTTGATCCTGTCATGTTCAAATTCTTTATCAGTGATTTATATGAGATTTATAAAATATTCTGATGACATAAACCTGGAAGTGTTACCTAATGTATTGGGTTAGTGGTCAAGAATCAAAAAAAGCCTGGCAAGTGGAACTATGAGCCACAATTAACAAGATGAAATTAATAGGATAGAACTTTAGGTAGGCTCACTTGTTCATTTATCTTTGAGACATTTGTTAGTAAGTTTTTCTATCTTCAGGCATCGTGGTAGGTACTGGGAATATAAAGATGAGGAATATGTGGGCATTGCCCTCAAGCAGCTTGTATTCTAGTATTTAGGGGGAAGAACAGAGGAAGTTACATATGATAGCAATTTCTGTGAAATAGGAGTTCTTACTGGACTGCAGATTCATCTGTACAAGATTCAGATCAAAGAAGGAAGTGTGTTTCATATATTTGCAAATTGCAGGTGAAGATTTATGATCTTTATTTTAAAAGAAATTCTGAGAAATCAGGGTTGTTAAATGTTTAGCTTGGTAAAAGGATATTTAGCTTAAAAAAAGATTTAGGAAGTAATACTGTTCTTTAGATATTTGAGGACTTTCCCTAGGAAATGGAAATTAGATTTAACCTTCATTGCTTCAGAAGGCAAAACTTGGATCACTGACTTAAAATTAAAGTGAAACAAGTTTTCATTCAGCATGAGGAAAAACGTTATTGCTTATAATTATAAAAGCTGAAAAGGGCTGCCTTATAAGAATCCGTGCATTTAATAATATGCCAAGGAATGTGTAGAGGCATCCCTATATGGAAAGAAGATTGGGTAAAGTGACTTCTCACCTTAGTTTTAAGATACTAAATATTAATATAATATTCATTTAATTTAATGGAAGGAATATATACCACCAGTTTATCCATGTGCAAATACAAAAACAAAAAAAAATAATATATTCTAATCTACTATTGGAAAGATACTACTACATATTAATTTCAAGATAATTAACTTCTCATTAGACATCTGAAATATAGAAATTTTTCCAAAAGATTAATTTATATATAAGAGAAATACTATATCCACTATCTCAAAGCAGATGTGAAAGTCATGTGAAAGGTTGATGTCATAAAGTTTCAAAAACAGCATCATGATTTATGTACTGTATTTGTGGGCCTAACTGGGACAGTGATTCAGGTAACCAAGTTCAGTATGTCAGCAACCCTGTGAAAGATTGACTTCCCAAAGGAGGTTAAAATATTTGCTTACTCCGTGAAGAAATTATATACAGTTGTATGTATAAAAGAAGAAAACTGTATTTTTCGATCTCTGTATTTTTAGTATGATCAGCATTATCTTTGTGTTTTAATTCAGTTATCAATGTTATATTAGGTTACATAAAATAACTCATTATGCAGTTCATTTTTTTACAAAGGTTAATGCTGATAATTGTCATTTAAGAGACCATGTACTTTGGGTACGCATGTTCATTTCTATAACTTTGAAGTATGTTCTTACAACACTCCCCAGTTAACACTTACTCATCATTTGGTATCCTGCTGAATGATTTGAGACTGTAATTCATAGATAATTATTTTATCTTGGAACCATTATCTTCACCATGCTACTGTTAAAAATGGAATGGCTATTTTATTGCTAAAATACCGTGGTTCCTCTGGATGTTCAAATAAGAAAAGATAGTGTTACCAAAATCAATATCCAAATATAGCAAATCATCTTTCCCTGCTAACCACCCTTTTGTAAAGTCTTTAGACTTGAAACTTGACCTTCTTCATCTTAAGAAACCTGATTAGTTTTAGCTATAATACCTAGAATGTGCATATATTTGTGCTGTCATTCAAAATAGTCATTGAATGTTGGCATATTTCAGTCACCGTATCGAGTGAGAAGGAACACTTAGCCCAGACTTAGGGCATCAGGGAATGTTTATCAGAGAAAGTGACAGTAAAAATAAGAGCTGAATGGATAGGTGTTAGCTAGGTAAGAAGAGGGAAAATATTCCAGAACAAGGGATTCTTGTATGAAAAGTTCCCAGAGGTAAGAGAGAGCACTGCATGATTTGAGAATTTCAGATGGTCCCTGAGAATTTAAGAATTTCAGATGGCTTTAGCATAGTGTGCAAAGGTTGCAGTGGCTACACTTAAGGCTGGAGATGTAAGCAGGGGCCAGATTATAAAGGTCTTCTTTGCCATGCCAGAGAGATGACAGTGACCTCAAATGAAATAGAAAGTACAAAAGTATTAGCAGGATTTAAAAGAGATGAGCTTAATTTTGACATTTCAAATTCAAATGCTTTCACGTTGTACGATAAGATCTAAGAATCAATTAGAAGTGTAAGTCTGGAACTTATTCTAGGTAGAAATCTAGGCTGAATATATCAAATTTAGAGTTTGGGGAACAGAGATTATAGCTGAAGTTATACTAATGGTTGAAATCACCAAGGTAGAACGTGTAGAAAATAAAAGAGATGAGAGCCAAAGTTAGAATCAAGGACTCCAATCCTATTCAACAGAAGAGGGAGGAAGAATTCATGAAGGAAAATAAGAAAGAGAGGTAGGAAAAAAATTAACATACTGTGCTATTAAAGAAACCATAGAAAGAGAAAATTTCAAAGAAAGAGTGGCCAGCAATAACAGCTGCTGCAGAAAAATTCATGTATCATGAAAATTGATTATTATCAGTAAATTTTGATTTAGCAACAAAGATCTTATGCGTGACCCTGGAATTATCTTTCAATAGTGAAATCAGAAGCCAGTTTAAAGAGTGAAGAAGTGAAAAGGAGATGAGGAGGTAGAAAGCAGGAGTGTAAACAGTGCTTTTAAAAAGCTTATCAAAGGTAGGATGGAAGTTTTCCAGAAACATGAGACCCCAGGGATGTTTTTGAGATCGGAAAGGCCTGATCAACCTCAGCTGTCAGTGGGAATAAGCCATCAAAGATGGAGAAAGTGCAGATGTTGGAGGAAATGGGAGACAGGAGGACCTTCTTCCTCAACCAGAGTTTAGGAAGAGAGCAACTTTAGGCAAAGAACAAAATACCGCTTCCTGTGGACAGAACTAAATGTTGAAGGGATGGAAAGTAATGCAGGCAGGATAGTGTGTTGTTGGCCAGGAAGATGAGGGAACACCAAAGTGAGGGCTTCCTTTTCTCTGAAAACAGGAGGCTAAAATCTGCTAAGAGTGAGGCGGGGAATTAGAATATCTGAGGTTGGTATCCTATCATATTAGAAAACTGGATCCACTTAACAGTGAATTATAAAATATATCTGTAAGTAACACAATACATTTTCAAATATAACGTCAAAAATGTAAACAGGACAAAACAAAACAATGGTCTAAAATTCATCATAATAATGTCCTGGTTTCATCCCAGACAATAGCATAAAAACTCTCAAAAAGAGTCAACCAAAGTTCTAAAAAATAAAATTTTATGGCAATATCTGCAGAGGAAGTGACTTCAGATACTGTTTGTGGTGAATTACCGTGTATACCAAACACTGGCCATTAGAAGACACATGAAAAATAAATATTCTTGATTGATTGAATGAAGCATAAGGGAAGTTTACTATACCTGCTAGTGGCTCTGTGGTTTCAGCTGAGTTGATCAGGAGATGGTTTCACTAACATATGTATACAACTATTTTGTTACTGACTTTTTTTGCTTCTCAACTTAAAAAAAAAATGTTTATAAGAAGTCATCCTTCTGATCACTCCAAATCCTGTCTTATAAAATCAAGCTAAAATCCAACTCCAAATCCTCTCTATTTATTCCTTTTCTCAGCTCCCAACATCAGATGTCACATTTCCACTAAACAGCAGTCAATAGTGCTCCCATGTTTCTTATTTGCCATTTAAAAGAAATTTCCGTAAGTGGAAATAAATTCTTGTAGGGTAGAATGTTATTTTACCTTTCTCCCCACTGGATTTCTCTTAGTACCTTTCTCAGTGCCTGGCATGTAGCTCTTCCAAAGTTCTTATTGAGTGAATGATTGCTGAATATATTGTTAAATATAATTCCACTTTATGAGAATTTTAACTTCAAAACTGTTTACACAATATTCTGAAACTGTTTTCGTTTCCTTATGGAAATGTCTAAAAACACAAAGCATAATACCCAAGTGCCCCTTATGCATGCATGAAAAGAAAATATTGACCTGAGATTCCTGGTTTCAGATTGGGTTCTCTCTATCTATAAAGAATGGTCAACGTTTGGCAAGAATCAGATAAATAACTTTCTTAATATGGTAAATAGGCTGACTTTTTTTCCCTATTTTGGGGGATTCTTTTTTTTTCTGTTGCTGTCTCTTAAAACATTTATGCTTTCCACCTTGGTTTGGTTTTAAAAAGCCCACTGACAGGCATGCACCAAGACTCTTGACTTTTAGTACTGTCTTTAGCACCTTGTAGAGAAGAAACATGAATGGCCAGGTGATATAATCAATTTTAGAAATTTGTGACGTCTATTCCCCAAGTTAAGAGAAACATTTATGCAGATTGATGCAGGGAAAAGAACAGAAACTCTTACTGTCAGTACAGCTACAACGACCCAGTATTAAGGTCTCAAATAAAAGAGTTTCTTTAAAAATATGTATGTTTAAGAACTAAATTCTCTGTCACAGATGTGTGTGTGTGTGTGTGTGTGTGTGTGTGTGTTCACAGGAGCTCACACACATTCATAGGTGGAGAACTGTGTGATAAATTATATTCTACCTCTCATTAATTTAAAAACAAACATCCCTTTTCCTTTACAGAATTGTCAACATCACACTGCTGGTGATTTCTGTGACCGATGTGCTCTTGGATACTATGGAATAGTCAAGGGGTTGCCAAATGACTGTCAGCAATGTGCTTGCCCTCTGATTTCTTCCAGCAACAAGTAAGATTAAGAAATATTATCATATTTCCCAATCAGTAACACCATCTGTGTAGCACATGGGCTTTCTCTGATTTGGCTGTTTTTTTTCATGTAGATAAAATCTCAATTTAAGGTAGACTTTTTTAACAATATAAAAACATAACAAGGGGGGAGGGTATAGCTCAGTGGTAGAGTGTGTGCTTAGCATGCATGAGGTCCTGGGTTCAATGCCTAGGACTACCATCAAAATAAATCAATAAATTATGTAAATAAACCTAATTACCTCCCCTACAAAGCAAACCAAAAAAATTTTTTTAAAACTTAGAGCATCTAAAAGGTGATGTAGGAATATTGATCACTTTAAAAAAAGGCAGAAGTGAGCACCTAGTACTCTATGGTTCATTTTTCCTTTAAAACTCTGCCCCAAGTAAATAATACTTATTAATTGAAATGCAAATATCAATATTAACATATATTCATGAAATACATATGTGTACAAATGTGCATAATGTTATAAATTTTTAGAAAGGTCTAGTGTTTGCATAGAGTTCTGCCATAAATTCAGCTATGAAGGATTGTATGGTGCATATTACATAAATTTAGTGGCTGTTTTCTTTCTTTTTGTGTTTTTAATTCACAACTGGTAAAGAATTATCAAGGAAATAACTGAAAAATAGTGCTGTTAAAGCAGGGTGACTTACTGTTATGCTCCAAAATAAGTCAGTATCTCCCAGAATCACAGCCCCCTTTCTGTTAAGATAGTCCAAGCTTGGTACCATGGAAACACAGTCATAAGGGGAAACAAATGCTGGAATATTTTATTTCAGTGCTGTCAACATTCTGCATTGGTTTATATATTGATGAAAACCCCTAGGTGTTTTCACTTACCTTTTTGCTAAGGCTATCTACACTTTCTGCTAAGTGATTTATAGACTTGAATCTCTACATGGTAGGGCATTTACCTAAGAATTTGCTTTAAAATATATATATATATATATATATATATATATATATATATATATATAGTACTTTTCAGAATTAGAATCCTGGACATCTTATCTTGAGTGTATAAGAACCACAAAGCAATTCAGGTAAAGAGATTGTTTCCACTTATGCCCACTAAGTTCTTTTTTTTTTTCCATCTTTGCTTTTGTATACATTTTGAAAACATTTTCATATAAATTGCTTCCCTTTACTCTGCAAGCACCTCTTTTTTGTTGAATAGAATCACAAGTCTTGTATTGGGTAGCAAATGTAAATTTTTAGGTGAGTGGGATATTGATGAGGGTAAAATTAATGAACTTATTGTTTATCTAAGCACCAAGTGGTAGGTGTATGAAAAATACTATTTTTATTTTTCTTTTCCTAATCTCCCTCTAATGACCAGATCTGAACAAGAGAATGCTATTCATGTTATTGTTTATTCAAATGTGAGTCATCTGGATTAGAAAAATTCAATAATTGATTGATAATTTCCTGTTGGGTGAACTATAACAAAAGCTACAGGAGTTGTAAAAAAAAAAAAAAAAGAAGCATAATATCTCTTGGAGAGGCTCACAATAAAACATGTATCTTCAGAGAAGTCAGTTTAGATGTAAAGAGAATTCAAAGGCACAAAATACCACACGTGATTTTGAAAGCTTAAAGAACATATTAAAAGAAGTAGTAGTATTTACTATAAATTTTAAACAGTAGATTGAAGGACTTTTCCTGATGGAGATAGTAGAAAATTTTATGAGCAAAAGCTTAGAAACAGAAAAACACAAGGCATATTTAAAGACTGGTAAGAGAGTTTGGAGCTTGGGTTCAAATAGAATTTCATAATTACAGATGAAAATGAATGAGAGAATGGAGGCCATACTGTAGAAATTCTTGAATACCAGTCTAAGAAATTGCTATTTAATTGTCTATGTAATGAGGAAACACTAAAAAAAAACCTAAGTTTTTATTAAAAAAAAAAGTTAATGTGACCAGAGCCACACTTTAGGAAGACTATTATGATGGAATTGAGTATAATGAATTGAAACAGGCAAATAAGAAAAGCAAAGAGACTGATTAAAAAGCTATTGCCCTAGCTTAGGCAAAAGATAATTAGAACCTGAAAGTAGGTAATAGCAACAAGAATAGAGACGAGGGGATGGATGTGAGAAAATTGTTGAATGCAGCTCTGCAGAATTGATAACTAATTAGATATGACAGGTTTGGGCAAGGCATTAGTTGAAGCCAGGGGTTTGTAGCCAGACTGACCCCCAAAATTGTGGTGCCATTAACTGAAGTGGAGAAACCAGGGAAGAGCTGCAGCAGAAGAAGGAGACAATTTATGTTTTAAACAGGTTAAATTGATATGAAAGTTCTCTCTAAATGAAAATATGCAAATAGCTGCAAGAAATGAAAATCTAAAATTTGGAAGGGCAGATGAAGGAAGAGATATGTTAATGAACGAATTATGAATAAGATTTCCCAGGGTAATGTTACTCACGGGGCACATAGGAAGAAGGAAAGACAGGACTACCTACATTAAAGAAACCAGAAAAAAAAGAGGCAAGAACAGAGAGAAAAGAGCAGCAGTGAATGAGCTCAGATGTTGCCCTCCCAAGGGAGACTAAGTACATCCAGTGACAATTAATTGTGAGGGTCCCTGACAGATTTGGACAATCAACAGTGAAAGCAGACATTGGGTTACAAGGGTGTGAGTTAACAGCTCTAAGAAATTTCAAGAAGGAAAAGAAAGAATCCTACTTTGATTAGCAGGATCAATAAAAAAAAGCGTGTTCATATTTGTTTCATTTTGTTTTATATGATTTATGTAATTTAAGTATATTTTTTAATGCAAAGGACCTTGTAAGAATCAAAATACCAAATCAAAGTGGCTGGTTCAATGGCTTTTGAACTTTATTGATCACAACCATTGAAGAAAACCTTTTGCTGAATGATAAGCTAGAACACACACACACAAAAAGTGCATAGATATCTAAATAAACATATTATATACTGTAACTTTTATTCAGTTTTTATTTTCTTGCAGTATTAGAAGAAATTTTAGTCGAAACCCACTAAAGTGATTTCAGGACTCTTTAATGTCACAGCCTAAAGCTTGGAACATTAGTTAACGAAGCAAAGACCTGTATGTGGTGGGAAGAGAAGGGTTAAAATGCAAAGCAAAGAAACCAGCCAGGGCAAGGAAGAGAGACTTCTTCCTGAGACAGAAAAATAGATTCTGAAATATAGATGCAGGAGGCTGAGATATCTCTCTTCCATGACTTCAACCAGTGTAGTCGATGAAAAGGAAAGGGTAAAGCGTGATGAGTGATTACTAACTCACCCACATGTTAGTTCAAGTCTTCAGTATCTCTCAAAACAGATACGATAAACTTTTAACCATTGTGAGAGTACAGACAGCATTACTCACATACTCTCAAGACTTTCCCGCTGCCTACCCAGGAAAGGTCAGATATTTTAGCAGAGTATTAGGAACCCTGTGCAGTCTGACTCCTCTTTCCAGGCTCCCCCCTTTCTACAGTGAGGCCAAGTTTGAGTTTCTTGCTTTTCTCCAAACGTGCTCAGCAATTTTTGCCAAACAGAGAAAAACAAAAACTGTGTGGTTTCAATTATGAGTGATTTAAAAACAAACAAATAAACAAACTCTAGAAACAAAGTGTACAATAGTGGTTGCCGGGGCTGGGGAATGGGAGAAATTGGGAGAGGGTGATGAAAGGGTGCAAACTTTCAGTTATGAAAGGAATAAGGTCTAAGGATCTAATATATAACATAGTGACCATAGTTGATAATACATTATTGTAAAATGGTAACTTACTAGGAGAGTAGAACTTGTGTTCTTACACACAAAAAAGGTAAATATATGACGTGGTGGACGCGTTAATTATCTAGATGGTGGGAATCCTTTCACACCTTACATAGATATCAAATCATCACATGTACACTTAAATATATTACGATTTTATTTGCCAGTTGTACTTTAACAAAGCTGAAAAAACACAAACAGATATGTAATGTAATATCAGATAGTGACAGTGTTGCCAGGAGAAACAAAGAAGCATCACTGAATTTGGAGTAAATGGGGTACCCTTTTAGTTAGGGTGTTCGGTGAAGATCTTCACGAACAGGAGAGGCTTGTTGAGCACCTTGAATGAAGTAGTGTAGAGTGTCATGTGACTATCTGGGGGAAGAGCAGCCCACCCAGAGGAAAAAGCGAGTGCAATGGCCAGGAGACAGGCCCATGCTTGGCAGACAGCCAGGACCTAGGGCAGCTGGGGCAGACTGAATGGTGGCAGGGGAAGGATGACAGGAGATGGGGTCAGGGAAGCCCCAGTGAGTAACTAAATGTCCTGAAGGCTAAAGATCTTCTCATGACAAGAGCTGGCTTAGAACAGGATAATACAGTGACAATGCTGGTAACACCAGGAGCATTTGCAGATAAAATCCATGTGGAATGTGAGAGAAAGAAGGAAACAAAGTTGACTCTGTGGTGTATGGCAGAGCAAATGGAAGCAAAGCATGGCCACTGACTAAGCTGGGGAAACTACAGAGAGGTCAGTAGTATTTTTGGAGGATAGGAGCTCAGTTTTAGATCCATTAAGACAGATGGAATATTTAAAGCTTTTAAGACTGAATGAGATTGTTTCAGGGAGAGAAGACAGGACGGGACAAGATAGGAGAAATCTGAAGACTGAACTCTGAAGCCTATTAAGAGGTCAAGGACATGACATAGATCCAGGAAAGGAGACTGAAAAGGAGCAACTAGTGAACTGGGGTAAGGGGGAGGGGATCCAGGAAGCTAATTCATTCCCATAGTCTCCACAGGGGATGACACAGAGTAGCAGACTCTAAATCTTAGAGACTGTTGAGGCCAATTTGGAATTAACAAATCTAAGGTAATGTAAAAGATGGCCCCCAAGAGAAAAACACTAGAATTTCTGAGTGGCCTGGCAAACAATATGCGTATTTGGAGGCGATGAGGGATTTGAGAGCATAAAGAGTAAATTCTAACTTCGAGTAAGATGTATTTCCTGCTTCCTCCTTCATAGGTCCCTATATGTGATGTAAGGAAAAGTTTCAGTCCGTCATCATATAATTCAAAAAAGTTTTATATCAACTATCTAAGGAGAATTACAACATCCCTGCATAATAATTGAGACAGATATGTTACTATAAAGGAATATAATTTAATTATGTTGGCTCTATAGAGTTTCACTTGAACATCTAAAAATCTGCTTCCAAGTGTCTATGTATGTATGTGAGTTTGCGTGTGTGTGTGTATGTGTGTATGTAGATGAACTCGGCATCAAGCTTTAAATTAAAGAGCTAACAGCTTGCCAGGATGTGTCAATTATGTGTTTGTTAGTCTATTTTTGTGAAGGCAAAGAAAAATGGTTGGATAATGAGGCTATGAGTAGTAGATCAATTTGTTCACATATTTTGCAAAGGTTAGAGTTTGTTACTCATTCATATACTATTGATTTAATGCATTAGAAGACAATTAAAATAGGATCCTAATGGTACCTGACTGATAGAAGTTGTGACTCTGGTCTAAATACTTAATTGCTTTTTTGTGGACCAACAAAAAAGAAGGTGGGTTTGCAGCATTACCATTTTGCAACAAATATACATGTTTTTTCTTCCTAAGTTTCTAGTGCACCAGGCATTTTGTCCAGGGAATGCATCACTACTTATATTTGAGAGAAGTTTGTAACAACCTAAAAGTACATTTTAGCATAGTTTAGTTTTTGAGTCTCATCTAGTCTTTCTTTTGTCAGGTAAAATGACTGGCCATGGTCTACCAGTGGTGTTGTAAAGACAGGACATGTTATATGAGACCTGCCTATTAGAAAAGATTGTAACATTGTTAGAAAATCTTATTCATTTTCGTGCAGAGAACTTTCCCTTCTTCCTTCCTCACACTAAATCACTTTATTTTGTGTTTAAATTAAAATATAGTTTGAAATCAGTATATAAATTAGAAAAGGTACTCTTATTTTAAGTGAAACATCTATTCACGCTTCACACATTGAAGTGCCAATGGCAATTTGGGCTGAATTTTCAAGAAAAAATTATATAGCTTTTATGCCTTCCTTTTATTTTTTACCTGAAAGTTATTTGGTAATTTTATTCTACTGTCCCACAAATGTGCAAGAATTCTCATCATGTTTTTCTTTTGATTCATGAAAAATAGGACACTTTTGCTAGATGTTTAATATTTTCATGGTTGTCAAGGTTTAACATGGTCAGTGTGATGCATTGTTAATTCATTAAAAAAAATATTTATTTGCTGTTACTGGAAATATGTATTTGTGGTATCCTACCCTTGAGTAGGAACTTATGAATAATTATAAATACAGCACTTATAACCATCCCAAAATAGTTCCAATTATCTCAGTAATAGATAGATCTGCTTAAATTTATAAATAAATAAGTTAAAATGTTTTTCACAGTCTTTCTTTTTCTGGTTTAGTTTCAGCCCCTCTTGTGTCATGGAGGGCCTGGATGATTACCGCTGCACAGCCTGTCCGCAGGGGTACGAGGGCCAGTACTGCGAACGGTAGGAACAGTCACGGTACATGTAGAGTAATGATGCAGAGAGATCACGTAATGACAGAAAAGGATTCATTATCTTCCTAATGTCATTATTTTCATATTCTCTAGTAGTTTATATACTTTCAAAACTATTTTCTTATCTTACGACTTTATCCAAAGAAAATTGTTTACTTCCATGCTATATTTAGACTTTTTCTAAGATTCCAAATCATTTCACAATTATTTAGTTTATGTTTTAGTGTGTTTTATATGTGTATATACATATATATACTAACATGTATTAGATTATATTAGAGAGGAAGAGAGGGGTAAGGGAGTGTTGTACAGGAACAAATCAATCAAATCAATTTCCAAAAGCTTATCGGTAATTAACAATAGCAAAAAGCTGGCCACACATTGTTCTCATTTTAGTTCACTGGAAAACACTGACTACCACTAGCTGCATGCCCATCACTGCTCTGAGCACTATGGCATTATGCTAGCAAGTGTATACATAATTCAGAATATAAATGGTATCAAGCATTCTTAATTAGAACAACCCAAATAGTACTGTTTATTTGGTTCTCCTTTCAGCATGCAAAATTATTTAAGTGCTTCCTCTCACCATATTTTTTACAAATTCTGATAACTCGTGTATATAGCTATTAAATTGAATTCTAACTGTAATACAAATAATAAGTTAAGAAACACAATTCTAGACCAACTATTTAGGAAAGTTGTAATTTATATTTTCTTGGTCCATATTTTCTATAAGATACCCAATATATCTATATCTTTGGTATTCAAACTAATCACCACCATTTTTAGTAAGTTTTAGATTATTATCTTTAAAGTAGCAGAGAGCAACTGAAATTAACTATTAAAATTATACGAACATGATAATTTTAGCATGATCAATAACAGTATAAAGTGTTATAAAGACCCATGGACTTGGCTGAGCTCCACAAACTTTGCTGGGTCCCATTTTTCTCACGTGTAACATCAGTATAGCTGATGCTCCACCTACGTCACACGAACATTGTGAAGACCAGGTGTGTAGAGGATACCCGGCCTGAGTACCTACACGGAAGTCTCCTCTCCCACAGGAGAGGCAAAAAGGCCTGAGAATTTACTCCACCTTCCTGCAGTGGCTCAGAGCCTGTGACTCACTAGTGTGGGAGTACAAAAGTCAAGCTCCTTTGCCCCAAAGCTGAATAAATTCTCAGATGTTATTTATGCCCCAGAGTTTTCCGTGGAATCAGACTAAGACTGGGACATCATCGGGAATCACACTGTTGCTTGGATATTTGCTTTTCCATTTCCTGTTTCAATCAGTCCTTTGCTGGACTCTTCTAGGAGCACATCCTTAAACTACAAATCTCTTTGCAGATATAAACCGTTATTAATTTTATCATCACCCATTTAAGAATCTTCTTTTACTATAACCAGCAATGGTTGTGTTAATAATGGAAATAAAGAGATAACTAAATAATTAAGTTTTATAAATTCTAATGTGGTTTCTATAATTTCTATATATTTACAAAACATATTTCTAAATAATTTTGTATGTGCTAACTCTAAACACAATATCTACTACTTGCATATACATACATATATAAAAAACAGTACATTCACAATTTCCATGCCAACAGAAATTAGTAACAATTAAGTAACTAAAAGCAGTACAAAATCCAAAAATATTTCCATTTGTTGTGAATTTTATATAATATATATGTATATTATATAAAATGTGAATATATGTGTTTTAGTATCCACCAGCGTGCTTTAGTATTCATGCTTAGGCAAATATTCATCTCATGCCCTTGTAAACACCAGAGGATGATGACTAAAACCATCCCTGGACACCAAGGGGATTATCTGCCATAATTTATGAAAAAATATCTGATAGTATAGCTACATTTATAAATTGGAGTTTCCACTATCTACAAAAGCATGTATATAGAACAGAAAGGAAGGGTACACTGAAATGACAATTACTGTCTTAAGGCAGAATGATTACAGGAAATTTATTTTTTTAATATCTATTCATGTTTAATCAATAAGAGTTGACAGTTTCTATAGCATAGAGATGAGCAGGGTCATATACTATCAAATGGGAATGGCTTGAATTGTTTTTGCAGTTCTCAAATATTGTTACAGCTTCACATTCATCATCTCTAACATATAAATGATTGGTTATATCAGCTATATATTTTCCCCGAAAAATTGCTTTTATTCAGCTAAATTAAACCAAAGTTCTTCCTTATATTTTTATTGTAACCTTCCAAATAAATTTGTTTCACTTCTGAGAGCCTCTTAAATCATTCAAATCACCTTATGACCTGCCCAAACTCATCAGCTCAGGTCTAAAACTGCTTAAATATCTTGAGTGTCCCTGTATCACAGAAACCTCTACTCATGCTGTATCTTCATTACTCTCATAATAAACTTTTTGAATATTTAATCAATCTGAACCTGCTTAGAATTGAATTACTTCACCTGCAAATGTTCAGAGACAATTCAAGTGGACTTACTTAAATGATATTTGTATTGAGCATTTATAAATAAAGTATTAAAACCATAAATGTATAAGAAATAAAGTATTAAAACCATAAATGTATAAGAACCTAACATTGTGGGTAGCTTTCTTCTTGTTTTTTTTTTTTTCCTAACCAGCATAGGATGAATTAACTTTCACAATCAGCCATGTAAATTTCTACACTTTTACGCCACTAAATATGGTCCAAGATTATTTGGCTAGTGTTTACAACTTTTGGCTTCCATATCCTGCTGTCTCCCAACTTTCTCCCTTATTTACTTCTTGAACAAAAACTCTGATTTGATTATATTTAGACTGATTATATATATAATTTATTGTCCAATCCGGGACATGTTTTTAATAGTTAAGCCAAAACAACAGACAACCTGGGACCATCCAAGGTAAACCAGAGCATATGGTCTTGCCAGCATCTTGTAAAGTTACCAAACTTCCAGTAGTACATCTGACAGTGGTATATACTTAGGTGAATGGTTGCACAGAAGGACAGAAAAGTCAATGAACAGATGGCATTTTCGGATCATCCAGTTGGATTTCCTTTCTAAGTTCCGAGACTGGTATTACATATTTTATTTGCATAACATTATCTCGCTTCATGGATACACAGTGAAAAATCCATCTTGGGGAAGATGTACTAGAAAGACCAAAAGAATTAAATAAAAAATAGTAGTTTATTGCCACTTAATTGTTTCTTTTTGTTCATTCGCAAAATTAATAAGTTGAATTATTTGGTCATTTTGATCTCTCAGATGCATCCTAGGAAAGCCCAGGAGTCAATATAAAATTGTATTCATTTCTAATTTAGAAATGAAAGCTGCAAAAAAAAGTTTATGGTCTGGAGCATAGTGGGCAAATTATGGCCTGCAGAATATGGCAATGATAATTCTGTGTGCCACTCAAGCTAGGAATGGTTATTATAGGCAAACATTGATTATAGGAAGCACTAGACTTGACCCGTAGTTAAGTAAATTTGATACAACAAGAATCCCATTCTCCTTATTATTGGATTGATTTTACATCAGTATATTATTATTATAGAACAATTTGTACTTGATTATTATTACGTTTTGAATTCCATCAACCAAAAATGTTTGAAAAGTTCTTTCTCTTTCACTGCAAGAGTTTGATTTTGCTTCTTGACTTGCAAAGCCTAAAATATTTACCATCTGGCTCTTTACAGGAAAAGTCTGCTAACCCCTGATCTCTTGACTTTTGGTACCAATTTTGTTTCACTCAAAACAACACACACACACACAGCAACAACAATTTTGAGACATGACTTATTATTAACCTCCTTTGTTTTGTCATTGTTTAACTTCAGGTGTGCCCCTGGCTATACCGGCAGCCCAAGCAGCCCTGGAGGCTCCTGCCAAGAATGTGAGTGTGACTCGCATGGCTCGCTGCCTGTTCCCTGTGACCCTGTGACGGGGATCTGCACGTGCCGACCTGGAGCCACGGGGAAGAAGTGTGACGGCTGCAAACACTGGCATGCGCGCGAGGGCATGGAGTGTGTTTGTACGTATACTAACTTAGCCATTAGTTCTGGGTTCCATCTCTGTCTCACTTCCAATGAGAAAGACTGACTTTTTTTTCCCTTTTTTGCAACTGCTAGTGCTACTCTTCACTCTCTCTGACACTATCTATCCACCCTCTGCTGTTTGCCTGCTGTTTTTGTCTCCATCCCGCTGAGCCAAGAACAGCTGAGAAAATCCTCAGCATGCTTTAGTCAGTTCATTGAAGACCTACAGTGAAGCTCCCAAGGCAGATTTTATTTTATTTTGCCCATCTCAGAGTTTGCAGTTTTACCGAAAGTTGACATTGCCTTTGTGACAGATTAAAGATCTGGGCTTATTAAATTTTTTTAGAATCTTCCTGAGTTTATAATCAGCTGGACAAACACTGTAAGCCTTGAATTACGACTGACTTTTCTCTTCCGAGTTTTTGCACAAATCCATGGGCATCTTGCTTTGTAACTTTCTCTTGCACTACAGAACCTGGAAGCGGTGACAATGAGCTCAAGTCTTACTCACATGTGCAATAAATGGAGAGCAGTTTGGTTTTGTTTTGTTTTACTAACAGCTTCTGGATTCAATAATGCCAAGCTGAACATACATTGAATATCAGTAGTTAAATAGAATTCTTGGATCTTATATAAATTCTAATCTAAAAAGGTTATTTGTAAATTTAGGGAGGACTGTTATATTATGCTAATATTTTCCTTGGGGGAATTTATATTAGTGGCCTTAATTCTTTCTAACAAATAGAAATGTAAATTATTTCAGTGCCTTTTATTTCAATATTTACCTATTTTAATGTATTTACACATGCCAGTATTTCTGGTTTTAACGTCTTATGTGTGTCTAAAGCTTAATAGCATTTTAACTAGAATTTTTGCTTGTGCTCTAGTTTTTTAATAGTTATCTCAAAAGCTAATGGTGGCTTTTCAAATATGCCAGAAAGTAAAGATTGGTTATGTTTGGGAATATATGATTTTAAACTTTTTTCTATCTATTTCAACAGTATTTAATGAAAATACATCACATGTAAAATAAAAATAAATATCAAGTTTGTTGGGATGGGAGAGACGAAGTGTAATATGTAATACACATTTATATTATCATATTCAATATTGGTATATACATGGTCACTCTTCTCAAGTAAAATGGCACATTTTAATAATAATTGAAGTGGATTTCCAATGTAATCCAACTAGTTTTAATGTTGTTTTCAAACTAAATTATTAACATGAATATGATTAACTAGATAATGCATAGAAACTTGCAACCTAAACACTAATCTGACAGACTGAATTAAATTAATTCTTTAATTATCTAGAACTAAACTTGAAAAAAATCACATTTTATGTGAAGCACGAAAAAATTACAATAACACATTAAAATCTGTGAGAGAGAAAATAATGGAATCACTTTCTGAACATTTCTTTTAAAGGAAATTTTCATTCTGACTGTCAACAACAATGGCTCCAAGTTCTTGTTCTGTCAATGATCAATACTTCATATGATTTAAACAAATTTATAATAAGAAAACTCAATTCGTGTCTTTCCCTGTCACATCTGTGGATTTTAAATCTCCCAGTGTCCCTGATAACAAAAGGACCAATCTTCCAGTTACAAAGTTATACCAGCCTTATAATGTTCATTTGCTTTATACTTGTCCCACTGGGAAGTGTATTTCCAACTGCTATACGTGCTGTTCAGTTCAGTTGCTAGATCCAGGAAATTTTAATATTCTCCTGGAGCACTAGATAATAGTGATTTTTCTTATATAAAAAAAGTGTTCAATTATGGGGATTTAAAAAATATCTATATACTTTTTCTAAAATGTATATAATTATTTTATAAATAAATTTATTTCCAATATAGCAAACATTTTCATTTTATAAATGCTATATAGAGTTTCTTTATGCTGCTCTTAAACATAAGTGCCTCCCACTTAATTCTAAGAGTGTTTTCTCTTTACCCTGCATTAGGTTAAGCATAAAAATTGTTACACAGAGTATCTTCAGACTTTTCTTCTTTTTTCATCTTCTAAAATTTCTCCTGTTGTGGAAAAATACGCCATACTTCTATTATGTCAGGCTTTCTCAGACTAGTTTCTACTTCAAGTTTTGAAATGAGATTATAAAGCAAGATACAAGTAAGAACGTAACTCTTACTTATTCTCAGTTCTCTTTTTAATATCTTTCTATATTCATTTTTTAGTTTTAAATAAATTTTTGTTCCAGTTTTATTAAGATATAATTGACATACAGCATTGTATAAGTTTAGGGTGTACAGCATAATGATTTGACTTATATAAATCATGAAATGATCACCATAGCAAGTTTAGTGAACATCCATCATCTTATATAGATATGAAAGAAAAAGTGTATTTTTTTCCTTTGTGATGGGAACTCCTAGGATTTAACTCTCTTAACAACTTCCATATATAACATACAGCAATGTTAATTATATTTATCTTGTTGTATATTACATCCCTAGTACTTAATTTATCTTACTGGATGTTTTTACCTTTGACCATGTTGATGCCCTTCCCCCAACCCCCACCCTTCTGTCTGATAACCACAAATCTGATCTCTTTTTCTATGAGTGTTTGGTTGGTTGGTTGGTTTTTGACATATAACTGAGCTACACCATTATGTTAGTTCCTGGTTAGTCCCCATTTCCCCCTCCCCCAACCCTCCACCTCTGGTAACCACCTCTGGTAATTTGATCTCTTTTTCTATGAGATTGTTTGGTTTTGAAGTATAATTGACCCAAAATACTATGTTAGTTCCTGGTGCACAACATATTTATATAACTTACAAAATGATAACCATGATAAGTCTAGTTCTAGTTACCATCTGTCACCATACTAAGATATTACATTTTCATTGGCTGTAGTCCCCACACTGTACATTTCATACCTATGACATTCATTTTGTAACTGGAAGTTTGTACTTAATCTCCATCACCTATTTCTCTTATCTCCCCAACCTCCTCCTCTCTGGCAACCACCTGTTTCTTCTCTGTATCTCTGACTCTTTCTGTGTTGCTGTGTTTGTTCATTTGTTTCACTTTTAGATTTCACATGTAAGTTAAGTTGTATGGCATTTGTCTTTTGCTGTCTAATTTATTTCACATAACATAATACCCTCTAGGTCCATTCATGTTTTCACAAGTGGCAAGATTTACTTCTTTTTATGGCTGAGTAGTATTCCATTATGTATATATACCACATCTTCTTTATCCATCCATTTATCAGTGGGCACTTAGGTTGCTTCAGTATCTTAGATATTATAAATAATGCTGCAATGAACATAGGAGTGCATGTATCTTTTCAAATAACAGTTTTCATTTTCTTTGTGTAAATACCTAGGAATGGAATTGCAAGACCATATGGTAGTTCTAGTTTTAATTTTTTGAGGACCCTCCATACTATTTTCCATACTGACCACACCAATTTACATTGCTACCAACAGGGCACAAAGGTTCCCTTCTATCCACATCCTTGCCAACACTTAGTTGTTGTCTTTTTGATAACAGCCATTCTGACAGGAATGAGGTGATATTTCATTGTGGTTTTGATTTATATTTCCCTGATGATTAGTGTGATGTTGAGCATCTTTTCATGTACCCATTGACCATCTGTATGTCTCCATTGGAAAAATGTCTTTTCAGGTCTTCTGCCCATTTTTTAATCAGGCTGCTTTTTTGTTTGTTTGTTTTGGTTTTTTTTTTTTTTTGATGTTGAGTTGTATGAGTTCTTTGTATATTTTGGATATTAACTCCTTACTAGATACATCATTTGCAAATATCTTCTCCCATTCAGTGGGTGTCCTTTTTTTTTGGTTGTTGATAGTTTCCTTTGCTGTGCAAAAACTTTTTAATCTAGTGTACTCCCATTTGCATAGTTTTGCTTGAGGAGATATATCCAAAAAGATATTGCTAAGACTGATGTCAGAGAGTCTACTGCCTATGTTTTCTTCTAGTTTTATTGTTTCAGATCTTACATTTAAGTCTTTAATCTATTTTGAGTTTATTTTTGTATATGGTGTGAGAAAGTAGTCCAGTTTGATTCTTTTGCATTTTGCTGATTAGTTTTCCCAACACCATTCATTGAAGAGGCTGTCTTTTACCTGTTGTACAATCTTCCCTCCATTGTCTTAGATTAATTGACCATGTAAGTGTGGGTTCATTTCTAGACTCTCTAGCCTGTTTCATTGTGCCAGTACCATGCTGCTTTGATTACTGCTGCCTTGTAGTACAGTTTGAAATCAGAAATTATGGTACCTCTAGCTTTGTTCTTCTTTCTCAAGGTTGTTTTGACTCTTTGAGGTGTTTTATTTTTCTATACAAATTTTAGAATTATTTCTTCTATTTCTATGAAAAACACCATTGGTATTTTGATAGGGGTATCATTGAATCTGTAGATTGCCTTGGGTAGCATGATCATTTAAACAATTTAAACAGTATTTATTCTTCTAATCCATAAGCATGGTATATCTTTGCATTTGTTTGTGTTGTCTTCAGTTTCTTTCATCAGTCTGTTATAGTTTTACAACTCCTTAGTTAGATTTATCCCTTAGTATTCTATTCTTTTTGATGCAATTGTAAATGGGATTGTTTTTCTTAATTTCTGATAGTTTGTGTTAGTGTATAGAAACACAACAGATTTCTGTATATTAATTTTGTATTCTCCAAACTTTACTGAATTCATTAATGACTTCTAATAGTCTTTTTGCAGTGTCTTTAGGATTTTTCTATATATAGTATGTCATCTGCAAATAGTGACAGTTGATAGTTTTACTTCATCTTTTCCTTCTATCTTTATCCATAAGCTAAATTGGAGCAAGAGACCAAAGAATGGATTCACCTGGCACATTTTGAAGGGCCTGCTTTATCACATCACATGTAAGAATAGTGGAATTTTATAAAGCTCATGGCAAGAGTGGATCTGGATCAGGCAAGAGAATCTGTATGTAGTAAGAGAAATGTCTTCTGAGAAAAGCTTTTTCTAACCTGGAGCTCATGTTACCTCAATGAAAAATACATATAAAATTGTACTGTTAATCTGGTGCTGACTGTAAGAAATAAGATGTTTATCCTATTTGATAGCAATAAGTTAACACTCAGATAGTTTAGTAGCATGTACTGTATAGTCAATTTTCTTTCTTTAGTTGATTATCTAGAAAACGCAATTTAATTTGGCCCACATCATGGATATATATATCAAAAAAAACTCACGATAAATGACTTAGGCATGATCATTGCATTATCTCAGGTGAGCCACATAGTGGTGGACAGAATCTATATACTCACTGTATAGTTAGATTATGCTCTTAATTTATTTAACAAAGAATTTAAAATTGTGCTGTAGAGAACACAGCAAATGCAGAAATCATGAGAGAGCTTTCCTTGACCAGCTGCTCTTCCAAAAGAAACTAGTAGCTGCCACGGACAGTTGCCAGTGAGAAACTAGTAGCTGCCATGGACAGTTGCCAGTGAGAAAGCTACAAGTGAATTTCTTGCAGAACACAGACTATTTATACATGGAAATTCCATTACTATCTTGAAGAATTTACACAAATAATCTGTGCCTTTAGTAGGAACTATTTTGATGTCAGTCTCTCATAGTTAGCCAAATTCAACCTACCACCATTATTAACCCCACCAAGCCAGCTCAGTGCCTGGGCATACCTACCCAATATATCTGCCTTCCATCCCAGGCACTTCCAAAAATCCCTTTCCCCACACATGGTTCATCATAGCAGTAATTCTTTGAAAGCTCAGCTGTATTAAGAACCTACTACTTGTCAGAAATGACGTTAAATACTTTATATGCTGTTCTTTTAACTTTTGCAACATCCCATACATTGTCATCTCCACAGTGTGATTTAAAAAAAAAAAACTGAATTTAGGTGATTTAAGTCACCTTTCCAAGATTCACCCTGACTTTTCAACAGAATTATAATTTGAACCTAGGTCTGTCTTTTAAGTCTTACTTTCTTAACCTCTGTGCTGACTGTTAATGTAAGACAAAAAAGAAAACATGGTATTCCCAATATATCCAACATTAATTAATTCAATTCTTTATTCATTTACTTCTTCTGGGCTTAGAGACCATGTTACTTCAATGAAGAATAAAGATAAAATGAGCTACAAAAAATAAAATTAAAAATTTTAAATATATATAATGTCAATAAGTACATACTTTTCTTCTCTCCTAACCATTGAGACTATTTCCTCTAAGATTTAAAGCAATATGGTAGTTACGATAGGTTATTTATTCATCAGAGATGTCAAGTAGAGTCCTGTCTTCTGTGTGGGTGAGAGACACACTAGCTGGGTACCCAAGGCCTTTTTCTTTTTTCCTAATAGAAATAATTGGGGATAGCTCTGCAACGTGTTCTTTCTTTACACATGTTGGTGAGTTCGGAATAGAGATTTTATTGGACTTCCCAAATCAGGACTTCTTCTTAGTAAGTTAGGGTAATACAAATCCAGCCTTCTCTTTCGATTCTCATTTATATTTTACATGTTATTTTATAAAATGAGAACAACCACCTGCCCTTCTGAAATTTGAAACTAAGCAAGAAAACCATTATTTATTTAATAGTAAAGTTTTGTATTGGGAAACACAAAACCTGGATTTGTTCATGCCCCATTTTCTACAGACTAGTAGTTAACACAGAACAACTCGTGTGATGTTTAAAATAGATTATGAGTGGCATAGTAAAATATATTACTCTCCTAAAGAACAGAAGTTATAATTAGTAGCTGTTGGCAAGATGTCATTCCATAAAGAGTGCCTGAAATATCATTTTATTAATATCAAGTTGATGCTTTCTATTTTTATTCAATGCACATGAAATATTAGGAATATATCAACTTTATTATTTATAGTCACAATTTATCTAAATATAATATTTAAGATGATGCTTTGCTTGTTAATGTTACAAAAGCAGTCATGAATTGTGTTTTTTACCTGTAACCTAAGGTAAGCCTAGCTAAATGTGGTAACACACTAACTCTCTCAAATACACATTTTCCAGCCACTTGGTGAAACCTGAGGTTTGAAGTTTTATCCTACCTTGCTACTGACCTCCAGAGACACAGTCCAGATTATTGTTTTTAACATCCAGTTGTCACCAAGGATCTTATCACAGTAATGCAGAGTCACTTATATATTATCACAAGAATACTGCAGTACTCTTATAATCAAAGATGATTATAATGCCAATTACTGTTTCCTATATATGAGAGCGGGAGCAAAATAGTGGGATGTGGTTGATCACTGTAAAGAAAATGGGACTTCCTATAATAAAAGATGATGAAAAAGCATCAGTTGACATCCATTTGCTATTTAATGAGCTAAGCTTTGTTTGTTGGACATGTGATCACCCACCATCCTAGCCCTTAAATGCCCTCCTCTCTCTGTCCCCATTTAGTCCCCCAATACTAGTTACTATTCAAACACCAGTATGTCCACTATAGTTTTCTACAACTCTAAATCAGGGCATGTTGTTCAAATCTAGGCATCACAGCAGCTATAAAAGTAACTTCTGTTCACCCTGTTTGCACCTTCTTCACGTCTGTTTTGTTAGTGAAGGATGCTTTGAGTTTCTTGTTGTCAACCTTCTGGGCACAGGTCCAGGCTAACAATGTTGTAGAACAGCAACTGTCACTCTGATTTTAGATAATTTTTCTATTGAAAGTAATATATTAATAGTATATATAAAGTATATATATAAAGTAATATATTACTTTCAATAGAAAAATTATCTAAAATCAATAAATATCTAAAGTATCTAAAAATAAATAACTAAAATACCTATATCTATGTCTATATCTATATATATACATATAAAACACATGCATTTTATCTTTTGTTAGAAATGTGCATTTACTCTTTTTATCCCTATTTGATTAGAGCAAACAATTTTTGTATCTTTACCTAAAACTGATTAAAAGGTTTGGCCTTTTCAAATATACGCAATGCACTCATTTCAGCTTTAGCTTCTTTGGTTTGGATGCAGCATATGAATTTTTTGTGACAGTAAGCCCGTAGTTATTATGCATGGGGGACTCTGGTAGAAATGTAATATTTTGTACTAATTGCTAACAGAAAGATCTGTAATATCATCTGCATGATTTGCCCCTCACATGTGCCCAGCTATAACAATCTGAATTTAGTACTGCATTTGTTAATATTAGACACAGATTTATCCCGACACTTTCAGAGGCGAAGCCTCAAAAACATTTAGTCATGTAAAATATAATCATAGTCTTGAAATATTGGCTTTTGCTCCTGTGCATTTCAGGCAGAATCTCATTTTATAACCATATCTCTATTGCTGAAAAGGAGAATAATTTGGAGAGGTTCCTTGGGGGTCTTAATTATAAGACAGGTGTTAATTTACACTGAGCAGTTACTGCACCCTTATCAAAGAACAATTGTTTGTATAATGTGAATATCTCATGTCTCTATACACTCTCACATCCTCCTATCATAGTGAATTAAATGTGTTTTTAATTTGCATCCCATTTCCAGTGTTTGGTGCCAGACATTTCAGACTTTTTGAGGACAAATAAAAGTAGCTTGTGGTATAAGTAAAATATTTTGTGTCAGAATAAAACAGCAAACCATTATGTAAAGGGCACATTTCCCTATGTGTTTATCTTAGAACTGCATGAACTAGACTCATACAGAAGCTTTGAAAAAAAATCCCATGGCTGTCATATTCATAAGTCTTTCTGACCTATTTGGACAGATGTTAGTATATTACTTGGAGCATACTATAAAACTTACCTTTCACTGATGGAAATGTGCCTGTACTTTATTCCCCCAAAAGCGAATACGGAGACTGTAAGACATGGGATGGTAATAGACCTATGGACACAGAGACATAAAATGGAATTATGAGTCCTTGAAAGAGCGATTAAGTACATTTTCATTTCAACAACTGAAGATGAGGAACCAAAACAGATGGGCGGAGGGTAGAATAAATGAGAGAAAAATCAGTATTCATCATGCCTCTTGGCATTCTAGCTCACCAATTTACTCTGTAGTATATTACAGTAAACCAGATCCAGTTCTGCACTCCAGTCCCTGATTTATGCTTGTATGAAGAGAAAACTGAGAAAAATTCTCTCTGGAACCATCAGTAAGGAGCCTCTAGCCATACCATTATCGATGAGTTGACTCAGCTCCTCTTGGAAATGGGTAGGTTATAAATTATAAATAAATTAGAGAAAAGGCTAGCTAGCAAAGGGTTTCTGAAGAACATACTACCCTAAAAAGCTTAGCAAGATGTTATATTATCAAGTATCTTTCAAGATCTTGAAAGTGAAAAAAGAGCACATTGCTTGTTTACATCTGGAAACATCTGCCCAATATACATCTTCACTAAAAGTTGAATGGAACTTTTAAAAGAGTGATGAACTTGATTCAGTGGGAAAGGAACCTTTGTATTCATGATTTTTAATAAAATTAAGAATTATTATTAATACATATTTTTAACCTATGAATTGCAACTTGAAAGTCTCTAATCTGAATTCACCTGCTGAATCACACATGCAAAACTTGGGAAAGTGTGTCAGTTATCTATTGCTGCTACTCCAAAATTTAATAGTTGTTGATAATATACAGCAATTCTGTAGGCTGACAACTTGGACTGAGTCCCCTTGAATAGTCCTCTTGTTGTTATGCTGGGGATGGGGAGGTTCCTAGATGGCCTTATTCATGTGGTAGAACCTCAGCTAGAATGGTTAGACCTGCCTTTCCTTGCTCATGTTGCCTCTTTTCCTCAAGAAGGCTAGCCTGGGATTTTCTCACAAGGCAGCAGGATTCCAAAAGTGTGGAAGCAGAAACTGCAAAACTCTTTGAAGCTAAGGCTCAGTGTCCCTCTGAAGTATTCTGATGGTCAGACTTTATCATAAAGGCAACCCCAGATTCAAAGAGGGATTGCTGGGGGAATAGACTCCACCTGTTAATGGGAGGGGCTGCAAAGAAGTGGTAAACACTTTTAATCCACCCTAGAAATGAGTACCATCTTTGTCTGGTCAGTAACCCAATTGTGTTATTTCTTTTAAAAATGTTTTGTGTCTTTTTTCTTCCCCTCCAACCCTCCACTCCACAACTTTCCTGGATCAAAAATGAATTACCTCATGCAAGTATCATAACTGTCATCTCCTTGACATCAGTTTCTGCCTCTCCAATCACAAGACATTTTTCTCTCTTTAGCCATTGTTTTTCTACTATTCTCTTTCTCACATATCTGTGTGGTTCTCCATTTCATAACACATATCATTTTCTCACATTCAGACATTTCCTATTTGGCCAAAATCTCTCTATTTCTCTATCTTTTTCTCTTCCTCTTCTCCTCCTCTCAGTCTTCTCCTTATGGCTCCCTGATCTGCTCCAAAATATTTTTTGCTCTTCTTTCACAAAGATAGTAGTAAACAAACTTTTTTTTTAGAAATTTGCTTTTTGTTTACTTTTGGAGAGGGTGTAGGTAATAGGTTTACTTATTTATTTTTTGGAGGAGGTGCTGGGGATTGAACCCAGGATCTTGTGCATGCTAGGCATGTGCTCTACCACTTGAGCTATACCCTCCCCCTAGTAGTAAACAAACATTTGTTGGTTTTTTACTATGTACAAGACACTTTTGGAGGCACTGTGACCAGAGGTGATTAAGATCCCTTCTCTGGAGAGAGAGAAACAATACATAAATAAATAACATAATAAGATAGTGCACACGTGCATGAGTGTTAAGATAACAAACAGAGGAAATACAGTAGTGATTGGTGGGGGCAGTAATTTCAGAGTCATCAGGGTCTTCTCCAAGGAAGTAACACTTGAGCACTTGACCTGAATCTCCAGGAGCTACATGGGTGAAGATGGAGAAAGACGTGTTCGAGGCATAGGAGACAGCAAGTAAAATGACCTCTTCCAAATCCTAGCTCCCTTTATGACAGAGCATCCCTAACGTCTTTCTTCTAGCCCAGTGGTTCTAAACCCCGGCAATATGGTAGGTTCATCTGGAATCTTTTAAATATACTGATTCCTGGGCCTTACCACAGACCTATCAAATCAGATCCTGTGGAGGTTAGTAGGGGAAACACCTGGATACCTGTATTTTATAAATCCCCATGATTCAAATGTGCATCCAAGATTGAAAACTACTGACCTATAGCAGTGCTTTTCAAACATGAACATGCGTGACTCCCAGGTGACTCCTCCTAAAATGCAGATTCTGATTCACTGGATTTGGGGTAGGGCCCAAAATTATGTATTTCTTTTCTTTTTAAATTGAAACATAGTCAGTTACAATGTGTCCATTTCTGGTGGACAGCACGTTTGTCCCAGTCATGTATATATATACATATATTCATATTCATATTCTTTTTCATTAAAGGTTATTACAAGATACTGAATACACTTCCCTGTACTATACAGAAGAAATTTGTTTTTTATTTACTTTTATATATAGTAGTTAATATTTTCAAATATCAAACTCCCAAATTTATTCCTTCCTACACCATTTCCCCTGGTAACCATAAGATTGTTTACTATGTCTGTGAATCTGTTTCTGTTTTGTAGATGAGTTCATTAGTGTCTTTTTCCTTTTTTTAGGTTTCATATGTGAGTGATGTCATATGGTATTTTTCTTTCTCTTTCTGGCTTACTTCACTTAGTCCACTGGTCCATCTCTTTCTGGCTTCACTTAGAATGAAGACCTCAAGTTCCATCCATTAATAAATTAATGCTGTAAATGGCATTAATTTATTCTTTTTTATGGCTGAATAGTATTCCACTGTATAAATTTACCTCAGCTTCTTTATCCAGTCATCTGTTGATAGACATTTAGGATGCTTCTGTGTCTTGGCTATTGTATATAGTTCTGCTGTGAACATTGGGGTGCATGTATCTTTTCGAATTAGAGTTTCCTCTGGATATATGCCCAAGAGTGGGATTGCTGGATCATATGGTAAGTCTACTTTTAGTTTTTTGAGGAATCTCCATACTATTTTCCATAGTGATTGCACCAAACTACATTCCCACCAACAATGTAGGAAAGTTTCCTTTTCTCCACACCCTGTCCAGCACTCATCATTTGTGGACTTTTGAATGATGGCCATTCTGACAGGTGTGAAGTGATATCTCATTGTAGTTTTGATCTGAATTTCTCTGATAATTAACAATATTAGCATTTTTTCATGTGCCTATAGGCCATTTGTATGTCTTTTTTGGAGAATTGCTTGTTTAGGTCTTCTGCCCATTTTTGGATTAGGTTTTTTGTTATTAAGTTGTATGAGCTATTTATATATTCTGGAAATTAAGCCTTTGTCATTCACATCATCTGCAAATATTTTCTCTCATTCCATAGATTGTCTTTTTGTTTTACTTATGGTTTCCTTTTCTGTGCAAAAGCTTGTAAGTTTAATTAGGTCTCATTTGTTTATTTTTCCTTTTATTTCTATTGCCTGGGTAGACTGCCCTAGGAGAACATTGCTAAAATTTGTCAGAGAATGTTTTGCCTATGTTTTCTTCTAGAAGGTTTATTGTGTCCTCTCTTATATTTAAGTCTTTAAGCCATTTTGAGTTTCTTTGTGTATGGTGTGAGGGAGTGTTCTAACTTCATTGATATACATGCTGCTGTCCAGTTTTCCCAGCACCATTTTCTGAAGAGACTGTCTGTTCTCCATTGTATATTCTTGCCTTTTTTGTCAAAGATTATTGACCATAGATTGATGGGTTTATTTCTGTACTCTCTATTCTGTTCCTTCATCCATATGTCTGTTTTTGTGCCAATTACCAGGCTGTTTTGATTACTGTAGCCCTGTAGTATGTCTGAAGTCTGGGAGGGTTATTCCTCCAGCTTTTTTTTTTCCCCTTTCAGTTTTGCTTTGACAATTCTAGGTCAATTATATGATTCCATATAAATTTTAGGAAAAGCTTTTCTGGGTAATTTGATAGGGATCACATTACAAATGTAGATTGCCTTGGGCAGTATGGGCATTTTAACAATATTGATCTTTCTAGTCCAAGAGCTTGGGATATCTTTCCATTTCTTTAAGTCTTCTTTAATTTCCTTAATCAATGTTTTGTAGTTCTCCGTGTGTAAGTCTTTCACCAAGTTGATCAGATTATTCCTAAGTATTTTATTGTTTTGGATGCAATTTTAAATGTTTCTTTACTCTCTTTTTCTGATATTTTGTTAGTGTGAAGAAATGCAACTGATTTCTGTATATTAGTCTTGTATCCTGCTACCTTGCCAAATTCTTTTATCAGTTCTAATAGTTTTTGTGTGGTGCTTTTAGGGTTTTCTATATGTAGTATTATGTCATCTGCATATAGTTACAAGTTTACCTCATCTCTTCCAATTTGGATCCTTTTTATTTCTTTTTCTTGCCTGATTGCTGTGACTAGGACTTCCAATACTATGCTGAATAGAAGTGGTGGGAGTGGACATCCTTGTCTTGTTCCAGATTTTAGTGAGAAGGCTTTCAGCTCTTCACTGTTGAGTCTTATGTTGGCTGTGAGTTTGTCATAATAGCTTTTATTATGTTGAGATATGTTCCCTCTATACTCACTTTGATAAGAGGTTTTTTTTAATCATAAATGGGTTTTGAATTTTATCAGATACTTTTTCTGCATCTGTTGAGATGATCATGTGATTTTTGTCCTGTCTTTTGTTGATGTGGTATATCACATTGATTGATTTGAGTATTTTGAACCATCCTTGTGTCCCTGTGATGAATTCACCTTGATCATGGTTTATGATCGTCTTTATGTGTTGTTGGATTCTGTTTGCTTATATTTTGTTGAGGATTTTTGCATCTGTGTTTGTCAGTGATATTGGCCTGTAATTTTCTTTTTTGGTAGCATCTTTGCCTGGTTTTGTATCAGGGTGATGGTGGCTTCATAGAATGAATTTGGGAGTATTTACTCCTTTCAATGTTTTGCAACAGTTTGAGAAGTATCGGCATGAGTTCTTTGTATGTTTGGTAAAATTCTCCAGTGAAGTGATCTGGTCCTGAAATTTTGTTCATAGGGAGGTTTTTTTTATTGTTGATTCTGTTTCATTTTTAGTGATCAGTCTGTTCAAGTGGTCAATTTCTTCTTGATTCTGTCTCAGTGGACTGTATGTTTCCATAAACTTGTCTATTTCTTCTAGGTTGTCCAGTTTGTTTCCATATAGTTGTTCAAGACTATGCATTTCTAATAAGCCCCCTGGTGATGCCAGTGCTGCTGATCTAGTAGATCTTCAAAGTGTGGTACACAGACCAGTGTGTTAATATTCACCTGAGAGTGTTAGAAAAGCACATTCTCTGTCAAAGAATCAGAAACCAGCTGACTCAGTCACCTCTTAAATCCAAAACACTGAGGGTACAGCCCAGACTTCTTTGATTTAGGAAAGCCCTTCAGATGATTCTGAAACCCAGTAAAGTTTGAGAACCAGACTGTGTCTTGATGTTCAGACATAGCCAGTTTGGTACCTAATTGTGTTCTCTACAATTGTTTCATGTAGGCAGGTCTGTTGAAATTTCTCAAGCACTTGCTTTGAACTGAGAGTATGAAGCCACAGTGTTTTCTGTCTGTCTGTCTCTTTCTCTCTTCATTTAGTTTCCATGCAGAGCAAACTCTCATTCTGGTTAGAAAAGGAGGAGATCCAGTTTGAGTTTTAGACTTCAGCTCCTGCCTCCAAAGCCTCCAAAGCTGGTTCACTCAGCTTGCAAGACACCAGGAGCTTTAAGACTCCTGCAGGTGATGCTGGAAACTTATGCAAGGAACTGATTTATTAAAAACCCTACTGGGGCAGTTTAATCCCAGTAGAGGAACATTGTAACTCACCTCTAACTGCTGTCCTATCAAAAAATCACCTTCTGTACTGCTTTTCTTTGTTTACAAGCTTCAGTAAATAGTTTTCTCTCCATTAGTCAGCTCGAGGGAGTGCTGTTTAGAGAACTAATTGAATTTTTGCCAGTTTGGGCATGAGCCAACGCTACTCCAAATCTCAGTACTTTTCATGTTATGTATTTTGCTCTCTCCTAACATGCATGTAGTTTTGATACCTCTACCTCCTCTACCTGCAAAGTATAAGGTAGAAATTGTAACTGTATATGAATGCATATCTTAAATATGGTAGCACATGCTTCTTGGCATGGAGAAACTACATCTCATTACTCTGATGCAAAAGTAAAAAAAAATTGAACTAAAAATTCAAACTGAGTAAGTATATTTTTAAAAAGCCTCCAAAAGAATCAATACATTCTAATTTTAGAAACTGTATTATTTATGAGATCAATATGATAGTGAAGAAACCACTCTTTCTGTCTACCATCTCTCCTACCATCCATTCCCCTTCTGGCTCCCCCAAATTTGAATAATCTCTGTATTCATTGAAAAAAATATAGATGGAACACTAGCACTTTTGGCTACTTAAAGAATAAAGTTTTCCTGGCTTTTGTAATGATTTATCCATAAGAGTGGGTTAGGTTAATCATCAGAGTTGGAATTTGTGGGACTGCATCTGATCATGGGTGATAATATGCTGAATGGCTACAGAGGAGGAGTTGGCAAACACATGAGTAACTGACCAAGTAAATAAATACAGAAATCAATTTCACCATGAGGAAAAAAACACAAATTATAAAAAGAAGAGTTCCTTTGACTTTAAAAAAAATCTCTTCTCAATAAATGTCCAGCTAAAGAGTTGTACAGTTTTGAGTATGTAATCCATGAAGCATGTGGAGACCCAATTGTTGCAGACACTTCACAGTGCAACCTAATGGAACAGTGTGCACTTGTACACATTTTTAGATTCTGAAGCATATTTTATTCCCAATTACAAATTTCGTCTAGATTGGGGCATTTATAATGTTATATTCCATGTCTGACCTCTCCTTTCATACTTAGGCAATACACTTATTTCCCCTCAAAATCCGTTTGCTCATTCTCTGTTGTCCTTCAGTTTGTATCACCCTCCATATTTCAGGTCTGGGCGACAGGTATGTCTGCTCTTTTGTTGTTCTTTTCATGTTTTTTCAACTGTCATCCATTAGAAAGTGTTAATTATCGGAGATGAGAAACAATCTTTCATGGAATTATACTTGGGCCATAAAATATTTCATAGCTGAAATCTTTGAACATCTGCCTGGGATGCTTGGCAGAAGTAAATATTCTTTGTCGTTTCCCTTTCACAGTTTGTGGAGATGAATGCACCGGCCTTCTTCTTGGTGACTTGGCTCGCCTGGAACAGATGGCCATGAGCATCAACCTCACTGGCCCGCTGCCTGCTCCATATAAAATTCTGTACGGTCTTGAAAATATGACTCAGGAACTCAAGGTAGGTTGGAGCAGAAACAGCAGGAGCCAGCAGAAAGATGACAGAAGCTTCCCAAGGGGTAATTGTGTAGTTGGTAAATCCTCTTCCCATTTTCCCAAATCAAGGCAAGCAGCCATTAGGGAAATTCAGACTTTCTAAACCAGTGTTTTTCAAACTTGAGAACTATACTTTACAGATTGCTTTTAAGGGAAAAGAGGCTTACATACTCTCAGTATTTGGCCTAAATCAATTTTATTATGTTCCTTAAATATGTACAAACATAAAATCAGATATGAACTCCTTGTACTTAATAGCTCTATAAAATAAAAACAAATTAATCCTTACAGAAGCTTAAAAACCCAATAAAATTCAAATTAAAAACATTAATATAAGATAGCAGATGATTTTTGCTGAAAGCCGATTACTACTTACAACAAGAATAGGATACTGACTGCTACCACCAGGTTCTTTTGTCAGCATGTGACATGTAACTGAGTTCTCCCACCTTTCCACAATTTGAACTAGAGAGCCCTTTATGAGGGGTCCTCAAATGACATTTGACATCACTTGACAAGTGCACATGATTTATGTGCTCAATCTGCTTTATGATCAAATAGGCAAGCAAATGTAGATGCTGAGATCAGGCTGTGTTCCTCTCCCAGGTGCCCAGCCTGGGTTCCAGAAATTCTTACGGTAACATTTAAGTTTATTGTCAAAGTGAAAACACAAGGTTAAAATTTTGTATTAGAGAATGAGTAGCCTTTTGAATGTACTTCAACAAGAGCTTATCTGAGAAACACTATTCTAAGACATTGTGAAAGCTTTCAGTAGTTAGTGGGGTAAGGAGGAAATGTTAAGGAAATTGGGGTTGTTTCTCTTGATTTTTTAAAAAGATGAAAAGTGACTGCTTATACACTATTGGTCAATTATCAGATATTTATTGAGAAATTCTGGAATTCCCCTGTATTGCACTTGGTTTCCTGGGGGTTTCATGACCCCTGTAATGTAGTCACTGCTCTATAGCTTAGAGTCTATGTGGGTAAAAAAATAAGTAAACAATAATAAATAATTAGCAACAATGTATAATTACCATGTGCTTTGTGAAAATTTTATACACAATAACGTACAAATATTGGAGAAACAGGTAAGATTCAGAGTAACCAGGGAATGCATTGAAGGTGTAATTTGTGTTAGAACTTGAAGAATAGAAATAATTTTAATAGACAGAAAATTGTTTGTGAGGACTTGGGGTAGAAATCTAAGATTTACACTAGACACTGGCAGACACTCTTTTAGAGAGTTTATACTTTAATTGGGACCATAGCCTTTAAAGTCAGTATTATTATCCCTATTTACTGGAAGAAGAAATCAGTCATAATTATAGCAAGAATAACTAACATTTATTGATGAGTATCTCTGTGCTAGGCAATTGATTCAAGTCTGACATGAATTATCATTCATAAATTTTACAGCACCTCCAAGAACTAGGAAAGGAGTACTGTATTATCTACATTTCCCTCAGGTAGTCAGGTAGGGACACTGAGGCACAGAGAAGTTACATGTGAGACACAGAGTCACATGGCTACTAGATACAGAGCTGGGATTTGAAAGGAGGCAGTATAACTTCAGGGCCTGTGAGAATGAAACTACCTTTGCACAGCTCAGAGAGAGAAGGACCCAGGCCACCAGTGGTGAGGTCTCCTTGACCCCTAGCCCATCCAGTCATACTCTGGCCACTGAATCTAGGAGAGCCATGTGAGCACAGGCAAAGATGTGGATGAACGAGGCCTGTCCAGCAGACATTAGAAGTCAGGTCTGCTAGTGGAAGATAAGGCTGGAGACTTAAGTGGGGCTCGGTAACATGAAGGACAACCTTGAAAGCCAGGCAGAGGAACCTGAGTTTACTTCATGGGCCCAGCATTCAGGATTGTGAAGAGTTCTAATAAAGAAAATGCTGACCAGTTATTTTCCTTCTACATGGAAGGAATACAAAGAAAGAAAATTAAACTAGAGAAGCAAATACTTCAGTAGGATGTAAAAAATTTTAAAATAATCCCTAAGCTATGGATGAAGTACTGAAGAGCCCTCTGAAAGAAGTTCTAATCTGTGGGCATCAACTAAGCCAATAGGTCCAGTCACCAGTTTCCTTATGGCTAGGTTTTGAGCAAAATGACCTTGATTTGCCTTAAATTCCAGTCTTTATCTATTCTGTGTTTGTGTTCATCTTCCATAACTTATTGAACATCTGGATACTTAGGATCCCATTTTGATATTCTAAATCCATCAGTAAGTTATTCACCCTCTTTGTTCAGTTCCTTTAACTGCTTTAGTCCTCCCTGGGTTCTAGCCAGAGACCACCAGGAACACACATGTGACAGAAAAAAGTTGGGTTTATTAACTTGTTGCAACAAGGGACAAAGCACACCATGGAGTATTTGGGGGTGTCTCAATAACAGGACAGTAGGAATAACTTACAGTATTGGGGTTTGTGCTAGGGAACTGGGGGGAAGTTTCAAGGAAGCAGGGGTTTGTTTTGGATTGGGTGCTGTTCAGAAGTGGGACTAATTCTATAATTGAGTATTCTAATGAATCTTACCTAGGAGGGAAGAAAAAAGGAGACTAAACCTATGATTTGGAAGGAGGCAGTGGTCATTCATATTAGCGAGAAAGTGGGATTTGGGGGTACTTCTGTGGTCTGCACAGAGACTAGGATTTTGTCTGTGTTTAGGCAAGATTATGGAGTGGTCTCATTTTTTGTTTCATTCATCACTGTCACAGTGATGCTGTCTGTCTAATATTAGTGTTCTGTGAGACTGATTATGTTCAATAGAAGAAGAAGATGGCCTCGCTGTGAGTGCCAGGCCCGCTCCTACAACACGGATGCCACGCCAGTTAGTTAGAGCCCAGCCAGGACCCTCTGTCAGGGCTCCTGTCCTCTGAAAAAGAGATATGAAACCTGTAAACCGTATCTCTGTTGACTGAAGTGGGAGCCGTAAAGAATCAGAGTTCATCTTGACTCTATCCCTTCCTGGCTGTGTGATCTTATGTAAGTTTTTAAGTCCTTCAAGCCACAGTCTCCTATATACAATAGCATTTACCTCATTGAACTGTTGTAAGGACTGAATGAAAACAAAACAAAAAGCAAAAAGGCCTGGCACATTGCAATGTCTCAGTAGATTACAGCAGTTCATATTATTTGCCAGATTATTCTACACAGTGCTTTGTGTTTTAAGTGCCAAGGTGAAATAGTTTCTTACTCTTTTCTTTGAACATGAGAAGGCTAAGGTCTTTGTATGTAAAGGAAAAATGTGTTCTGTTAAATGTTCAACCCTATGATCACTGCAAGACCACTTACTAAAAGGCACATGGAATGAAATCTTTTTCAGCATTTGCTCTCACCTCAGCGGGCCCCAGAGAGGCTCATTCAGTTGGCAGAAGGCAATCTGAACACGCTGGTGACAGAAATGAATGAACTTCTGACCAGGGTAAGTTGGCAAAATCATGCCTCTTCTGAAAGCAGATAGATTGTACACAATTAAGGAAAATTACCGCAAATTTCTAAAATGCAAATCTTGTTCTTCCTAAATCCCCATTGGCTGCATGAAATAGATGTATTTTTGGCTTGATACTTCTGCCTCAAATAAAATCAGAGAACCCAATAGTGTGAGAAAAGATTGGGATACAGACTTGGAGAGTGTCAAGGACCATGGCTAAAAATATCAGAGTGACAGTATATTTTAAGTACTCTATCCAGTAGCCTCCATGGTAGAGTTTTTATTGACTCCAGATTCCAAAAGCACTGTCTTTGGCTATGTAAGAAAAAAAAAATGAAAATACTTGTATTGTAGTCTCTTTGATCTCATCGTGGGATTTTTGCATTTGTATAGAAATATTGTCTAAATCAGTATTTGCCCACAAAAGAAGAAATCTTCTTTATCATGAAAATCCAAAGCATTTGAGACACTTTCTAGAGTCAGAATGTAAAGTCTGTATTGCATTTCTCAGACTTTTGAAGGCATTGGGAGATTTGGGTTTTTTTTTTTAATATATATATATATTTTTATTGAAGTGTAGTCAGTTCACAATGTTGTGTTAATTTCTGGTGTACAGAATGATGCTTCAGTCATATATGAACATACATATATTTGTTTTTATATTCTTTTTCACCATAAGTTACTGCAAGATATTGAATATAGTTCACTGTGGGAGTTTTAAATGTTCACAACTGCAGGAGGGTTAAGGTTCTTTCTGCTGGTAGAGACTGAAGAAAACAGCATAAAGGCCGCCATCTTGTGGCCAGAAAAATGCATGAACTGGAAAACTGGCCTGTAATTTAGGAATCCAATTTGATTATTAAAGAGTTTTAAATGACAATAAATATCAGCACTAGAAGGTTCTTACAGATTATCTAGCCCATTTTTTAAAAGAAGAAGTCCCTCAGGCCATGATAGTGAAATGAATTAACAATGGCCATATAATTCACCAAATTCAAGGACCAGAGTAGGACCCAATTTCCAGGTTCCCACTGGCCCAGTACTATTTCCACCTAACCTCCTGCTGGCTTAGGAAAATTTCCACAGGCAAATGAAATGGGAGTCTGAGCACATAAATGCTGAATAATGGCCCTGCTGTTACAAATAGCATACTAAACACTTTTCCTGAATCTTCTACCAGCAATGTGGATTGTACCAATGCAGAAGAGAGTTTCTTGCCAAATGTCATTAGACATTAATGAGATTAATTACTATATTTATAAAATATAAATTTAATAATTAAAAATTTTATATTTGTTATGTGAGTACAACTAAGTAAGAACTTTTGAACGGATCATGGCAAACTTTACTTTAACTCAATTCGACAAGCACATATGAATGTTCACCAGATACAAAGCCCAAGCAAGTGGTGGCAGATGAAAGATATAAATGAGGCTCAGTCTGTCTTCAGGAAGCTTGCAGTTTAGAGTGTGTGTGTGTGTGTGTGTGTGTGTGTGTGTGTATACATAAACATTTAGGTGTGAGGAGGGTAATATGGGATAAGTGCAAGTAAATTGACAGTACAACATGAAATAAAGAAATGTACCTGAGAAATACAGACAAATGGAATAATTTAATCTTGCTAAGGGTAATTAGGGAATTCCATGGAACAGTGACATTTCATTTATTCATTCATTTAATTAATACTTACTGGGCATTGAACATGTTCTAGGTGCTACGACAGAATGACAGACACTGGAAAAAGAGGTATAAGCAAAACTGACACTACTATTGCCCTCAATGAGGCGAATGCATTTGAATGATCTGAGCCTAGAGACACAAGAAATATTTCACTAAGAGAGTCAGATCTTCATTATTTTTTAGTCTGCATCCTTTCATCTTTCCAGCAGACTCTCCCACACTAAATATGTTTAAATGGATTTTGTATTTTTGGGAACTTAAAGCAAAATTGATTAGAAAATACTGAGATTTCTCATATGCACCCTGCACAGCACAGCCTCCCCCATTATCAACATCTCCCATCAGTGTGATACATTTGTTACAATAGGTGAACCTACATCAAAAAATCATTATCACTCAAAGTCCTTAGTTTACTTTAGGGTTCACTCTTGGTGTTGTACATTCTATGGGTTTTGACAAATGTTTCACATGTCTTCAGCATTGTAGTATCATTTAGAGTAGTTTCGCTGCCCTAAAAATCCACCATGCAATGCCTATTCATCCCTCCCTCTTCCTTAACCTCTGGCAACCACTGATCTTTTAACTGTCTCTATAGTTCTGCCTTTTTCAGATATCATATAGTTGGAATCATGCAATATTGAGCCTTTCATATTGGCTTCTTTCACTTAGTAATATACATTTAAGTCTCCTCCATGTCTTTTGATGACTTGATAGCTCATTTCTTTTTAGTGCTGAGTAATATTCTATTTTCTGTATGTACCATAGTTTATGTATCTATTCACCTACCGAAGGACACCTTGGTTGCTTCTAAGCTTTGGCAATATGAAGAAAGTTGCTATAAACATCCAGGTACATAAGTTTTCAGTTTATTTGTGTAAAAACCAAAGAGGACAATTGCTGGATCATATGCTAAGAGTAAGTTTAGTTTGGTAAGAAATCACCAAACTGTCTTCCCCAGTGGCTGTACCATTTTGCATTCCCAGCAGCAATGAATAGGAGTTCCTATTGCTGCACATGCTCGCCAGCATTTACTGTTGTCAGTGTTTTGAATTTTGGCCTTTCTAATAGGTATGTTGTAGTATATCATTCTTGTTTTGATTTACAATTCCCTAATAACATACGATGTTGAGTGTTTTTATACGTTTATTTGCCATTTGTATATCTTCTTTGGTGATATGTCTGTTCAGGTCTGCTAGGAGCTGAATGTTTGTGTCCCCTCCAAAATTCCTATTTTGAAATCCTAATCCCCAATGTGATGATATTAAGAGATGAGACTTTTGGGAGGTTATTAGGTCATGAAGGCAGATCTCCCATGAATGGAATTAGTGCCCTTATAAAAGGGACCCCAGAGAGATCCTTTACCTCTTCCTTGCCATGTAAACACATGGTGGAAAGACAGTCTATGAACCAGAAAGTAGGCCTTCACCAGATACCATATCTCCCAGGGAAGTGATCTTGCACTTACCGATCTCCAGAACTGTGAGAAATAAATTTCTGTTGTTTTTAAGACACCTAGTGTGTGCTGTTTTGTTATAGCAGCCAGAATGGACTAAGACAAGTCTTTTTTCATTTTTCAATTTTTTTTTAATTATTAAGTGTTCTTTGTGTATTTTGAATAACAATCTTTTATTAGATATGTCTTGCAAATGTTTTCCCACAGTCTGTGACTATCTTCTCATTCTCTTGACAGTATCTTTCACAATACAGAAGTTTTTAATTTTAATGAAGCCCAGCTTATCAGTTATTTCTTTCATCAATTACTTTGGTGTTGTATCTAATGAGTTGGCACCATACCCCAAATCATCAAACTGCCTCCAAAGCCTCCAAAGCTATTCACTCAGCTTGCAAGACACCAGGAGCTTGTAAGACTCCTGCAGATGATGCTGGGAACTTATAGGTGTCATCTGCAAGGAACTGATTTATTGAAAAGCCTACTGGGGCAGTTTAATCCCAGTAGAGGAACATTGTAACTCCTCCTTCAAATTCTCCGTTTTGTTCAGTATGACATGTGATGCTCTCTCCTCATGGTGTGATTCCTGCTTAATTCCTTAACCTCATCTGCCCCCAACTCATGCCCTGACTATCTGGACCCTGATGCACTGAACATATAAGCCAGAATCTAGAAATCCTCCTTGATACCACTTTCTTCCTCATCATCCTCCCACTTATTTAAAGCATTGCCAAAAACAATTGGTTCCACCTCTGTGTATTACTGTCATCTTTACTACCCTACTCTCATTTAGACTCCTAGTTTGGGATTGCCACATTAGCTTTCTAGCTAGCCCTCTGCTTTCACTCTTATTTTCCTTTCTATTGTTCTCCAAGGTATAGCCTTGTTACCAAACCAAACTTGCATTCACTTGCTGGCACACAGTAAAGCCAATCTACTAACACTAGGTTGTGGTGAAGGAAAGTGCAGCGTTTATTGTAGGGCACCAAGCAAGGAGTCCAGGGCAGTGAGTGCTTAAAAGACCCAAACTCCCTAAAGGCTTTCATGGAAAGGTTTTTAAAGACAAGATTAAGGAGGGGGATTGTGTGGTGTGTGATCAGCTCATGGACATTCTTCTGATTGGTTGGTGGGGAGGTAATTGGGAATCAACATCATCAACCTTCTGGTTCCAACCAGTCTAGGGTCTTCATGCTTGAAGGCAGCAAACAGTTCTTCCACCTGGTGGGGGTTTCAATATCTGCAAAACAGCTCAAAGGATATAGCTCAGAATATTATCTATAGCCCTTGAGAAGGAACTAAAGGTCCTTGACTTTGTTTAATGGCTAAACTATTACTATTATTATTACTTGCTTGACTGTTTCCTTTTTTTTCCTGCATTTTCTCACTTCTTTGATTAAATGTACTTTTTGGAACTCGGGGAAGCCTAGGAGAAAGTTTTTCTACAGACAAGAGGCAGGTGGAGGACATCTGAGTCAGGGGATCAGTCCTGGGAAGGCCCTATAGGGTCCTGCTCGGTTCCAGCCAGAATGCACTTTTGCTGTTGCAGATTTGAACGTGACACACTAGTACTTAAACTCTTCCCCCTGGCTTCTCATTGTTCTTCAGATAAAGTCCAAACCCTTCCAGCTGGCCACATCTCTCACCACTTTGACCCTGGCCATCTGCATTCCAGCCATAGTATCCTTCAGTTACCTCGTCCCACCACAGAGAGCTTTTCCACACATTTTCCTTTACCTTTGTAGTAAATCACTTCCTCCTATCTTGTTAACATCTCTTAATTCCAGTTTACCTTCTAAGCCTCAGCTCATAAAAGTCTACCTTAAGTCTTCTGTGACATTCCAGGTGTGATGTGATTCCTCTTACAACTGTCATATACCACTGTGCTTTTACTTCACTTTGTGACTATAAATTTATCTTCATGATCATTAAACAAATACCCCTTGCCCCCACCAGACTATAAGCTCCAGAAGGTGAGGACATGTGTTTTCCCCTTACCATAGTGTCACCAATGTCATGCACATAGTTGGTGTTGAGTCAATATTGGTTTAATTAATTAACTGTGCATAATTTAAATAATAGCATAAAAGCAGATGAAAGGTAGAAAAACCCACAATAAGTATTGATTTTGAATTTCTCTAAAATGTACTAAAATCAGGCATTTATTTATAATTATATTGAGTTGAATATTTTGCTTTCTTTGGTAAACATCTGTTAAATGTTTATATTCTGTAAGGGATGAATGCTATATAATAGACTGAACTATATAAAATATCAATATTTAGCTTTATTTTCCTTGTCTTTTACTGCATATTGAAAATCAAATTTAAATGAAGAAGAGGCGTTTTCAAAATGACAAAACTAGTTTTTAAATGATTTAAATGCCTACTATATGTGTGTGTGTGTGTGTGTGTGTGTGTGTGTGTTTACAATGCCTTGTTTATAAGTTTTAAAAGGTTTAAGTTGCCAACAATATTTTTTATTTATGCTGTTACATTTTTAAAAAGGGAGAAATAATGTATAACAAATATACTTGTTTATTTGAAACTTTCAAAACTGACACTTGAAATACTTAGGGAGAAACTTCACATGGAACTGACTTTACCATTCCATGGGGTCAGGTGTCTGCCCCTATTCCTTTCCTCAAGTGTGATCTGTCCTAGTGGCCCACCTGAGGAGTACTTCTCTGATACTTAGATATGCAGAACCGGTAATGTTTGAAGATGACCCTTGAGAATATCATATAAATTATTACATCTGAAATTTAATTTTAACAGGAAACCATTTAAGTTTGCAAATGCAAAGGTCGTTGCCATCTGAGCAATGTTGTCTATTCAGTAGTTAGATTTGCTCCATTAGATTCTAGTTTTAACATAAAGAAGGCAGAAAATGAAAGACACTAGTAATATCCAGCCAAGAAAATTATGTGCAGATTTCAAGAGGCACAGTGAGAACTGCCTGAGCTAAAACAAGAAAGCAACAGCTACATTGTTCAGAAGTAAATGAATGAGTGCCTAATGGTAATACATGCTTCCTGGATATAAACACTCTGAAAAAAAAAAAAAAGGAAAAATTTAAAAATAAAAGGAAAAATACCTACTTGAGTGATCTTGAATGTAAAAAAAAAAAGGTATAATCAAAAGTAGGAGAGATACATGCAAACTTTTATCTATATGAGGTATTGTCTACAAAGGAACACTGGAAAGACTGTAGAACAGAGGTAAGAGAATGTGAGAAAATCTAAGACGGAGAATGAAAGCAAGATGTACCATATATTAGGATAAATGAGAAGACATTTGTCAAATACTCAAAGGACAAGATAATAGTGAGTAAGAAGGAAGCTAGGACATGGGGATGGTAATTTAATAAAATGCAGGAAGACCCAAACTGAATCAGACAGATAGCTCCTATCATGTAGTATTTAGCATTCATCTGTATCATTATCAATAGCCTGTCCTGGGTGAAACTGATTCTTGTGAATTTAGCTTTTTACAGTCTGTCATCCCTCCCCACAGGTGACAGTGTATTTGTCATTGGCTTCCTTTATGGAGTCTCTCGTGGATGATTTTGACAAGGTGACTCCTCAACTTAATTACTGTGTAATGAGACATGATTTTTTAATGTATCTATATCGTGTTCTGACATGGATCTTTAAATAAGTAAATTTACTAAAACCTAAAGCTTATGCACTTAAAAGACTACAAAAGCTGGAGCAGTGTCCCTCCTTCCACCCAGAATGCTTAGCTTTTTCATATATCTTCCTAGTCCTCCTGGATGTTAGTGAAACATAAGCTAGTGTTTGATACAGAAAATATATAACGCTGTGAGACAGAAGATGAGTGTTTTGTCCCCAATTCCCTGTGTGTGTGAGTTCAGGTAAGTCATTTAACCTCTTCATGCTTTCATTCTCACCAGTGTAAAAACAGAGATCATGCCCTCTGTATATCTCTAAAGGCAGGAAGAGTAAACAAAACACAAGAGAGTGTTGTGGGCCCTTCTGAACACACATATCAATCTGGGGTACAACTGAGCCTGACTGTGTAACCCACCTTTTGGAGTGCTACTACCATAAGTCAATGCCTTGTGATGCCAGGAACCTCACATCCCCTCCTCTCCTGGAGTGCAGCCAAGAGATAAAGCTCTTGTCTGTGCAGAGGGAAGGCTATCTTCTTCCTTAGACAACACAGTGCTGGCCATAAAGATTTCTGCCCATCCCTGATCCCTTCCTCCATCCACCCTCCGCAGTGTGGTATTGGGTGTGCAATTGCAGGCTCATTTTGAATTGCCAGGAGACCAGTGACTGGAATGCACATGATTCGGGCTGGAAGCTCTCCGACCTGGCTCTCCTCCCAAGCACTGCTTAGCTATAGCTCTTGAGTAGCAGCGTCCTATGAGGCTCTGAAAAATGCCCAGAAAAATGCCCAGCCATCCACATTTGCTGGCAAGCAAAACACCAGGCATATGGCCAGTTTGAATGGTATTGGGAAGGCATATGGAGAGAGATGGTTTTTCCCTCCCAACAGGCTCTAGAACTTCAAAGGGATAGTTTGTTTGATTATCATTCTATCAGCCAATCACCCCACATCTTTGACCCCCCCACCCTACAGTTTGCCAGGCACTATTCCTGGCACTCAGAAGACTAAAAAGAGATAAGACGTAGCTCTAGCCCTCAGGGATTGAGAGTAGATGGTGAAGCTCCTAACAAAATAATTACCCACAGCAGTCATAAATAATAGTAACAATAGTTGTTTTTTGAAATCTAAGGAAGAAGAGTATGTGTCAAAATACTATGGGATGGCTTCACAGAGAAGGTGAGGTTTGGACTGAATCGCCTTGAGGGCTGGATTTATTTTGGATAATTGGAAAGGAGTTAGGGAGCAATAGTATGAACAAAGCTTTTTCTGGGAGTGTTCCTAGGAAGGCAGGCAATAAGGAGGCAGTGTGAATGGTAATAAGGTTGGCAAGATTAGTCAGAAAATTGTTGTTTAGTTGTATATTTAACAACAGTCTTTCAATATTTGCTGTAATTGAGGCATCGTACTGGAAGCTGGTTATAAAGTGATGAGCAAAACAGACCATGTTCCTGTCCTCTTAGAGCTTAACTTTTTGTCAGGGAAGTAGCCAATAAGTAGGTATGCCAACACATAAGTAATAATTCTAAAATGCTACTATCATGGTGCTATGGAAAAAATGCTTTACTGTAGGAAGTTCTGAAACCTAGCTAGGTGCCCTGGGGGTGGCCACACCAAGAAGAGATACTTACTGAACTGAAAGCTGATGGATGTGACTAGGATCTAGTCCCTAAAAGTGTTGAGCATAAGCTCATTCCATGCAAAGACAAAAGAATACATGAAGGCCCTAAGAAGGGAGGAGTTTGGCATATTTCATATATTAAAAGGAAGCCAGGGAGGTTAACTGCATAGTCTTGATGATAACATTTTTGAGTTATTTCTTATCATGTAGAATTCTTGACGTCTTAATGTTGGAGGACTCATGTAATTGGTACTGAGTGTGTTAATGAGGACTTTTACACACTATTATATAAATTAATTAGGTAAGTGGAACTCAAGGCAATGAATAGTATCTTGATCATCCAGAATGTAAAAAGGAGAATGTATCAGTATACAGTTATTTTAAAAAAATTAGATGTTCTGAGCATACACGAGTTGGTAAAGTTGAGGGTATGAACATTTATGTAAGTTATTACCTTTTGATAATATAAATAAGATAATGATAAAGCCAGAAATAAATTTTAGTTCAAATTATAATATACATTTTCTGTGTAGTAAGAGAAACTAGTGCTGGTGATATATTAATTCTTAAAATGTTGAAATGTGACCATAATGTAGATCGAGTCCCTTATTATTATAGTGTTCTGTGATATGTGGAAATAGCAGTGATACTACCAAATCCAGTAAAGTCCAGACTAGACAACATCTAAAGCAGTCTAGACAGCCGACGTCTCAAGCAGTTGACCTTAGTAATTCAAAAGCAATATTTTAAAAAGTATGTGAGTATACATTTGTGTGGTGTGTGTGTATAAAGAGCTTCCTGACCCAACTGAGCCTCAAATCTAAAAGTGAAAATAGTTCCACTACTAATGTTTTAGAAGAGTTAATCAAGAGCCTTCTAGTATATTGACTAACACCTTCCACATCATTGTCTATGTATAATGAAACTATAAAGAGGAATTTTTAAAACTTCCATTGGATTCTTCTCCTTTCATCCTTTTATTTGTGATGATAATTGCAGGTTGAAAAATTAGATGATAATAGTTGGACTTTATATTCTACCTTGTATGTAAAACCTTGAAAACTTTTATAAATTAAACCTCTTACTGCCCCCCTGGGAAATCATAAAATGCAGTATAATTCCTGCAGCACCTCCTACCGTGTTCCATGCTGGCCAGACATTTCATTCTATTTTGAGTTCTATTTAAAATCCATTTATGTATTTAAAAATTTAGGTTCCCTGGGCATGTCTAAAGCACAAGCACTCTGATGCAAGGTTGTAGAGCATTAATACTCTGCCAGCTTGGACCTCATTCAAATTATATTGAGGCAGTTTGTGATTCTTTGATTCATTATCTGTAGTTAGAGTATCCCTATCTTTTAGCAAAGGAAGTCGTATTTATACATTAGCATATGCATACACATAGGAAAAGGAAGCACAAACCTATTACAAGATGCTCTAAGCCTTGTAGAATCTGAAACTTTTAATGTTATACATGTCATTTTTATTTGACTAAATATGATGTATCTTAACTATGAGCATATTAAATGGATTTCATTATGTCAAATGGTATTTTCAGTGTGAATAAGGGTGAAACAAAATGAGGACACTTTTGGGGGGGGCTGTTGTGGGCTTCTGTTTTATTTTGTTGGCAGTAATATATGGTTCTGTGATTACTGGAATTTTTTCTGGTGATGTCATATGGGGAAAGTTATCATTTATTCTTCTTTAACGTTTTACTGGATCTTTAGAGTTTTATAAAACAAGTGCTTACTACTTAATAGCTAGCATTTCCCCCTTTGTTTCTTTTATTGATCTAAACCAAATCTATAGGATCAAGGTTATTGAGACAGACTGCCTGTGCCTCCTTCAAGAGATCACTGCTACACTCCACACTTTTTCAGTACATAAAATATGGACAAAACTGCAACATGTGGAGGCTGAAGAATCCATTGAAGACTTTTGGCAATAGTACCTTAAAGATATTTCAAAAATAATTGTGCTTCATTGCTTCATCTGTGCCATTACATATAACGAGGGTTTTAAAAAGACCAAATACAGCTCTCTGATTTCCATTTAATGGAAGAAGTAATAAAGTTTAATTGTATACTTGAGCACGGGGCATCATTTCCAGTACATCTGATCAATAATTCATCGATTGCCTTTGGCTCAAAGTAATATTTGAAAGAAAATGCAGCCAGTGGGAGCTTATCTGGCCCAAGTTTCATCATCTCTATTAATTATGCTTTTCCTGAATTTGGATCATTAGGCTACCAAAGTGACAGCAGATGGCGAGCAAACTGGACAGGATGCTGAGAGGACCAACACGAGAGCAAACTCCTTAGGAGAATTCATTAAGGACCTTGCCCAGGATGCAGAAGGTATTAGAAAAGTCAGTTTAATCATTATTTCTCCCAACAGAAAAATAAAGGGATTACACGAGACTGGAATTTATGTAGTAAGAGATGCCATCTCTAAATTTGAGAGTTGGATTTTTAAAAGCATTTTGATCTGGATATTGAAAGGCATTATTAGCTGAGAATCTACAGCCTACCGTGTTAAATTAGTGACAACAGTTAGTGAATTAGAAATTATGAGTACAGAATAAAAGTAAATTAGATGCATTCCTTCAGGAACACTCTGATTCTTGAGGAAAGGTGAGTATGATCAAATTCGATTATATTGGTTAATGGGCAACTTACGCTCTGCTATTGTGCTGTTTTTATATTTAAAACTTAAAGATTTTTTATTTTTTAACACGGTTAATTTTATCATTCTCCTCAGCACATTAAAGCAGCACTTTAATTTCTCAAAATAACCTTTAAATACTTGGTACTGGTTTTTAATGAACATCTGTTGCTTGGGATTTGGATGTGCTACCTTACCAGAAGCTGTACAGCATTTAGTCCACAATTCTCTAGGAGTTAGTTCTTGGCATCTACGAATCTGATTCGAGAATCAAAGCGGAAGCTAGTTTTGGGCAAGAGCCCAGATTAAGAAACTCAAAGAAAACAGACGATGCTTAAAAAAACAAACAAACAAGCCTCAAAAACAAAACAAAACAACAAAACATTAATTCTTAAATATCTATTAATATATAACAAAAATGCATGCATGTCAAGAAAGTAGGAAAAATGTTTTCCTTTTACTTTAGAAAAATAAAACATTTTTAACTGTTCTACAATGTTACTCATTTTAGATATTTTGCTTGGTTATATAGCCAAATATTATCAGGACATGAGATAACTTTCAAGGCAGATCCTGGCAGGTAATTCTTAGGAATCACTGGCTAAGAAGAGGCAAAAACTTCCAAAGATTCCCCACAGCAGGCAGCAACAGAGTTCTAATCTGAGGCTTAATCTCAGGCAAAACACGTGAGAATCTGACACAGATGTTACTCCTACCAAAAGGTTCTCTTGCGGTTTGTCCTCTGCTAGATGAAGTTGTTGTGCTTTCCCTGATTTTATTTTCCAATGTTATTTGAAAGTGTTATTTTCTAATGTTATTTGAAAGTGCCTACCATACCACCACCCACCACACATACACAAAATTCCAAAGCACATACAGCAGGTTCCCTCCACCTGGATCCCTGAATCCCTGAATCCCTGAAGACATTAGTCAGTACTCCAGGAACTTTCCTTTTCCTTCCAGTCTCAAACACTAACACCCAGCAGTCTATCCTAGAAACTCAATTTGATCATTTCAATCAAACGTTGATACATAAGAATAAATGCTAATACTCGTTTTCAATAGACCCCCGTATCAGCCCAGCTTACTTCTCTACAATACACCCCTCACCTCCCAGTTTGTGTGCTCCACAAAGGCACCAGCAGGGGGCAGAGTGGAAATGCTTGGCTCGCCACCCACAATCTATCAATCAAAGAAAAAGGGTTATGTATCATCAAAGGTGTCTCCCATTCCTTAAATCGTGCATCAGTCAGGTGGTCTGGTTGTGTCTGTCCAGATGGGGCACCTTTTTATTCACATGGAGTGCTGTGTGGGGTAGCTGTGATCCTTTACCGCAGGGAAATGTGAACACTACTCTCTTTTCCCAGCAGATACTAGCATAAATGATAACAAAATGGTAACCACAGCCCTTTGTAAAAGAACTTTGACAGAATTAATCCAACTGTTAAAATTTCATGAAAATTAAAATTTGAATATGCCAGAGTTAAACTAAATCCTCCCTAAGTTTAGACGTACTACAAGGCTTGGACATTTAGGGGATTTCTTTTTTTTTTTTTTAAGAAGAGAAACTCACCAGAAGCTTTAAGGGAGTTATGCAACATATTTATACCATTTTTTTCTCTCCCAAAACCATAATAATGGTGGATAATCATCAGTGCTTCTAGTTTTTATTAGTGGTAATAAATTGCTGTAGGAGAAGTGAATGCTTCAACCTGGCATTTGTCTATTTCAGTTTTATTTTTAGATAAATGAAATACTTTATTCATCCTACATTTCATTATAAGTCATGGTCTCTTTCTAGATAATCAACTGCTATTAATCTGAGGCATTCTTATGTCACTATAATTTTATAAATTCTACAGTGCTATAACTCCTTATTAGATCACAAATAAACTATATTTTATGCCATGTACTATTAGAATAAATGAATGACCATACATAAGCCCATTAGTTTATGTCTGGAATATACTAGGACTAAAGAAATGCTGGATGCCCTTCTTTCCTGCTCCTCAGTTCACAATATTTGTCATTCATGATAAACTTAACCATTAGAGGATTTTTTTCAAGTTCAGTATATAAAACAGCTTTGCTTCTCCTGAGGAATTAATGTATGTGACCACAAGAAAAACAGTGAGGCTATATCTCACATTTCTTCCTTCCTCAATACCACCTAGGTACAGGACCTATCTATATTTGATCAAATTTCAAAAAATGTCTCTTATCGAAGCTCATTTATGTATTCATTTAATAATGGAAAAACATATAGCTTTGGCAGGTTGGGAAGTGGGGTTTATTCCTTTCACTTAAAAAAAAATGTGAATGCAAGTGATGTCAGTGGTTACTTATATGCTACAATTGGTTAAAATCAACTGTACAAGCAGGCATGCATTCAGACCAAAGTATGGGGCTATGTCATAGATAGAGCCAAATCTCCTACTGCCTTTCTTGAAATCTAAAAAGTAGAAACCTTTTTAAATTTAATCATCAGCATTTTGCAGTGGCTCCCACATAGTCTGCTGGATCAAGGAGCTTTCAAGTCAACAGTCCATGGTCACTACGGTTCCTTAACAAAAATGACATGACCTAGGTGTTACCTTACTCATGGTAGTGGTGAAATTTTGAGAAGGTTCTTTGGCACATGCCAAGGTATGACTATTAAGTGGTCAACTAGAAAGAGACATCCTCACCAACTTCTAGGAATAGCACGGGAGCAATAATTTCTACCACAGGGCTAGGAATGGCCATATTTGTTCTCTGAAACACCTGATTCAAACTGCTCTGCAGATTAAACTATGGCTATCAGAAGTAACAGGTTGATGGCAGCAATTTTCTAACCAAAGACATTTATCATAAGAAAAGAATTAGAAAGACGCGTTTGGGGAAGGGTAGAAATGGTGATCGAAACTCCATTTCTAACAGCAGTTCCTTCTACTAGCCCAGCGCTTCTCAAGCTCTAGTGCGCATCAGAAGATCTTGGAGGGCTTGTTAAAACAGAAATTGCTGGTCCACGCCTCCGAATTTTTGACCTAGTAGGTCTGTGGTGGGACCTGAGAATCTGCATTTCTAAGGAGTTCCTAGGTGATCTGATGCTGCTCTTTTGGGGATCACACTTCAGAACCACTGTACTAACTCACCGTGTCACACCCACCGCAGCTGGTCTACTTAGCCTCACTATGTGCACTTGTTTCAGAAGCTCTGTTCACACCATCCTTGGAACATCTCTGACCACTTAATCAGAAAAATTTCTCCAAGAATAGAAATGAGTTTTGAAAATTCTTTAGGTCTTAAAGAGGTCTTAGACAACAGCCTGGAATGGTAGAAAATGTCTCTTGACCAAGTCAGAGCCCTCATTCTGGCAATTTTCATAGGTAATGTTATAGGAATGAGCATTCAGCTGACAAAAGAGTTAAAAAAAAACTTCTCTCTTCAACTCACTAAATTAATGCTCCATAGAACACACTTCAGGAAAACTTGGGCTGAAACTAATGGTAGAACTGTGTACATGTTTGAACTCACCAATATTTCAAACTTTTGACATAGAATTCTTTTTTCGAATGAAATCTTGCATAAAACACCAACTTATAAAACAGATTCTTGGCAGAATAAACATCATTTGTAGAATACCTGAAGCTCCTGGAGAATCCTAAGATTCCAAAGAGCACGGTTTGAAACCCCATTTAGTGCATAATAAACACAGACTCTTAGGATAGCTGTTATTGCTGGAAGGTGTCTGTGAGCCCTAATCTGTAATGCTTGGCCCTCGACCAGGACTCCTTTCCTCATTCCTTTACACAAATGAGCACAGAACTGTGTGGAAGTGCGAGGGCAGGTTCATTTTCAGAGATCTCATAACTGATGGTACTTCTCTACTCAGTATTTTAAAATCAGATATGATTGTGTCTTATCAGCAATGCAGACCTTGCATTTTCAGCTTGCAAGTGTTAGGCTACATGTCTTGTTTTTCACCTCTTACCTGAAAAGGGTTTGAGCCACTTCTTTATTTCTTCCTTTTAAGGTGGAAACACTGTGCTTTAATTACCATGTTCCCTACCACCAACAAAAGAAATATAATATGGAGAAATATGTCATGTTTTCCATTTTGTTATGGATTGTTGTATAAACTGCCTCTCTGCTTCCCAGCAGAAATGCCCATGAAAAACGACATTTCTCTTGGAGATGGTAGAGAAGAGCAGATGCTGAGTGCCATTTTTGCATGTGGCATTTTGTTTACTAATTTGCAAAATTTGTTTTACCCCCTGCAGCTGTAAATGAAAAAGCTGTAAAACTAAATGAAACTCTAGGAACTCAAGACAAGGCCTTTGAGAGAAATTTGCAAGAGCTTCAGAATGAGATTGATCGGATGATGACAGAATTGAGGAGGAAAAATCTAGACACACAAAAGGAAGTTGCTGAAGATGAGTTGGTGTGAGTGGATGCTCTGTTATTTTTTCATTTGATAAACCGAGCTTTTCAAATTGCTCATAGTTTTCTAAACTTTCTGTCACATAGATCAGTAGGAGATACTCTGTTTGCTGTTTATTTTTCATTTACTTAGTTATAATATATCTTGCTCTAAAATGGATCAAAGGCATGTTTATACGTATATGTAAATAATCAAGCAAATGATCTTTTCTGGTGCTATCCCTTCTGCAATTAGGCTAATGGGCTTGCTTCATTAATTTCCTATATTAGGGACTTTAAAACTATCAATTGTTTTTGTTTTAATAAAAATGTATTTGGATAAAGAAAGTTATGAATTTAGCAGGCCATCTTATATAATTTGTCATCTTAAGAAATGTCAAATAAGAGTTGTCAAAAATACATGCCTAATACTAAGAAAGAAAGGTCGGGAATTTGAGGTTGGGAATAATGATAATGATTTTACTAATGCCAATGAGTTGCTGTGACTGAGTAAAAAACTACATTTTTACATTCATAGGCAGCTAACTTCAAAATGGTGGTGTTATTAATATTTAAATAATATATACTAAACCAGCAACATCAGCAACACTTGAGAACTTGTTAGAAATACAAATTATCAGACCGACTAATCAGAAACTTTTGGGATGGGGCCCAGCAATCTGTTTTGACAAATGCTTCAGGGGATTATGATGAGAACTACTGTTTCTCAAGTATTTAGCCTTCCTTAAAGGGCTCAGATATTATCACTTTAGGAAAACCATTAAGTTAAATCCAGGGAACTCCCAGAACACTCAGTTCAAACAAAAAGAAAAGTAGATCAAAATTATATTATACTATCATGTCAATAACATGAAGTTATACTCTCTGGTTCTAACCAAACATATCAATATTCATATCTTACATTCAAAGTAACAGAGAAAATATCTCATTATGGTAAATCAGGTAGCTTTTATTTTGGGCTTATAAAGTAAATTATAAACTCATTTCATCAGCCAGAATATGAGAATAACATGAGATCCTTTCCAAATGAAAATGTTGTATTACTAATAAATTTAGAATATGTGGATTTGTGTGTGTGTGTGCTTTAATTTTAATTGTAAATGGTCTTGCCACTTTTCAGCTATCAGTTTTCAGCTTGGTTTAGCACAGTCACTCTGCTTTAAATCCTGTCTTATTTTTCCAGACTTTTAATGTTAGCATCTCTTTGTAACACTGTTTAATACCAATAAACCCTGAGGCCGTGACAAGGGCTTATTGTCTGTTTTTGGTCTGGGCCATTTATAGAGCTGCAGAAGGCCTTCTGAAGAAAGTGAAGAAGCTGTTTGGAGAGTCCCGAGGGAAAAATGAAGAAATGGAGAAGGATCTCCGGGAGAAACTGGCTGACTACAAAAGCAAGGTTGATGATGCTTGGGACCTGTTGAGAGAAGCCACAGATAAAATCAGAGAAGCTAATCTCTTATCTGCAGCAAACCAGAAAAACATGACTGCTTTGGAGGTGAGTCTCAGAGGCTCTTTCATCCAAAACTAGGAATGTGGAGTGGGGGTTTGACATGGCCGAGTAAGTCGAGTTGATGCACATTTAGTCAATGAAGTATGATGACTCTGAAAGGAGACGACTAAGAAGCAGAACAAGGAATGATCCTGTTTTTGTTTTTTAGTTAATGATCATTGCCCATAGAATCAAATAAAATTTAGATAAACAATTTAAGATTTTTAATGACAGTGTGGTACCATGGAATGAGAGCTTTACTAGGGATCAGGGGTCCTTGTTCTAAATGACAACTGTGCTACTAACTAGAAGTACAAGCTTGGGCAAGTCAATTAAAGTCTCGAAGCATCCGTCTCCCAACCGTACAGTGAGTGCATGATTCTGCAGCATCTCTAGGGCTTCTTCAAGTACTAATACCAGGTGGTTTTACAATCCACTCAACCTAATCCACAAACCACGATTTAGACGTCTGGCTGCCATAAAATCACAGAAATGCCAGGGATTCTGTCACGAAATCTGGGCACGGAACAAATAGCTCACTGAGAGATCAGAGCTTGGGAGAATTTTGGTTCTCTTTTTCTTTGCAGTGTGTTCTGTGAAAATCATACTTTACAAGGGACTAACATGAACAGATCAAGTCTGAGTTATTCTTCCTTCCATTTCTTCAGACAAGAGATACTTCTCAAGAAATAGTAGACTCCCTTTATTTTAGAGTGCCAATGAAGCTAGAACTAAAGCAGATTCCTCCATCCATTCCTTTCTCCCTTCCTCCCTCTCTCTTTCCTTTCTCTTCTCTCTCCACCCTCTCTTTCTTTTGTTTCGTTCTTAATACTTAACATGGCAAACTGGTCACTTTTCCCGAGTGAATTCAGCACAAGATGGCACAAACCTGTATTTGGCGTTTGAAAAACAACAACTTTCTCCCCAGAAACAAACTCACCTTTGCTCTTTTCAAAGTATTTGACCCCAACAGATCTGAAAACAGTGGCAGACCTTTATCTCTTCTAACATAGAATTTCACCTTTAGCTATAACCGAACACTCTCTGGCATATATTATGCTCTCTAAACTGTTTGTGGAATTACAGTTGGATAAAAAGAATCTGGAGGGTCTTTTTTCTTATACACTCATTTCTTTCCATTTTCCTTTGGATTAAGAAGTAAGAGGATGGATTAATTTTTTAAAAGAATTTTTTTTCTGGGTCCCTCTGCTGGTACTTAGCCTTGTCATTTTGATAAAAGATTGAGGAGACTCACTGATATATCTAATCTTAACCAATTTGGAGTCTACTGACATGCCAGCAATATTAAAGAAAAAGCCCCGTCTTGTTAGGTAGGATGCTGGGCCGCTGTCATATCACAGGCAGCAGCATGAATCATCTTGCTCCGTGACACCCCGGTGGTGTGACTTACCCGGAGGTGCACTGCTCCATTTTATGGCAATGGTTTAAGAAATTAAAATTACCTGTGTGGGAAGTATAATAAGCATTCGGAAAGTATTTCAGGAAGAGTTATAGTAGCATAGTAAATGGTGCTTTTAGCTATTCCTTCATTGTAGTGATGTTTAAAACCAAGAGCCATCATTCTCGGGTACCCCTAGAGATGCCTGGAGCTTATGTAGTCACTACTGAAGTTTAAGTGGTCCTTTTTGTATTTTCACTTTGTATGTCATGCTTAACTAAAGGCTTATTTAAAACTTACTAGAATAAATAAACTGGCTAAATTAACATGAATAAGGCACAGCTTTATTTACGTTCGCTTGCCAAGGCTGATTAAAGTTGATTGCCAAGGTTGATGCTAGACTGGCCAATAAAGACCTCACCTGGAGAGTTTGCTAAACAGATGGATCACCTGGGCTCCCAACCAGAATCTGAGTTACCTGGTCTCGGGGGTGGCCCAGGGTCAGTATGATAAAACATCCCCTGGGTTAATCTGATGTGCATGGAGGTTTAAGAAGAACTGATACTTTATATCCATTTGATTGAGTAATTAGTTGTGTTCTAAATAAATGATTTCATTGAGCCTGTGCCCACAAAGTAGGTGATATAATAAGACTCAACATAATTTAAGAAAGCAAACACATGATTTTTATTATTAAAAACATTTATTGGGCCCCTACTAAGTTCAGGAAATGCACTAGACACAAAAACTGAATATACAAACACTGGTCCTCATGGTGAGGTCCTTGGAACAAGTGGCATTAACATCGTCTAGAAACTTGTTAAAAATGCTAATTCTCAGGTTCCACCCCAAATCTGTCAACTCAGAAACTGGGAGTAGGGCCCAGTAAACTTGTGTTTTTAAAATCCTACCCATGATTCAGATGCAGTCTTAAGTTTGAAAACCACTGATATAAAGAGCAAAACACCATCTCTGGTGACTTCAGGTGACTTGTATTTAGTGGGAGGGCCACACAAGTAAATTTGTCTCTACACTACAGTAGTTATCTTGGAGGTAAGCAAAGGAAGGGCATCTAAATCACCCCTGGATTTAGGAAGGGCTTCATAGAGAACCTGACACATATGCTAAGTCATGAAGGATAAGTTTTAATTAGTCAAAGTAGAAGAGGAAGAACATTCCAGAAACAGGGAAGGAAAAAAACCATGCAAACACATGCATAAAAAAATAAGTAACACATTTTGGAGAAAATTCAGTGGTTTGATAAGGTTGGAATGAAGACTGCTTGTGAACGAGTGAGAGAATAGAAAGATAGAGAGGGCCCAGACCTTGAGTTACGAGAGAGCTGCGTCTGAGACTAAGCTAAGGAATTTGGTTTTATCCTGAAAGCTATCAGAAGCAATTGAAATATTGGAACCATGGATTAAAATTACATTTGGAGACTTTGTGAGTGGTACCTGTAAACTCAAGGGTTGTTTTTGTATTGGAAAACAGTGTGAAAGAAGGCAAGGAAGACAGGCAGGAATAATATGCAGATGTCTGTTAGACACCTGCCATCTCAAGGTGCTTTTGGCAACCAGGGTGTTTGAAGTTGAATACGAATGATTCCTGGCCTCAATAGAACTTACAATTTCCTGAAAATTCAGGCATTTTAACCTTTGGTTGTATGTAATACTGTGACTAATCGGGGCTGGGAGACTCAGCAAAAGTTTACCAAAATGATGGTATCTTAGCAGAAATTCATAGAAATGATGGAGTGGCACCAGCAGAAACACAGCTTTGGAAATGTAATCTTAGGAAGTATCAAATACAGCAGTAACAGTCGTTCATAAGCTACATAAAAGTCTGTAGCAGAAGACAGCTCTAAAAATGGCCTTTGGAGCCAGATCATAGAAGGCTTTGAATACAGCTTTCTAGAACAGGACAGGGTTGGGAGGACATGTCCAGTGATGGAGGGAAGACAGACCGGGCCAAGGGGTAAAGAGAAGATTAGTGAATCAATTAAGCAAAGAAACGTACATTGAACAGTGTCTCCACACTTATCATTATAACCTTGAAAAGGAAGGATTTTGAAGAAAGTGAGCTGCTAGATAAACGGATAGACAGGAAAGTAGCTTTTGTACGTTCTTGATCCACCACCCAACACCCCCTTGCCCCCAACAAAAGATGTTGAAGTTACAAAGGTCTGGAATGAATTAAGATCTAATTAGAAGGTAAAAGTAGAAATATAACAACTATGATGTCCAAACAGAATCACTTAATTAACATTTCTGCTTGTGGTATAGACTTGGAGAATAATTCTCTCTGTACATGAGCCCTCTTTCTGCTCCTTAAATGCTCAAAGCTTCCTATCTTAAGTGTTTTATATCCTACATCATTCTCTACCCATTCCCTCTCTTTATTTTTTTAGCACTCATCATTACTTAGAGATATCTTATATGTTAATTTACTCATTCGTTCTTTCCCTTCAGACAAGCCCCAAGGAGCATGTCTTCTTGCCCACTGTATCCCCAGGGCCGAGACAAAACAGAAGGTTTCTTCTCAATGAATAAAGCACCATAAAGCAAACCCAAATAAATGTTATAATACTTTTATCAATATTTAGGAGCTCCAAATCTTCATCTTTCCTTGGTTCAAAGCTAGATTTTATCTGTGTCTAATCTGAAAATTGCCACCACTGAAATCTCCTTAATCCCTAGATCATTTCTGCTGTAGTATGGTAAAAAAAACACATTTGGATTTTCGCATAACAGTTGGTTCCCTAAAGTGACTCAATTACATCTTTTATAAAGATTCTAACTTACTGCTTAATTGAAACCAAAATGAATGTAGCTCTTCACCCAACATGTATGTGGAAATATTCTCCCTACTGTTGATACAGCATCTCAAATTACCTTGATTCATAAATACAAACAAGCTGTGCTGAAAAACGATTCCTGAATGTCTGTCGGTGGTAAACTTTAAGTCAGTTCATACAAAAGCTAAGGGCTAAAATTGATAGTTATGTAAAAGGATTTCGGACCCTTGAATAATAAGATATGATTTATAACTGCAGCATCAGGACTACCTCTGTATTTGTTGTCCGTGGAGGGAGAATGAAATTTCCTCTGAATTAGGCAAGGAAGGGAGAAGTGGAATGAGCCAAGTGTCACCAGTGCAAGTCCCAGGAATGCAATCTCATTTCATTTATTCATTCAAATCTACTCATTGAGGAAATTCTTCCAGGTACTGGAGATAGAGTGATACAAAAACTGTTCTTATGGAATTTATATTATAGTGAAGAAGATAGTCACTAAACCAATAAATAAGTATTTAATACGGCCAAAAAGTCTGGAGCATGGGCTGACATACACAGTAAGTGACATGTTCAGTATCTTGCGTGATGAATTCAGTGTTATCCTTCAACAACTAGGTACAGTTCAACAGGCTATACGTTTCCCCTCCTCCCTATGCACGCATCTTGTGATGAGTTAGTGTTGCCTATTTTGTTAAATAACCTGTGCTTTTAGCAGCTCTTAGAAGAAGCAATCAAAATGGTTTAATCCATACAAAAAATAAAATAATATTGTCTATGTTTCTATATTTATAGCCAACCTATAGAATACAATTCAGATAAATGAGTGCTAGGAAAAAGAAAGTAAGGGAATTATAATAGTTAACAATTCTATACTGTTTACTGTGTGCCAGTTCTAAGCCTGTTCTTCTCAAATTTTAGTGTCTATCAGTCACCTGGGGTTCTTGTTAAATGCAGATTCTGAGTTGGTCGCTCCCAAAAAGGCACTGAGATTGTGCATTTCTAACAACCTTCCTGATGATGCCAGTGCTGCTGGTCAACGAGCCGCATGTTGAGTACTGGGGGCCCTAGCATTTCACATGTAATGTAATGGCTCAGTGGCAGGAACAAGGTGCATGTAGTGGCAGCAAATTGAAGTGGTTGGTGAAGAAGTAGGGAAAGTAGGGTGTGGAATTTGTGCTACTCTCGTGCAGATAAGAAACATGATTTCTACAACTGGAGTCAGTGCTTTCACAGTTGAAGACCCAAGCTTAGGTCGATTCAGATCTTAACTACACTGTACTAACTGTGTGACCTTGGGTAAATCACCTTAACTTGTTCAATTTTTTACTTATTTAAAAGGTGATAAATATGGGACCCATTGCATTAGTGTAGAATTAAATGAGAAAAGCTTATAAACTACCTGGCACATACTGAGATTTAAATGAATACATAAACTAGCATTATTATTTATATAAAAAGTATAAATATCAGAGGCTTCAAATGATAATGGATGCAGTTAAATCCACAGGTAAAATGTGATTGGAAGAATGAGTCAAACTAGCAAGAAAAAAGTAGACAAAGTTATGTTCCAAATGGAGAAATAGAACTATTTCTTTTTCGTTGATTTTACTCTTCTAGACTAGGAATGAGTTTCATGAGGTTTTGAGACAAGCTATCAGTTTCAAAGAAAATTTAGAGTCTGCTCTCTTTATATGGAACAGTCCATTAAGTTTATTCTTCCATGTGATACTTTCTCTTTTTTTTGAAAAGTACTTCCCATAAGTTTCTTTAAAATCCCACTTCTTCCAATTTTTATAGAACTCCTCTAGAATAAATCTGCTTTCATTTATGCTCACAAAATATTCCTTTGGACATAGATTCTGGAATGTAATGTCTAGTTCCAGTGTAACTCAGTGTACTACCGCATGTTCAGTAATACATTTTCAGCACTTCCATTGTAGTTCTTGCTTTAAAAGTATTTTTTAATTCCTCAGCTACCATCACATAACTTTTCTTCTCTTCGCTGACTTTCTCACAATAGGAGGCAGAAAGTACCTACAGGCATTTAAATAAAGTAACTCTTAGAGGGCTGGCTGGGTAGTTTATATCATTCGTATCTAGCCTCATACTCAACATGACATACCTTGTTTGCAAAGTCTTGTTCAGACAGGAAAATCAAGAATACAGGTCTAAATAAGGTTTTCCCCAAAGGGCATTTTGATGTGTTGTTCATACTGTCCTACAGCAAAAGAAGGAGGCTATTGAAAGTGGCAAACGGCAAACTGAGAACACTTTAAAAGAAGGTAATGACATACTTGATGAAGCCAACCGTCTTGCAGATGAAATCAGCTCAGTCATTGATGTGAGTATTTGATAAAACCCAAAGTTAAAAGAAAGATGATAATGACATAGGCCCTCATAAGTGGGAACCAATGAGAAAACTCAGTAATATAAGCAAATACTGTTATTTTCTTGTGGGTATAAAGTTGTTTTTGCATTATTCCTTTGTCATCATGCCCACCTGTTGGTAACAATTAGAGCTTCACATTACTCTCTCAATAGACATGAGTGTCTGGTGAGGGTACTCACACACTCACACCAACCTGTGCTTTTGTTTTCACAATGATGGAAGGCATTTCTTGTTCCCAGGACAGCACTTACAATCTGCTTCAATATTCATGTAACATCAGCCAAAAGAAATGTAAAGCTACAAACAGACTCTTAACATACTTCCTAACGCAGTAAAAACTAATATACAGTGATACCTGGTAATAGAAATGCAAATGGTCTAAAAGATCCTAATGACTATCATATATGCATTTATACTATCTTTTTTTAAAGAAAGATGGTTAGGTTCTTCTTGGTATAAACTGGCTTCATGAATTTCCTAATCTCTTTGATTAAATCACAGCTTTTATTCTCTATTCTTTTTTTGCTAGGTTAGTAAATTTGAAGTCCATAAAAAATTAAGCATATGTAATTATATCTCTAAGAGAAATTAGTAAGTGAGAGGAGGCTTGGATTTACCTACTTTAAATGCCTTCTTTTCTCTATGTATCAGTATGTTGAAGACATTCAGAATAAATTGCCCTCCATGTCTGAGGATCTGAAAGATAAAATAGATGCCCTCTCCCAAGAAATAAAGGACAGGAAGCTTGCTGAGAAGGTGTCCCAGGCTGAGAGCCATGCGGCTCAGTTAAATGATTCATCTGCTGTCCTTGATGGGTATGTCATTTGTTGTTGGAAATATCTATGTATCTTGACATGGGTCCAAAAGTTTTGACTAACAGAAACAGTAGAGAATTGCTTTCCAATCTTGATTTTTGTAATTATGAACATACGAGCTACACGGCCTTTCTGTGGAAAAGCCTAATTAGAAGGGTCTGGGCGAAGCTCTACTGGAGCAGCATCAAAAGTCTGAGTTAAAAGTGGATTCAAATATGGCATGGTGGGGAGTGACATTGCCTTAGGCTACACTTAGAAAAAAATTTTCTGTTCTTTATTAGAGAGCACAGCAGTTGCCTTATTAGCATTTTAAATAATAATATATAAACACATTCTGCTCCAAATTTCAGTTTTATATTTTTAATGGAATCAAAACTATTTAATGTTAAAAGGGTGGCTTTTGAAAAATGTGGCTCCATACTTAGCCTTGAAGTCTTTTTTTTTTTTTCACTCTTCCAAACTCCAGGGAGATACTACATATTCCTGTAAATTAACAGCTCACTATAGCTGGGATTCTTATATGAGTGGATGAGGGAGGGGCATGTAGTGAGGTGTGCTTGACTAGTATACAGCCTTCTAGGTATAACAGGTAGGCTTCCCCTACAATTTTGGAATTGTCCTAAGAATGTAGGTGCTATTAGCCCCAAGAATAATTTTCCTAAATTAATCTGTATTTAATGTATTCCATGTGTAAAGTTTTGTTCCAATGCTTAATATACTTGATACAAAGGAAAAATATTAATGTTTGAAGACCCTGGGCAAAACTCACACACAACTCATTTTATAACAATTTTATAATATTTTTCTAATTTCACATGAAGGGTGATAAGTGGAGTGGTAAGTTAGAAGTCAGCAAATGCAGGATCCAAGTCCTTAACTAATGACATGGTGGTCATGTGACCTAGGACAAGCTATATAACCACCTGAGATTCATTTGTCCTCATCTGAGAATTGCACCTACTCTAAAGAGATTCTGTGAAATTCATTCCCATAATGTGGAACAAGTGCTCTGAAACCTGTAGAGTGCTTCACAAATGACATAAAGGATTGTCTCACTGCTCATACTTGCATGGTGCACATGGTTGCAGAAACTTCTGGAGGATGCTATGAGTACTTAAAAATATGTTGGTAGTATTTCATAGCTTAATTATTTAGGAATGCACGTTTAAACTGAAAACTACAACATAATACAGTAAGTAGATCTCTCACTATGACTTGGAATTATCATAATTATATTGGCCATGATCATTTGGAAGCCACATTTGTTATAAGTAAGATGTTCTTCATTTGAGTACCAACTGCTCTGATGTTCTTTTTTGGGGGTAATCTCAACAGAATCCTTGATGAGGCTAAAAACATCTCCTTCAATGCCACTGCAGCCTTCAAAGCTTACAGCAATATTAAAGACTATATTGATGAAGCTGAGAAAATTGCAAAAGAAGCCAAAGTTCTTGCACATGAAGCTACAGAACTGGTAAGAAACAAACCGTGTTATGTACTGAGAATGGAGGTCAATCTGTTTGAGTAAGTATCTAAACTAAATCTCTTAAATGTAAATAAGCTCTGGAAAAATCCTAGTAAATTAGAATTTTTTTTTGGAATTATTTTCAAAGGCTCCTTTTAAATTTTCTCCCAAATAAATCCTCAATGTGCGGTAATCATAGCAGAACTTTTTTCTCAGCCACCCACTACTTACCAGTACTGATAATGGTCTTTAAAAATTATCACAGATGACAAATAGGTTTGTGCCACCAATTTGCAAAGGAAAAACAGTCAAACATAAGACTCTAAACAGGGAAATTTATCACTATTATTCCAAATGTCTTCAGTGTGAAGGTGCCTTGGAAATTGACACCATTACTTATAGTCACATAAATTGATTCTATGTAAAATTTGATTATAAAGTGCACATTATATAAAATGCATCAGATCATATACTTCTAAAATATTTATACTATTTCTATCAATTGAAATGTTTACTTTCAAAGCAACTTTTGGCTGCTGTCATTGTTCACAATAAATTTGCAATTCATATTTTAGAGTTTTGAGGTTCCAATTATAGCACATTATCTGAGTGTCTTCAGTAGTGACAAATCTTCATTCTTTACATGAAGAGCAACACTTTTTAAACAAGTTATGTGATAAATCTTGGTAATACTATTTTAGGTCAAAAAGCATTTCATAGGAAGCACATGATGAGTTAAAATGTTTAGAACCATCATTTACTTCTTTGGCTTCACACAGAATCTCCCAAATACATCAGAATTTCAGAAAGAAAGAAAAAAACTTGATTGGACATTTGACTGTGAAGGAAATATGTATAAATGGTGGATGTTTAAGGAACAAATCAATATCTTCTTTGCTTTGGTATTGAGCACAAATGCTTTCTCAATCTCAGGTATATTAGAAATATTTGCCACTCTAAGAGGGCTTCTCTTATGGGCATAGTGAAAACATCATATTCCATCAGCAATTACTACTATTTTGGTTTCTCTGGAATGAGCTCTCTAGTACCATATGTTGCGTTTATTTTTTATTCAAAATCATGACACAGTTACTGCAGAAACTTCCTTATGTTCAGTCATTCTTTCAAAACGAACCATTTTTCAAATCTATTTGAAGACCCCAGTTTTCAAGTTCACCATTTTCATCTGACCTGTGTTTTATTGGATGAGCTTTTTCAGCATCTAGCACAGTTCTTGGCAAATAGCAGACACTCACGAGTGAATGAATGAATGTCATTCTCATCGATGTTTTCATGCCTACTTACAGTCTTTTGTACCATAAAAATCTCACTGTTGTCATTGCTTCATTTAACGTTTTATGTTAAAGACATATTACTTTCACCCAAATGTAAGTTTTTACACTTACGAGACTCTCATTTTCATGCCAACACGAAATACTCACTTTTCCCCAACCCCGATGCTTATACATAATAGACCAGCCAACCTCAAACATAGAAGGACAAATTTTAATGCATTGCAGTGTTTTCCCTTGTTATTGGTATTCCCTTTCTCTTCCCATAAACCATGTAAAAATAATTAAATATCTGAAAAATTACAAAATAAGTGCTAAAGAGAATCACTGATTTATTAAATGGCTATCAGCAAACACACAGAAGACTGATTTTTGTCCAGAAAGTTTGTTGGACTATGTTTCATGAACAGAATAAATAAAGCTTTAATTTTAATGTCATTATAATATAGTTCTGTTTTACTGGGAAAGAAATATATTTGCCATTAGGTTGAGCAATTACCTAGATAGTACTAGCATTCCATAAATGTAAGAGCTGGTATTATTGCTAGAACTATAGATAAACATGGACGAGTAAGATTAAGTTCATTATTTATGTATGAAAGAGTCACTTGAGTCTAGTCCTACAAAGAAGGAAGAATGTTTTCAATGAGTTAGAAACAAAGGACAAAGAAACAAAGCAGGGATTTATACAAGGAGAAAAAAGACATGTTCTACAAGCAATAAAACAACCAATTATTACAGTGAGGAAAATGGACATAAGATAATGTAAGAAAAAAAAGCAGTGAAAACACCACAGGAAAAGGAACAAATGAATAGCAGAATAATCTCAAAGCATAATTGCCAGCAATTTTAAAACCACTTCACTTTTTAAAATCTGCTTAAGTCTACCTATTTGTAATAAACACATCATCAAGAATAGAATTGAAAGGAAAATATGAGTGAGGAGATGGTTGATCCTTTATTTTAATTAAATAATAAGCAGTGGAAGTTATAAGCAATTCAAGTTTGTAGTGTAGTTCCTATGTAAAGAGTAACAGCCTCGTGTCTTGCATACATAAGTTATTTAAATATTAAAATGAATTTATTATGAAAATATTATTTTAGGAACATAGACATTATGAAAAAACAAACACTATTTTTCTGTCATTGCTGGGTGGGAAAATACTATTATTGTATTATTGGTACAAAAGATTGTTTCCCTACACGCAAGCTCCAAGATAACATCTCATTTAATACCTCTCATTGTGGGGTGCAAGGAGAAGGAGAAAGAAACTATGTCACTGTTTGCAAAATAGAATATAAAGATCTGGTAATTTTTTTTCTAGTCTTAATTGCTTTAATGCTTAAACCTTTAAAAAAAATTGCCATTTCATGGGTGAACTTAAAACCTATATTATCAACCAGATCAGATTTTAGAAGTAGATAAAAATAGATTTCATATACTGCTGGATCCAGAGGCAATAGCACAGTTACAGTGTGGTGGCACTGAGATGAGACCCTCTGCCCTTTTCCACTGGGAAGTTCTTAGGTGCTATGCACTTGAATCTGGTGTATCCAAACAGCAGACCACAACAACAACAAAAGAAGGGTAAGGTTGAATGAAATCTGTAGTTCTGGTTCTTTATGATCATGAAAGATCCAGATCTCCACCTGTTCCTTTCTTTCTTTCCCCCTCTCCCTTTCTCGAAGTGAATGGAATGTGCTCTGTGATATATAGTTCAGTGTAGAAAACATCAGCAGTCTTCATCTTCCCTAGGTATCTTGTACTTAAAAGAATCACTTTTTAACTTCCCATGGCAAATGAAGATTTCTTCTTTCTTTTGTACCTTCTTCTTCACACTGCAGTCACTGTTATTGTCTGAAACTTCTCCCCGCCTCTCTCTCTCTCTCACATACACACATACACACACACACACACACACACACACACACACACCACCAGCAATGTTCCTTAATACCCTCCAGCCCAGGATCCTCTGTCTCAATTAATTTCAGTGATCTTCACTAAGAATCAGCATTACAAACTGATTTATACTGGCTTTGAACTACAGTACACAACGTGGTCTTCCTCTTTATTCTCCAAATTCAATGTCTCTCACTTGCTACAATTACCCTTCATTCCTAGGATCCACAAACATAAATATCTTTAGTATAATCTTTTCCATGCATATGTAGGAAAAAATAATATAAAATTCAGAAGATAGTGAGGGCAATTTGTTAAGTAATGCACTTTCTCATAAAAATAATAATAGTGGGGTAGTTAGTAAAGAACAGTGCTGGGGAAGTAATTATGTAGGCCTTAGATGAGCTAAAGAGAGGGAGGAAAGTCTAGAAAAAATTATATTCTACAGGAGGAAAATATACCTAAAATTAAGTAAGTTTAAAGCCTCAGACACCTGATTCTAATAAATATGTGAACTGCTATTATAAGTGACTTCCCACTGTTTATTCCTTAATATGAGGAGAGTAAAAACCCATAGAAACTTCAAAAGGAGTTTTTTCTTTCTTTAAGGTCAAGAGTCTACAGAATACATTGGATTTTTGTAAATTTACTCTTATGTGGCAGATGAGTGGGGAGAAACATCCTGATAGAAAATAAGGATATTAAAGGAAAGTCAGGAAGTTCTGATAACATGGCAGCCTGAGTTAATTTAGATCCATCCTAATGTTAGAAATTCACAAAAATGCTAAATTTTAACTCCCCAAGTTTAATACATATTTTATTTTAGAAAGAAGAAATAAAGGGGAATCTAAAGATAAAAACGAAGGTAAAACAGAATGGCACACTCTAGGGCTGGCACCTTGGTGACCCTGTGAATTCGGAACATAAATATAGATCGTATGTCTAGGAACTGGGACTTTAGAGCCCAATCAGGGAGAGAAGACGTCAGAGACATCATCCTAAACCTACAAAAGAAGGAGTCTTTTTTGACTAATTGAAAGTATGGAAAACCATGAGACTTTGGATCAATTGTTGTCATCAATGAACACTCCTTCTAGCTCAGGAACATGCCAAGGAGCCTTGTTTCTTTTCATGCTTCCTGTTGTGAAAAATGTCTCTCATAAGTTGCTGAAAACACAAGCTTATGAATTGAAGTCCAAATTTATACCATCCATATGGTACAAGGCTTCCCAAGCTAAAAATTGAATGGAAGAGAGGAGGGGAACTGGCCCTGGCTCTTGGAGCCCCCAGAGCATCTAGAAGGACACAGAAGAGTAGTCTGATTAGATACACTATAAATAGTCAGCCAGGAAAAAGGGTAAGCAGGCAAAATATGTAACCTTATCCTGAGGTTACTAAAAAATCTGAAAAAGAATATAAAATAAAAAGGTTTAAATTATTGAAATGTTAAAAAGAATGAATAGAAAAGAGTGATAAAAAGAAAAAATAAAGAAGATGATTATGGGAATTTGTAATAGAAGCAAATAAAGTTTCTAAAAATAAAAAATATGTAGAATTAAAATTAAAAATTGAATTGGAGGACTACACAAAAGGAAAAGAGAACAGGTTAATTGAAAGTGTTGAAGACATTACCCAGACTGCAACAAATATGGTAAAACATAAAAGGAGTGTATGAGACGAGGAATGTAGATTGTAAAACTGTTATGGAAATCTATTAGGAGTTTCAGAAGTTGAGAGGAGTGAGAATGGGAAGTAGTAATAGTAAAAGAGATACTGAAAATTTTCAAGTGCTGGTAAAAGATATGATTTCTCAAGTTAAGGAAGCCCATCATGATAAATAAAATTAAGTCCACACCTGGATAGATCATTGTTAAACTACAGAAACCAAAGACAAAAAGAAGACAAAGTCTTAAAATAATCCAGAGAGAAAATGCAATTCTCTAGAAAGGAATAAAGATTTTTCAGTTAACATATTTCCCATGAAGTCATGATAGAAATCCAAAGACAAGGTGCTGATATAACATGCCAATCAACTCAGAATTCTCTATCTAGTTACATCTCATTCAGAGAGGAGGACAAAAAAAATGGTATTTTCAGATAAATAAAGACAGAGTTTACCAATCACAGATGCTCACTGAGCTACAATAAAATACACTTCAAACAAGAGATCAACAAAATCAAGGACACTGGGGATTATAGAGGCAAAAGAGAACAAAAAATAGTGAATGTGTACAAATATAAGTAGCATTATAAAAATCAGGAAGATAATAATTACCAAATGTGTGTAATTGTTTTAAAAAATAGAACTGAAAAATAAGAAAATAACATAAAAATGGGACAGATGGTCAGAGTTAACATTTTTTAAGTTGTTGAATTTGGGGGAAGAGAATTAAAAAACTGGTTAGATTTAATCTTCATTACATATATGTATTAAACATTGAGGGTAATTATAGCATCATGAATCAGAGTTCTCCAGAGAAACAGAACAAATAGGATGTACTATATACAGACAGAGATTCATGTTAAGGGATTGGCTCATGTCATTGTGGGCTGGCAAGTCTGAATTATCCAGGGCAGGACAGCACGATGGAGACCCAGGGAAGAGTTGTTGCAGTTTTGAGTTCAAAGTCAAGTCTGGGGGCAGAATTCCATTTTCCTTGGGGGACTTTAGTCTTTTCTGTTAAGGCCTTCAACAGATTCATGGGGTTCACCGACACTATGAAGGATAATCTGCTTTACTCAAAGTCTACTGATTTAAATGTTAATTACATCTAAGAAATACCTTCACAGCAAAATAAAGACTGGTGTTCGACCAAAAAAAAAAAAAAATGGTATCCTAGCCTAGCCAAGTCAACACATAAAATTAACCATAGCAAACAGCTATGCTTTCCAAATAAGCAGAGAGAAAAAAATGTGTAGAGAGGGGGATTTTCAATCAATTCTATGAAAGGCAAAAAAACCCCAGAAAAACAGAAGGAAAAAAGGTATAAGTAAAACACAAAATGTGATAGAGTTAAATCCAAATACAATAGTCAGGGTAACTGTTAATAGCTGCCTCAAGAAAAAAACTCCTGAAATCTCAGTAGCTTAATACAATTCAAGTTTATGTCTCATATCACACCCAGTGTGTGGGAGACAACCTTTCTCCATGTTGTAGCTACACAATACCATGTAGCCTCCACGGTTGTCCTAACAGGGAAAGAGAATGAAGGAAGAGACATGCTGGCTCTTACCTGCCTTGGGCACATCTGGTCCCTTGATCAGAAGTCTGCACGTATCTCAATCCAACTGTAAGGGAAACTGGGAAGAATACAAGGCCCGTAGAATATCTGATGAGCATTAACTGTCTCAGCTTCAAGTTGTCTTCATAATACATGCAAAGAGATTTAAATGACCAGTTAGATAACAAGGATTTTCATATTGGATTAAAAATGTTTTAACAAATGCATCCATCCGTATATGATGTGCACAAAACACCACTAGTTATAAGGGTACAGAAGACTGAAAATTAAAAATAATAATAATAATTTAAAAATAAATAAATAAATACTTTTAAAAATAAATTAAAAAAAATAAAAGAAGACTGAAAATAAAGGATGAGAAAAGATACATCAGAGAAACTCTAACTAGAAGAAATCTTGTGTACTAATACTAAAACAATCAAAATCTTTAAATTAAAAAAAAGACTATTAGAAATAGAGTCATCACAATATAATAAAAGGAACAAGTTAGCAAGGAGATTAAAAAATTTTGAACCCATGAGGTCATAACTATAAAGCCTAAGAATGAATAAAAGCAAATGTTAGAATGACGCAATCAATACCTCTATAATAATAGTGGGAGATTTTACCATTATCTTTCTTAAAAATTGACAGGCCAAGCAAAGAGATGTAAGGATACAGGAGGTTTGAAAAGTACCATAAAAACGCTTGATTTAATGGAGTTATAGAACTCTATATCAGTAAGATAATTAATTCTATATGCCATATTAGGTAAAGCTCATGAAACAAGCAAACAAACAAACAAAAAAGAACATGAACTCTATCACAAAGCACATATCAGCAAATCCTAACAATCCAATAGCATCTGGACTAAATTCCCTGATCACAATGCAGTAAAATTAGAAAATTATGCAGAAAGATTGCCCCAAAAATATTTCAAATAAAAAACACACTTCAAAATAATGTGTAAGTCAAAGGAAAAAAAGTTTGAAATTACAAAATAGTTTTATACAAAAAGTATATGTTAATATTATATATTAATATTCAGCTCTGATATATAAAACTGAACAGAAATAAAACTTACACACATCAGAATTTGTGGGGTACAAATACAGTGACAATGAAGTGGAAAATAAAGTCTTAAATGTAGATATTAGGAAAGGATTAGAACTGAAACCAATTAGCTAAAATTTCTGCTCAAGAAGTTAAAAAAAGTACAAAGAAAGAAAGAAAAATGAAGGCAGAAATTAATGAACTAGAAAAAAATATTAGACAGGATTGACAAAATAGAAAGCTGAATCTTAAACAGGCAACACGGGAACAATTAAGCACAGAGAGATGACATAGTAAAAGGATTAGGAATGAAGAGAAAGAAATAGCTATAGGTATAGTGTTCATTTAATAAATATGGTTTTACTATAGTACACTAGCAACTATATTCAGGTAAGTTTGAATGCTTCATGGAGTGAACAATAGATCTAAATTTACTCAAAAACAAATAGTAAACCCAAGTAGAACTCTAGTCATTAAATGAATTCAATCAGTAGTTAATAATTTACTTAGAACAAAATAACATCTACCAAATTTCAAAGACTCATCCGAAGAATTTCAGAAGAATAGAAAAAGCAGGAAAAAAGAGTCCTCAGCTTATTTTGTGAGGCTGGTATTAACGTGATGGCAAAACCCTGTATAGGAAAGTATTAAAAGAATAACTGTAGGCCAATCATAAACAGAGATGCAGAACTGTAAATAAAATTTTATCAAGCTAAGTCCAAATACATGTTTTTAAAGATATGGACCAATGCAGCAGAAAGTTAGTATCAGTCAAAAATGGGTGATGGGAATACAGATTTCTATATTAATTTCTATCATTATATGGTTAAATATCTTAGTTAAATATCTTACCTGAAATAAAGGAGGAGAGAGAAAATCAGTTCTGTAATAAGCTCTTCCATGAAAAATAAAAGGAAAATGGATCTACAGCATGCCTGGAAATGAAGCAACCACCTTCAGCCTTTACACCAAAAGCAGCCCTACATTTCCTTTTCTAATTCATGATGCGTGCATATTTTAATTTATTTTCAGTTGAGAAGAGAAGTGGATAATTTCAAGCAACAGTCCCCTGACCTACCTTTTCTCTAAACTCAGACCCCTAGGGCAATCGCTTCTAAATTTTTCAACTGTTTCTTCTCATGTATCTGTTCATATTACAATCATGCTATCATGTGATTCGTTACATTAGGGAATGATCCATTTAATTACTATATGATGAATGACACTCCCTTGGAGTGTGTCCCATCACATACCCCTCCCACCCATTTCCCATGGTACATCACCGGTTAGATCCCTTACTGTTTTCTTTTTAAACTCAAGTAAATATACTTAGTGCTTTATTTCCTGTTCCATAAATGATGAACTTACAGTCTCTAAGATGAAGGCATTTGAGTTCTCACCTTTCCCTTTAGTTCTCTTTCTTCCCTTCCTCCTCCCAACTTCTACCTGTTTAATTTTCCTACTGTCACATCAATAACATTTGTAATTTATCTACAACCATAATTGTTCCATGGCGGAACAGAAGTCTTTTGAGCCATTCCATTTCCTTAAAAGATCCCCTCTGATTGTTTTCAGGGAGGGACGGATGGGGGACACTTGACGTCTGTTTGCCAGTTGCTGTGTGCAAGAGTGAAGGAGAGGGGGGCACTCTGTTCCATAAAATGACTTGTCATGAATTATCTTTAATCTCATGACTCTCATCCTTTACCTTACCTGTTGTCTCTGAGGTCTGGCCTTCAGATTCTGTTTGTCTCCTTCCTGCCTTATACCCAGCTGAGCAAGTTGAGGGTAAAATACCTACAAAGGACTAAGGGGGAGTAAGTAGCTAAAGACCCACGTTGGTGTGGTTAGGAAAGGGTGTCCCTCCTGCTAAAGGGAAGACGCCTCTGCTGAGTCATACACTTTCTTCTGTCTTCTTCTCTTTCCTCCGTCACAGTTTTGTTTGCCACTGATCTCCCCTGAACAATTACTCCATTTTACTTCGTCTCTTGGTACTGTTTTCTGAAAACAATCAGTCTTTTGCTCAAAATTCAAATTCTAAATTAAACAATTCAGATTTCTGAAGAGTCTTTTGTTTACTTACTGTATGTTTCACTTCCTCATGGGAAGGGTGTGTCCAGGGCCTCCACTAACCCAAAAGACTGTAGGCGTTTGGAGAATCAGAAAAAGGCATCCCACTGGGCAAGACATGCCAGGGCACACAGCCCGGTGAGCAGTACCCTGGCCAGTTCCATCGCTTCTGGGTGTGAACCCTTGGGTCAGATGCCAGCTGTACAGCCCCAGCATCCACAGCATCTGGGACTCTGAAGGATGCTGTGACAATGCTTGTTTTCCTCTCTGCACATTCTGCTCCCATGGCCTGCTGCTGCCGTTTCACTGCGAGGTGACTATGGTGTTCTATGTTTTTCCTACTTCCTTTTCTCAGAAAAGAATGTCTCCAGAATTAAAATTTATGCTGAAAATAGAAGCCGAGTGGACAGAAACACGGATAACCCCATGAGAATTTCACTTTCATGAGTTCACAAGTACTATTCCCAAGTGATTTTCATATAGGTAACACTTGGGATATAGTAGCTGATCACTAAATGTAAATTGCCCCCTCCTGTCTCCAGACATTGATGCTAGGAATCTAGAAAGGCTAGGATGCTCCAGATTTCCAGAATGGACAAGATATTTATGTTGCCACGAGAGATAGGAAAGGTCAAAGGAAAAATAAAATTACTTTCTTTCTCTGGTTGTTTTGAGATCACTTATGAATTTTGAAAGTAGATGACTTGTAGGATTTTTTTTTAATGATTAGAATTAGGTTCAAGTGATGTGCCAGAATTTCCTAATCAAGTTGCAGGAAGAAGATAGCAGGTCAGAATTTGAGGATTTGAAGATCAGTCTCAGTGCATATTGCTCATGTATTGAGCTGTGTCAGCTAAAGTAGTACTTTTTTAAGAAACACTGTGCAGTCTATTCTGATCCCTCTCTTGGCTCAATTCCTATAGTAAATATCATCCCCAAAGCTTAGAACTTAATTTTTTTAATCTGGCTTAATATTCAGTCTCCAATTGTATAAGATAATTTCTTACCCTTCTTTGATACAGCTATGGTGCTTATAATAGGTGCTTCTGAGCTGTTTATTGATATGAGGTGTTAAGCATGTCCACATTTTCAAATTTTTCTTTAAGTTTTAAAATCTCTTTAACCATACATTTATCATACTTAATATATAACAGCATTATGAAACACATAGGAACAGAGATAAATAGAATTCTTGCCTGTCCTCAAACCAGAAATAATCATTTACATTTTTATTATTTGTCATGCTAATAAAAATAATACTTTCCAGCTTTTACTTACATAATTTATTCTTTTCCTTTACTACAATTTTTCCTTTCCTTATTATTATTTTCCTTACTATTATTTCATATTTGTATTATTATTCCTAGTAATTTCCTCTTCTTTATTAGTTTTTTTTTTTTTTTTTGAGTCCCTATGGTATTCCAGATTCTTTCAACATCACTGGTTTGGTCAACAAATTATATTAAACACCATGAATCTTACAATAGTATGATTAAACACTAAGGTATTTCTAATGAGTAATTGTTTAGAAATGTGGTCATATCTTCAGTCTATCTTATTTAATATTTGCTTTGTGTAATTGGATGAACCAAAATACATAAAGAATACTTGCAAGGTCATTTTTGAATTTTTATTTCCTATGTAAAGGACTGTGCAAATATTAGCAGAATACACATTGAATTCAAAAGGCCCAATAAAATTTAGTGGCAGTCAAGTTTTAAACTTTAACTCATATATACCTTGTATTTTATTCTGTCAACCCTTACTTAAAAGTCATTCAAACAGTAATTTTGCCTTCTTATTAATATATGTAATCACTGGAATTTAAATTTTATACCAGTGTAGTGTTAATGGAAAAATAGTATCAATCTGTAATTGGTATGACAATTGAATCTGTCAGTAAAACTGGTGAGCATTTTTCTCCATCAGCAATTCAGCAACCTATCTAAGAGCTGAGTGATTCACACAAAAACAAATATGGAAAAGTCAGTGAGGATCTAAGTTACATACAAAAATATTGAATCTGTGTGTGGAAACAGTATTCATTAAGTCACCTCACTTCTGCGATTTTCTTTGTACATGATATACTCTTTTGAGTCAATAACTAAAAAATCTATTGGAAATAGAGAAACAAACTTCTATTTTATTACCTAACATTTGATGTATTTAAAATTTCAAGGCATGAGTTGACACAACATTGTAAAATGACTGTAACTCAATAAAAAATGTAAAAAATAAAATAAATAAAAATAAAAAAATAAAAATTCAGGGCATAAAGTGTTAAAAATGAAATCAAAGAGTTTTTCATCAGTCAGCAACACACAAATTCTTTGGAAGGATGCTACAATGCAATATAAATCTAAACTAATTTTATTCAAGGCAGCAATGCTCTCAGACCTGCTATTTGGGATTTCCATCTATAGGAATAACATAACAATAAATATTAGGAATAATCCAGGGGTAAAATTGCTATGCTGAGTTGATTCTGGACATTTAATGGGAAGAAAATCATAAGCCCTCTGAGGATATCTAACTCTAAACATTTCTCCCTCGTCATTGCTCAGAATCAAGACTCTCTGTGGTACCAGCCCATCCTACCCTCAGCAGCTTGTCTCGTTCCTGCCTCATGGCTGCAAGCCAGTGGCACCCAGAGGTGCTGGAGCAATGGCTCTCATGCTGTAATTGGCAAAAATCTGTTCTCAGTTAGTTGCAAACTTTCAAATCCTCTCAGTTGTTTTCTCGGTGTTCTCAAGCTGAAAATTTGCAGCCATAAATTCTAAATTCTCATAAGTAATTCTGAAAGTTTCTGTTTCATCCCTTGGTCTCCTTTGTGTGCTGAGTTGCTGTCAGTCCTCCAGAAACTAATCCCGCTCACATCTTAGGACATCACGTGATGCCAAGATCCACAGCCTTTCACCAGATTCCTGACCACAGCCATTTCTCTGGGTTGTTTCTGGACTCATTTTTGATTCAATATTTCATTTTAACATCCTGTAGATTTTTTAAATATAGGTTATATTAAAACATCTTTAAAATCGATGCACAATGATTGCCTTATTTTAAAAGTGTGTGAATGTTTTAATTATTACAAAAGTAGTTCATGCCCATTATAGAAAAATAGGAAATACATACAAGCAAGAGGGATAAAAATATAAAAATGTTAGTAATCTCACCAACCACAAGTAATCACTTTTATAATGTTGCTTATCTGTCTACACCTTTTCCTGTACAAATAGTTTTTGTACAAATGGGTAGATTCATATAACTGTTTTGTAGCTTAATAATATCAATTAATATCACGCACATTTTTTCAATATTCTCAAAAGTTATACCCTGTAAAATATACATAGGACTAGATTCCACCATTTCTTCTAAGAATTTATTTTGTCATAGTAAGAAATTTCTCCCTGACTTTTAACATGCTGAAATATAAATTTCTTCTTAATGTATATTTTACATAAACACACTACAGCTGATTACAAGCCTTTACGTATAACCGCACATTTTGAACAGTTTTCTTTATTAAAAAGATTATAAATTTAAAATCATCTAAATCAAATATTATCTTAACACATTATCCCCTTTGGAAATGTGCAAGACTTGTCTTCTGAAATAATTTTACAAAGAATGGAGTAGATCGTAAACTATGCTGATGAATTTTCAGCTAGTACTTTCTTCAGGAAAAAAAAAAAAGAAAAAACAAAACATTCTGCATCTCTCCTTCATGCCAACTTTTTCAGTAAATTCAGAACATTTATTTCTAATAAAGAAGTTATTTGAGGAATATTAAGAAAAACAATAAAAACATAATATAGAAATTAAACAAAACTTTTAAATTTGCTTATTTAAATAATAAGTCACTGGGATGTAGGTTTACCATCCTGAAAAACTTAACTTCAGGTCTCACCTTCACATCTCGTTTCCCTAAGAGAGCCTCCTCTGAAAACAAAACACTTAGATATTTCCATGCTCCATTATGGCAGTAATTATTATCTTTATTAGGGATTCTTTTTTGTTTGTCTCCCTACTCCACTGTGGTTCCATTAGAGAAAGCAGAGTCTTTTTACCTGTGAATAATCAGAACTTACTCTGGTGCTTGAGATAGCTAAAAAACATTTATTGAGTAAACCAATCAATTCATTCATCTATTAATCAATGACATGGTGCCTTAACAAGTCACTATGAATATTTAACAAATAGTAGAAAGAAAAAACTAACATATATTAAAAGCCAAGTAAGTGCCAAGCCTCTGTCAAATCTTTATAGACTTTGTCATTGTATTTTTTCCTATATCTTTCCTTCTCTGATGATGCTTTAAATTATCTCACATTTTCTATAAATGATTTTAATTAATAAAACATACAGCAACGTACATATAATAATAGCTCCTATTTTTTATATTTATAATAAAAGGTTTTATATAATTTTTACATACAAATATGTATATTTGTATATTACACACAGAGAGAACTTATCTCTAAAAATACAATCTCTAAAAAGCAAGAAACAAAATATCTTGCAACTCTAAGAACCTCATTTATATTTCACATATGCTGTAGACACAGCTCAGAAACTCAGATGTGATGCTTATAAATATGTATGAAGTACAATTAGCTTGGAAAATGCTGCTTCATCACCTGTCCTGATATTGTTGATGTGCTTCAATAACTTACTAAGCAATGTTGGAAAAGGAACTCTCCAAATTCCACTGAATTGAAACAGTTCTGTTCATCCATAACATGTTAGTGTTTTCCATTCTGTTATCATATGAAAGACTTATCTTTTAAACCTGGATTGTTGGTATACTGCTTGTAGCTGACAACTGAATGCAATCAGCTCTTAATATTTTGGAATGCTTCTTGAAACATTGAAACCTGTCATATTCCTCCCCATCTCTTGAACCCAAACCTCTCATTTCCAAAGCCCTGGCCTAAGGTTACAGCTCTCTTTCCTCTGGCGCGTACTGTTACAATAGCCAAATGATATCTCCTTTTCCTCCCACACAGCTGCGCACTTCATCTTCTTGGACTAAGGCTCTCATTATACATTCCTACTCAGAAACTTTCCGTGGCTTCATATTGCTTGTCCGGTTTCCTTAGTCTGACATTCCAATTCTAGAAACCGACTCCAACCCACATAACAGCCTCACTTCTTCACACCACCCTTCTTAAAATCTATAGTCCTTTGCAACTGAAATACTTGCTCCCCATCCACACATCAGAATTCCCTACCTCCTGTCTTTCCTTACCTTGTTGCTCCTGTATCTTCTACATTCTCAAATATATACCGTACATCTGAGAAAGGAGTAGTTGACTAAATCCAGGAAGAAATCCTTGGCTTCCTGAAAAACAGGAAAGACGAGATGCCTGGAACCAAAAGGCAGGCGGGACTTGTAAATGCAACATGGGAAATTAGCAGTGGGGAAGTTTATCAGCAGATGGACTGGAGTCAGGACTCAGTCGTGTTACTGGATGACAGTGCAGAGGTCTAATGGAAGACCAATAAATGGATAATCATCCAGTCATACTGATCAGAAAAATTCAGAAAGGTCACCAAAATCCAACATCAGAAATGAAAGAGGTGAAATCACAACGACTTCTGCAGACAGTAAAGGATAATAAGAGAAAATTATGAACAACTTTATGCCAAAAATTCAACAATTTGAATGAAATGGACGAATTATTTGAAAATCACAAACTACCAAAACTCACTCATAAATAAATAACTTGAATAGCACTATATTCATTAAAGAATTGAATTTTTAGTTAAAAACCTTCACACACACACAAACACACAAAATTCGGTTCCAAGTGACTTCACTGGTGAATTCCACCAAACATTTAAAGAAGGAAGCAACAAATTCTTCAGAGAACTGAAGAGGAGAATGCATCCTACCTCATTCCATAAGGCGAGTATTACTATGATCCAAGCCAGACAAGATACTAAAAAAAAAGAAATTATAGGCCACTATCCCTCGTGAACATAGATGTAAAAATTGTTGACAAAGTTATAACAATTGAATCCAAACATTTATTAAGACAAGCTACAAACTAGAAGAATATATTTACAAACTACGTATCTGATGAAGGATTTGTATCCATATTATGCATAAATATCTTTCAAAACTCAGTAAGAACAAATAACCTAATAAAAACTTGGACTAAAGATGTAAACAGACTTTGTCACAGAATATGATAAATAAACACATGAAAAGATGCTCAACATTGTTAATCACAAGGAAAATGCAAAATAAAACCAAAATGATGTACACGCCTATTAGAATGTCTCAAATTTTAAGACTGACTATATAAGGTATTGACAAGGATATAGAGGCAAGTGTAAGTCTCATGCACTGCTGGTGGGAATTTAAAATAGTACAAATAATTTGGAAAATGTGTTGATAGTTTCTTAAAAATGTAGACATACATCCACCACATAATCTAGCCACTCCACTTATAGGTGTTCACTCTGAGAGAAATGAAGGCAGATGTTCTTGCAAAGATTTGTACACGAATGTTCACAGCAAACCTATTTAGAATAGTCAAAGCTAGAAATAATCCGAATGTCCATCTGAGGGGAATGAAGAAATAGATTGGGGCATATCCATATAAATAAAAGAGGGATCATATGTTGACACACACAGGGCAAGGATAAATGTCAAAATAGTTATGCTGAATGAAAGCCAGACAAAAAAAGAGTGCATACTGATTGGTTCTATTTATATAAATTTCTAAAAAATGCAAACTAATAGTGATGGAAAACACTCTGCTGTGTGGAGATGGAGAAAGACAAGGAGGAGTAGAAGGGAGGGATTGAAAAGAAATGGTGGGTATGTTCTCTGCCTTGATTGTGGTGATGGTTTCATAAGTGTATTTAGTCAAAACATATCAAATTGTACATTTTTAATATATGAAGTTTATACCTCAATAAAACTGTTGAAAAGTAGAAAAAAGTAGAAAAAAATGAATATTGTGCATCACTGTTTGTGGTCCCTTCACAATTTCCACAGCTCAGACTTTGGCCTCTTCCCCCGCTGTCTGGCCCTCCTCCCTCTTCCCTCTCTCACCTCCTTTTCATTAATTTTCTTACACACAGCAAGTCAATTCTCTCTTCCTCCTTTACACCCTGTGCCTCACTTTGCATATCCAAGATTAGCTTTAAAATTTTAAATGCTCTTAAGATTATGTTCTTGTAGAAAGGAATTCACACCTCAAGGCTATGCAAAAAGATTCTTCTTTTCCTTCCTACCTTCCTTCCTTCCTTCTTTCCTTCCTTCCTTCTTTCCTTCCTTTCTTCTTCCCTTCATCTAGTATTAGGAATGACCAATATCATCCTGATGACTCAGGATCATCGTTGTCAACATTAGTTGTTTTACTATGATAATATTGGCATCTACTGAAACCTACTTCAACTTATCCAAATTGACTTGAACTCCTGAGCTTTAAAAATTCATCTCTCTACTTGTTGGTTTTCTCTTTCTTCACTGTCAGATTGTCAGCTGTCACTACTTTCAGGTGCCTGTTTAGAGAACCTTCATCTTTCTTTCTTTGTAATTTCCTTTCTCTAATCTATTTTGATTTAGTAAACCTGTAACCAAGGGAATAAGAATGGCATGTAAATTTGGAACAAATATAGAACCTGAGTGGGTAATGGAGGTTTTTTTTTTTTTTTAAAGTAAGGTACATTGGATTTCTGCCATTTATATTGACACTCTTGCCTCTTTTTCAAGATAAATAACATTTACGTGCTGTTACTGTATCTAATTCCCCAGAGAAACTGTAGGACTAAGAATTTCTGTGTTCTCAGTTGAAGAGAGTGTCCATTTTCCACAGAATAATTTGCCAGAGTTGTCAGACAGCTCTTTTTGCAAGCACTCGATATAAAGGCAAATGTCTCCTTTTATTTATGTAGGTATTTCCAATATATCCTTTTGTAAATATCATGGTAATTATATAATCAAGCTGTTCTGTGAGTAATAGATTATTTAAGTGATAACTGTTGGAATAATACCTTAAAACAAGTTTTACCACAACAGTAGCAAGTTCTGTAATCTTTCCTAGTTTAATGCTCAAATACTATGACTGATTAAAAAAATGTTATTAAGGCACTGGACATGTCTTTGAAGAGGGTTATGTCTGGGCTAACCTGAGATCAGATCTTTAACTTCAACGGTAAGTGTTTAGCATTCTCTAGCTCTCATTGAACCCTGAAATACTTTCCAATTTAAAATTTACATTAAGAGCCTATTGGATTTATCTCTTGGAATTAATGTATTACATAATGATTCCTGAGGAGCAAACACTATTAAAATGCATAACTAAACATTCAATTGAGATGATCCTTTTCTATTCTTTTTGTGTCACCTCTTTTAATCCAAGCCTCAGCAAATACATTTTTGCTAGGACACGATTGTGGCTCAGAGATCATCATTTAGAAGATTTTGTTTTGCCATAGTACTTTTGAGATGCATTAAAAAAAAAAAAAAAAAAAAGAGCAGTGGTCTTCCTCATTTCAACACCCAGGGACCCGAAATGCTCCCCCACTTACTCTGCAACTCAAGTGAGATGTGTTAGGGATGAAGTCAGTGGATGTGTTTCATTCTTAATTTGCTTGACCATTCTCCAGCGCTTGATGGTGCTGACCAGTTTATGACCTTGCAACACTGCCAGTCGTCAGACTCTGAGCCACTTCTGTATCTCCTGATTTCCATAGTCTCATGCTCTCCTGGTTTCTCTTTGTCCGCTCTGGAATCCCAGTCACCTTGCCACTTTCTGCCCTTGAATGTTGGGATTCCTATGTGTTCTGTCCTAGGCCTTCTTCTCTTCTCCCAGTAGAGTCCCCTGACTTTAATCATGAACATGTGCTGATCATTTACAATTCTACATATGTCGCCCAGAATATTTTTCTGAAGGTAAACTCAGTATACCAATTGCCTGCTAGATATCTCTACTCCATAATTCAATGGATTTAAATATGTGATGCTTCTTTTTCTGTCCACAGGCAACAGGTCCTCAGGGTTCATTAAAGGAAGGTGCCAAAGGCTCTCTTCAGAAAAGCTTCGGGATTCTTAATGAAGCCAAGAAGTTAGCAAATGATGTAAAAGGTTAGTGTGACCTCTCTTTATTATTATTTTCAGGTTAATTGTAGTTGTAATTTGTAGGATATTTTATCACACTATTAGAAACGTGTAATTGTTTGCAGCATGGTTTTTATGATTAATTTTATATCTGGATTTAGTGCAAGTAAACTATCTCATCACTTTTATAGTATTTTGTCTTCACATTCATTTGGTACTGGGAAATACTTTTATTTTTTAAACCTAATTTCTGTAGCATCAGTTCACTTGTATCTAAAGTATTGGTAACTTTTAAAGTATGATAAGTTTTAAAGATCGCCCAACACTACCTTTTGTTTTTCTTCAGAAGTGAATCAGGCAGATGTAATATAATTGTCCTTGTGAAACTTCTGATTTAGTGGGGCACATGTCTCAAAGGTTCCACACCTTTTTATACATATTTTTGTGTATTTTATTCCTAATTCAAGAATCAAAGGTCATAAAATATCTACCCTGATATATTATGGGTTTTGCGTTAAAAATATATTATTCACTATAGCCACTCTCTAGATAAGCTATTGTATTTATCATTTCATTCCACTGTCTCCTGTTTCTCATTTGAGTTGCCTCCTGTTTCCATCTTCAGTCTCATTCCTCACCATTTTCTGTCTTGCATCTAGCTCCCCAACCTTACTGAAATATTCGTGTCCTTTGAAAAATGCGCTGCCCCTCCAAGCCTCCAAGTTTCATGGTGTTAATTCTCTCTGGAACACTTCAGCCTCCCTCTTTCTTTTTCATTCAACACCTTCTACCAGACCTTCAAGATTTCACTCAAATGTCACTCAGATCTTCTGCAGGAAATCTAGCGCCCCCGTCTGAATCACATGCCCCTTCTCTGTGCCTCCCTTTCTCTGCCACCATGGACTTAGGTTCCACCTTCTTGAGGACAGCCACAGGATCTTCTTTTTAACATTTGCATTTCTAGTGTATAGTATCACAATGACTATCTCAAATCAGGAAATAAGCATATTTTTAAAATAAAAGAACAGTGTTGATCTTTACTAACCTTGGAAGGAGAAGAGGTTTTATCATCATTTATATCTGTCATGCTCTAAGCTGATAGTCCTTGGTCTCCACTAGAGGCTGATATGGAATTACAAGTTCTGTCCCCATTATAGACGGCACTCTGATAGTAAAATACTTCGGATTATGTACCACAGGTAAAATATGACCCCTTATATACATGATTCAGTGCAAGAGATTGCACTTACTACAACCTAAAGAGTAACTACAGGGTCAAAACCTGTTTTCCTATCAGACAAGTTGCATTGATTTCTACTTTGCCATCACTCCTTCCTCTGCAAAGTCCTTGCTCAGAGCTGGGACCAGGGTGAAGTGAGTGAGGTGAGCCATGCAAGTGTGGAGTTAGATTCTGTTTTTATTTAAAAGTTTAACAGTTTGCCCATTATTGATCTTCCTTGAATTAATTTTGATTTTTTAAAAATACTGCATTAAAACAGTTTTATCTGGATCACTGAGTTTTGGGTGCCCCTTTGAATTTCACACCTGACATGAATACCTGAGTCACCTCACCCACTCCCAGCCCTGCCCTTGCCTCTCTTTCCTCCCAAACCCTGATGTTATAAAAATGAAAAAAAGAATTCCATTTTTAGGAATGTTTTTCTAAGGGGAAAAGAAATCTTAGGACCCGGCATGGTAGAAAGGGTTAGGTGACAGAAATGTTCATTAGTTTGAATGTCTTCTTCTGTACTTCAGGTAGTACATTATTTAAAGTAATGAAAACCCACAAACTACTCAAGTAATAATTCCTCCAGAAATCCAAGCCAAGGCTCTGACGAAGATGGGAGTGTTTTCTTGCTACATTATGACATTTCCCCTGATTTGTGGCCACTTATACAAGTTATAAAATGGCTGTTAATCAGGGAAATGCCATATATTACCACCAGGAACTGTTGAAGTAGGCCCTACAGAGCAAAATACTTGACAGCAGCTATTAAAATCGAGATTTAGTCATTTCTCTCTATGGTGCCTCTTTTCCTATGAAGGAATAAAAATGGTGGGCCAGCATACCCTCCATATCTCTAATTTGTTACTTGATTCGATTCAGTAATATCCAGTTAGTTTGTGAGCATTAGTCAGGAATGACTTAGTGCTGCTCCCTGCCATTTTTATGCTGTCCTTGCCTTGGAGGAGTCTAAACTTGCCAGGGGCAATTTGTTTTGCTTTTTAATTCTTGAATATACATTTGTTAAAAGTAAATTTGCCCTTGTGCGCATCTGAGATTTGAAGCCAGTCTACATTGAATTGATTGAATGTCCATGGAGATAAAAATTGTTTTGTTGATGGATGTGGGGCTTGGTCCAAACTGATGATCAAAAGAGAAGATAAATGAATGCCACCGGGTGAATTAATACTATTTTTCAGATTGGCAAGAGATTTTGTCTATAAAATAGCCAGTTAAGGTTCTCATGGAAAGTGTACAGGACAAGGAATGAAGTAGGGATGGTATATTAGAAGTCTGAAAAATACTAAGATTTTACAATCATATATCTTATATGGAATAACTTTTCAATTTTATTTACTTCTTAATTTATCCCTACTTTTTATCCTTGCCCAAAATAAGTGAAATTATTTAATTACTTAGGAACAAATAGATAACATTTCTGTAAAATGGGAATGATGACCATTCATATGGAATGAAAAGATCTATTCCTAAGCCCAAAAACGTGGAATCAGTAATTGCATGACAGCACAGTGCCAGAGTTATTTCAAACATTAATTTTAATCAAATTAATCCATACTTTCCTTCTATACTATGATCCTCCAGACACTGAGTCAATAAGTCTAGACAAGTGTATCAGAATGGTTTTGCGATCATGAGTATAATATACTTGCAATTACTAGCCTGTTAAGAGTCTGTGTTATTATTTCAGATCAGAAAAAAGAGAATAAACAGGAATATTGCAATGATGTTAAACAAAGTATGATATAGGAATTAAATTTTTTCTAGGGCATTTTTATATTATTAAAATATACTCCTTTTGAATTTGCACACTGCCGCTTGCCAGAATCAGCCTTCCCGTAGGTGAGCATGTGAAAGAAAAACAAAACCCTTTCCACTGACAAAAAATAATCTTAGACTAAATGGATGAAATCAAGCCTAGATCCCCTAGCCCACTGAAGTCTGGGGAACAAAACAACCTTTTCCTGTAGAAACTGGTGATTCCTCATACAGAGTTTTAGTTCCTCTTTGGGAGTGTGAATAGAGAAGACAGAGAAAGTTAAAGTGAGTTGGACTCAGTTTAGGAATTCAAATGAAAAGTGGCAAAATAGTGGCCAGACATGGAAGAGAAGGAACTATTGGAACCAGAGTGCTTGTCTTACTTCAAAAGTATTTAAATTCAATATCTTTTAGAATACCTTACTGGCCAACACAGAACCAGCCTCAGGCCTACAGTCAGGCTTTATTTAGAGCTGGTCCTAGAGGAACCACGTGGAGTTTTCCATGTCTGGTCATTTTGATTTTTCATTCTACTGGCTGAAGACAGGACTCCTCTCTATCCTGATATCTTAAGTCTTTGGAGATCTCAATATTAAGAAGACAAAGGACTACATAAGTGAATGAAAATTATAGTAAAGTTACTTGAGAGAAATTGTACCCCTTATATTCTTAAAATATCCAAAGATAAAAATATAATGTAATATAATAAAATTAATAAATTGTATAGAGCAATCACATATTATATAATTTAGTCATTGGTTACCTTTGGTATGTAAAACAAAATCATTTAAGTCGAAGAAATACTAACAATTTGAATAAACAGCATAGAGAGAGAGAAGAGAGAAGAGAGAGTGAAGTCAACACTTTAGTCCAAGTTAGTCTGGCTCCAAAGCTGATGCTTTTAACCACTGCTGGACAAAAACCTCTGGGCTTCTGCTGCAGTGCAGAAGGTGACACATTAACATTCATGGCCCTAACAAATGTTTGATGGATGAATGAATGACTGAATGGATAAGAGTAGCAGGAATCTCTCACTACCGGAAAGGTCAAAATCAAGGTTTCCACATGACCTCATACAGACCCCTTGCCTATACCAAACTTTCTGCTTCAGAACTGCATATGGAAGCACTGCGGAGATTAACCTATTCTCTAACTTAGAAGGAGCATCTAGAACAAAAGATGAAGTATATTTGTAGCCTTGTAAAATTTTTTTTACAAAGAAATCTTAAAGAGGATATTCCTCCATTTTTGGCAAAGGAGCAAATCAGAAGTGATATCGAATGCAAGTAGTAGATCATAAGACAAATGTCATGGTAATGAAGATTTTCTTTGCAAAATGTTATCCAGATGGCAATTTGGCAGTAGATTCCATTTAACTAAATCCCTTCAAAATTAAAAACAGTTCTACAAAATTCACCTTTGTGAATGAGGAATTCTCTCAAGGTATTTATCTGTAGTGTGTTCATGTTCATAAAAAATAAAAAATTGCATTTGAGGAACTTAACTATATAAGTTTGAATAGCCAAAATAGAACACTCGCCTTAAAATCTATAAAAATCATCCTTACACTTACACTTGAAAATTAGGGCTATATACATATATTCAAGAAATATAAAAAGGAAATAGACAAATTTAGATTCTGGACTATGCAGTTTAAACACAGAAGGTAGCTAATCATAAATAACATTATTGAAAACTGGCAAACACACCAGGACAATTATTAAACCAAGAAGAATTATTTTGTTATCATTTACTAACTGCCTGTGATAAATCCAACACTTTGTCTTACATCCTTCAATTAATTTATTTCTCGTATCAATCATATGAAGGAAGGTGTTATCTTCATTTTACACATGTAAAAGGGATGGAAATGACACTTGAACCCACATCTTCCAACTCTAAATCCTGTAATTATTTTATTGCACCAATCATACTACGTTTTCTAATGGCTAGGATTTTTTAAAAGACATTAATAATCAGAGAAATAACTTGTAACAGCTTTATTTTGAGATATTACAGAGCAGAGTTCAATGTTACCAATTCTAAGTAAACTAAACTCTAATACATATTTAGCACAGTGCCAGGAACAAGGTCAACATGAGTCAATGCATATTATTAATGGAAGTAACTTATAACTCTGTCTGGTGATTTTCATTTTGAATATGTCTGCCTCGCTCAATGCCAATGGTTATGCAACAAAGGGGAGTGATATTGTCAGACACGTTCACAGTCTGTCCTGGCTGCTCTGCTTCTTACCCTCGCTTTATGAGCTCTGCCTCTGCCAAACCCATGCCTAGACATTTGTCTTCTAACATGTGAGGACCAGATGAGAAAGGGAGAACCAAAGCTGGGGTATATCTGTGTAGCCTTTGAGGTTTGGCGGGTGTGATATCTAGAGAGAAGATGAGTGACTTGGCTACAGCTAATAAATAAGAAAACTGAAGAAATGAGGAGAGTAAAATGGACAAGATGGCACTATGGATTACAATTTGGGTGCCTTTCTTGTTCTCAAAAAATCACAAGTAATGAATTGGGTTGGATTTTTTTTTTTTTTTACTACTAACAATTCTGTTTCTTTGGCCATGTTACAGTTCAGACTATACCACGTGGGTTCTTTCTCACATTTTGATTGTAGATACCTCTGCCTCGTATGTATTTTCATTTAAAGCCAGCCTTGGAGTGCTTATTTTTCTAGATTTTCATGGCTATCATTTTGTAAATTTTCCATTTAAAAATCTGCAGTTCTTTTCTGTACACAACTTCTATTCATCTGAAGAATCAGACTGACAAAGTCATAAAATGTTTAGAATTGGTTTGAAAAATTCCAAAAATTACTTCAGAAAAAACAATCAGAATGTAAGAAAGGATAAGTTAAAAGAAATCAGAGTTAAATAGCTAAAACAAAGAAATCAGAACAGGCTCAGAATATTCACATCTTGACATTCTAGTACAAAAAGCAGAGGAACAAAATTACTGCTTTGGAACTTGAGGGATGGCAGTAACAATGTTCTTCAGATCAATCTTTCTTCTGAATAATTGGCCTGATTGTTCAGCCAGTATTTGCTGTCAGAATTCATAAAATAGTATAAACCAAGCAATGCCCTTTAAATTAATGGTTTTTTTCACTATACATGAATGCCTTGTTTGCCAGAACATTTTGAATGTTTCATTATTTTAAAAAATCAAATCCAATCAAGAAACTAAGAAATGAAATTTGTATTGTACCATTTCCTTAATTGATGAAGACTTCCAAGTTAATATCAAAAGAGCAGCCTTTAACTATTCTCAGGGAATTCATATAGCTATCACAGTCATAATCAGACTGTCTTTATTTCAGAAAATATTCTTTATAAAACCTATTCAAAGATTTTATTTTAGTACAGTGAAAAATAACAGCAGTATCAAAAGAAAGATGAATTGTGACTGACAGAGGAGAAAATCTAATCACTTGGAAAGTATATTTTGAAGGACTAGAATTGAAAATAATAATGTCTTAGTGACTGAAATGGACATACTGATGTTTTAAAGCCAGGCTTTGCTGGAATACTTTATGCTTTGTTTTTCAGCAGGTCTTTAGCTTGGAACTTAAAAGCAGATGCCTCAAACAATATTCTGTGCTTCTATTACTGTAGTATAACAGTGGTGAAATTTGTCTGCCTATAAAACCCTGATATGAATTGGAGTGAATCATTAATTAATATGCTCAGTACTCTTTTTTATATCCAGAACACTGATGGTTCAGAATTCTCCACCTATCTTCCCTTCCCTTTGCTGTTCTTTCCAGATGAAGGCCAATAAAGGCAAGGATTGTTCTCCAAGCTGCCAGTGGCTTGTTCAGTTCTTCCAAGAAGCCAAATGCACTCCCTCTACAAGGGGTGGACACACAATGAAATCAAGGCTGTTCTGGCTCTGTTCTGCAAGATACAGTCTCTCCTGATCTACCCACTCTGGGTACCAGGAAAGTGATGAGAACAACAGTTTTGGTGTTGGCAGATAACAGTCTTCCCCAATTTAAGTCTCTTATTTTTTTAACTGTTTTAAATAAAAGAGCAGAAATATTTGCACAGGGAAAACAATTTAACCAGATATAAAATGAAAGGTTTTAGTAAACTGCCCCTCACACCACGGTTAACTTCCTTACTTTTTCTGCTCCTAGTTTTTATCTGCTGTAAATACTGTCAAGGCTCTCTGGGACGTTCTTCCCCACCTACCCACCGCTGGACCCCATCCTGCCAAAAATTTTTTATATGTGTCAACATATATATATGGTGGCCCTTGCATCTTTGCATGGAAAGGTCTTAGGGGTTTTTTTTCCATATCTGCGCTTACTCATCTAATTCTTTTTAAAGACTGCATATATATCATTGTGTGCGTATGCCATATTGAGACAAACGATCCCCGATACTGAGCATTTTTGCTATTTCCCTTTTTTTGCTATTAAATATAAAGATCTAATGAATATTCTAGAAGATATATATTGATATACTTTTACAAGTATCTATAGGGTAAATTTCTGTCAGTGGACTTGCTGGGCCAGATACATGTCTACTTAAAATTCTAATAAATGTATTGAATTACTCTTTAAATAATGACATCAGTTTGCACTTGCACCAACACTCTTGCAAACACTTGGCATTATCAGACATTTGACTTTTCCCATTCTGATAGATGAGAAATGATATCTCACAGTTCCTTTGCTTTGTATTTTTTATGATGATATTGGGTGCTTTATTTTATTGGGTGATTGATTGTTTTTATTTATTTTATTGTGAACTACCTATTCTTATATTTTGCTGATTGTCCTTAAAAATATGGAACACTTTGCACATTTGTCTGTGGTTTTACAAATGGGCATTGCTAATCCTCTCCAAATTATTCCAGTTTGATTGTATATATGTTGCTTATGTGAGGCTCATAAGGTTTTTTTTTTTTTTACCATGACCAATTTTTTTTTTTAAGGCAACAAAGAAGAAAATGAGAGGGAGGAAGGAGAGAAGGGAAAAGGATGGGGAGCAGGTGGTGGGGAAGAGCCCTGCTATCTAATATGCTCCACTGACTCCTGGTTGTGACTACCAATCCTCCAGTAGAATGCATTAAAGAGCATAATATCTGGAATCAGACTGTGTGGATTTGAATGCCAAGTCTATCGTTTACTAATCATGTGACCTTAAGAAACTGATGTAAATTCTCTAAGGCTCAATTTCCTCATTTGTTAAATGGAGATGATAACCGCACATACGTCATAAAAGTTATCGTGAGGATTAGAACCCTAAACGTGGCACATACGCATACTCAGTGACTGCCGGTCATGCCTATCACTAAATGTTGGCCAGTCCAGATCAGGAGAGCATCCTTTCTTTCCTGATTCTTCCTCAATGCTCCTCCTTACTTGGGGACTCCACCTTTTATTCACATTTTGCATTTCTGAGGGGCTAATTTAAACAGTTAGTATGCATCTCCCAAAGGAACAACATCATGGCATAATAAACTATTTAAAATACCTTCAAGAAACTATCTGCTTTATCCAGTCAGAAGAGGTAAAAAGGTTTGCAGGAAGCATAGGGTTTTACAACATTCATTTTTTTTAATTCCACCATTCACTATTAAATGATGTAAGAAAAAGAAGGTAGATTCAGTCTTGATACATTTGCAGTTTGATACATATCTAAGCAAAATTTCTAAATTTGCATACTTATATCAGCAGATTGGATCTTTATTTTCTTTCCTCTAAAAGATTTCATGACTTTCACCCTTTATATTGTTACACTAAACTCTAAAATACTTAGTTACTATGATAATACAAACTAACCTGAAGTTTGGACAATATTAAAAATTGGTGGAAAGAAGTTGGAAAATTCACATTTGTAGTATTACATAATTTCTAATAAATGATTTATTCTAGTGTTAAAGAAAGCATGCTAAAGTAGCAGGGAAAAAAACCCTATATAAGGCCTACTTGAAGCAACTTATAAAGTATCATTTTCTCTATAAAAAAAAGTTTATTAGAAATGTGCTAGAAGCTATTTTTCCACTCCTTTGATTTTTATTTGTTTCAAATAAATATTAATAAGTGATGTTTACTAAAGTTGGGAGATTCTGCTTAACAATCATATCTATTTGAGATCTTTAAAAGCTAATCCAACGATCCATTTTGGTAATAAAATTTTTAAAATAAGTGGAATTAGTAGGAGTGGTGTCAAGAAAGCATCATTAAAAATGCAATAAAGACCAATCCTTTCAAAGTTTTTTCTCCATAGGAAGCGATCAGATTAAGTCAAGTAAAGATCAGATACCAAGAATAAAATGTAATTGTTGAACATGTTGAAATGTCAAATGGTCATATAAGCACATATTTTATATTCTTATCTGAAATATATTTATGGACAGATGCCAATAAACTAATTGAATCAATTTTCTTGCTTTTAATTAACTTTATACTAAACTAACCTAAAATTGTATATCCAGCTATAACCTCAGAGATGATTAAAATTGTGTCATCCTTTTTTGTTTTCTGTTCACAGAAAATGAGGACCGTCTGAATGGCTTGACAGCCAGATTAGAAAATGCCAATGTTAGAAACAGGGATCTCTTGAGAGCTCTGAATGACACTCTGGAAAAATTATCAGCCATTCCAAATGGTAAGCATTTAGGGCACTGCAAACTCTGCTAGTTGATAGGAACTTTTGAAGAATGTTCTAACTTCTACCATTTTTTCTAACATTATATTTGTACTGTTGTCAGGCTATTAGATACAGGCTTTCTTATGAATTCTTTGTGAGAATGAGAAACTAAATCATACTTTACACTGTGATGTTTCTCATCATTTGCTGCCTTAGCTGACATCCATAGGAATATGTTACAAAAAGGAAAATATAGCCATCTTATTATTATATTGTTTTTCCGTGTTTCAGCCCAGAAAATCTTATATTGCTGGGAAAGACTAAAATCATACAGACACTATTCTCTAAACTGTTGATTTACTACCACAAAATTGCAGTTTATTACAGTGCCTACAGTTATTGGTGAGAGCCAACTGCCCTTCAGCACATCTTTCTTGGCAAAGTTCAGTTCCTTAAACGTTTCAGCTTTCAAAAACGCGAAGAGTTGAACCATGTCTGCAATATCTTTCTACCTATTACAAGTACTTGGAGTTAATGTTTGGTATTAGTTCCTGAAAGCACTATTCTTTTAGGGACAATATTTTTGTATTTTTAATAGCATAATAAGGTTAAACAATAACAAGGGTTGCTAACATTTATTGAGTGCTTACTCAATATGTTTATGTTAAGTGTATGTAATCCTCATTCTAGTCCTGCAAGGTGAACAGCATTATTATCTCTACAGGGAACACACTTAGACATAGTATACCGAAGGCCATTGATAAAAGAGGAATACAGGAGATTCGAACCCCTCAATTTAATTTCAGAAGCTGTGATCTTAACCACTAATCTACGCATACTAGTAAGAATACATATATGTACTATATGTATTTTATACAAATTATGATCAAGGAAACAAATGCATATATTTATACAACACAGGAAATATTAAAATCTTAATAATTTTTACTTTTTTTAACATTAAAAAAACCTAAATTTTTAGTAAGGAAGTACATAGAAAATTTCCAATGCTGAAAACAAATATAAATATACAGACATATGGTCTAGTACCTGAAAAAGCCTCTCCATCCTAAAATTAAAATACATTCATTTTCCCCCACCCTAGAAATGCAAATTAAATCTTAAACCTACTTTTAATGAAGCTATATGATTAATTTCGATAAATTTCTCTTTTTAATAATGTTCAGCAGCAAATCACAATATACCCTTACACAGTGACCATTTAGAATAATCACTTTGCTATTTTAAGGGCTAATCAGGCATTCATAGCAAAGGTCCTGGAGAAAATTTAATTTAGCTAAAAATGTGCTTCATTTGCTATAACCGAATGAGACAGAGTTCAGCCTTTCTCTTTGAGCGTGTGTCCCTGAGGTCAGCCAGCCGCAGCCTCGTTTTGACAAGCATGGATTAAGCCACTAACTCTAGACCCTTTGTTTTGTTTCTCATATCGTCTTCTGCTGACAGACACGGCCACTA